>NC_069657.1:376866480-377502826 GCF_027244095.1 Hemicordylus capensis
TATGATAATAGCCAAGGATTGTTTATTTTTAGATTCCGCAGAATCTTCACTAGAGAGGGAAATCCATGGAGATTTCCTTCCACATAAGGAACTAACAAAAAACGGGATTGTGAACACTATCATTCTATTGGAAAGGATAATTGCAATCGTATTTGTGTGAAGAATAGTCCATCAAGCTCTTTAAAATCAGTTAGTATGATTTGGAATTAAGATATTTAATGTATGCTGAAGAATTGAGATGGCTGTAGTCTTTGCCACCTGTTGCCATCATGTTGTTAAGCTTCTGACTGCGGTGCTAAGAACTAGACACGCTTTTTTTTTAAATGAAAGCTGAGCTTTTCCAGAACCACTCAGCTAAAACCAATCCAATTGCTTACCATATTGTGGCAGAGAGGTTCACAGGATCAATTGTGCATATCTAAACAAGTAGTTCTGCAAAGAACTAATCTGCCTACTTTCCTTTCACTATAACAACAACAACAACAACAACAACAAATATTTATATACTGCTTTTCAACAAAAGTTTCCAAAGTGGCTTACATAGAGAAATAATACATAAATAAGATGGCTCCCTGTCCCCAAAGGACTCACAATCTTAAAAGAAACCTTAGGTAGACTCCAGCAACAGTCACTGGAAGTGCTGTGCTAGGGGTGTATAGGGCCAGTTACACTCCCCCTGCTAAATAAAGAGAATCACCACAGTTACCTACAATTCTTTTTTAAAGACTGTACATTCATTCTCTCTTGCCTGTGCTAGACTTCACAGCAGTCAACATTACCAAAAAGTGGGGGGAACAGTAGCAAGGTTACCTTGGCGCATATCTCTTCCCCATGAAACCTATTCAGGGGTAGCCTTGCTGTAAGAGGAACTGGGAATTTCATATCCTGGCTTGTTCCTAACCTATTATTAGAACAAGCTAGGATTTGCTGGTGGTGAATCAAAGTGTTCTAAAAGATAATCAGAAGTAGAAACCTTCCTTTCCTTGGGCATAAAGGGAAGGAAGGCACACACAAGTCCACTCAGCTCAGGAACATTGCACAGAATCTGGATTAAACCGTGTTCCCATGTGACATCTGAAAGCAGCCTCTCTTGTGCTCTCTCTTTCCTTTCTGTCAGCTGCGATCTGTCTTTCCTCTACACTACAGCGGGGTGGCCAACCTGAAGCGCTCCAGCTGTTATTGGATGACAACTCCCATCATCCCCAGCCACAATAAATTGTAGACCAACAATAGCTGGACAGCCTCCAGTTGACCACTCTTGCTCTACCCAGGCTATATGCTAGGCCATATTGTTGACTGGGCAACTTGTACCAGTTAACTACATATAGTAGTTGGGTATGTGGTACAATAGACAATCTTTTCTGACAGTCTCTTTTCTATTGATTGTTTCTGAATTTGCCATAAAATATAATTTTAGAAGACAAGACAAAAATGATGGCTGACATCTTCCTGCACCCAAAAGTAACTTCCACATCATTCTGTAGTTCTGTAGACAACACCACATCAAGCCAATAGGTAATACTTTCTTATGTACTCGGTTTTCTTCTTCTGCAGCATGATATAGAATAGCTTATACAGAAGCATGAAGGAGGCTCATGCTAGTTCACCAACCTTAAAACACTGTATAATGCAGTGCCATTATGAAGAGAAAAGTGTGAAGCAGAGTCAAGCTAAATTTAGCAAAAAGAGCTGCATTCTGACACTAAAATGACACTTTTACCCTTCCCGAGCTAGGTTCATTAGTTCTTCTTTAAATGAAATTAGGAGGCATGCAAACCACAAGAGGTGTTGGTGCATTACAACTTTATCATGACTTTCTAAAGAGGGCTGGCTCCCTGCTGTGGGGCTATTATCGTATCAGTGTGAACAAGCAACACCCTAGCACCTGCAAAGCCTTTAGGTGAGAGGCTGGTGACACTTTATTATTCACAGCTCTCCTTGGAAAAGCCAAAAGGGATCTGAGGGGCAGAGGAAAAAAGAATACTGCAAAAGGTGGAGATAAAATAGTTTGATTGTTCGACATTCTTAATGAGGGAAAGGTGAGAAAAATGTTTGAAGGGGCACAGAGCAACTTCACACCTTGGGATTCTTCAGATCTCTTTCCAAGTTTCTATCCCTCCATCTCTAGTGAGAGCTGGTGCAGTAAGTGGCTGAGACTGTGAGCTGGGAAGTGCTAGGTTCAAACCTGATCTCAGGCACAAATCGATGGGCTCTCTTTAGGCAAGAGGCTCTGTATTGATCTGGGACAGAACAAGAACATCATCTGTCTATGGACTGACATCAATGAGGGGGTGAAATGAACAATCCATGGAAAGACATTCCAAAACTCCAAGGCAACAACCACCTAGTCCCTGCTTCTTGTGCACACTGTTCTGGCAGCCAAATAGAACACTGCTTGAGTCAGGGCCTCATAAGCCTATTTCAAAAGTCAGGGAGGCTTTTATGGGAGGAGACCTTGTGATACCCAGGACCTAGATAGTTTAGAATATTGAAACAATTAGTATGTGAAATACACTGAACACATAAAATGTTCATGTTCCCCCAAGTATTATTATTAAACTGCAGAGAGTACTTTTGTAATAAGGTTATATTATTTATTTGGCATATTCTAGTATAGTTTTTTCAATGAGTGTTGAGCAAACATCATGGGCATCCCCAACACTGTTGCTAAACAGCTTCAGCCTGTTACATTACAGTCACACGAGCAGTTAGAGTATCATAAATGTAGTGTGCTTTATTCAGCTTCAGCGGCCACATTCACACATAACATGAAACCAGAGGTGAAGAGGCCTCCAGTTTCAATTTCTGAATGTCCAAAAGCAGGCAACTGCAGTTAAGAAAGAAAATGGTCCCGCGGTTTCCCTCCCTGGACATTTGTACCTCTGGTTTGTAGTGAGGTCTGCCACCTGGACTTCAGGTTCCATGGCGCCAGAATTACATCCAAATGCTGGCACCGCAGTCTGGTTGCTTTGCAACCAGAGTTGAGGGAAGAAGCTCCTCCCTTGCTCTGGCTGCCATTGGCTGCCAGGGCTGTCCGTCAGTAAATAAGGAAGCCCAGGCAGCCAGGTCCCCCTCCTCTCTGCAGTCAGGGAAACTGCAGAGGGAGCTCTCTGGAGTGTCCAAATTTGGATTGGAGAGTGGGGCTGTAGGGAGTGGAACCGAAGATCTATTGGACCCATGGTGCCATGTTATATGTGAATGAGGCCACTGTTTTGACACAGCTGCAAAGAAGAGAACCCAGGTTGGATTAAAAAAAAAAACCAAACCCGGAGAAACTGCAGCTTTCCACATTAGTGGCTTCTTGTGTACATAATAGCACATCCTGGGTGTGGTTAGCTATTTTAGAATGGAAGAAGCTATGTTTGCCAGATGACTGCTAGGCAACTTTTTTAACCAGCTGAACAAAGGGGTGGGAGATGATGGTGTGATACACAGTTGATTACAGATAATGTAATGTTTATTTATTTGTTTGTTTATTTATCTATCAAATTTCTACACTGCTCCAAACTTTTGTCTCTTAGTGGTTTACAATAACATAAAACCAGTTAAAAACATATACAAAAACTTAAAAACAATTTAACAACGTAAAAATAAACCAAAGATTAAAACCCAAAAATATTAGGAAGCTAAGAAAGCTTTGGCGAGAAGATGGGTTTTCAGGTGTTTTGTGAAAATTGCCAGAGATGGGGAGGGTCATATGTCAGCAGGGAGTGCATTCCACAATCTCAGGGCAGCGACCAAGAAGGCCCATCTCTGTGTAGCCACCAAACGAGCTCACAACAACTGGAGATGGACCTCCTCAGATGACCTCAATGGACGGTGGGGCTTGTAATGAAGAAGACACTCTCTTAAATATCCAGGGCCTAAGCCATTTAGGGCTATAACTAGCACTTTGTATTTTGTCCGGAAACCTATTGGCAGCCAGTGTAACTCCATCAGTAAAGGAGTAACATGGTCTCTCCAAGATGAGCCAGAGACCAACCTGGCTGCCGTGTTCTGAACCAACTGAAGTTTCCGGACTATGTACAAAGGCAGCCCCACATAGAGCACATTACAAAAGTCAAGTCTGGAGGTTACCAACAGATGTACCACTGTTTTGAGGTCATTGATATTGAGAAACGGGCACAGCTGGTGTATCAGCCAGAGGTGATAGAAAGCACCCCTGGCCACCGCCTCAACCTGAGAAACCAGGGAGAGATGTGAATCCAAAAGTACTCCCAGACTGAGAACCTGTTCCTTTTGGGGAAGTGTGACCCCATCCAGAACAGGCAGATCAAAATCGTCTCTAGAGTTCTGACCCCGCACAATAAGTACCTCTGTCTTATCTGGATTCAGCTTCAGTTTATTCTCCCTTATCCAGCCCATTACTACTTCCAGGCAGGAATTTAGGGAAGATATGCCCGCTCCTGAAGAAGTTGGCATGGAGACGTAGATCTGGGTGTCATCAGCATACTGGTAACACCCAGCTCCAAGTCCCCTGATGATCTCTCCCAGTGGTTTCATATAGATGTTAAAAACATTGGAGAAAGTACGGAGCCTTGAGGGACACCATACTTAAGCTCAAATCTCAAAGAGCAACCATCTCCAATTGACACCATCTGGAATCTATCCGAGAGGTAGGAGCAGAACCACTGTAAAACAGTGCCTCCCACCCCCAACACCCTCAGACGTTCCAGAAGGATACTATGGTCGATAGTATCGAAAGCTGCCGAGAGATCCAAAAGGACCAACAGAGTCACACTTCCTCTGTCAGTTGCCAATTGGAGATCATCCATCAGACCGACTAAGGCAGTCTCCACCCCATAGCCCACCTGAAAACCAGTTTGAAATGGATCTAGATCAGGGATTATCAGACTTGGGTCCTCAGGTGTTATTGGACTTCAACTCCCATAATCCCCAGCCTCAGTGGCCTTTGGTTGGGGATTATGGGAGTTGAAGTCCAATAACACCTGAGGACCCAAGTTTGAGAATCACTGATCTAGATAATCAGTTTCCTCCAAGACCACCTGGAGCTGAGAGGCCACCACCCTCTCAATTACCTTGCCCAGCCATGGGAGATTGGAAACAGGCCTATAATTGCTCAACTCTGAGGGATCTAATGCAGGCTTCTTTAGAAGAGCTATGTGGGTTGTTGGCAGTGCTCCCCGAGGTCAAAGAGCTGGCAGAACAGCCGGAAGCGGAGACAGCGATTAAATTTCTGACTACCCTTCCCCTGGAATGGCCTGCTGAACTGCCAACGTTACTTCTTCTATTCTCCACCATCACCGGGATAGATGCCCCATAGTCAACAAAGGCGCCCCCTGTCCCTCCATCTCCAGATGAACCCAAACACATTACAGCAACTTCAACCCAAGACTAACAGCTTAAAACTAATTAAACAGAAGCCCTCTAGCCCTCGCCCTTGTTCTCCCCCAAAGTGGCTCCCCGAAAGGGGCGACCCCCTTTGGTGTCACCCCTTCGTTTGCAACCCCGCCACCACAAGGAGCCTTCCTATAAAGCCCAAAACTGAGCAGGTGACCCGAGGAACAGCTGAGTCACTCAGGGGCTGGTCCCAGTCCTGCCCACACTTCCCGCAGATGTTAACCTGAGGCTGCAGCCCCACAGGGGAAGCAAAAGCAGGCAGGCAACAGCAGAAGGAACCCCATCACCCACCTGGTCTCTCACTCCAGGCAGCACTGGGTGGGAGGTGGATGGACTCTCCCTTTCCCTCTCTGCTGGGCTCCTATGTTGAAACTGTCTCTCCCCCTTGACCCACCCACCCTGAGAATGAAGTTCTAAAATCTTAATGTCTGTGTTTGCAGTTCATTCAGCAACAAACGACGCAAGCTGCTTGCTTAAGTTGTTGCTCCTGAAAATCCACTCAAGAAAAGATCACTTGGAGAAGGGAAACAATAAATTATTGCTTGTTACAATGAGTATACTCTTCCAGTTAAACCTATCTAAATTTTCAAGCTGATTCGTTTTTTAAAAAAAAAACTAGAGGGGGGAGTTGCAAATGAATTTTTTTTCCCCTGCCTTGCTCTTATGCAATTATTTCTCAGCCCTCTTTCTCCTCTGTTAAGTGTGGGAAAAACCCTAACTTTGCTGGCCATGGCTTGCATTGTCAAAGTAATTCAATTTTACACCATAGCAATGACATGATCAAGGGAAGTTGGAGCAGGCTTTGTGGCCTGAAGCATTTAACAAGGATGTGAAAAGTTCTCAGAGCTTCTCCAAGAAAGGCCAGTTATGACAATGGGGCAGATAGCTAGAGAGTCAGATAAGCAAACGGAAGGGTTTATGGGGGGAAACTAGAGTACCATTTTTAAACATGATGATTTGGCTGAGAAAGTCTGAAGTGTCTACCTAGATTGTTTGTTTTAGAGTGCAGTGCACTTCCTGTTGGGAGCTGAGCACACAACAAATGTGTAGGAAGTCTTGTGGAAAAGCAGCTATTGGCTTGGGCAGAAAGAGTGGAACCAGTTGTACACAGTTCCTGGGCAGCAGGAGAGGGCTATGTTACCTTCAAGTCCTGCTTGTGCACTTCCTGAGCGTTTTTCACACAGGGCTTTTAGCTCTCATCCCCTCTGGAGTGGAGGGTGTGTGTTCACATATCAGCCAGATTTACTCTGAAGTCCCTGTGAGCTATCGGGGAGCACTTCACGAACAATTCGGATTTTTTCATTGCACATTAGAGTGCAGCCTGATTTATATCCAGGGCTAAAAAAAATTCCACTTTTTGCATTGTGTTGGCAGGGCAACTTCAAACTCACAGTAAAGCCTCGCAGTAAGCTCACGGTAAAGCCTGCTATGTGAAGAATCCCCTGGAGGCATCTGATTGTCCACTGTGGGAATCTGGATTAGCTGGATCTTTGGCCTGATTCAGCAGGACCCTCCTTATATTATTCTGCTCTGAACTCTACCTTTCACACAATTAGCTGCATGGAATGGCCAGAACTGGAGTCACTGAAACAAGAGAGATCGGGAAGAGAGCTGGTCACCGGGAAGAGAGATGGTCACCGGGAAGAGGTCTTGTGGTAGCAAGCATGACTTGTCCCCTTAAGCTAATCAGGATCTGCCCTGGTTCCATATGAAAGGGAGACTAGGAGTGTGAGCACTGTCAGATATTCCCCTTAGGGGATGGAGCCGCTCTGGGAAGAGCATCTAGGCTCCAAGTTCCTTCCCTGGCATCTCCAAGATAGGGCTGAGAAAGATTCCTGCCTCCAACCTTGGAGAAGCCGCTGCCAGTCTGTGTAGACAATAGTGAGCGAGATGGACCTATGGTCTGATTCAGTATATGGCAGTTTCCTATGTTAATATGAGATGTGCCCTAGGTCTACACTCCACTACCAGAGAAATCCAAAGAGATGTCACTGGGTTTGGGGAGATGAAACTGAGATGAAACTTAATCCCATTTGCATTAAGAGATCCACCCCAAGGTTTTATTTTAGCTAGTTAGCTCCTCAGGGAAGGGACCTGTTCTCATATATTATGTAAAATGCCATCCATCCATACTGATCGTGCTATAATATCAAAGTGGTGGTCAACGTGTTTTGCAAACATGGCACGTCAAGTACCAAATTTGAGATAATGTCACCCTTGGGTGCACTACAGTAGACATGCAGATACCTGTTTTAGGGGTGCTTTTGCCTCTAGGCAAATGTCTGTTTAGTTAGCCTTTTACTTTGATACATCTTTTCTTAAAATCTTAGCTTTTTGCAAATATTTTTATGGCATAATAGGAATTAATTTGCCAAACTCTAAATGTCCCTCCACACATGTTTTTTCTGTTTCCATGGCCTGCCCCCCCACCCATCCATAATTGGGAGGGTGGCAAAAAAAACCCACCAAAAAACCCTACCCCCAAACACCCCATGAATTAGTAAAATATAAATTCAATTTCTTTTGCATGCAGCTTCAGGTTAGAAAAACTTGAATTCAGGGATTTTTTAAATAACTCCCACCCTTCGATTACTTCCAGTACATAGAAACATAGGAAGCTGCCATATACCAATTCAGACCATTGGGCCATCTAGCTCAGTATTGTCTACACAGACTGGCAGCAGCTTCTCCAAGGTTGGAGGCAGGAATCTCTCTCAGGCCTATCTTGGAGATGTCAAGTTGGAATCTTCTGTCTTCCCAGAGCGGCTCCATCCCCTAAGGGGAATATCTTACAATGCTCACACATGTAGTCTCCCATTCATATGCAACCAGGGTGGACCCTGCTTAGCAAAGAGGACAGGTCATGCTTGCTACCACAAGACCAGCTCTGCTCAACACCATCCCCAGACTGAACTCTGCACGACTCTAAGCTTCATTCTCAGCAATGTGGTTGTGTCAACTGCTCCTCATTTCCACTTGATTTCTGCACAGCTGGAGACAAGATTGGGTATTTGCACCAGTTTATACCATTTGAAATAATGTCGCCCTTTTGAATGGAGCATCTTCATACAACTTGTCTTTGTGCAGAGGCTTGTTTTTGAGTGAAGCTGTGACGCAGCTTTTTCACACATGCAATAGTTCAAGTCACTTTTAAACTGAATGGTTTTTAAAAACCATGCTGTATGTGGTTCACTGTTTAAGTCTGTTATTTAGTAAAGCTAACAGAAAGTAAGCCCTCTATCCCAACAAGTAGTCTGGAAATACTTTACTGAAGCTAATCAGGTCTGGGTCTGGCCAGTACTTGGTAGGACCTCTGTGTATCCAGCCAGGTCTACTGGACAGGTGGAGTGCATACCTCCTTACCCCAAACAATGAGTTTGTTTGGTCATCCAGTACTCGGGGGGGGGGGGCAGGTCTACAGCCACAGCCACCACTGGCCCACTCCAGTTGATTAGTAGACCTGGCCTCCATTGCTGGCCTCCATTGTTCCAGTGGCCAGGACTGTTGCCACCACTGTGGTTGCTCCATCCAAATCAGTTGGTAGACCTGTCTTCTGTATTTTATTTTATTTTATAAGAAAAAGTTGGTGGGAAGAATATCCTAATTTTTCAAGTTGAAAATGGTAGCCTTATATTTGCATGGAATTGCAGAAGTGAATGTTCATGTGAATGGGAGCCTGGGGCTGATGGCCACCCTTTCCCTTCCACAAGGTGATTTTTTGCATCTCATTGATATCCACATCGAGTAGACATCTACTATCATTATACATTTGACAAACCTCAAAAACTGGGCTCAGTGCCTGTGATAACAGGAGAGCCACATCAAAGAAAGGGAGATGGCACCATTACTTCTGTACATGGAGTTTATTGCTCAAAGGATTTGAGTACATCGCTCAACAGTGGAAATGAGCAGCCACTGAAAATAGCACCGGCATCTCCATGTCCCTCCCTTCTCCCCAGCCTAAAGGGCCAGCCCTGCCTAAAGGTATTTAGTCTGCTGGTGGTAGAGTAACAGTGAGCACTTCCACTGCTTTAGCTCTGTTGATATGAACGGAACTATGCTAGTCAGTGAATCTTCCCATAAGCCTCTTAAACAAAGAACCATTAAACATAAAACGGTTAAGTATATACAAATCCCGTGTACCAAATGGCAGGCTGTAATGAAAAGCTGGGGAACTGCTGTTCATCAGTCTAATCTGTGTAATTTACATAATTTCATCACATGAAAACACAGGGAATTGTCATAGGATTTTTAAAGACTGGGGCAAAAAGGGGTTATGATGCCAGATGAGGACAAGCAAGCAATACAGAGCAGGCAACTAGGAATTAGGATACTTTAAAATACTAGCAAGTGCTCACACACATGCCATTAAGCCAGAAAAAAGGAAGGCAGTAACCAGAATGGGTTATATTATTGTATCCTATATTCATAAGGCCTAAATATTAAATATTGGGGGCATAATTCAGCCAAAGCTCAACTATTTAAAATCCCATCAGTTTCACTGGAAGTGTTAAGCATATCTTTAACTCTCTCCCATTTAAAACATGCTCAATTTGGGCTGACTTGTGCCCTTATTTTTAATTACAACAATGTTGTTCAGTTTTCAAACTATACACCACATTGACTCCCTTTAATTCAACTAATCTAAATGGAATAAAATTCGAATATAGATAGTTGTTGCTTTCAAACTATGTTCAGTGTATTGAGGAGGGTATATTTATGTAATTGTCCAAATGCAGTGCTTCTTTAGGGGCAAACCAAGGCCACCCGACCCGACCAGCTATGTATAAAAGTAGCGGAATCCTCTTCTGAAAGCAGTAATTTTACCAGTCAGCTGTTCAGCAGGGAGAGGAAGCAGAGCGGAGCTAAATCCAACCACCTGCTCCCTCCCCAAACTGCAGATAGGTGTGGTTTCTGCTTTCTAAGGAGGGCTCCATGTACACAGCCCCAGCAGCTGAACTGGGGAGGGAGAACATGTGTTTGCATATGTGCAATTCATCATCCTGCTAAGTGCACCCTGTTGTACCAGCACAATTGTGGTCTGGATCCAGGCTCCCAATGTAGCAGAACTAGCTAGCACAACATCCTTGCACTGACACAACATGTTTGCTCTAGGGCAACATCAATCTGGGTGTCAGTTGGGGTGTCTGTGGGTATAACTAACTGAGTAAAGAGCCACCTTTTAAAAGTGGAGATTCTCTTTATTTAGCAGGGGGAGAGCAACTGGAGATTCTCTTTATTTAGCAGGGGGAGGGCAACTGGAGATTCTCTTTATTTAGCAGGGGGAGAGCAACCCAGAGGCGTAACTATAGGGGGGGCAGGGGGGGCACATGCCCCGGGCGCCATCTTTTCTGGTCACGTGGGGGGCGCCGCCATGACAAATTTTTTTTAAAAATTTTTTGTTAATACAAATGTTTCCTGCTCAGTGCAGCAGCGCTGCAGCAGTCAAGGGAGCGCGTTGGCGCCCCTCCCCCATGAGCGGTCCCTTCCGCGCTGCCCGCGCCCCCCCCCCCATTGCTTTGCTGGCGCCTGGCGGCCAGTCAGTGGCCTGGCTTGGCGGCGGCGGCGGCGGGCGCTTGTGAGGAAAAACCTAAGTATAATGTAGTATGTTGGGGGGGGTGGGGGCGCCATTTCAGTGCTTGCCCCGGGCGCCGTTTTCCCTAGTTATGCCTCTGGAGCAACCCTCCAGTGGCTGTTGCTGGTGTCTATCTTATGTGTCTTTTTTAGATTGTGAGCCCTTTGTGGGCAAGGAGAGAGTCATTTTATTTGTGTATTTATATTTATGTAAACCGCTCTGGGAACTGTTTGTTGAAAAGCGATATGTAAATATTTGTTGTCAGGGGTGTAGCCACCTTTGGGTGCCCGGGTTCAAATAACCGGGGCCGCTGCCCCTCGGGGGCCATGCCTTGCGGCCCTGACATACACACGCCCCCGGTATCTGACGTCAGTCACGGGGGGGTGGTTTAGCTGCTGAGCAGGGCTGCACAGCCCTGTTTGGGAGTTAAATGGCTAGGAGCAGCTCTCCCTTAGAAAGAGCCGATCCTGGACGCACTGCAGACACAACGCTGGCCCCGATCTAGTTCCCGAATGGGGCTGCATGACCCCATTCAGGAGCCAGGCCATGCCCCCGTGTCTGATGTCAGATGCGGGGGCGTGGCTAACCCTGCATCTGATGCCAGATGTTGGGGGTGGGGTGAGTGGGGCGGCTGCCGCGGCAGGACAGGGACGACTGCTGGCCTGGCTCCACTACTGTTTGTTGGATTTGTCGTATGTGTATTTTTTAAAAAAATCTTCTGCTTACCCCTCACTGGAAAGAGTGAGAACTGCAAAAGAGCAGGGCTCTTAAATGATCATCTGCTCCTAACTCAAATTCACTTCAACGAGAGCTGCCGGGACACATATGCAGCAGAATGAGGCAGTGGTGGCCTGAAATGGTAGGGTGGACTGTACTGCTTCAGACGGCAGGTGGAGGATATCATTTTGAAAGTTCCCTTACATACAAAATGTTCCCTAAAAGTAGAAAAGTAACCCCACAGGAAGAAGGCTGGTCAAGAACCTCTCTCCCTCAAGAATTAGTTCCCTTCCTGTGTTCAGGGGAGCCTTCCGAACTTGTGTCTCCCTAAAGTAGTCCTGTCCATTCTGGATTCTGTCACATCATTCTGATGCATCATGCAGCAGACTAGACCTGAATCTTATCCAGGAGAGATCTGCTCAGTCTTTTTGAGTAACGTTACTTACTGACAATGGGCACAAACCGCTGTCCTCATGTAGTCTTCTACTGGTTTCAATAGGGCTTGCAAAGCAGAATTTCTTGGGGAATTGTGCCCAGTGGTTCATAGCACCCAGAATTTGCTGTCCTCTCGGGAACAGCTGCACTTCCTTTTCCTTCTGTACTTCCAAAACCTTGTGTTATCTATGATTAACCTTGTGGCTAAGAAGGGTGTGACATCGTCACTTTTGCTCTTCCTTTATTCCTGTCCTGGTACATGAAGGTTGCTAACAGTACAGGATTTATTAGTAGCTTTGTAATGTCTGGTGATTTTCTTAAACACGGATTCCCTGATTTATTAGTATTTAGTATTTATTAGTATTTATTAGTATTTATTTATTAGTATTTATATTTATTAGTATTTATTAGTATTTATTTATTTATTTGTATTTATTCCCTGATTTATTAGTATTTATTATTATTCCCTGATTTATTAGTAGCTTTGTAATGTCTGGTGATTTTCTTAAACACAGATTCCCTGATTGCATGGGAATCTCAGTCTATTGAATGAGTGAGGGCCAGACTTTATTCAAAGTGGGGGAAATCGATTATCAGAATCCACACCCCTATTTTTTTCACTTCAAAGAAGCTACATGGGCCTGCTAATTTGGTTGGGGAAGCAGGGCTGGGAATTCTTCTCTTGCATGCTGTTTTTCTGCTCTAAATTTCCCCCTCCAAAGTTGCTATTCACTTCAAGGCTCCAGGGTAGAAAGATAAGTACAAATACATCAACCTTCCCCGTCCCCACAGAGCTAAGAGCAACTCTAGGGGGTACAATTTAGATCAGAGGGATGACATGGGAGGGTAGGGTTAAAAAGAAGCCCTCCCTTGCCAGCACTCCTTTCCTGATCAAATTAGCAGCTCCACACAGTTGTTTTGGAATAAACAAAACAATCATGGATCTCTCTCACCACACACCCAACTGAGCCCCAAGATTCTCCCTATGGTGATGAGAAAGGCATGAGTTTGAACACATTTAAAAAAAACTAAAAAAACCACAACCTGATATAAATAAAAACAGTTTTAAAAAATAGGCTGACATGATGGGAGAAATTGCTCAAAAGTCCTATTAAAAGGAAAAGTTAGACATTGCCTTCTGTCCTTTTAATTTCAATGGGACTACTTTGAATGCTTTTCCTCATCATGTCATCCACTGTCATTATCTGAGAACCTATTATTGTAGGTTCTCATAAATAGTAGGGCAATTATAGCAAATATACAACACACCATCCACTTTAAGGAATGTTTCTTGTGCTAGCCCATTGAAGTGAATGAGAGGTTCCTTGAAAAATCTCTAGGGAACTGTGTCGCTGGTAAATTCTAAGATGCACTTCTAAGAATGACATTTTGCATGAAGATTTGCTAAATGTATCCCAACACTGCAGTAATAAATAAGCAAATGTTGCCTTTCTTTTTTCTTCTTCTGTTGTAAGAGCACAGTGGTACCCACAACACAGAGAGGGTATACATATATTTACACACCCACCCTCCCTGAGAGCCCATTAGCAATGTTAATGCTGTGCTGCTCTTTGTTTCGTAAATATTTTCCCTCTATTATGTTCCCGGACTATCTGAAGGCCATCAACACATTGCTGATGATGAACTGGGAATCCTCACCTTCTACCACTATCACCTCTCAAATGACCCATGAAAGAGTCTTTGGAGATCAAAAGATCTGCCTCTACCCCCACCATTTCTCATACCTCTTTGACTCAGATACTGATGGGATTTAGCACCCATGTGGGATATGGATATGGCCCAAGAGCTGAATTACCTGTAAGGGAGTGGTGGGGGAAGGTGTTGGATTTCTTTCCAATGGTGCCTTTAATATCTCTCACAGCATGGTTAGAAGCCAAAAGAGAAAGCGATTTGCATCAAATAAATTAACCCAACACATTTTGGTTTTGAGTCAAAGGTATATTAATTCACTCTTGATGTATGATCTTAGCTAACTTGTAGATTATTTGTAGAAGTATTTAATTTACATACGTTTCACTCTAAAAGAACTCAGAAAATGTTTTCTATGAATATTGGTTCTCCACTTCCTCTCCAATCTTCATAATGCAGGACATGTGTTTAGAGGAATAGTGGAGGATTTATTTATTTATTGCAATTCTATATCCAGAGATATTGGGAGCAGTCACTTGAAGGAGTATTATTGTTACACTCAGATGCTATAAGCAGACCTATTTAGTGTTCACTCAATTTAGATAAAACGTTTTTTATCTTTAAAAAATCACATATTTCCACAAGAGTGTTCTTAGAATAGCAGCCTTCATGCTGTTTGCTTCAAAGATGGACAAAGAATCAATTCATGTGACCTTACTTTGGCCTTGAGCACACAGCAAACCCAATTTGCTTTACAACTTCCAGTGCAGCAGAGCTGCTACCTGATTGTTCTATCATGCAGCAAGATCAATTTCCACTGCACAATGAAGTGAGTGGAAAAAATTACTCTGGGGCACATACTCAGGATCACTTAACACAAGTGTTTGGGTGGCTCTTGCATGCCTGACTGTTCTTCCTACAATTCTTCCTCTTGCCAGAAGTCCACACCAGATCATTCATTCATCCATTCATTTAAATTTCTATACCATCCTTCCAAAAATGGCCTGGGACAGTATACACAGAGAAATAATAAATAAATAAGATTGCTGCATCTCGGTTCAGTCTTTTCTGTAGCCATGAATTCTTACTATAAGGAACCATCACTTATAAGTTATTACAATGTAATCAATCCTATGTAAAAGAATGGTGTGTTTGTGTGTATGTGAAAGACAGAGAGAGGTGCCTGGCCTATTGCCATTCATGCATTCATTCATATTCTACTCTTCCTCCAAGGAGCTCAGAGCAGTGTACCTGGTTATGTTTATCCTCGCAACAACTCCTGGTTAGGCTGAGAGAGATAAGTGACCAGCCCAGCGTCATGCAGTGAGTTTCATGGCTGAGTGGGGATTTGAGCTCAGATCTCCCCGGTCTGAGCAGGGAATTCTGAAAGAGCAATAAAGCTTGTATCATGTTTTATGACGCTGCCATGTTTGGATAATAAGAACCATTTTGTTGAAATAAAGGGTGATTGAAAGAAAGGGAACTGAAGGATGCAAAGTTCTACACTGAGGCATCTCTATTGATAACACCACTTTGGCAAGAGGCTAGGGGATGAGTTTTGTGGGGAGCACCTTTAGATAAATAACCACCAGCTTACAGAGGAGTCAATGGCCCTCAGCAGTCACTGCAAATCATCTCATCTGCAAGGATGCCATCCCATTGGCTTTTAATAGTGAATGAGGGAGTGAGAGAGTACGGCAGTTATGTTCCCAGCCCAGCATGTCATTTTTGTATGTGCCCCCACCCCCAACAGAGGACAATGGCTCCCCTTGCTGTGAGAATCCCTGGGAAGCTGGTGTCTGACAATACTGTCCCAAAGCTCCTTTTTTCTTGAAGTGATTAAGTTAGGAGTCATCCGTTTTTACCACTTTCCCTTTCGACCAGCCTCCTCCTCCTCACTTCCCCCCACACATCTTTCCCCTTTGTTGGCACAGGGTTGCCATCTACCAGCTGTTCACAATTCCTCCACTCTTTTGCCTTTCAGCACCACACCACCATGAAACACACTTAAGAGGAATTGCTTCCACTTCAGCAGGCCGCTCGGCTCCCCCTGCCTATTGAGCTGATTTAATAAGAAACCCTTTCTCACTCCAAAGCTGCCTTCCCCAAAAGCCATTTCCTAACTTGCAGGGAAAGTTATTATATTTGCCATCACAGCACAATTCAGATTTGCCAGTCTGTCGTCTTCTAATTGATTTAGATTGATCTCTTGAGTGTTTCTCACAGTCTGGGATGGTTTGTTCTCTCCTCCGTCATTTGCTGGTGAGCTGACCTTGCCCACAAAATGAACATTGGGGTTTTCTAGAAAAGATTTCTCCCACCAGTTCATAAATACAGATTCTCCCTCTCACTAGCATTTTTCTCTTTTTCCCCTCCCCTCCCCTCCCATTTTGGTTGCTGTTGCAGCTTAATCAGATTTTGATTCAGAGGAAAACTGTAACATGCATTCCCAGGTCTCAGTCAACCATATCAGATGAAAAGCAATTGGAATGAAATTGGTAACCAAGAACCAATGGCCTTCTCTCATTGACTTGGCAATATGACCAGCTGAAGCACAATGATACATCAACCCCATAGAATGATTCTGAGAGTAGATTGACAGCTGTCATTTGTGTTCAGGTTTCTAGGAGCAGAGGTTACCCACCATGAAATCCCCAAAACTAGTTCCATGCATCCAAGAGGACTTTTGGCTTGTGTTTTTTTAACAACCACCTATTAAACCACATGGCAATCTACAAACCACTTCTGAAATTGAGTTGAGGGACTTCTAAAAGGAGTTTGTGTTATGGCATGGCAGCAAAAATCTCAAAAATTCCAGTGGGCGTTATCTAAACCTGAGCTGGCACAGAAATCTCTCTCTCTGTCACTTGTATCCCACCTTTCCTTCAAGGAACTCAGAAGCTCTATTCATACATTATGTTCAGCACTTGTGCAATGAGTGTACAGTGCGCACAGGTACAGATAGGTCCCTCTTATATTTTCATCTGTGCACAGAATAAGTTTTGTTCTGGGAGGCAGTATCGTCAGCATTCAGAATGAGGCCTTCCTGATTCAACGTCAGCAGCATCTAAAATTAACTGAGAGGACTTTTAAAAAAAGATAACTTGTGTGTGAATGCACATGCACTCATCTTAGAGGGAACACAGTACAGTTATTCACATGGTATGTTGAACACAGGTTAAACAGTACACTTAAAAACATAAGAACAGCCCAGTTAGATGAGGCCCCTAAGACCTATCTGGTTCAGCATCCTGTTTCCCACAGTGGCCTCTGGGAAGCACACAAGCAGGAGAAGAAGGCATGCCCCTCCCTCTTGCTGTTGTTCCCCTGCAACTGATATTCAGAGGCATCTTGCCTCTGAGCCTGGAGATAGCCTATAGCTATTAAGTTTAGTAGCCATTGATAGACTTCTCCTGCATGCATTTCTCTCTCTGTACCATGCACTGGGGTCACCTTAAGTAGCACTGTGGGGAAATGCTTGACTAACAAGCAGAAGATTGCTGGTTCGAATCCCCGCTGGTACTATATCAGTCAGCAGCGATATAGGAAGATGCTGAAAGGCATCATCTCATACTGTGTGAGAGGAGGCAATGGTAACTCCCTTCTGTATTCAACTAAAGAAAACCACAGGGCTCTGTGGGTGCCAGGAGTCGAAATTGACTTGACGGCACACTTTACCTTTTACCATGCATTGGAGGGGTCTGCACGCAGGTTCACTTTAAAAATGAACACAGGAGCAGTCATTCACACAAACTCATGTATAAGTGTACAGACATCTGAACGCAGGTACAATATAATGTCTGAATAGGGCTAGAGTGGTGTAGATATCCAATTTTATCCTCACAACTACCATGTGAGAAAAGTTAGAAGTCAACATGGTAACTTACATAATGTTACCCAGTAAACTTTATGGCTGATAGGTAGGAGTGCCATATTTAATCATTTAATTTATTAGACTGATTGACCAAAACTTTTTAAATTGACTAAAAAGACATTCCCCACTGTTTCGGCAACACATGTTTTAAACATGTGCTAATTGTTGGGCAATTCCATGAAAAAGGGACATAGAGATGAAAAATTTTAAATGGTGTGTAATGGCCAAAGGGCAATTTCATGTGAAAAGGGACAAAGAAGTAAAAACTAAAACTGATGTAAACTGAATGAGTTGATATCATTTTGTAGAGAAATGTCTGAAGATCAATAATTCACACATGTTTAACCCTTATAGTTAAACCCTTATTCACACATATGGTTTAACCCTAACCATATTACTGGCCAGGAAGTCTGAAACATCTAACTAAAATGCAACATTCACTGACAACAACAACAAACTTATTAAAATATGGGTAGGAAAGGGAAATAAGTAAAAATACATTAAATGTGTGTCATATATCCCGAAGAGGGCATTTATCTGCAACTAGCAAGTGTTAAAAATGTTCAAGGGAGGAGTAGTATGTACATAAATGATTAATAAGAGATTCTATTCCCATTAAAAATGTCAAAGGTTTTTTGTTTTTTTTAAGAAAATACAAAGAAACATCCAAATCACTGTGAGCAAAGACAGTTTACATGACCTAACTTGCATTCATTATATTTTGTTTAAATTCTCTCCAAACGAAATGGTAACGGAACCCTTTTTTTCATAGTAACGGAATCAGCAACCTGTTTGCCTTGAGCTTGCTCCATGGGCAGTCCAATAGCGAGCAGACAGTTTTAAAAGCAGACAGCATGGCCAGAGCCATTAATGTGCACTGATCTTATATGTAAGTAAGGCCTACATGTAAGTATACTGTACTTCAAAGTTATTTGTGTGGCTGTGGCTTAATAGCCTGGTGCTTCTAAGTAAGAAATGAGACATGTTGGACAGATTAAAACTTGGGCCACAACTTTATTAACCAGCTTTTAAACATATATCTGCAACTTCATTTAGCCTAGAATGTGAGTACAAATCCACAGATGAGGCATAAACTAGCTTGCAATTATTGCCTCCCCCTTTCTTGGGCAAGCAAACTGGACCAAAGAGCAGCAGCAGTCCTCTGTCTACAGCCAACTCCTCCAGCCATATGCGGGAGGTTTGCCTGCATTACCACTCCTCAAGTCTCTGAGTGGGTGAAACAAGCAAACCCTTAAAAAGGATCCATTTCCAGATGCCCCTGGGGCCACCAAGTCCTGCAAGGCTGTACCATAAAGAACCACCACCCCCTTTCACTATAAGACTACTTCCAGTTTCTCACCAGTCATGATGAGGTGGTGATCTTCCAATACCTGAACTCTCCTGCCATTGTGACCATGGACTACTTTGATTAAGGCATCCACACTGAAGATTCCAATGCCCACAGAAGACCTTCGTGTGAAGGAGGCAAAAATAACCTCCCATCCAAGGCCAGTCAAGTTGCAGATAAACAATTCCTCCTTGACCCAGACAGTGATTGGTTTTTCCACACTGAGCTTTCCCAGACAGTAGGCTTTACTGTGGGTTTAATGCGAGGCTTTACTGCGAGTTTGAAGTTGCCCCCCAAAATGACACAAAAAGTGGATTTTTAAAACCCCGGATATAAATTGGGATACACTCTTAATGTGCACTGAAAAACCCATATTGTGTGTGAAGTGCTCCCTGATATCTTGCAGGGACTTCGAGATAAATTTGGCCGATATGTGAAAGCACATTTCCATCCTGGAGGAGATGCAAACTAAAAGCCAGGTGTGAAAAACTTCACTGACAATCGGCAGGCACTGAGCTACAGTTCCTCTCCAAAAACTGTCCTGTTCCAGTGCAGAATAATATGTGTGTTTTAGAAATCCGTATCACCTGGATATATCAGCTAGAAACAATTGTGTATCTGACACTCCAGAAACAGAGAAACTCCAGGGCAAAAATCTTGAAAAATGAAGAACTGAGGCATTGTGATAAAAACAAACGAAATGCCCAATGAGAAACAGTCATTCACATTTTAGTTCAGAAACAAATAGCCATATCCAAATGAGAGGGAAAAGACAGGCAACCCGCCTGCTTCTTGTACATTTGGAGCCAGAGCAATGGATTAGCATGAAGCTGTCTTACACTGAGTCAGACCACTGGCCATCTAGATCAGTTTTGTCTACACCAGGGCTAGGCAAGCATGACCCACCAGATGTTGTTGAATTACAACTCCCATCCTCCCTAGCCACAAGTTTGCCCAGTTATGGTCTACACCAGGGATTCTCAACATTGGGTCCCCAGATATTATTAGACTTCAACTCCCATAATCCCCAACCAAATGCCACTGGGGTTGGGGACTATGGGAGTTGAAGTCTGGGGACCCAACATTGAGAATCCCTGGTCTACACTGACTGGTAGCAACACTCTAAGGTTTCAGCCAGGGGTCTTTCCCATCTCTCCCTAAATCAATCCTTTCCAGGGATGTAGCAAAGTTGGAGTGGGCGCCAGGACAAGAAGAAAAGATGGGCCCCTAGGCCACCCACCTTCTCCTCCTCCGCCCCCCCCCCCCCGCAAGTCTTTGCCACAGAATAACTGTAAAGACATTTTGAAGAACAAAACATTCTCTGTATGCCCTTTCTCTTGCTTCTATTGAAATAATATTACACACTCCCCACATACACAAAGACTTACACGCGCACACGCACACACACAACTCCCCTGCCTCAGAAATATTTTTAAGAAAGACATATATATCTACAATTGCCTCATATATTCATACAGCATCAGTAGTGAAAAATGAAGGGCGATCTACCACCCTGTCGGTGACCCCCTCCCTCAGGGACCCAGGGACACTTCTCTGTCATCCCCCCCACCTGTTCAGTTATAGCTACGTCCCTGATCCTTTCCTTGTGTGCAGCAGGGTTATGGGTGGGCTTGTGTGTGCTGCTCATTTGGCCACTGTTCCCCTGCGAGTGAAGATTACTGCTTTTCTGAGCCCTCCCCCCCTTTTTGTACAGTGTATAAAGGGTTGTTTGCATACAGCTCTCCTGAGTATCTGAATTTCTGATTTTTGCCAACTTTCTGACTGCCTTTGAGGTTAGCTAAGTAAATGGAATTGGACTGCAAATAGCCAGTGCAATAAGTGGTCATAATGTGTGCCCCAAGTATATGTATATATGTATATAAGGTCTCAAATATTGGTATTTATTAACAAGGACCATGTTAATATTGTGCTAGCTAGCTAACCAACCAACCAGCCAACCAACCTGCAAGCCAGCCAGCCAGCCAGCTTTCCTTCCCTCCCTCCCAAGAGAAGTTCTTTTAAACATTTGGGCTTTCTGAGAGGAACTTTCCTAGTTGTTGGTTTAAAAAAAAAATCAATGGTGGGAGTGGAATTATTATTCAATATCAAATTATTATTTGATGTGGAAAAACACTGGCTGACATACTGCTCACCATTCTGTTTGCCTTGTAACAGAAAGTGTGCATAGTTGTGCAAAATGAAAGAATTGTGCAAACACCGTTGCAGGATGGGTGGCCATTCTCTTCGGTGGCTGTCCATCGTACAACTGCATTTGTGGCATTCTGGGGTTTTGCACAAGAGCTCTCTTTATCAACTGCGCACAAGTTCTGTAACAAGGCAGATCAAACATTGCAGAATAGATCAGCCACTCAGAGCAAATGGTTGCAAATCCATTTAAAAGAATTTCCCCCCCAAAAAATTAATAGGACCCAATCTTTGGAAAATAAGCTGTTTACCAAACGTGAATTCAAGTGAAAATCCACCCAAAAGCAACCATTTTCCAATACTGGGAGAGAGACTATTTCCTCTCACCACCGCCACTGCTAATAAAAATCCTGTGGCTTCAGATTTTCCCTGTAGGAATATAAATTTAGAAAGTTTCCCCTTCTAGAAGATAGAAATGAGATATATCATATTTAAGTAAGAAGAAGCAACTTCTGAGCAATTCGAGTGTTCCACTCTGCCAATTTTTAGCCTTATGTGCCTGCCACAGTTGTGTTTGGGAGACCTTCTGAATGTTTAGCTTGTCCTTTTTTCCTCATTCCCCTCCTCCCTTCTTTTGTCTTTTGGAAACAGCATTTGGCATTTCCCGGACAGCCCGGACTCCATAAGGCCTCAGAGTTTGAATGCTAGAACGGCTTGAACATTGCCTGCTGAGACTGAAGAAGAACTTGAGTGAAAATAATCCTCTCCTTTGTTCTCCTTGGTTTGCTTTTTGTTTGCCTGACAGATGTTCAGCCCCTGTGCGTGTGCACGGAACGGCTCCTCCGAAGAGTCGTCAGGCCCTGTGATCAGTCAGCTTATTGATTTCTGAATATCCCTGCGCTGCTTATCGCCACCACTCCACAACGCATGCAAGGCTTCTGGGCCTAAAACCTCTCTCTCTCTCCCCCCCCCCTCTTTTTCCGCTCTCCCTGACATACACAGACTGACACACGATTTGGGAGACCTCCTATTGTGAAGCTCCAGAGGAAAGCAGGTCTTCCCTTTCTTTGGACGACTGTGCAACTTTAAATGGCAGTGGAGCGGGTGGACATTCTGTCAAACAGGCAGATGCGATGATGTGTATTGATGTGTCATGACATGTCATTTCAAATGGGCTGGAAAGCTCTGGAGCCATAAGAGGCCTTGCCTTTTCTATAAGCATGTCTTCACTAGATCTGAATAAAGGCTGCATGGATCAAAGTTATAGTTGTGAATGTGCACACCCAACAAACCCTAGGGTGGATGGATCCATATCCCATTTGCATGTTTCTTTGAACAGTGCTGCCTTTTGCTTCTCCCTCTGTTAAGTCTGTAATTTCAGGAATATTGAAAACTTCCCTCAGACTCGTCAGGGATACCATTGGGCTTTGAATAACTGGGCTTCCTTACCAAAATCTAACATCCCCATTTCCAGGTTTGAGAAGTGTTCTCACCGGTTATTAGCAGAGACGCTCTTATCTCTGGACTTTGGAGTCGATGTCCAGTGCCTCCACACCACCTGGGGGCTCCCAAATCCTCTTTAGTCTGTTCTGGGTGGTGTGGTTTGTGCCCTCAAGAACCTACATGTTAAAAAATGATGCTTAACTTGCAGCAGTGGGGGCCTCCAAAGGTCCAGCCTCCAAAATTACCTAGGTGCACCTCTGGTTGTTAGGGATTCTTTCTAAGCCTGACCTACTAACCGGTAAAAGTGGCAAGACTCTCTTGGCTAGAAAATCTGTCCAGCAAAGAGTTAAAGAGAGTTCAGGGACTCTAGCCAGCCAAGATTTTGTAAAACGCAAGGAAGACATCCATCTGGCAAGAGATAGAGGAAGTCCAATTAGGTAGCAGCTTCTTTAAGGTCCATTGGGAATTGCTGCCATGATACTAACAGTCTTTCTGGTGTCGCTGCTCATGATGAGTGCTCTCACTCATGTGACAGAACTCTGTAGCTCACTGAGCCTTGTATCTAGGTGAGTAGCATTTCACCTGCTCTGAGGGGTTTTCCCTTAGTTCTTGTGATGCTGCTTCATGTCCAAACTAGGACATGCAAGAAACAGACTTCAGAGCCAGTAGAGAAACAACTGGTGACATTTGTAACAGTAGCAGGAACCTGTGGAAGAATCTCAAGGAGAGTTCTCCTTATAAAGGTCCTGCAATTGCCTGTTTCTAAACTCTCATTTTCCTGACTAAGGACTGGTCGACACAAGCACATACATCCCTTGGTTTTTCAACACTTGACACAACACTTCTTTCAGCACTTGATGCCTTGAGTAGACTGCCTGGCTCAATCGATGAGAAGAGTGTTTGATATGAAAGTGAGGTGATATGGAAGTTCTATGTGTGGTGTTAGGTTGTTCACACACACATCATCATCATCACCACGTGATCTTACCGTCATCAAGTGGTGAATGTGCATGTGTGAACCATCCTGCACAGCCTGAGAAGATAAGATCTCTGGTGATAAGTGGCCCTCAGCATCTGGTCTTTGATGGGCTGCCTAACAATCCTAATATAATTTGAAGTACGTTGTACACCAATTTGTACAGTGGAGCACACATCTCACTTGATCTGAAAAAGAAACATAAAGCGAGTAATTCCCCCCACTCCTCAAAAAAGGAAGCAGCACACAAGAAAATGCCATTGGAGAATGACTGGGTAGATATAGTGGTCCTATTATCGCAAATTATTATGTTCGGTTCTGAATTTTTTGCTTAGTTTATTAGTTCTTTTAAAGCCCAAATTATCACTGAGCAGAATGCCAATAGTTAGCTTTTACTCATCAATCCAACCCACAATATAGGAAGCTGTTTCACATACTCTGGTCTAAGCTTATCCCTAAGCACTCCTAGCAGCTACCCAGGACAGCCCTTCATAGGGCAGAGCATTTTGCTACACCAACAGAGTTGGACACAAGAGTAGGTGGGTGACATGACTGTTTTTAATATCTTGAGCATAGCAAAGATAAATCTGAGCTTTCCAATAAAAATAATACCAGTGTTTCAGCATAAAAGGAGGTAGCATACAACTGGCACCCACTTATATCTCTTTCTGGTCATCATAGAAGAAAGTCTGTTAAAATGGCAGGGTGGAATACCCTTTTCTGAAAATCCTGAATGTTTTCTTCTCCGAAATAAACATTTATTCTGAATTAAATATTCACCTTTTCATTCCTACAAAACTCTTTTTAGGGGGGTCACCCTTTTGACCCAGCTGAAGCCATTTTCTTTCCAGAAATAATTTTGCCCATCAGGGTTGTGCCAAGGGAAAAATCTATTTTTAATGTTGTGAGACAATGCAAAAAAGTTGTCATGATTATTATTTCTTTAAAAAAAAAAAAAAGGCAAAGGACATTGCCAGGACATTGCCCCGCAAAGGATCCCTTCAAAAATACATTCTGCCTCGTTCTGGTTAAGTCAAACAGCCTCTATGTGCGCAATGAAGGGGAGAGCAATGAAACTTCTTTCTGTCTAGAGCAGCTGTTAAAACTGTCAAACAGTCTCAATGTCCATTTGGCTGAAGCAGTAAATGTAGCACTAACGAGATTGCGACTGCTCTGCAGAGCTAGCAAATAAACACTTTCGGGTGCTGACATGTTTGTTGCCACATCTGCTTAAGAGATGAGATTAACTATCTGCTTAATGTCACACTTCATTATGCTGCAGTTAAAAGGGTACCTCCAGCAAAAACTTTAGGGAGCGAAAAAACCTGACTGTCAAGCATGAGATTTGCAAGAAGGATGGCTTTCCTGAAATCTAATATGAACAGAAATGCTCCATGCATGGCGGGTATGATAATAGCTTTTGTTATTGTCATTATATCAAATTACACAGAACCCCTCAGAAGTGAAAGATGGCTTATTTTCAGACATGATAGAGACAGAGATCAAAGCTGGCCTGGATATGGAGCAGAAGGGGGGAAAACTGTGGCCAACATGAAGCGCAGCATCTCAGTGGCACTGTGAACTGCATTGGGGCTGCTGTGGGCATGTAAGGCAGCCCCCATGGTGTTGAGGCTGAGTGGCTGTACAGACGGTGATGCTGCACTTATTCCCATTGCAGCAAATGGGAATCACTGGGGCAGTGCTGCTTGCACCACACATCCTCAAGAGCGTTGAGGCTGCTGTACATGTCTACAACAGTCCGGCACAGTTTGCAGTATTACTGAGACAATGTGCATCATGTCAGCCACAGTCTGTGCAGTTCCATGTCACCATTAAAACCCTCAATGATCATGATAAAGAGGTCCTTCACTAGAGGGTTGTGATCTTCCCCCTGCCCCCAGAGATGTATTTCTAGAAGGAAAAGGATTTTAGAGAAAGGCAAAAATAACTTCCTCCACTGCATCTGCTTGGCTGTGGAAGAAACCTTTGCTGTGGCTAATCTCCAGCCCTTCTACAAGCATGCAGCCCTTTTCCCACCCCTGTACTGGTGTGGAACATGTGGGCCAGGGGCGTAGCTAGGGGAGAGGGGGCCCATGTTCATCCCTCTCTCGGGCGGCCCCCCAGAATGAGGGAGACAATGAAGAAAATAGGGAGGGATGGAGCTGGAGGGCCCTCAGGAGCTGGGGGCCCGTGTTCTTTGAACCCTTTTGTTCAATTATAGCTACGCCCCTGATGTGGGCCACGGTCATTTCAGATGTAGTGTGCCTTAAAAAGCACATCCCATTCTCAGGACATGTAGGGTACTGCCCAGGCATGTTGTGTCTCACCATTGTTTTGCATGAATCCTAGAATGCATACAGCACTCCCCTCCAGCTGCACATGGTGGCACAGATCAAGCAGTGGAGGGCAACCAGTCTTTCAGGGAAGCATGTCCACTATTACAGATTTTCTGATCTGGAAACTCCAGGCTGCCATGGGACACAGTCAGATGAACAATCTCTGGCTTGCACTAACAATAATGTACGACTGTATCTATTGGGAACCTTGTGTTGTTCAGGAAAAAAGCAACAGCAATCTACACCCATTTATTTTAAAATGATGGCCCTCTTGCTGTACTTAAAATTAATTTCCCACTTAACTTGATTAATATTTGTAAAGTTTATTTATCAAGATTACATGATAATTAAAGAATGGTCTAGTGAGAACTTGCTGAAATGCTCATGCTTTTTAATAGGCTTTCATGGTTGAAGTCAAACACCATCTCCAGAGTGGATGGACAGTTAGCCTAGTAATGCTGCATGCACACAGTTTGCAGAAATGATATTACACAGGAGTAAGTCTACTGGAAATAATGGGTTTACTATTGAGGAACATCATTTGCACTTCTTCTTCTTCTTCTTCTTCTTCTTCTTCTTCTTCTTCTTCTTCTTCTTCTTCTTCTTCTTCTTCTTCTTCTTCTTCTTCTTCTTTTGAGCAAATTGCATGCATGCAATGTTCCTAGGCTGATGTAAATGTTGCAACCACTAAATTTATTCATGACACACAATACTGAACCTGGTGATGAGGTAAAACAGAGAAGCAGTTTACTCCTGTGTGTGCATGACTCCTCCCCTCGATCTCCCAGTATCTGATGACTTGCAGATGAATGTGTGGGCAGACTCCACTGAAAAGCTTTGTGGCTGGTGTGTTATGAAGCCTCTGTTCAGGATGTTTTATCATGACAGTTCTTCCACATATGCAGATCATAAGTTGATGAAGGCCTGTGTGAAAAGGGCCTCAGCAACCGCAGAGAGAGAGACAGACCTATCTGAGCTGAAGTGCAGGAGCAGCCCATGGCACTGAAAAGTTTATAATAAAAAACGGAGATAGGACTGCGTCTTGGGAGTGGGGTGGAAGATTTATTTATTTATTATTTATTTATTTTATTTATTCAATTTCTATACCGCCCTTCCAAAAATGGCTCAGGGTGGTTTACACAGAGAAATAACAAACAAATAAGATGGATCCCTGTCCCCAAAGGGCTCACAATCCAAAAAGAAACATAAGATAGACACCAGCAACAATCACTGGAGGTACTGTGCTGGGGGTGGATAGGGCCAGTTGCTCTCCCACTGCTAAATAAAGAGAATCACCGCCTTAAAAAGTGCCTCTTTGCCAAGTTCTCAGGTTTGAAGGCAGAGGGCAGAGGGCAACTGGAAGGCTGACGGTGGCTTTAGGGCCTTTTTCAGTTTGGAAATTAAGCATTGCTGCATGGTCTGCACAGCAGCCAAATGAGCAGAACAGGTGAGGGACCAATGCACGTGGAAATTACTGGCACGTGCAGATTGCAGGGACTGGATTTGACAGGTAGCAAGGCTGGGAATGTCGTCTGCTTGAGCGTGGGGGTTGCTGCTGCCAGCTGGAAGAGGCGTTAGCCGGCTCTTTGGACCAGTGGTCTGATTTGGTCCAAAGCAGCTTCACATGTCTGAGGATACCTAAGATAGGCATTAAACATCAGCAATACTATGTAAAGACTAAATGGATGTGTGGGCTAAATACACAAGGCACAAGCCACTGGGAAGATCTGCTGTGCAAGCCCTATTAGATTGGATAGTGTGCTCTTGTGTAGCTCCCACTTGCTTCCACATTGCGTATGCAGGAGCACTAGTAGATTGGGCCCATATTTATTCCCTTCAGGCTTCCCATGGACCTGGCCTCTTTCAGGTTTCCTCACGGATCTTTTGGAGTTCATAATTTGTAATCATGGCTAAACCTTTCGCAGAAATGTCTTTCACTACTCAGATGGTTGCCATTGCCATCTTGATTTACAAATACGAAGAATATTTATAGACCGCCAAAAGTTCCAAAAGCGGTTTACATAGATATACTGTAAATAAGTAAATAAAGTGGCTCCCTGTCCCCAAAGGGCTCACAAACTAAAAAAGAAACAAAAAGTAGACACCAGCAACAGCCACTGGAGGGATGCTGTGCTGGGGCTGGACAGGGCCAGTCGCTCCCCTGCTGCTAACAAAGAGAATCACTGCTTTAAAAAGGCGTGTCTTTGCTCAGTTAGCAGGGGATTTAATGCATCTTTCACATGGAATTACTTTTTCTTACCACTGTAAGGTTACATTGTGAAATTATCTCATCCAGTCCTGAAAATAGATTCAGCACACAGTGGGTTGCAAGCTACTGCATATTTTACGATTATTATATTGACATCCCACCTTTCTTCCATCGTGGAACTCGAGACAGGTTACATGGGGCTTCCAGGCAGACACACATATAGGCATGTGGTGGCCACTGGAACTGCTTAGGTTCAGCAAGGTGCCTGTATCATATGCCCTCAGCCCATACCCTGAGAGTCTGAGTCTCTGGGCATGTGGTAGGTTTATCATATCCCCAAAGGCCAGATTCTATGCAGATGAATATCAATGTGACTCCAAATGTTCAAAAGAGGGCAGCAATTCACCCATAACATTTCTGTCAAATATTGACATAGTATAGTTTGCCAGTAGAAAACAAAGCAGGTAACCTATTAGGCTATAACATAATCAACAATCTATTAATCTAGTATCCAAATACCAGAGACTGATAGAAAATTAATGATGGGGTCATGGTGCACAGTATTTTCCTTGGGCATGTGATTAAACAAAAGCCTGAATTATTTTTCTCCAAATCAATTCACATTAAATATAAGGTTTTTTCTGCAGTTTTGGAACTAAGCTTGGCCTCTGGATCATAGACATCCATATTAGTACAATAATTGAAATCAAATGCTGCTGATTGCCAAATAAAAACTGAAAATTTATACACTGAAAATGTACACTGATTTTTTTTAGCGATGTGTTGCAATCCGGTATCTTTTTAAAAAGCCAGTGCAGAGCAAAGAGACCTGACTGTTGTTGTACACTGTGGAATACAGATCTAGAATCTGGCACTAAAATTCACATTCAAATAGTATACAATTCTCTCTTTTTATTGATAACACGTTTCCATTGTATATTTGAGACTTGACAGGTCTGACTTCATCAAATTTCTGTATGTGTCTGTTTAAAGAACTGCCTTAGTGTGTGCCCATATCTAAGGCGGGTCAGGAAGGATGCCCTGCTAGCATGAGATCCTAAAAAGTGCCTTTAAGCCTCTCACAAAGTACTTGTGCCACACACATGAATGTCACTAATGTGGAACAGAAAGAAAAACTGACTATAGGTCCTCAACCCATGTACACTTTGCATTTACAGACCAATGTAAGAAAAAAGCGGTTTAAGTCTCACATGTGGACACTTGGTCCACACAGAAAAGCAAACAAAATGCAACCAGACTCCTTTCATTTCCTGCAGTTTTTCTGAAACCCATGACAGCAACTCAATGCTGCCATCTGGTGTCTCCCCCTGCTTAGTACACCTAGCCCAAACCACTTCAGATTCTGACCTCTGGGCAGCTGCATGTATGGACTGACTTCATTGAAAGCCACCGTAGTGGTATGAGAGCTCTGTCTTTGGTGTTATGTCTGGGACAGCCCAGTCACACACTTAAACCATCACTTGATGTTCCATTTGTCAAATGATGAATATGTTGTGTAAATCAAGCCAAAAGAGCTCATGAGAAAAGATATGTACTCACTGGAAAGAAGAGTCGGTAATCTTCTTTCCTAAACAGTTTAACCCCTCTCATTACTATCACAATGGGGATGTGTCCCATGCTGAGTTCTTGCCCTCTCCACGAGAACATTTAGATTATAATCTTTATATATAATTCTCTAAGACATACCTGTGGCTAATCCCATGCATGGCAGCTCTCGTGAGAGTTCAGAGAGCTGCCAGATAGCCACAGGACAGGTGGGGGGAAGAAAATGGTGGTGGTGGCGGCGGTAGCCGGCCGGCCGGAAAGCAGCAGCAGCAGCAGCTCGCAGAAGAAGCCGGCGGGAGAGGGAAGGAACCAACACCCGGCTGGCCAGAAAGGGGGGCAGGCAGGCAAGAAGCTGGCCAGCCAGAAAGCAGCAGCAGCGGTGGGGGTGGGGGGTGGGCAAGAGAAGAAACCAGCTCCAAGCCAGCCAGCCAGTGGCAGTGGGGGGGGATGGGAGAAGAAGCCAGAGCATGGCCAGCCACAAAGTGGCAGGCGGGCGAGCTGGTGGGTGAAAGCCGACCACCTGGCCGGCCAGAAACTGGTGGGGGGTGGGGCAGGAGAAGAAGCCGGCTCGCCAGCCCTGGATTAACCATAAGGCAAAACAAGCACGTGCTTAGGGCATCAAGGGAAGGCGGGCATCACAGAGTTTTCCCCCTAGCTATCATGCCCTTAGCTCTTTCACAGAACATAAGAACACAAGAACAGCCCTGCTGGATCAGGCTCAAGGCCCATCTAGTCCAGCATCCTGTTTCGCACAGTGGCCCACCAGATGCTGCTGGAAGCCATGAGGGCATGCCCTCTCTCCTGCTGTTACTCCCCTGCAACTGGTACTCAGAAGCATCCTGCCTTTGAGGCTGGAGGTGGCCTTTGGCCCTCCAACTAGTAGCTGATGATAGACCTCTCCTCCATGAAGTTATCCAAACCCGTCATGCATGATTTTATAGACCTCTATCATGTCGCCCCACAGTTGTCTTTTTTCTAAACTAAATAGCCCCAGGTGTTGTAGCTTTGCCTCACAAGAAAGGTGCTCCAGGCCCCTGATAATCTCGGTTGCCCTCCTTTGCACCTTTTCCAGTTCTACAATGTCCTTTTTTAGATGTGGTGTCCAGAACTGTACGCAGTACTTGAGGTGTGGCCGCACCATAGTTTTCTATAAGGACATTATAATATTAGCAGTTTTATTTTCTTTATAATATTAGCAGTTTTATTTTCTCCCTTCCTAATGATCCCTAGCATGGAACTGGCCTTTTTCACAACTGCCACACATTGAGTCGACATTTTCAACACACTGTCCACCACGACCCCAAGATCCCTCTCCTGGCCAGTCACCAACAGGTCAGATCCCATCAGCGTATACTTGATGCTCCAGTTTTTCGTCCCAAAGTACATCACTTTACGCTTGCCAACATTGAACCGCATTTGCCATTTTGTTGCCCACTCCCCAGTTTGGAGATCCTTTTGGAGCTCCTCACAATCTGTTTTGGATTTCACTATCCAAAAGAGTTTGGTATCATCTACAAATTCGGCCACCTCGCTGCTTACCCCTACTACTAGACCATTTATTAATAAATTTAAAAGCACCGGTTCCAATACAGATCCCTGGGGGACCCCACCTTACTTCCCTCCATTGTGAAAACTCTCCATTTATACCTACCCTCTGTTTCCTGTCTTTCAACCAGTTAGCAATCCACACATGTACTTGTCCCCTTATCCCATGACTGCTAAGTTTTCTCAGGAGACTTTGATGAAGAACTTTGTCGAAAGCCTTTTGGAAGTCCAGGTATACTATGTCAACTGGATCACTTTGATCCACACACTTGTTGACATTCTCAAAGAACTCAAAAAGGTTTGTGAGGCAAGATTTACCTTTGCAGATGCCATGGTGGTTCTCCCCCAGCAGGGCCTGTTCTTCTATGTGCTTTACAGTTTTATCCTTGAGGATGCTTTCCATCAATTTGCCTGGAATGGATATTAAGCTAACCGGCTTGTAATTTCCTGGATCGCCCCTGGATCCCTTTTTGAAAATTGGTGTTACATTTTCTACCTTCCAATCCTCCGGTGCAGAGCCTGATTGCAGGGAGAAGTTATATATTTTGGCAAGGAGATCAGCAATTTCACGTTTGAATTCTTTGAGGACTCTTGGATGGATGCCATGCGCCCCTGGTGATTGGTTAGTTTTCAGTTTTTCCAGACAGTTTAGAACATCATCTCTTGTCACTTCTATCTGACTCAGTTCTTTAGCCTCCATCCCTGAAAACTCTGGTTCGGGAACAGGTATATGCTCTGTATCCTCTGCCGTGAAGAGGGACACAAAGAACTCATTGAGCTTCTCTGCAATCTCCATATCCTCCTTAATCATCCCTTTCACTCCCTCATTGCCTAATGGTCCAACCATCTCCCTGGCAGGTTTCCTGCTTCTGATGTATTTAAAGAAGTTTTTATTATTCCCCTTGATACTTTTAGCTAAATGTTCCTCAAACTCTCTTTTCTTCTCCCTTATTGTCAACTTGCATTTCTTTTGCCACCTTGCATTTCGAGAAACTACTAAACTATGTATCTGAAGTAAAAAGTAATTGATTTGCGAAAGATTACTGTAAAGAGCAGTACAAAATATTGATAAAACTTCACATAAGAGATGGTTGTACTGTATGTTATGATGTCTGACCTTGAAGATGAAATATTTTTCTCAATCATTCCTTCTGTTGTGGTTATTTATAAGAAATTATAGGCAGTGGAACTATTTTGTTTTACCTTAAAAAATCTAGAAGAAAACTTTTAAAAATTTAAATAAATATTAAGGTATGAGTAAATAATTTGCTTGGGTCTTAATGTCTTGTCAGTTAAGCAATGGAGGGGGCCGAGGGGGGGCACCATTGTTGGGCTGTGCTTAGGGCATCAGTTGCTCTTGATCTGGCCCTGCGGCTTCCCCATCAGAAAGGGGGGTGGGTGGGAGAAGGCTGGCCAGAACGAGACAGAGGGTAAGGAGAAAGAAAAAGGCGGAGGGCAGGCCGGCAGGGGAAGAAGGCGGTGGTGGGTGGGTTGGCGGGCCAGAGATGCAGATGCTCTGCACCCAGCCCAGCTAGTATAATATAAATGTCAAACTCAAATGGGCTCAACTCCTCACTCAGCCACAGCCACCAGTACAAACTTGGGGAGAGGGAGAATGGCCCATAGACTTGGGCCATAGACATCCTTCTAGTCCATAGACATCCCATCACTTGAGCTGGAAAACCATATCTGATTGGATGATAACTCCACCCCAAGTGCAACTTAACCACAAAACCCCAAAGCACACTGAACTGCAAAACATTGTTCACTAGAACTGTGCCATAGTTCATGGTGCAGTTCTGGCACCATGGCAAGGCCACTGTGACTGCCCCAGGTACTCCGCCAGTGGAGTTTAATTTAAGGCCATGAGATCGTATTTTAAATCTTATATGAAGCTCACGTTTTAGTCATGAATATTTAGTTATGATTAAGAGCCTACATCCAAAGTTGCATGTAGGCAATGCTTCCCATGCACATGGGTGAGTTTCTCTGCAAGCTTCCTTTCTTTCCTGTACCTCCTAAAAATGTTATGAGGGGCTTCAAATCCTCTGTGACTTATTTTCAGGAGGCACAGGGGGCTGTGGAAGGAAAGGGAGGGATTGTTGAAAATTGCCCTTGCCCTTTTGTGCATGCGCAGAACCCATAACATGTTCCCTGCCCACAACTCTTAATTTAGATGTAGGCCAGTATTGATTGCAGGTTGTTGGGTAAAGACATGGGCCAGAATCTAGGACAGAGGTGTAAGTTCCATAGCTTTCAGTGGCTCTTAATGGGCACTCTAGGATCCCAGCTCTGTGGCTGCTTGGATCGCAGGAGAAGGCTGCCCAAGCAGGCACACCGGGTATCAGGGTGGAAGGGCACACTTCCGCCCTTCTCCCTTGGTAATAGCTTGGGGCAAAAACCTGAGCTACCTGCTGGAGTAGTGCTGGGATCAGGCCCAAACCCGACGCTCCACACAAGCAGCCTGGGTAGGGCTGTTCATGTGAATAACCGCACTGAATTATATTAATCAAGGACCGTACCCAGGACTGGGGATATTTCAAGGCCTCAACCCAGTTTGGGGGGCCTTTTGTGCAGATAATTGTGTGGCATCATCTGAACAGGCAAGCAAAGAGCATGCTCCGTGTCCCAGATGGCTTACATGAACAAATGACCCATTAACTCAAAATAAACCCATTATCCAATTTAAAAGTGTGGCTTCTCGGTCGTGTGTTCCATAATTGTGATGAATTTGCTTGGGTGTTTACATTGGGTGGAATAGCTGCTTAACTTTAAGCCATTCAGAGGCTATTAGCTTGGTTTTACAACCACGACGACTTGGTTTGTTTGAGGAGCAATGTTACTGGGTGATGGAGCTAGCCTCATTTAAGGCTAGCTGACAGGAGTGGATGGATACAATTTAAAAAATCTTTTTACTGTGCAGTGCTGTACCTATGATATATAAAACATTACAGTAGTAAAACAAAATCAAACATTATGGCTGACTTAATGAGGAAAACTATTCAAAGTACTCCCAATGAAATGAAAAGGACCAGTTAGGCAATGCCTAACTTGTCCATTTCATTTCAATGGGACTACTTTGAGTAATTTTCCTCATTCTGTCAGCCAATAACATCATTTCTTCAGCAGTAGAAAACCGGTTTGACAAGCTGTTTGCCTGAGTGTGTGAGCAATGATGCCTTCATGTAAATTGCGACAAGTAAATGCTGGACCCCCAGATGAAAGATATAGTTATCAGACATACCATAAGAAGCAAATACGATCTCTCTTTCTGCACTAAAAAACTGAAAGTACTCAGTTGATCCATATGCACAAGGCATGGGTCATAGAGCAATTATCTCTGGGCATTATTTACACAATTTAACAAAAATAAACGGGCGTTTAATGTGTCCTGAGCACTTTCTCAGTCAAGGCTCTCTTCACCCTCTGTGACATCAGCACAGATTGACCAGTGATAGTCAGAAGGGCAATTTGACCTCTGACTGGTAAGCTTCAGCAATAGCGTCATTAGCCCTAACACGGCCTGTGTTTGGTGGGAGGAGACCTCCTGATACCCTGCCAAGCACCCTGTTTCCCAATATTTTTGTTTGGAGGCTGGTGTTAGCTTCTCAGCCCAGCTCCCTGACTTGCTGATGCTACTACTGGCACTACCAGCACTGCCTCCTGACAATGCTGCCTGCCTCCATGCTGCTGCTGCTGCCTTCATTTCCCCACCGCGCTTGCAACAGGGATCGGGTAGATGGGCTGTTTCCTCTCCCATGCAGGAGAGAAAACAGCCCATCTACCTACTCCCTGTTGTCAGCACCATGGTGAGATGAAGGCAGCAGAGGTGGGGAGAAGGCGGTGACTGTGTTAGAAGGTGGTGACTGTGGCAGCGGCAGCAGCAGGTGGCAGCAAGGCAGAGCGCCTCATGGGGGAGCTAGTGCCAGGCCCTGTTGAGGAGCTCTGTCATAACATCAGCAGATTAGGTACTCGTTTCCAGGCTGTTGACTATGAACATGCTTAGCAGGTGACTACAAAGAACGGTTTCCCTCTAAAGTCTGAGAATGGCAGTTGGGTGAATGAGTGCAGAGTTAGAGGAAAGATGAAGCGGTTGAGCCATCATGTGATTAGCTCAAAACCCTGCCTGCATTTGCTGTAGCTTCATGGCTACAGATTTGAATAGCAAGCTGGTTAGGCAACAGAGCTGAATGCATCCAAAACTGGGGCGGCGGCAGCGGGAGGCAGAGGAGAGATATTTCCCATAATACTTGCCTTTGAGATTAAACTTCTCAGCCCCTCATTTCTGAGGTCAAGTGATTCTTTGCCTCTTCCCTATAAATTTCCATTTCTAAACTGAGCAATCCAGAATATCCTAGTCAGGGCCAATCCCATTCGCCACCTTGTACCAATGCTTCTATATTTCATCCCTTGCAGAGTTTAGTTTTGTCTTTAGAAACACAGACCTTCATTGTCATGGGGAGGGGGTGGATGGACGTTTCCCAGGTAGGGAACAAACTATGTTAACTTGGGCACTAGGAGCTGGGATAGTTTCCTTAGCCATTTGAGCTTTGTGGGGAGGCCTGTGGTGCAGTCAAAGCTGCCACAAGTATCTGCCATTTTATTCCTGTTCTTCATACTAGATAACTCCTATCATCTCCAGCCAAAAGCCATTACTGTTGGGGATGATGGAAGTTGTAGTCAACATCTGAGGATCCCTTTTACAAAGAACACTGGTCTCAAGGTCCTATAGAGAAGCCCCTGGCCACTTTTGAGACTTAATGTATGAGACAGCCATACATTTTGAGACAGCCATGTATTCATTGCTGCTGTGAAATTACCTTTGCCCTGAGTCTACTTAGCTTTATATCAGAATCAGAAACTTTCTAGTTTACTTTCCAGCCCCAGGAATGAGCAACATTACTTAGTGGTGTGTGCGTGGGAAGAATCAAGTTGGGGTAGGCTCAGTGACCAGTTTTAAGACAAACCTAGTTCCTTGCTACATCCTACTTTGCCATCCATCAAGGAATCCTTGTTCAGTCAGAAGACTGTTGAACACAGTTGGGACAGCCATGTATTTTTAGATTGTGAGCACTTTGGGGACAGGGAGCCATCTTATTTTATTTATTTGTTTGTTTGTTTGTTTATTTTTTCTCTGTGTAGATCATTTTGGAAACTTTTGTTGAAAAGCGGTTATCGGGATACCATGTTACCTGGTCGTTTGGGTGGCCCTGTGGAGGCTGGAGAAGGACGTGGCATCCCTCCCCTGAGGCTTTCATTCCATTTAGGGGGCAGTGGGGATGAAAAGAGCCCAGGCTGGTCAGATCCCAGTGGGGTTGAGAGGGCAAGGCAGGGAGAGCTGCAGGAAACAGCTCTAGGGAGACAGCTAGGTTGGGTGTGGCAGGAAACAGGAAGCAAGGTCAGGAAGGGGGCGGGGCTGGAAATAGGCTTTAAGCCCTGTCAGCACTGCACTGGGGGTATTTAAAGACAAAGCGGCTGATGATTAGGGGCTGCTTCTGAGTATGGGAGCCAGGAGTTCTCCAGGAGAGGGGACTGGCTGAATACAGCCAGCAACCCAGGAGGAGGACTCAGGTGACAAGCTAACCTCCTCCCCTGGCTGTTCCTGAGGCTAACCTTTTTGGGGTTGCTGGAGTCATTCTGGAGTTTAAGGAGGGCTAGGAGCCCCACCACATCCCCTGGGAGTCTGACAGTGGTATATAAATATTTGTTGTTGAATTTGCATGAGACATTGTTCATCCTTGGATATTATTTGAAAAGAAATACTAGACTGTGCTAGAATGTTAAATTCTGAGTAATGAGATGACTGTAAATCCAGCATGGCTCAACATCTGGCCATGTTCATCCTATTTACTAGGGACATGTACAGAATGGGATTTGCATTCCATTTTGAGCTCAGAACAGAACGCAAATGCCTAGAACACTCCAATAGAAAGAGCTTGAACATTTCAAGTGTTCCGAACGCCATTTTGTTCCGAGTGCCAAGTTGATTTGTATGATAACAAGCCAACCAAGAAGCAAGCAGATTTCAAGCCAGTGCCAAAACCAGTCGTCGAGGACAAATTGTGCTTTCAAAATGGTGCTCAAAACAATCTGAACATTTCAACTCAGAATGGGGTCATTCCATTCTGAGCTCGAAAGTAAAGTGTGCCATCAAGTCAGTGTCGACTCCTGGCGACCACAGAGCCCTGTGGTTGTCTTTGGTGGAATACAGGAGCGCAGTAGAAGATGATGCCTTTCAACATCTTCCTATATCGCTGCTGCTCAATATAGCTGTTTCCCATAGTCTGGGAAACATACCAGCGGGGATTCGAACTGGCAGCCTCTGGCTTGGTAGTCAAGCCATTTTCCCCACTGTGCTCAAAATGGGCCCTTTATTTGAAGGGTGTTCTGTTTCAAGCTCAAAAAACTTGAAATGGCCCATTTCGAGCTAGAAAATGTTGAGCTCGAAATGTTCTGCACATCCCTACTACAGGTACTCACTACCAAACAAAACTCTTACCAGCTGGAAGGCCTTGGGTGCAGGTTTCCGTATAATTAGACGCGGTCAACAGCCTTGCTTAGTAGGATGTTAAGTGTAATATGTTTTGGAGTATTGTTTTTACCATACAAACTATTCTTTTCCTTTTCAAAGATCTTCTGTTTCTCACAGATAGAGTCACTTGACTGGAAAAGGCTTGATCATTTCAAAGGCACAATAACGCCACCTGGTGGCCAACATGGTGCTGCTTTTGTATACTAGCTCTAAAGTAAAGTTGTGTCATGGAGTCAGTGTCGACTCCTGGCGACCACAGAGCCCTGTGGTTGTCTTTCATAGAATACAGGAGGGGTTTACCATTGCCATCTCTCACGCAGTAAGAGATGATGCCTTTCAGCATTCTTATTTATTTATTTATTTATTTATTTATTGTTAAATTTATACCCCGCCTTATGCAGTGCAAAAAAACAAGAGGCAGCAGTGGAGACAATCATATTAAAAAAAGCCTGGGTAAAAAGCCAGGATTTGACATGCTTTCTAAAAACTGTGATGGAGACTGAGGAGTGAATACCCACCGGGAGAGCATTCCAGAGTCTGCGGGCAGCAGCAGAGAAGGCCCTATCGACACCGAAGGCACGACAACCGAGCCTCCCTCATTGTCGGCACCCAGAGCAGAGCCGCCTCAGATGACCTCATCAAGTGGGCAGAAACACTTGGGAGCAGGCGGTCCCTCAGGTATCCCGGGCCCAAACCGTTAAGGGCTTTAAAGGTCAAAACCAGCACCTTGAATTGGACCCAGAAACGAACTGGCAGCCAGTGCAACTCTTTCAGAATGGGTGTGATGTGTGGTGGGTCCTCCATGTGGAACCACCTGCTGCAAAATGCGTCTCCTAGATGAAGCACCTGCAGAGACCAGATGCTGAATCAAATAACGCCTAATGAAGGTAGATAAAGAAAGTCCAAGTGGAAGTCCAAGTGGAAGCCCTTCAGGTATCTGCCAGTGGTGCAAGGGGAGAAAGTGTGGCTGAAGTGGCTGAACTTCTAGTGGAAAGAGCAGTAGCCTGTCTGGGTGAAGCTAACCCTTGCTAGCATATGCCAGCTCAATACATGCGCATATCCATCTGAAAATAGTGGGATTGGACACCTTGTGACCCAGGGAACATTCCTGAATGGAAATGAAGGACTCTGAGACCTGAAGCTTTTGGTGTACTTTTTGGTGACTCTATGCATTTTGCCAGCTCCCTGCACATAGGAACATAGGAAACTGCCATATACTGAGTCAGACCATTGCTCTATCTAGCTCAGTATTGTCTTCACAGACCGGCAGCAGCTTCTCCAAGGTTGTAGACAGGAATTTCTCCCTGGCATCTTGGAGAAGCCAGGGAGGGAACTTGAAACCTTCTGCTCTACATCCAACTTGTGCCACTCCTTCTCCTTTAGAGAAGACAGGTTGGAGCAAAATGAGGGAAGCATGAGCTCCTGGGCTCTGTGAAACAAAGTATTTACCTTAGGTCTGAATGTAGGATCAGTCCTTAGTAGAACATCGTCTGGATAAACTAAACAGATTTCCTTATGTACAAAAAGGGCTCTCATCTCTGACACTCTGCGTGCTGAGGTAATGGCCACCAAAAACAGAACCCGAAGGTAAGGAGTCTCAAGGAAACCGATCTGAGAGGCTCAACGGGAGACTTGGTTAAGGCTGAGAGAACATTTAAGTCCCACATGAGGAGCTTATGAACAGTGAGTGGCATGAGCAATGAGGCAGCCCTGAGGAACCTTTTCACGTAAGGGTGTGTGAAGAGATCCACGTTGCCATCCAGGTCCCAAACAGAGGCTATAGCAGCCACTTGCCTCCTGAGAGTATTAAGTCTCCAACCCCTATCTAGACCCTTTTGAAGGAAACTTAACAGGTGAGACAGAGATGCGGACAAGGGATGCACCCCTTGGGCCTTGCACCAGGCCGAAAACCCCTTCCAAGTGGCTTGGTATATCCTGCCAGTTGAGGGCCTGCAGGAAGCCAAAATAGTGATCAGAACTCCCTGGGGGAAACCACAAATCCCTTATGAGCTCTGCTCAACCTCCAACTGAATAGATTCATCCAATCCGGATCTGGGTGGAACACCAGACCCTGTTGGAGTAGGCGAGGATCTAATCCTAGATCTGGTGGGGCTTCCATGGAAATTTACATTAGATCTAAGAACCACAGGCAGCATGGCTAGTGGGGGGCAACTAAAATGATTTCCGCCTGGACCCTGTGAATAGTCTGAGGGATTATGGCTACTGGTGGAAAAGCATACACTAGAATTGGGGGCCATGGTGTTGGCAGAGGGTCTACATTTTCTGCTCCTGGTGATTGGTACCTGGAGACAAATTGAGGGAGTTTGGCATTGGATGGCGTAGTAAATATTCCTCTTGGTTATGCATAAGAATGCATGGAAACTGAGTGACCACTCTGCCTGGTTGATCTGGGACCAGCTCAGCCAGGCTGCCATGGTGTTCTGATCTCCCTTGACTTGGACGGTTGATAGGGACAGGAAATTGGTCTCCACCCCGAGGAAGAAAACTTCTGCCTCCAGTATTAGTGACTGGGACTTGGTGCCCCTTTGATGGATTACATGGGGCTGGGCAGTGGTGGTTCATTCAGACCAGCACATACTTGTGTTGGATGATTGGTAGGAACTTGTGCAGAGCCAGATGTGCTACCTGGAGTGCCAACCAGTTTATGCTGTGCTGTTTCTCTGCCTCTGACCACTGGCCCCAAGCTATGTGATGGAAACAATAGCTGGCGCCCATGATTATGTGGATGCAGGAGACCAGGAGGAATAGGTCCCCTTTCTGGGTGGCAGAGGATGCCCACCATGTTAGGGTACGGAAATTTTCTGGCAGGATCAAACCAAGATCTGGTCCTGCCACAGAAGCAACAATGATCGGAGGGAGCAAGAGTGGAACCTTGCCCATGGAATCAAGCCTATGGTGGAAATCATGGACCCCTGAATGACAGGAGGGCTGACCTTGGCTGGCATTGTAGTGCCTGGCAGGTCCCAACTAGCTTCTGTCTGTGGCAAGGAGGGAGATCATGCCCTTGGACAGTGTCTGTGATGGCACCGAGATGGTGAATTCTGGTTTTTGTTTGCAGGGAGCTCTTTGCTCTGAAGGGCTGCCTGTTTGGGGATTTATGTGTATATACATGGTCTTTGTTCTTGCCATTGATGTATTGTATGTATTTTTGTGTATATAGACTTATTTACATAGTTTAGAATGTTCATGTCAGTCATCAGTTTTGTAGACTTTGGTCAGTTTGTATTTCTTACTGGACGCTTGAGACTGTTATTTTTCTGTTAGGATGATCTTTCACTCATAGGTTCGAGGCTTGGACCAGGTAGGTTGGCCCTGCTTGGCTTGGCGAAAGCAAATGGGCAACCACAAACCCCTGAACTGAGATGAGGGAGGACTACTCTGTACAGTCCTCCTTGGAGAAAGAGGATGACGGCATGGCCTTCTTTTTGTCCTTTGTTTCTACCAGAACTGGGACTACGACTTCATCAAAAAGTCTGATGATGAACTGGCCAAAAAGCTGGGACTTCTGGTCCACCTTCCAGTTCTTAAGCCATAGCATGTGGCAAACAATAACATCAGAAACCAAGGCCCTGGCTGATAACTGGTAACATCCAGGGCAAAATCAGCCATGATGGCAGCAGCTTTGTCCAATTTATTCAGGCCTTGCCTAAGTTTAGAGCAGGGCTGCTCAACTTCGGCCCTCCTGCAGATGTTGGCCTACAATTCCCATAATCCCTGGCTATTGGCCACTGTGGCTGGGGATTGTGGGAGTTGTAGTTCAAAAACAGCTGGGGGGGCCTAAGTTGAGCAGGCCTGGTTTAGAGAGTTCTTTCACCCATAGGAGAGGCCTGTGCAAATATGGAATTTACTACGGGAGCCTACATGGACAGTATCATTGCTTCATGAGATCTTCAAAGGGCCGCCTCGGTTTTTGTCATCCTGATTCTTCAGCATGTCATCCCCATCTTTAGGCAGAATTGCCCCACTGATGAGGGCAGCAACTGTAGCATCAACAAGAGGCACTTGAAGCTTGTCCATTACCAGCCTGGTGGCTGTATAAAGCCTCCTCACTGGCAGAGGAGAGCCCCTGCCACCACTTGGATTATTCCACTCAGATTGGATAGTACTGGGAAATAACTGTGGACAAGGCATGTTAGTCTCAGACGACTGGACCAGAGAAAGAACCTCCTGGTCGTCCTCAGAGGAATTAGAGTGAGGAAATCACATCCTCCAGTGTGAAGGTTCTTCAGGCCTTGGAAAGGAGGACCGGAAAATCCAGTTGAGAGAACAGGCATTGATAAGTGGACTGAGAAGGGCCTGTCTCATCCTGAGAGCTCCCCATCCTCTCTGCCTGAAATAAAGTCATTTCCTTTATCAGAAATGGTCTAAGTATTGGGCAAAGTGGGGGCCCTGGGTGTAGGAGCTTATTGCGTGAGGAGTGATGAAGGTTCAGCTGGAATCCTGGTCCTTTTATTGTGGTCTCAGGGGTTGGGGGAGCCACATTCTGAGCCACTGGAGAAATGGTCAGAATGCTGTCTGGGCCTCTTGTCAGAGTGCCACCTAGAGGAGGTATTCTCAGCCAGCACATGTAATTAGGTTTTCATGCTCTGGAGTGGGATTGGTAGACATCCTAAGTAGACCCTAGAAGTTAACTAAAAGCAGGATAACTCTCTCTGCCAAGGCCACTTTGCACTTGGGGTGAACTGCCTTGTCTTTTTCCTCCTTTCACAAAAGGAGGAATGTGCCAATTAGTTCAACAGGAAAAACAGATAAGGCTTGCAGAGGTAGATCTCCCCCGCCCCCGTCCCCCACACACAAGAGGTTGAGCAAGCCATACGAACTTAAAAGATACATCCATCAAAAATACTGATTAGATTACTGGACTTTTCCATTTCTGCAGATGTCCCTTCTCATGTCTATGCACTCTGTTTCCATGACAAAAGCCTTGGCATAATTTGGCAATTCCCACATTGTTACACTCAGGTAGATCAGCAACAATGGGATCTCTGTCAGTTCCGCCCTACACACCTGTCAGACAGCAACAGTCAATTGGAATTTGCCCCTAGGATATGATTTTGGGTATGAGTCCCAATTTCATGATCCAGTGCGCTCCCTTGTACCCTTCATGTGGGATTCCATTGCATATTCCTTGTGATCTTCTTGCTCTCCACACACCAGCTACCTTGGGGTTACCAACAGCTTTTTTGGGTGATTTACTGTCCACCAGCCACCACTCAAGGCGGTGTTCAGTACTTCATGTCACTCTCCAGAATGGCTCTCTTCCCCAACCTGGTCTGCTCAGTCTTCCTTGCTACCGTGGGAAACTGGATCTAAGAGGGAAGCACCTCTTGGTGCTTACAAAATAGCCTTTGCATGGAGATTATGGGAGTTGTGGTCAACATCTGGGAATCCATGTTAGACGTTGCCAATCACCCAGGAGCAGTTCCCTTAACACTGTTCAAGAACGAGAGAGGATGAGGAGATGCCCCTCCCACATAGCTTTCATAAGCCTTTGCAGGATTGGCCCTAAGGGCAGGTGGGAGAAGCAGCCCAGCCTTGGATACACTTCCCCACTGAGGAAGAATATGGTCTCAGGCAGAATTCATTGTTTTGATTGGTTCCTGTTGCTGAGCCAGGCCTTTGTCCTGGTTTCCATTACTCAATCACCTGTCTGAAGTTAGGGCATGTGCCCTTCTCCTTCACATGTTAGGGGAACATTCAATCACAAGATGGTGTGACTTGGGTTCCTTTTCCCCTTTATAGAAAGAAGAGAACTACAGTCCTTGTGTTAAGCCTTCCTAGCTGAGCAATTTGGAATGGAAGTGTTACGCCAACAAAACAGTTTGTACCAGATGCTAGCGACAGATTTTTTTTTTGTTCCAATTCCCCCAATCTAGCATAGCCTCCCTGAAAGTATGCTGAGAGGATTCTTCAGAGAGCCAACATCTTTAAACAATACATGAACATCAATTAGGGGCCTTAAAAACACATACTCTCCCCTCAGAATTATAGTTAGAGAGATTAAAATCTAACTAATTAACTAAATTCCCATGTTACTGAACAGACATATTTGTTCCACTTTAACAGGTGCCAACATCTATCTATATATTTAATTCTCTAAGACGTACCTGTGGCTAATCCCATGTGTGGCAGCTTTCGCGAGAGTTTGGACAGCTGCCGGATAGTCACAGGATGGGTGGGAAGGAAGAAAATTGTGGTGGCGGCTGGCCAAAGAAAACTGGTGGGTGGGTGGCCCCAACTGGGCAACAGGCGGGTGGCTGCAACCAGGCAGGTGGTGGGCAGTGGCAGAGACCAGCAGCTAGCTGCGCGGCAGGCAGGCAGAAAATGGCAGGTGGTGGCGGCAGACAATAATATGGCGGCTGCGGGTGGGAGAGAAGACGGCAGGCAGGCAAAAAAGGGGTGGGTGGGAGAAAGCTGTGGTAGCATACTAGGGACACAGATGCTCTGTGCCGGCTCAGCTAGTTTTAAATTTAATACATAAAATCAATGTCATGTTTTTGTATAAACCCACTATTAAGATAGTATTGGCTGGTGGAAATCCAGGTGATAGTGCAGACTGATATTATGATCTTAGCAATATCCCTACATGCTTTTCCATTTAACAACAAATAAACCACCCTGAGCCATTTTTGGAAGGGTGGTATAGAAACTGAATGAATGAATGAATGAATGAATGAATGAATGAACGAACATTACCATTTATTACCAGATCATGTCCTGGGTATGCATCTTATGACTCATCAGTGATGGGAAATCAGAATCTGTTATCACAATATTCAAATTCCATTGTTACAAGCAATGAAATACCAATGACAGACAACTTTGACTTTTAATTTTTTTTAATACATCAAATGTCATCCTACCACTAAATAACCTGCATAAAAATTAAGGTCACACATTGAAGACCGTTAACTGAACAGTGTACCAACTTAGTCTCTGCGCAATGGAACAGTTTCCTCTTTAATTCCATCTTTAGTAATAATGCAGATTTTCAATGCATCCCCAGTGTATACATCTCTCTCTGCAGCAGAAATAAAGACATCCTTTACTAGCTGCAAAGCCTTTTCCAGGGACAAAGCCACTTGCTCTACATTTTGCATATTCTTGAGGCCAACCTATTTAAAAAAAGAAATGACATTAGTTTTTCACTTTTGACACTTAGGATGACTCTCTACTGTGACTTAGTAAGTTCTACAGTGCTATACAAAAACACCAAGATGAACAGATGGTTGTTTTAACTGGCCAAGCTTTATCACTCAAAAATACAAACTATGTATAAGGAAGCTGCCATACAATACCACTAATAAATAATCACAGATTAATTTGTGGGAAAGTGATGCGGACAATAAAACAGAGGCCAAAATGATAGTTTACCTTCAGTTCTCATTGCTAAATATTAATGAAGTGATAATTGTATGAAATGACGACAAGCTGCAGCAATCCATGACAACTGATCATGCGATTACAGGAATTTCACATATTCTGGCAGTCAAGAGAGAAATCTAAACTTTTTCCTCATTTCCAGATTCAACTGAATATCCTAACAGGCACCATTTTTCCTCCTTCTACTCAGGTGACCTTCTGAAAAGCCAAGCATGGCTACTGAAAGCCAAGCATGGAGGCGATCAATAGCACAATTTTAATGCTTCAGAAACTAAGCTACTTACACATTAATGTACCACTGACCAGAGAGAGTAACGCCAAAACTATTTTACCTGGTTGTCCAGAAGAGGCTGCAGCATGGCACTAGCTGATCCACCAGCTTTGAAAGTATCTCTCTGGTAGGAACCTACTGGATCAAAGCTGTATACTGCACCCTTCCCTTGAGAAAAAAAGACATTAACTTTCTTAATAATAAAATAATAATAATAATAATAATAATAATAATAATAATAATAATAATCTTTGTTAGCCACTCCATAACAAATTGTTCAATTAACAATTTGGAACAAATTGACCCAATTAATATTAGGATCATATGCAGCAATAGTGAAACTAAGCTCAAACTTCACTTGTTCAGAAAGGTAAAAAGTTATTTATCCTTCAAGAAGTACTGAATGCTCTTGAAAACAGAACTCTTGTGCAATGAAAAACTGAAGTTGGAGCTCTTTTCTATAGGAGGTTTAAAGTTACCTACTACAACCCTTTTTATCAAAACTGTATTACTGCAGAACTTTCATTTTTGCCCAGTCCAGTGAAAAAATAGATCACAACCTTTTTTCCCCTTTGTACCTCATTCCAAGAGCAACATTTGTACTACAGTTCAGGAGAAGTTAGAAAGCCTATCATTTATAGATACCTAAAATCAGAAAACTCTTAGATAAATGTTATTAGTGCGGAAATATCCTCAAAAAGCATCACTTGACTGAACACTGTATTGTTCTACATCATCCACAATGCTAACTGTATCATACTGTTTTCCTTCCCCAACCTAAACCTATTACCCAGCATCTTCAGGAGAAACCTCTAGTCTCATATCTTATTGGGAGCACAAAGAAGATCTTACCGTCTTCATCCAATCCACCAATTATGTTGTAAACATAGTAAGGGAAGAAGCGGCGTGAATATAGGATTGTCGAGAGCATGGCTGCAATAGCCCCTGAACTCATAGACTTATTATTGGAATGCTTGTACATCTGGAAACAAAGTGGCAGAGATGTTGCAACAGAAAAGGGAAGTTCATGTTAAATGTCTCAGCTGAATGAACAGCAGAGCATGTAGTATCAACTTAGAAAGTGGCACAAGAAGACCAGCCCCACTATCAAGCAAAATGGCCACTTCAGCCTACCTTTCATTAAAAGGGCAGCAAATTGTCAGTTTGTTATACTTTTGCTGCTCAGAAAAGGAACTGAGGGAAGGAGTATTTGAACATTCCACCTCAAGAACCAACATGACTGCATAACATGGTTTTAAACTAAAACCATTTAACTGTCACACAAAAGGTTTTTGAGTTTTGGGGGGTTCTTTTAAACTTTCACAAAGGATAGACAAAGAAAACAACACATTTACCATGTATCTAAAACAGTACTTCACTAATACACTGAAGTCAAATAAAGTGCTTCAGCCAAGGTATATGGGGAATAAATTCAGAAATACTGGTATTTCATTACATTTCATCACCACACCTAGAGGAAATTCTAGACTTAGATTATTGCTTTCATTGCTGATCTAACGTTTGGCCACCTTCAATTACAAAAATTCATGATAATCATCTACCTTTAATCTTGCTTCAAGAATTTTAGTAAGTGTAAGACAATCTCCATGAAATCCACTGCAGCCAATGACTGTTGTGTCTGTCCTGTAAAATGTAGCATTGATATGATTTCAGTAATCTTTATAATATGTGCTGAAGCAAGGTATTTTCTCAACTGCAGATTTATGTTAAGAGTTTCAGTTGTATATTTCAGTTGGTATACCATTGCCTAAACACACATAGATCTAAACATTCCCAGTCAGGTGTTTTTTGGTTTTTTTTTTAAAATAAACCAGTGTAGCAATTATAAGCTTACTATTTGACATGCTAGATTAAAGGTTGATATAGATTTAAGTGGACCAGTGCTGCTTTTACTTGACATGATGGTAGCTGGCACATACCCATGAACACATGTAAACCAGCCACAGTGCGAGCCAGTAAGTACTTGCATATATCAGTACACATAACTCTAGCAATTATGTGGTATTTACTGGCTGGCATACTGCACAAGTCACAAATTCAAGAGGGACACAGGCTCGCTACTTCCGTGGCTGTGCCAGCCAACAGCCTGTACATGCAGCTGAGGGACTGGCGAGGCAGGGGGCTGCTGCAACCAATTCCCAAGAGTTGGTTGCCTTCAGGAGCTGTGTGCGCAGGCTGTTGCTGATACGGAAGCAGCAAGCCCACATCCCTCTTCTGTGCGTGGTTCACTGTACAATAAGTCAGTCACTTTCACAAAATGTGTTAATGGCCACTAAAGGATTAGAGCAATTCATGGAGGATAGATCTATCAGTGCTCACTGGCCATGATGTAGAACTTCTGTCTGCAAAGGCAATATGCTACTGATTATCAGTTGCTCAGGAGCAACACCACAAGGCGCCTACTGCCTTCATGGCCTGCTTGCATATTTCTCAGAGGCATCTGGTTCGCCACTGCAGGAAACAGGATGTCAGACTAAAGAGACCTTCTGGTCCCAGCAGAGTTCTTAATTCCATGAACCAGTTCCAAGTGTTTTGGTAGTTCACAGGATGCATCTTCCATGAGATCACAAGCACCTGCAAGTACCACAATATTCCATGGAAGAAACGCAGCAGTCTTGCACATCTGAACCAGCCCCAAGACTAACTGTATGAATAAGACCACACCCAGATCTCACCACTTTCAATTATTGCCAAGTGGTTCTCAAAAAAGGGCACCAAGCATGGCTACTACACAACCTCCATTCATTTCAGAAGAGTTTCAACAATTAAATGTTTGACTTATACCACTGAAACCCCAAAGCATTTTGTAAGTGAATATGCACCATGACCAGGATACAACTGTGAAACTAATTCTATGAGTCTAAAAAGGAACTTAATCTTGTTCTTCCTTGTGAAAGAAATTTTTTTTAAGCTTGTGACTGGATGAGTGGGTGTCAGAAAAATCAGCAGGCATGTCCTTTAGCACCCAGTCCATATTAGCTACATTATCAGCAGTTTCACTTTCACTATCAAGCCTGTCTAAGATTGTCAGCATATTCCTTTTGGATAATGCTCTTAAAATTTATTCAGAAATGTATAATGTAGGCTTTGTAGAAATTTCAGGCTGAGCTCACTGTGCCTACTTACTTTTCTTGTCTTGTGTTTTCTAGCATTACCTTGAAATAATCCGTTTGTACTATGACATTTATTGTTATTATTTATTACATTTATAAACTGCCCCATCCAAAGGATCTGGGTGGTGTACAACTTTAAAAAGACCTTCTAACTTTCAGACACAATTCAGACACAATTAAAAACATTTAGGCCATTAAGATTTAAAAGCCTGATTTTAAGTTATCAGTAGTAGTGTTCCCTCCAACAGGGATTCCCAGATGTTGTTAACTACAACTCCCAGCATCCCCAGCTGCAATGGCCTTTGGCTGGGGATTATGCGAGTTGTAGTCAACTACATCTGGGAATCCCTGTTAGAGGGAACACTGATCAGTAGTCCCTCTTGTCTCACTTTTCTAAAGTATTTTTTCATAGTTTGTGGTCAAAAGAGAAGTGCTAAACTGGAGAGAAGTTTAAAATAAGATATTTGACCCACAAAACTACGGGTGGGGTGTGCATCAAATATCTTGATATACAGCTGTATAAGACTCAAAGCAATAAAACTAAGACTATTAAGTATGCATCCCCAGTTGAATACCATGTGAGCCTTCTGACAGGAAAACTAGAAGGGTACTAACATAAATTAAGTGAAATTTATGCAAGGAGTAGTGAAGCTAGAGCTACAACTTGCACTGCAGGGCAGCAAAATTATCTCCAGTCTAGCACTTCTCCTTTGACTTAGCAAACTGACAAAATATTATGGAAAAATGTAGTCAAGAGAGTCTACTATTGTTACTTTCAAATCAGTCCTTTTTACCATAAGAGACTAAATATCAAAGTATACCCAGATTACATCAAGGTAATGCAAAGTAATACTAGAAAAGAAAAAAGAAAAGTAAACATGGTGAGCTCATAAAAATTATTTTACTTTTGCAGCCTGAAATATCTACCACATCTGTAAGTATGAAATGGTGTAAGTTTCTAAGTTTAAAGAGAATTATCCAACGTGTATGCATTGGCAATCTTAAGACAGGCTTGATAGTGAAAGTGAAACTGCTGATAATTTAGCTACTGTTACTTCTTGGAGCAAATGGGTCTTTGCTCACCTACCCAACCTACCAAGAGGCAGAGACAAAGATCCAAAGAGTTACTAGTAGTGCCCACAGATGTGTGCTCTGCAGGACTTTTGACTTGAGCAGCAGACAAATGCCTACCCATGTTTTCTGTTTTTACAAATTGTCCTCAGTTTCAAAAACTGCTTGCCATATAGTATGGGGTGTGCGTACTGCTGCTTGGGAAACATAATCCCAAAGCCGCCTGACAGAATATCCGTATATTAGAATTGGATACATGTCATTTCAAAAAATATACCAGGGATAGGAAAAGTTCTTTACTACAGCAGTATAATTTGGTAATTTTAAGTAGTTCTAAAAACTGAAACTTATAAGAACTCTAATCATATTTATAAAAATATCAAGTGTCAATAAAATTTCATTTCAAAAGAATATTTCTTTTAAAAAGAGATCTGTAACAAATTAAACTAGCAAATTATATCACCACCAAAAGTAACTTGATATTTATCACTACGAAGGACACTTAAATAGTTGCAGGCTTTCTAAAGCCAAACTTACAGCTTGTAGCATTTTGGACTGTCCCGGCTATGGACTGCATAGTCTTCACTCAGTCGGGTGTCTGAGGCAACAATAGAATAGTCTGCACCAGCAATTGCCAAAACAGTCCTTTAAAAGAAAGCAAACAGATAATGTTTCTGAATTCAAAATTTACTATCTTTTTTTTCTTTTGGGGGGGTGCTTTTTCTTTCAACAAACAAGTTTGCTGTCTTAAATCAACTCTGGAACCCAAATATTATATCTTGCAAACATGTATCTTAGGTTTTGCTTTCAGTTTTGTTTCAATACTGTAGAGTTACAGAGGCTATCCTGAAACAGGACACTTATCACAACCACAGGAACACACAAGATTTTTGTTTAGGTGATGTATTAATTTTCTTTGGAATTTTCTTTAAGTTCTTTTCATTTGTGTTTATGGAATGCTATTATTAGGCAGCGTCAGTGTTCTCTAATTTTTTACATCTGTGTGCAGAATTGAGTTTTGTTTTAGGCGACAATATCAAACCCTTGGGAGTAGATGGTCCTTTAGATATTCAAGGCCCAACTCTTAAGGGCTTTAAAGGTCAAAAACAGCCCCTTGAATAGGACCCGGAAACAAATTGGTAGCCAGTGCAGTATGATCCTAGTGGGCAGCTCCGGTTAAAATCCTAGCTGCCACATTTTGCACTAGCTGCAGTTTCTGATTATTCTTCAAGGGCAGCCCCATGTAGAGTGTGTTACACCAGCCATGCCATGACTAATATGTGGGTAACTATGATCAGATATGCCTTCTTGTGAAAGAGACCCAGCTGGAGCAGTAGCCAAAGATGTGCAAGAGCACCTGCAGCCACCACCTCCACAAGCAGAGCCAGGACCAGCAGTACTCCCAAGTGGTGCACTTGCTCTTTCTTCTTTTCCAAGAAGAGCCTTTTATACCAAACCTCTGTATTATAATGCTTTATGTTAGATTATGTTAGACAACACCCTGGCAATGTTCAGAAGATGTTTGTTTAGCATTACGGAGCTTCTGACTGGGATAGCACAAGTTCCTGGCAGGCAAAAGCCCACTTGTACAGAACAATCTCAGAGACATAAGGAGAATCAAATGCATTCTGATGGCAACTCATTACCTTGAGCCACAAAGTGCCTTAGGACCATTTTGCTGCAACTCTGCTCAACGACAGGGGGGGGGGGGGAAGTAACAATGTTTACACACTTCCCTCCATGTAGAACTATACCACACAGCCAAGAATTCTTACTACTTTAAAGAAACAGTGTATAGGAGTGAGCAAGGCAGTGTCAAAGGAGCACACCCCCAACTTTAGACCTCTGAAAAGCATTTCGAAAAAGCCTCCAGAGTTGGAAGACTTGCATGAAAGAACATCGCTCTAACCTATAAATGAAAACTGGATATTCTCAAACTACCTTTGTACTGATACAAGAAAAGAAGCAGGAAACTGATCTGTGGCAAAGTAAAATAATAAAACGGAAAACAACTCTCGTCTCGGGAATGGGAAGCCCCAGACTCCACGAGGAGAGACTGCCCCGAAGGGACCGAAGGGTGGGGGGAGGTGCGGTCAATCTTGTGCCAATTCAGCGCCATCAGCTCTCTTTTCACGTCCTGGCGCGGGGTCGTCGCAGAAGCGGACGGCGGGCGCAACCCCGATGCCCCGCCCGCCTTCAGTGAACGTCTGCTCGGAGGATGCGACCCGGGGCTGGGGGGGCACCAGAGAAGGCCCGGCCAGACTGCGCGCGTCTGCGGCGCAAAGAACCCTGTCGCGGTTTGGCCCGCAGGCCCGATAGCAGGGTCGGCGTTAGGGGGAGAAAGACTCGACTCCGAAGCGAACCTACCCGCCGTTGAAGGTGTAGGGGGAGAATCGGTGTTGCATGGCGGGAACCCGCTTAACCTCGTGCCCCAACCCGAGAGCGGAGTCGACGTAGCCGGCGGTTGACAGCATCATCGCTTTAAGAATCCGCCGCTGCCCCGACTACTCCTGTGCTGTCTCATGGAAAGATGGCGGCCCCGGATCCGGAACTGGGCTCTTCTTAGCTCCTCCTCCTTCCTTCCGCTCGCTGGCAGAAGGTCAATTGCGCGCGACACAGCGCGTGGGAGGGATGGAAACTAGGAAAGGCTGTTCCGAGTCGGTGTCCGCTCCTGCTTGCCGACCACAGAGCCCTGCAGGAGGGATTTGTCACTGCCATCTCCCGCGGGCAGTATGAGATGATGCCTTTCAGCACCTTCTTATATCGCTGCTGCCCGATTTTGGTGTTCTCCATAGTCTGGGAAACACACCAGCGAGGATTCAAACCAGCAACCTCTTGCTCCCTAGGCAAGTTACTTCCCAGCTGCGCCATTAGGTGGCACCAGACTCCTAATAGTCCTATTGAAAAAAACCTCTCTCAAACGCAATGTAAGAATCGTCAAAGCCAGCGAAACTCGAGTTTGTGGGGTTTCTGGAGGACTGGCGAAGAATACTCAGTCTATGAGAGGATTCGCACCACTGTGGGATACACATCCGAACATGCGCGCGCTGTAACTAGACAAAGATTGTAGGTGCCTTGATCATAAGGTATGGACAGAGCTGTTAGTAGCTGTTAATGAACGCTCTGCAGCCTGCCCGCCCCCTTGGGCTACGACGAGGCGCGCTCAGAGCACGGTGCGCCTGCGCATTCCCTGCGCTTCCGCTATCTGCCTCTCCTTGGACGGTTACTGCCCGAAAGAAAGTTGGCGCCTGAGGTGACCGAAAAGGGTCGCTGCGGATGGTGCTGATGACGTGCTAGAAGCGCGCCGGCCGCTGGAGGAAGAGAGAGCGCGGGGGCGCCGCTTGGGTGTCGAGAACTTCTGGAGCGGTAAGTCGATGGCCTGGTGCTGCTTTGCCTCCGCTCTCCTCTCCTCAGAGCAACGGCCGGGGACTGCGGGCCTCTGAGGAAGGTCCCCGAGCCCCTTCGCCCAACGGGCCTGGCCGGGCGGCGGAGGAACCGCTGCAGGAGACGACAACCCGCGCTTCGCCGCTCCTCGTCTCTCTGCACGCCTGTAACGTCAGGACAGAGAGTTGACGGGTCCGTGCACCGTGTGAACCCCGGTCTGGGCCCAGCAGCCGCGGCTTGCTCGCCCCCAGGCCTGTCTCTCCTTTGCCTCAAGTACAAGGGCGGGCGGGAGGCGGCCCTCTTCTCGAAGGCTCTTCGAGTTTTCTGGGGCTGCCTTTGCGGGGTGGATGGTCCGGCTCCCGTCGGCGTCCTGCCTCAAGTGCTGCCTCTGTGGTTCCCCACCCGTGAGAAAAAGCCTGGGAGGCTGAGAGGTGGTGGTGGTGGTGGTGGTGGTACTGCACCTCGATTAGATATCAGCTCGATGTCCTGCATGTTTCCTCGGAAGTAAGCCTTGCTCTCTTCGACGAGACTTACGGGAGGTTGTACACAGGGTTGCAGCTTCTTGGTGGACAAGATTTGGACGGTGAAAAGACGCCCACTCGTCTTCTGTGACTCTTTCTTGTAACACAGCGCGACTTGCGTCCGAGTAAACCTATATACAGTTAGAGCATGTGAGGCTGAAGCTGGGGGATCGCCCAGCTTCCTTGAAATCTCTGGAAGGCGCACTCTAAACTGGAGGGATAGTGCGGTGTGGTTTCTGACATTTTTAGTTAAGTTTCAGCGGGTCTAAATTAAATTTGGATACTCTGATTTAAATGGGTTATCCTTCTCTGGACCAACATAGCAACAAGGAGTCAGGTTATTGTTTAGTACGGTCATGGTTGCACAACTTCTGTCCTCCTGCATATGTTGGACAACAACTCCCAATCATTCTTGACTACTGGCCATTGGGGATGATGGAAGTTATACTCCCAAAACAACTGGAGAGCCAAAGTTGTGCAGTCCTGGTTTAGGCGTTAATACTATACTAAACTTTCTTATTATGCTTAAATGCCATTTAAAATCCTGCTGCAACTGGTAAAGCTTATTAGTAAAACTTCTCTGGTGCAATGTAAATGTGTTTGGTGGAAGTTAAATGAATGTAATTTGCAAGACCAAGTACTCTTTCTGCATGTATGCTGTGCTCAGAGTCTGGATGCAGAAATGAAAGCTACTCATTTGTTATGCAGCAGTATAATCACCTCTGTGGAATAGTTTCTGGGAAGAAGAAATTCTGTCTATTTTTTATTTTTGCTACAAATTGAAATATTTGGTGCCACATTGGCAAGACCATTATATATTCCTGGCACAGTCCTTTGTCCACAAAAAAAAAGTGCTGTTGGAAGATGGCCTTCAGTTACTACTACTGTAATGCAGCCCTAGAGGAAACAAGGGCTTAATAAACTTATTACTGAATACAATGAGCTATATAAACCTGTAGTTCATGAGAAGCCCTAAGCATGTAATGTGTTGCAGAAATGACTGAACTTACAGTGAAGTTCTTATTTTATAGTCATTACATATTACTAAACCCCAGAGATGTGAATTTTGGGCAGTATAAAAATTGTTAAATAATTAATATTTTATAGTGATGGGGAAATGCTCCCCATTACTAGTTTTATCAAAGAAATAACAGCCTGGCCTTGAAATTCTGCACAAGCATATTGTCTAGTAGTGTTGCTACACCATGATGTTGGGAAGATGAGAGATAAGATCAGACTAGGTCTATCTCGTATGGCAGCCAGATGCTTCTGGGAAACCCACAAGCAGGGCATGAAGGCAAAAGCTCTCCACCTCCTTTGCCCCCACACCTAGCAACTGGTATTGGGAGACATACTACTTCTGGACCTGAAGGTTCCATTTAGCTTTCTTGGCTAATTGTCATTGTTTGACCTATCTGGCTTTGTCTTGTGAAGCCATGTAAGTTCTTGGCCATCACATCTTGTGGCATTAAACACCATAAACTTGTTTTATGGTGTTGGGAAGAAGTCCTTTTTTTGGTCTGTCCTGAATCTAGTTTCATTGTATGTCTGAATTCTAGTGTTATGGGGGAGGGGGTGAAATCTGTTCACTTCTTCCAACACCATGCAGCATTAAAAAAATCATGTATCTCTTTCCCTCCACCCCTAGCTAAAAAACCACCAATGCTTTAGCCTTAACTCATCAGGAAGGTACTTCTTGGTTGCTCTTTTCCAGTTCTGCAGTATCCTTCTAGTGACGGGACAACTTGAACTACATGTAGTACTTCATATGGAACTGCACCATAGATCTGTACAAAGGTATTACGAAAATTGTCCTAACCCTGTTCTGTGCACAGCTTTGTTCCATACGTGCATCACTTGTCTAATACGGATATGTTCAAGTTGCCTAGCAAAATAGTTTTAGGGCATGATGAGGTATCGTAGTCAGTCATTCTATTCATTTCTCTCACAACCTTGACAGTTTTGTGTCTTTAATAGTACTTTCTACCAGTTTGCCCTGAACAGATGTAAAGCCAATTGGCTTGTAATTTCCTAGTATCCTGGACTTGCTTAAATGTATTGTGTTGGCTACTTTCCAGTTCTCTGGTATGAAGGCTGATTTCAGTTACAAGTGTTACATTTTTGTTGGACCAGAAATTTCGCATTGGAATCCTTTAAGAACTCTTCTAAAGTCCAACAGCTTCCCTTGGTTGTTTCCTGCTTTGATATATTTCAAGAAATTCTTGTTGTTTTGTCTTTAGCAATGTGTTCCTTTTTTTCACTTGACCAATTTTGATTTCATTTGTTTTGCCAGATTCATATATGTTTTTTTGTTCTCGTTTGTGCAATACTTCCACATTTTCAGTGAAACCACCCTGCTTTTTATTGTTTTCTTGGCTCTACTTGTTAACCATGGCATGCTCTTAGGCTTGTTTAGTATCTTTCCTGATCTGTGGTGTACAAGCTTGCTGACTACATTGTTACTATTATTGTTAGACTTTTTAGAAATGAACATTTCCCCACAGAAAAATATGAAATTCTTATTCATTCAAAGAAGTTTCCATTTTGGAAAATGTACAACCCCACTTTAAATAACTTCCAAGTATCCTGAAGAGATATATATTGCATAGAACAGCAGCCGGATCTGTACAGTTTATTCCAAGTAAAGCCTTTATGAACTCCTTTATCATATTTGAAAATTAAGCCATATGAATCACAAACCTGTACAAAGAATTTACTCTGAGGACCTCTCCTTTCAGTACTACTACCAGTCACCCCCCACCCCGCAAAAAGGTAAAGCACAAAATAAGCAAATAATAGCAAACAAAAACTGGCATAAGGACTATAGAGTGTTGGAGCTACTTGACTATTTTGGACTGGCCTGGTTTCCAAGCTGTGCCTGTTAGGGTGCCCATGAAGAGAAGGCAATCTCAGAATTCTTAAATAAAAACACATTTGTGCGTTAGAGAGACACATTTCAAACAGGATAAGTTTGAAGATGTCAGATTAATGTTCATTTAAAATGCCTTGTTTTATTTGAAAGCTATAACATCCATTCCTCTCTTTTACCTGCCAGAGGTGAGAGTGTAAAAGAAAGATAAAGGACCTAGCAAGAGGCTTTGCTTAAAGTCCCAGAAAAACAGGGAAGGCTGCTTGCTTGTTAGTAGAATAACTATGCAGAGGAAGTGCCAGTCCTCACTTTCCCCCTCATTCTCTACATCTCTGAATTTTGCTATGATTTGCCAGTGGCATTTTTAAAAAGAAAAGAGCTTCCAGCAAATGCTGAACAAATCCAGTACCTCCTGAGGGCTTGGTCATGGTGCTGAGTGAGGGGGAAAGGGCTGGCTTCCCTCTGGAGAAAGGGAGGCTGAAAAACGTTAGCCAGGGCTCCTACCTGTTCTGAACTCTGTTTGCTTACAGACTGGGTGCTCCCATTGTGCACATAGATCTACAGAGAGCCTGCCTAGAAGGACCCTGGGAAATCTGATGACTGGGCTGGCCTTGTTTACTGGCTATTGGTCAGAATGGGTGCCTGTAAGCTATTCTGACTTCTGATTGAATGGGGGCTGGGCTAGCCCCTGCCCACTCTTAGGGAGCGGAGAAAAGAAAGGCACATCCTGATTCGTGCTGAGGCACTAAATTTTCCATTTGGGTAGTGACGAAGTATGGTAATTACTTCATTTGGGGGCAATGGATCCCACTGAACACCCTAAGACAGAGAGCCAGTGCTATCTACTGGCAAGCAGTGTGAATGCAAAAGCAACATTCATGCAAAAGAGACAGACACACAGAGAAAGTCAGAGAGGAAGAGATGGTATGTTTGAGAGAATATGGTGTGTGTGGCAAGAATGAGGGACTGGCAAGTTGAGAGGCAACACCCCCTCTGCCCCAAATGAGGATCCTCCTCTGTACTGAAGGAATGATGTAATGCAATTTAATAAAACAAAACTCAGCTTGCTGTCATATGCTTAACTATAAACAGTCTTTGTTCTAGTATTACTGGGCTTAGGAAGAGACAAAGATCAAGTATCTGCTGTCTTTACGAGAGTAGATTTCTCATTCTTCCAAGGTGAATGATTTAGTTTAGAAAATTGTGGGTATGTTTTTTAAAACAAACCGGGGGGGGGGGGACACCCCATGGCTATCTATCTGTAGGCTTAAATGTAGTATTAGATCTATGTAGAGAGCAACATACAGTTAAGTAATGTGGGAGCTCTGGAGAAAGATTTGCCAGTTCAGATATGTAGGTCTAGAATGCAAGAGCTATCCTGCAAAGGTCTCAGCTGATGTCACTGATAGGAATCTGAAGGAAGCATACTTGCCAGGACAGCATAATCTGAATAGTGAAAAACGATCTGATCTGGTGCAGAGCATCTGCACCCCTAGTTCTCCCTGTCTCTCCTTCCCATCTTCATCCGCTGCCCTGCAGCCCCAGTTCGTTCTCCCCCTCCCAGTCTACTTTCCCTCACCAGCTTGCGCTTTCCCTTGCCAGACAGCCTGGCTGGTGCTTTCTAGTTCTCCCCACCATCATCTCCTCCCTCGCCCTCCCCATTGCCGCCACCATTTTCTCCCACCCACCCCCGCCCTCTCCTCATGCCCTCGCCCACCATTTGCCCGCCACTGCTGTTATTTCACCAGCCAGGTGGCTACTGCTGCCACCATTTTCTTCCCCCTTCCCGTTCCCGTCACTATCCAGCAGCTCTCCAAACTCCCATGAGAGTTGCCACACATGGGATTTCCACGGGTATGCCTTAGTGAATTATATATAAAGAAGATGTTTCACAGGTAGCTGTACAGCAAAGCATTATATGTAATGACTTTTACTGTAAGATAGGCACGTCATGAAGCTGTTTCCCTTTCAGGCTTGGAATCCTTACTTTAGACACCTGTGAGCTGGTATTCTTCCAAATATGACAAGACTCTCTGCGTAGCTAATAGCTGGGATGTTTTAGGAAAGAGTTCCCCTTAAGGCTGATGGTGTCCAGCTGCTTTTTGGACTAAACTTCTGGAAATTCTTGCTGCGTGACCAGAGACGAGACTGCTGCCATGGATCAAAACAACAGGTTACCACCCTACGCCCAGGGTTTAGCATCTCCTCAGGTAATGAATGTGCAGCCTTGGGAATGTCTGGAAAATGAAACCTTTAGAGCAAATTATTTATTGGTGCCTGGTTTAAAGACTGATACAGTTGAAGAGGTTGGCCTTTCTTACTTCCCATCATTCAGTGGGAGAGGTGTTGCTAAGTGCTGACACAATTGCTAGGAGTCAGGAGCCTCTCCAGCAGTGTCTACATGGTTCTCAGATGAACAAAAGCAGTACGGCCATTCTGCTCTTGGGTCAGTGGAGTGTTGTGTTTTATGTAAACCTGACCTTGTTTCCCCTGAGCCACACTTTAAACCCTCTTGGTAGAGGTGTAACTTTGCCCCACCTTTGCAGCAGATGTGTTTGGATCATTCTGTCATTCCTGATGTGTTACAGCAGAATTATATGCCTTCAAAGGAAGTGCACAGACATACAAGGGTAGAATTCTTCAGGGAGCAAATTGTTCTTTTATACACTGTTAAAAATAAACTTTTACAGATATAAGGGTAAAATGTGCCTCCAGTTTTTTAATTTTAGGGAGGAGAAGGATACTTTCACTTTCAGAAGTGTTGCAAACACTAGCTTAAAATGATTTCAGTGTTAGTGAAAGCATCTTTGGGATAAATCCTCTTTTGATAGTATTTTTTAAGTTGAAAATTTGATTCTGGTATTGGTACCCAAGAATGACACAAATTCAGATTTCTCATATAGGATTCAGAATGAAATAATGTGACTCCAAGGAGCCAAAAATGACCTTGTGAACGAAGTAAGGCACTCTTCCCTGAGGATTGTAGTTAACAGTGCAATCCTAGTCATGTTTATTTGAAAGTAAAGTCCCATTGAGCTCAGTGGGGCTCACTTGCTCGTAAGTGTACTTCAGTTGCTTGTGCATTTGCATTCTGGTCATACAAACTTGATCCTCTTTATGAAAGTTGAGAAATGTCAATGGTCTGCAGCATGCTTAATTGTATTCTTTGCTTGTAGAGTGCAATGACTCCTGGTCCGATGATTTTTAGTCCGATGATGCCTTATGGCACAGGGCTTACACCCCAACCTGTTCAAAGCACCAACAGCTTATCTATTCTGGAAGAGCAGCAGAGGCAGCAGCAGCAGCAGGCAGCAGCACAGCAGTCTACATCTCAACCAACACAGGGAGCATCCGGACAAACACCACAGCTCTTCCACTCACAGACACTTACCACAGCTCCTTTACCAGGAACCACACCCCTCTACCCCGCTCCAATGACTCCCATGACCCCAATAACTCCTGCAACACCTGCTTCTGAAAGCTCTGGGATTGTACCTCAACTACAGTAAGTGCTTGTCCTCTTTTCTCTCCTGCCACCTCACAGTGGTGTTTTGATGTTTGCATTAGTCAGCTATTTAGGCAGTATGAAGGCTGCCTACAGAACTTGGCTAGCAAAATATCTCTTGATGGCTTGGGTCAGGCTAACAGCACAAATAAAATACTCCATTAAAATGGTTAAAGCCATTTAATCACTGACCCCCATCCTCACACCAGCCCAAATAAGTCTTGCAGATATTCTTGGGTTTAAACAGGTATTCAGGGAGTCACTGAGATATGGCACTGTTGCAGAGAACTTATCTACATGCACTTGCTGTCCAGATCTGGTAAATGCATAGAAAATTCACAAAGGTGCTCTTGGTCATCTTATAATGGAATATAGGACGGAAGGTGACCTTTTAAGTATACAAGTAAGACACAAGCTATTAATGCACCTGCATGTTGGACTGAATGAGCTTCTATCGTTTTATGATAGTTCAGTTCTTCTTCATTGGCAATATTCAGACTATGGTTTGCCATCACAAGGAGCAACAGCAAGCCTTGGATCCCTGCATAAGGGACAGAGATCAGATGCTTTCACTTCCAATTGGCAGCAAACCATAATTGGCCACTGCTGCTGAATACAGCCATGTTTCTGAACCTTAGAATATTTTGGGCTAATGTTTTTCATGGTAAAAGCAAGACTGGTAAAAACTGTAGTAAATATAAAGTTCTTATTGTCACAGCTGTCTAGTGAATTCTAGGCAGTTTGACTTAAAAATGAATAAAATGAAAAATATTTATGGGAAGAAGATACTGGCTAAAGGATTTTTTGTGTACATCTCTATGTTCAAGAAAACCTAAAAAATACCGAAAGAAGGAAGGAAAGAGTTGGAATAAACCAGAAACTTATACATTTCATTTCAGGTTTTTAAACAGAAATTCCTGACTGCTGCGTCTGTGTCTCTAATGTCCTGTCAATACTGTAGCTACAAAGTTGTGCCTACTGTGTTCATAATCACCGTAATTATTAAAGTCTGTAGGATGTATGTTCATGTAGATGGGCACAGGACAGTTGCTCTGAGTCATAATAATCCCAGATGTAAATCTGACAAGCCAGAGTTGTTGTACTTTCATTGCTTCAACTGTAATGGCAAAACATAAATTCCAAATATGGAGTAAACCTAGTTTGGCTAACATGTTTCCAAATTGTTTCTAGGAATATTGTGTCTACAGTAAATCTTGGTTGCAAACTTGATCTAAAAACCATTGCTCTTCGTGCTCGAAATGCTGAGTACAACCCCAAGGTAAGAGACAATGGAAAGCTGTTAACACATTTTGCACACTGGCCAATAGTGCTCAGTGGTGATTCTGCTTTTGATAGCTCATATGGCTTTAACGTGAGTCTCCTTCAACTTATCTTCAACTGCAGTCACAAAGGAGGCGTCTTTGTGTCAATCAATCGTCTTTATTTACAATCATAGACCAGCATAAGAAAGAAAAACTACAACACCATCATATTTATGCTAACTAAACTAAACTATAATTTTAAAACCCATGCTAGCTAAAAAATAATTTTAAAACTCAATATGATTTTAAGATGCTTAAAATTGATAAACCAACAAAGCACTACAAATCTCAAAAATAGAGAATGGATAAAATATCGTATAAAAGCCACATAAGGGCAATATAAAACACTGTAAGATAAGAGAGCAGGCAGAGATTATAATTCTGCTGCTGGGAATGTTACCTGGCTATTACGTGCATCTCCACATAACAATATAAAAGACTGTGATATAAAACAAATTTAGATTAAAATTATACGCGATCCCGTAAAATACTCAGTAATGGAAAAAAGGCCTGCTGCCAGAGATGTTAACTGGCTATTAGACCCCAGCGAATCATGCATGCTTCCCCACAGAACCTGGCAACATTGTATGTGAGCAACCGATTGTCACCAGAGAGCAGTAACCTGGTGCAGTCTTGACTGGAGTGGCCAGGGGGCGTCTTTGTATGCATTGTGAATAAAAGTTGCAGGAAAAGCAGACCTCCAGATACCATGGTTCAATCCTCCTGGCTGGGGTTGTAACAGCAGCATTAAGAGACAGTTATGCAAAGTTAGCAGTATGATCAAGACTTGAAGTGCTCAGAAGCAGGCCTTGATAAATTTTATTTGGATCTGGAGCCAGCACAAAAATGTAGGACATTTTTACCAGACTTAGTTACCGACATTGCAGAAGGGGAGTCAATAGGATTTTCTTTATTCCCTTTACAAGTAACATACTTAGAACAGAAACAAGGCTGAGACAAATAAATGATGCCTAGACTAGAGCTTCAGAGGTAGCGTTAGTTCATACAATGACTCTACCTCTGAAGCTCTAATCTAGGCACCATGGTTAAATTTCTAAGCTTCCTGGTACCTGAGAATGTGTCAAGCATTGCTAATGGCTGTTCTAATAGAACAAACAGGGTTTGAGACAGACCCATCAGGACAAATGTTCACTGCTAGGTGCCAACTGTACAGACTATACAAAGGAAAAATGAATTGATGAGAAGTCAGTCAAAACGGTATTAGGGTACAGTGAATATAAAGCAGTGATATCAGTGAATATTCCTTGTCTAATACCGTGAATATCAAGCATAAAGAGAATTGCAGTTTGTTCTTCTTTCTTAAGCTTCTTGAAAAAGTAGTATTCTGGTTGTGCATAAAATATTGTCCAACCCAGACATTTCCTCTCAGCTGTACTTGTGGAAGCCAGGAGGGGAAATAGCTTTGCTGTTGGGGAATGGGAAAATTGTATTGGCCACTTCAGTGGGGGCAGGGAGCACCATTCCCTCTAAGCTGCATGCATGCGCACACACTCCAAGCCCCCCCCCCCGGCACAGTGATCCCTAAGGGCCACTCATTCACTGCTGCTCCCCTCCTCCCATAAAGTGCCGCCTCCTCTGTGACTCCCTCACACCGCCGTTCCCCGTTGCCTGGTATTGCTCCTGGACAGTTGCTCCTCTTCCTGTCCCTGCCACTTGGGAATTGGCTTGGCTCCCTCTGAGTCCCGTTTGCTGTCACCGCTGCCACACAGGCTCTTTCCAGAGCAGGATTGATCTTGCAGGGACAAGAGCCCATGCCTCTGCCTCTCCCTGCAGTTTGAGCTCTTGTGCAGGGAATCAGCTCAATCAGTGTCTCGTTTGCTGCCACTGCAGCCAGTTTTATTTTAAAAGGTTCCAGAAGTAAAGGCTGGTGTCAGCATACTGGGTCAGCTTGCGGGGTAGGGGTGGGCAGTGGGTGGGGAGGTATCAAACACAAGGCAGGTTGCAATACATATCTGGCATATTGAATTTGGCCCCGGGACTGCAACACTGGTACAGTGCATAATTGTTCTATAAATGAGGCATGAATTTCTGGTCATTGGATTTTTCTATTTAGGGAACTAGCTGAACCTACACAGAGCATCTGTGCGCTAGGACTTTGTTAAACTCCTTGCCCTCTACCACAGCCCCTGCTTTAATGCTCAGTGTCAGCCACCCACACTGAGCTGCTGCTCACTCGCCCCCTCCCTTGAGTTAGTGGACTTGCAAAACGCCCACTATCTTAGTGAAATATTTTTCTAGGACTTGGTTTGCCTCTGCAAGTATTGCTTGGTTGACTTATGGGTCAGGGTGCATTCAGAGTTCACCATAATTGCAATTTTGCAAAGGGATTAAGCATTTTTACCTCTTGGCACTTAGCAATGACTACCTCTTGTGTAACGCCTCAATGTGTTTTGTAGATGACCTATTGATCAGAGTGCATTCAAAGTTAACCATAATGGCAACTTTGGAATCTCACCTAGCAATGATTACCCCTTTAATACCTAACAGTGTTATCTGACTCCTGTGTCACTCCTGGACACAGGAAAAAGTCATTATCCACTGTTCTCAAGAGGAAGGAAGGAACCTCTTCTTGACCATGGCATTCTTGCCAAGTCACTGCACTCTTTATCTTTCAAAATAAGAAGTCCCATGTCAGCCAGTCATCATTGCCTATAAATATGGGCTCCATTGCCCCTTTCCTACCAGCAAGGGCCAAAAAGTAAATAAGTGTGAAGATCAAGCAAGAGAGGAGGAGGAGGAGGAGGAGGAGGAGGAGGAGGAGGAGAGCAAAGCATAATGGATGCCCCTTCAACAGTAAATATGACTTTGTACCTTTCCGCCATGGTTGCCAAGGCTGGCCAGTATGGGCTACAGAGTTACCCCTTAACAGTGTTTGCATTTTATGACATCCAGTGAAAGTTAAAATAACCTGAAATGATTTAAGACAGAGTATACATCTTGTGATAAGTTTTTTCTACAAAATCTGCTGGACAATCTTCTATAGTGCATGTGAAATAACCGCAATAAAACCAGTATGTATGTATGTATGTATGTATTTATTTATTTGTAATCCCAAGGCGGTTTACAGCAAAAAAAATTTTAACACAAGATGGTAAAAAAGACACAATTAAAATATTAAGTGGGGAAAAATATTAAACAAATCTGATTAAAAATTTAAAACAAAAGCATAAAAGCAATAAAAGCTATAAAGAGCAGCAGCAGAGAATCAATTAAATACCTGGGCAAAAAGCCAAGATTTTACACTTTTTCTAAAAGCTGTGATGGAGACCAAGGAGCGAATAACCACTGGGAGAGCATTCCAGAGTCTGGGGGCAGCAACAGAGAAGGCCCTGTCCCGCGTGCACGACAACTGAGCCTCACTCATTGTCGGCACCCGGAGCAGAGCCCCCTCAGATGACCTTGTCAAGCGGGCAGCAACCCTTGGAAGCAGGCGGTCCTTCAGGTATCCCGGGCCCAAACCGTTAAGGGCTTTAAAGGTCAAAACCAGCACCTTGAATTGGATCCGGAAACAAACGGGTAACCAGTGCAGCTCTTTCAAAATGGGTGTGATGTGCTCCCACCGGGCAGCTCCAGATAAAACCCTAGCTGCCACATTTTGCACTAGCTGCAGTTTCCAGATAGCAATAGCACTTACATTTATATACCGCTCTATAGCTGGAAGCTCTCTAAGCGGTTTACAATGATTTAGCATATTGCCCCCCAACATTCTGGGTACTCATTTTACCAACCTCGGAAGGATGGAAGGCTGAGTCAACCTTGAGCCCCTGGTCAGGATCGAACTTGTAACCTTCTGGTTACAGGGCGGCAGTTTTACCACTGCGCCACCAGGGGCTCATGTTCTTCAAGGGCAGCCCCACGTAGAGCGTGTTACAGTAATCCAGCCTTGACATGACTAAGGCATGGGTAACTGACCAGATCTGCCTTCTCGAGAAAGTTAGCTGGCGCTCTAGCCGAAGCCATGCAAAGGTACCCCTGGCCACCGCCTCCACCTGAGCTTCCAAAAGCAGAGCCGGGTCCAGTAATACCCCAAGCTGCATACTTGCTTCTTCAAGGGGAGTCCAACCCCATCCAGAACCAGTAAAATCTCCTCATCCCAATTGGCTCTTCTACGGACCAACATTACCTCCATCTTGTCTGGATTCAATTTCAGTTTATTAGCCCACATCCAAACTATCACAGCCTCCAGCCCCCTCACAGCCTCCACCACCTCCCTAGGATCAGGTGACAAGGAGAGATAGAGCTGAGTGTCATCTGCATATTGCTGACAACTCAGTCCAAGTCCCCGGATGACCTCTCCCAGCGGTTTCATGTAGATGTTAAACAGCATGGGGGACAAGACCGAACCCTGCGGGACCCCACTGGCCAATGGCCATGGAGCCGAGCAGTAGTCCCCCAGCACTACCTTCTGGACCCTCCCCCCAAGAAAGGACCGGAACCACTGCAATGCAGTACCTCCGATTCCCATATTCAAGAGGTGGCCCAGAAGGATACCATGGTCGATGGTATCGAACGCCGCCGAGAGGTCCAGCAGAACCAACAGGGACGCACTCCCCCTGTCTAGTTCCCGGCATAGGTCATCCACTAGAGCGACCAAGGCAGTCTCAGTCCCATACCCAGGGCGGAAGCCAGATTGAAAAGGGTCCAGATAATCTGTATCATCCAAGACCTTCTGCAGCTGGGATGCCACCACACGCTCTATCACCTTGCCCAAAAAGGAAGTTGGGCTGCAAAATGTGTCATCTGGTCTTATAAAGTGAAAATGATGGCTACTCTAACTACCTTACTAAACTCTGACAAGGAAAACATCTTTGGAATCTGAACCTATTGTATTAAAATATTGCACAAGTTAACTCTCAATGCTTCCAGAATTAAGGCGGCAATGAATTAGTATAGTACAGAAGCAGTTAGTGGCAGTGTTCTCTCTAACAGGGTTTCCCAGATGTTATTGACTACAACTCCTCCCAGAATCCCCAGCTGCAATGGCTTTTGCTTTGGGATTATGGGAGTTGTAGTCAGCATCTGGAAACCCGTTAGAGGGAACACTGGTTAGTGGTAGTACAAAATAATTTACTAATACCCTTGAGATTCTAATACTAATAACTTTTTTCTGTTCCTTTCAGCGTTTTGCTGCTGTAATTATGAGAATAAGAGAGCCACGTACCACTGCCCTTATATTCAGCTCTGGGAAAATGGTGTGTACAGGGGCTAAAAGGTATGAGCATCAATACAGTACAGGCAGTCTCCAAGTTACAAATATCTGACTTATATCCATCCATAGAAACAAAGCTCCATAAGACATTACAGAAAGGAAGCCCCCAACTTACACACACCAGTCTACACATACAAACAAGTTGTTACTCTTGGGAACTATATATGTTCCAGGTAATGAATCTCTGGCTTACAAATGGGTTGTATTCCAGACATTTGTTTGTAAGCTGGGGACTTCCTGTATCTGTGCTATATCTTTATTCAGCACTATTGTTTTCATTTGATTCAGGATCCAGGAAACAAGCACACTTTTAACACATGCAGTATGTACAACACTTTACTAGTATTTACTTGGTGGAATGATGATCTCTCTCTCTCTCTCTCTCTCTCTCTCTCTCTCTCTCAGTGAGGATCAATCTAGGTTGGCTGCCAGAAAGTATGCTCGAGTTGTGCAGAAGTTGGGCTTTCCAGCCAAATTCTTGGACTTTAAGATTCAGAATATGGTAGGAAGCTGTGATGTAAAATTCCCCATCAGGCTGGAGGGATTGGTACTGACACATCAGCAATTTAGCAGGTAAACAAAAGGGAACTGTTCTTCTTGACTGAAAGCTGCTACTTTGTACAAAATAGTGATTAGTAGTGTACAAAAAATACTCCTCTTAGTAGTTAAATTAGTGAAATCTATATCAACCCTGTTTGGGGGTAACAAGTACCCTGAGTTACTCAAACACTTAAATCTGGGGGTTGCATTAAGCATGACACCAGTGTAAAAAAAAAATCTACACTTTATTCCCTATTCTACTTTTATGGGGAGCAGTAGAACAAAGAAGAAAGCATTGGAGCATGTATTGTATTGCCACGGTGCTGTTAGCAATACTAGTACAGAAACGGTGGGGGCATAATGTACCCCATCACTATTAAATATGAAAAGACTCATAACATGAACATAGGAAAACCATAACCTGAGCTGTAACATGCAGTAACATAATTTGTCCATGCTAAATAGTCGAAACACAAGCAACACAATTCACCACTGTGTGAGTTTTTAAATGGGCTGTGATCTACCCCTGTTCCTCCCAAGCAGTAAAACAATGTGTTGGAGTCATTGTTGGGTGAGGTAATTTGGTGTAATTTCTGATTCTGACTTCACTACCACCACCCTGGCAGAGTAGACCCCAGAAATATCCAATGAGCATCATGCCCAAGTGAAGAATTACATACCTTCAATGTTGCTTTCATGTTTGTTGTTCTCTTCTTTCAGTTATGAGCCAGAGTTGTTTCCTGGTTTAATTTACAGAATGATCAAGCCAAGAATTGTCCTGCTTATTTTTGTTTCTGGGAAAGTTGTTTTAACTGGTAAGACAATGAAATATCTACATTGTTTGTACTTAGCTCTTTAAGTTGTAGTAGCAAGGGAGAATTCCCAAGAGTAATTAATGACTTAAGGAAAATTTAAACTGTTTGTGTTGGTGTACACCTATAATATTTATTTATTTATTGTTAAATTTATATATCGCCTCTCATTAAAACAATCCCAAGGTGGTTTACAGCAAATATAGTACATGTTGGTGATTTGGCTAGATATTATCTGGGGTATACCACTCTTCAACCAAAGTTCTCCAAGCAGTTTACATTGTAGTACATTACATACTACATTGTATCTAACTGTAGTAATAACATGCTGTAGAAGTTGGTGAATGCTTTCCTCTGCATCAACTATGCTAGGCTGTAAAGTGCTTGAACTGTGAACCTTTGCCATACAAAGAAGGTATTGAGGTCATTCACACAATCAAAAACTGTGTTATACCTGGATCTGTGAGCTGCTTGTGCTTCCGATTTCCAGTTGTGTGGAAGCAAAGTAGGAGGAAAAGCTACCCAGGCTTTCCTCCTACCTTGCTTCCACACAATTATTTCTACCCAGGTTTACCTCGTACTGTGCTTCCACACAACTGAAAATTGGGAACACACACAGAGCTCCCAAACCTGACAACTGTTTTTGATTGTGTGAATGACCTCATTGTCATGTCTCACAGGAAAAGAACAAGCCAGTGAAACCAGTAGCATCATGTTCTGTAAAACAAATGTATGCATTGGCTGTCATCCCAATGGTGCACATGTGCTTTTAACAAGCACAGCTGTTTAGCCCACAGATGTGTTTCTGTGTGTCAAAGAGCGCTTCTGGAGCAAGAAGAGAGTGGTGAAAATAGTCTCCCTCATGCACAAGAGCACCCATGCTTCAGAAGCAGGAAGGTTAGCACATATGCACTGTTGAGAAATTGGCCACTTATTTTTCAAAGATTTCTGTATAATAAATGTGTCTTCCTTCTAGGTGCAAAAGTCAGAGCTGAAATTTATGAAGCATTTGAAAATATATATCCTATTTTAAAAGGATTCAAAAAGACAACGTAACAGTTCCCTGTGCTTATCCCAGAAGTTGGGGCACATTAGAAAAGGTATTGATTATGGCACAGCAGTAAGAGACTTGCAGACTGCAACATCAGGACTTGGAGTATTTTTCCAGTTAGTGCCTACTTCCCTGATCTTCATGGGAAGGGAAGTGCTCTCTCTGTATTACTTCGGTATTGAATTACTGTGACTTGTTTCGGTGAGCTCTCTGAAGAAACAATTGTTTTATTTATATTTTAGCTTTTAAACATCTAATCTTTATTTGCAAATCTTACACTGGCAAGTTGGTTTAAGACAAACCATGTTGTCCAATACTTAACCCATTTTGGTTACAGTATTAAGTTCTTTTAACCATGGATTTTATAACCAGAAATTTTAATATTATGTTTTTAGACCTACCTTGTGCCAGATACATTCCCTATTTCCAGTGTTCAGCAGGACAGAATAAATTTGCTAATGAATACAGATGGCTGTATATATTTCTCCATTTGAGTTCTTAATGTATAGTAATTGCTGTTTCTAAAATGGGGTGGGGGGAATTAAATAGTAAAATCTGACTGCCTCATGCTGCTGTTTAATGTGCTAAATGCATGCTTGTAGAATGCTTAAATGTATTGAATTGGTTTTTATAAGACTTTTTCTTAACAGTGCAGTATTAAAGCAATGTGTTTTGACACTTAAAATCACTTTTTGATTATGTTACTTAACTTTGTGTTAGTATATAAACAGTTAGGTCTCAGTTCATACTGGCCCAAGCTGGTGCTCTGTCAACTAATTCTTCCTCACAGAGACAAGGTTTAATGAAAACTGGGTGCCTTGTACAAACACCAGATTTGCACTAGTTGCTACCCCCAAGGTGAGGAGGTGGCGGCAGCAAACTTACTTCATTACCTGAAGGTACTGCAGTGTTAGTACAAATCCTAAGCATGTCCCTGGCTTGGCTTTCAACTTGCCACCTTCTGGTAATCAACTTAGTGTAGACATGACCAAGTAGATAGACTTAATTCATATGACTGCTGGGTCATGGGTTGCAAAGATGGATCTTATAGAAGAGGAAACATTTCTAAAGACAAGTTGCTAACCTGATCTCCATGACTAGAATGCAGTGAGATCTTTTTTCCTTTTGGTATCTGTATATAGTTTCCTACATCCTGTCTAACACATAACCATAAATTATCACTAGCATTAAACACTAAGCTTTTCCCTGGAGTATCAGAGGTGAAAGTTGACTCAGATGTACTAAGCCAGCCCAGGTTTTGTTAAGCTAAGTCACATGAAACGGAACAAAAAGGCTTTACTTCCTGGTATTCATATTCCTAAAGAACATGTTAGCTTTCATGCTTATAAAGTAATGCAAGCGTCCAGAGTATGATCCACATACAGTTCATGTTACAGTTGAATTGCAACTGAAATAGCAAGACACCAAAGACTTGGGGCGGGAGGGACAGAATGTGTCTAGCCAAGAGACTGGTAACCTCACTTTCAATAATTGTGCTAATTTTATTCCACATTTTGGAAACAGATTACAATAAAGCATAAAGGACCACTGTAATATCCTCAAGCATGTCTTCTATCCATCATGTTTCATGTCTTGGTTCACATGTGTGTAGGTGATTAACATAATTATAGTGTTCTTCCTGAAGTGAGGGTTGGTGTTTATTCTTTAGTATTGTCCCTCTGAAGTTTAATTGTATAGAAATTAAACAGAGCTTGAGATGTCCTGCTTCCAAATAAACTCTTCAGTGTAATGGTTGCCCAAACTACAGTTCTCAGCACAAGTATAAATAGCCAGTATTCCCCAGTCAATACTTTCTTCAAGGCTGTCGACTTTTAGGTGATTCAGGAGTTGTGGCATGACCTTACAAACATAAGACAGAACCGTTAAATCCATATAGAGAAAGCTCAGTTGTCTGACTGCATATATATTCTTCAGAATCCTAACATTAAGCTGTGTATGACTAACACTAAAAAGTTTCAACCATACACTTCAAGCAATAGGTACAGGGTTTAATTTTTTTTAATTTAATTTAATATAGCCACTTTAACTTTTGCCAAAGTTGCAGAAATTAGCTGTACTACGTAGTTGTCTGAGCATTCCTTATGTCAGGACAAATGCCTACGGTTACAATCCAATACATGGTTATACTTAATTGTCAGATTTACTTCTGACTAAAAATGCAGAGGATTGAGCTGCAAGTTGATTGCTTAGGTTTCCAAAGACCTTTAAGATCTAAAGAGCTATGCAACTAATTCTACCCCTAAAGAGGCTCTTAAGTTTCTCAAACAATAGCCCTGCTCCCCCAAATGTTATAAGGACAACTATAGCAACCTTGGCAACTGCATTGGGTGGGGTGGGGTATCCTCTTGAGGGAAAACTGTTCAAGTCCCACTAGGCTAGTAACAAGTCCTGGATCCCAGAACCAGTTTCTTGCACTGGAATATTCTGTGCTCTTAGCTACACCCTCTAATGTAATAGACACAAGAAATGTAACTTAAATATGCCTTATTTTGAAACATATTAACCAATTGCATTGATTATTCCAATGTATTGGTTTGCAATTAATAGTTTTTATACAATTAATCCCTTGCCGACTGCGTGAGGGGGGTCAGAAACCATGATCACAAAAACACCAAAAAATAAAGGGGGAAATGCAAAAAAAAAAAAAAAGCCCCTTAATATTGCCAAGAGTCATCCAGAGGAATTAGTAGATTGAACCTCTGGAATTTTTTGACCCCTGCCCCAAATCACTCAAAGGCGTTTTAAATCACAAGGAGTGGGCAAGGGTCAGCAAAAGGAATGAGTGGATTGAACCTCTGAACCCTCCGAAATAGCTAATCCTTCCCCCATCGCTAAAAAAACCCTTATCCAACTGCAGATACTTAGGGTGCAATTGGCGAGACCGGACACAATTTCCCAGTCACGGATCCTCAAAACTGCAGTTGGCGAGGGATGACTGCCGTTTAAAACCTTCTGGCATGAAGCCCACAACTAACTTCCAAATTTTCTAAAAGCACAGGCTAGGAGTTACTGGACAAGATAGCTTTTCTTAATGTAAAGTTGTGCTGTCGAGTTGGTGGCACCCACAGAGCCCTGTGATTTTCTTTGGTAGAATACAGGAGGGGTTTACCATTGCCATCTCCCCTGCAGTATGAGATGATGCCTTTCAGCATCTTCCTATATCGCTGCTGCCTGATATAGATGTTTCCCATAGTCTGGGAAACACACGAGCAGGGATTCAAACCAGCAACCTCTTATTCCCTAGGCAACTTACTTCCCTGCTGTGCCATTAGGTGACTGCTTTCTTGATTAGACTGAAAAAATATATCTATGCTGTTTCATTAGTAGAGTCAGGTACTCAGTTTGACAAACAGAAGTATAGATCATTCAGTTTTCTGGTAATGACAGAGTTGGCATATTCTGAATTCTGGAGCTACAATGACTCCTTCAGTAAGAATCCCCACCAAAAACATAGTGGGTTGGATGTAGTTTTTGCTCTGCTCCCAGAGCAAAAACTTTAGTTCCAGCTCAATGTCATTCAGAAGTCTGGAAAGAGCTGGTCTTGTGATAGCAAGCTTTACTTGTCCCTTAGCTAAGCAGGGTCCATCCTGGTTGCATATGAATGGGAGACTTGATGTGTGAGCATTGTAAGATACTTGGGATGGAGCCATTCTGGGAAGAGCAGAAGGTTCCAAGCTCCCTCCCTGGCATCTCCAAGATAGGGCTGAAAGAGATTCCTGCCTGCAACCTTGGAGAAGCCGCTGCCAGTCTGTGTAGTCAATACTGAGCTAGATGGACCAATGGTCTGACTTGGTATATGGCAACTTCCTATGTTCTTCCCCACCTCTTTTTAAAAAAAATGTAGAAGAGAAGCCTTCGGACTGTATTATCGCCTTCTATCAAACAGGTTACTCTTAACACAATTTCCACATCTTTTAAAATCAGGTTATTTTTAGACATTCACTGAAGTTCAACACAAATAAAATTTTGATTTAATATTTGGGAAAGGGAGCTGCTAGTACACCTTAATTAAGTTTAGTCCATCTGTGTTCATGTTAACAGGAAGGTGCATGTTCTCCAAATCACTCAATCTCCTAGAAATAATATTGAGTTTTAAAGGGGTATTTCTAGTGCCAATGCTGTATTAATTACATTCACATTCAAAAAGGTATTAGCCAAAAAAAGTGGTGCCACTTGTGAAAGCAAGTTAGTTTATTGGTTAAAATGTAGCTCTGCCCTTCAATTCTCATGCACACAATTTAAAAAATAAATAAATCAATTTTACATACCTGGAATTCAAATACTCTTTTACTACCACATGGACAGTTTGGGATCTCTGTCTCTTGAGGAACATTTTCCCCTGAAATCCAGATGGGACCCTCTCCATCTCTGCAGTATCTGATTATCTGAAATTCAACAAATCAGGGAACAGGAGATTAAACTAAGTTAACTGCATTTCAGCTCCACTGAAATCAGTGTCCAACATACAGACTAAATATACACTGACGCACCAGTGGTTTGTTGCACCAGGGGCAATTCTCTTATAGTGGAGGAGTATATCCAGATATGGGTTGCTCCTCCCACTTGCTCCCAGGACAGGAACAATCAGAACTTGAACTTTAGCTTTCACAGATATGGAGAAGTTCCCCTTGAGCCCCAATTCTGGCCCTGTCTTGTTCCAAGAGCTGGATAGTCACAGTATTATTATTTTTACATTTATATCCCGCTCTTCCGCCAAGGAGCCCAGAGCGGTGTACTACATACTTGAGTTTGCCTTTAACAACAACCCTCTGAAGTAGGTTAGGCTGAGAGAGAAGTGACTGGCCCAGAGTCACCCTGCTAGTTTCATGGCTGAATGGGGATTGGAACTCAGGTCTCCCCGGTCCTTGTCCAGCACTCTAGCCACTACACCACGCTGGCTCCTGTACAGCACTCTACTGGTGTCTAATGTCTTATTCCTCCCCTTGCCTACTGTAGAATAGACAGAATGGGAAGGGAGGACAATCAGATCACTAAGAGCCTCTTAATCCATATATCTTTGACCACACCCATAGTGGCAAGGGAAGGGATGCAGGAGAAAGAAAGCAGCCCTCTCTAATGAACTGTCCTTCCCCACAATGGGGAAAGTGCAAGGTGGAAGTGGAGATGACGCCAGCAGCAAAGGAGAGGCGGGAGACAAAGGTGACAGCACACACCTCACCTCCCCACCCCCACCCCCGGCTGATTGGGGTACAAACTTAAGCCTAGCAAATGCTGGCAGCCTCTTTGCCCCACAGGAACCAGGTGCTATTAGGGATTCACAGCAGCCTGTGGCCCACACCCACAAGCAGCATGCATACAACCCAGAGAAGGTAAGCTGCACAAGGCTCAAAAGGGAGAGGGAGGCAGCTTGCATCAGAGCCCCACACAACACAGCTCCAAATGGGCGGTGGCATCATCTCTAATAGTACCTGTGCCTGGCTCAAAAGGATGGTGGCATAGATAGATAGGGATGTAGAGGGTCTGATGTTTGTGTGGTGCCCCACCGTACAAGGCCGCTGATACCTCACAATGGGGCAGGCTGATTTTAGGCAAAAAGCCTCACTGACACACACCTACACCACAGAGGTGCAATCAACCAAAGAAAAAGGCAAAAGAAATCTCCCTGTCCCCCCATTCCTCCAGTGCACAAATCCACTGTGAAGGGTGGGGGGGAGGAGGATTCACTGCATTGTGAATTGAATCACCACTTGAATAAAGGGGCTGATTTGATTGCAGATTAAATCACCCCTAATTTGCACTGATCAATTCACTAGCTTTTCGTTTAGTGGATGCCATTTTGTCTCCGTACTTTTCAAATGCTAATTGGTCTCCTGGCACTGGCTTCCAATTGGCTTGAGATCTCCTTGCTTCTTGGTTGGCTAGTTGTCTTTCGAATCAACTGTGGCCCCATTGGTTGGGGGGAGGCCAAAGGAGGGAGTTTCAAAATGTATATATAAGGGGCTGCTTGGGGGCAGAGAGAGCCATGGCTTTTGTGCCTCAGGAGAGGAGAGAACTCCTCTAGAGACAGAGAGAGACTGGTCTGGGCCTGCCTGGCCCAGCAGTGAGAATTTAACCTTTTAATTGCAGTGCCTGGCAAGTGCCAACTGCTTTATTCCCCCCCCCCCCGCCACACACACACACACACACACACTTGTTTCCAGCAGCACCAGTGCCTTTAACTGGGTGCTGCTTGGAATTTTATTATAATCTTACTTATAGCCAGCTCCACACCCAGTGACAAAGCCTGCTGCTTTGTTTGGGGTGTGTGTGTGTTAATTTTTCAGCCTTCTATGTGCACCACAGTGCTATAAGTAGTGCTGTGTGTGGCACAGAGCATACATATACCATCCCTGACACCACACCCCCTTAAAGGTGCTTCTTCTCCACCCCAACCCACCACCATCAGGGCTAAGGATTAAAAATGGTAAAGCCCTAAGATGTCTGGGAGGGTGCGAAGCTATGATGAGAGGGACCTACTTTGAGTTGGCTGCAGGCTCACCTATCCGGTGGAGCCTCACCATGCAGTACAGCCGCCTATGGAGCCGGAGGTGAAAATCTTACCACCAAGCAAGATGCTATTCTTCCTGTGGCAGCAGCGAAGGTGTCGATGGCTGCTAGACGAGCCAGATTGCACTAGCCATCCTCCCCAACCCCATGCGCGGTGCAAACCCCCATCCGGGACTGAGGAGGAGCAGGAGAAAGTCATTCCTGTTGTTCCTGGACCTCAGCCCCAGATGGAGGGTGGTGGTGGTGGTGCGGCCCCCAGAATGATTCAGCAGCCCCAGTACCACCACCAAAATGGTCTTGGACTGATAGCAGCATGGTGTGGGACCACTTGAGCTCTGCCCTGCTGACCCACAACATGCTGTCTGCAGCAACTGCAGGACACGGGTCAGCAGGGGTGAGGACCCCAAACATCTGGGAACAACAAGGATGCTGCAGCATCTGTGATAGCATCACCCAAGAGTCCCTACTCCTGTTGGCAGCCATAGGCCTGGCGTTTCCTCTGCTAGTGGCAGCAAGGCACATGCTCCTGCTCTCAAGCAAGGGAAGTTGCCTACACAGTGGGTGCAACCAATGGGCAAGCAGTCTGGGTCACCCAGAGCCTCATCTCATCACCCAGGCCACTGGGGAGATGGTCGCTTTGGACAACCAGCAATTCCAGGTGTTGGAGAACGCCGGCTTTTGCCAGCTGCTCTAACTGCTTGCCCCTGACTACCAAATCCCCTCACGCACCACCTTCAGCGGTGTGTGTATGTGGGGGAGGTGCCCTCCCTGTACCGGGTGTGCAGGGAGGCCATGTTTGGGCAGAGATCCAGTTGGCAGGGACTAGAGACAGGGCCTTTTCAGTTGTGGCCCCTCAGCTTTGGAACGCCATCTCTGAAGAGCTTCGCCATGAATTGCCAGGTGGAGGAAAGGTTGACTGGGCAGACAAACCTTTGCTGGGAGGTTGTGGTGTCAGACAATTCTGCCAACATCACTAAGGCAGGTGAGCAGGGTCAGTTTGTGTCCATCCGTTGTATGGCGCACACGCTGAACCTAGTCATAAGGGATGTGCTTGGTTCTTCTGGGGCTGCAGCCAGGCGAGACATCCCTGCTGAAGAAACTGAGTGCCAGTCTGTTGCTGCCACGGCTGCTCTTGTGGAGAAGTGCTGCAAGACAGCAGCTTACTTCCACCGGAGCAAGAAGGCTAGGCAGATGCTCAAGGAGAGGCAGCTTTTGCTGGGCCTACCTGAACACCTGATCCCTGAGGATGTTCTGAGCGGGTAGAACTCCACCTTTCTCTTGCTGTAGCACCTGTAGGACCAAGAGCTGGCCATCCATGCCCTGGCAGGGAGCTGTAGCTTGGAAGCTTACGACCTTTCCAAAGCAGACTGGGCGCCTGCTTTCTGAGGTTTTCTTGTCACTCAAGCCATTCTATGTTGCCACAATCAGCTTGTGTGCCGAGACAGCAACAGCGAGCCAGGCTTTGCACCAGCCGCTCTTCTCCTCAAGAAGACGATGGGTGAACTCCAGACCACACTGACCACTGAGGAAAGAATCGCCTTGGCAGGTCAGCTGAAGACTGGAGTGATGGATCGTCCCATGACAACCTTGCGTTCATCAGCAGCACATGTTTTGTCCTACCTATGTGACTCAAGAAGGAAAGGCGAAGCGGGCACCCCTGACCAGCTGCAAAGGTGGAGGGACCTCCTGATTGCAGAGGTTAGGCAAGGAAAACAGGCTTGGGTGCAACCAGGAGGGTGGTACTGGAGTGCCTACTCCTAGTACGCATTCCACCCCTAGCAGCAGCACTACTATCACTGCCACTTCCAGGTCCAGCAGTGTGGTGTCCCTGGCAGGGCCAAGTGAGCGGCCGGCAGCCCCGCCTCTGCAATCCACCCAGTGGTTCATGGCGGGGTTTGTTGGCACCTTGCTGGGGGTACAGGAGGAGCCCACCGAGCCCTGCAGTAGTGCTCAGCAGTGTGGGAAACCGGTCCGGCGGGGTGGCAGCGTACCTCCAGGCCGCCCCTTCCACTCCTCGGACCGGAAGTAGCATGTGCTAATAGTCTTATATTTTGTCTAAAGAAATGGCAATGTTACCATTCAGTTACCCTTCGCTATAGCAAAGTTAAGTCCCACTAAATCTATTTCTATTAAGATCTCATTTGGGCCAAAAATCATGTATTTTATACATGTATTTTAGTGTCACAAAGGCCCAAAGTCCATACTGATGGTGAGTAGTTCAAAATCAAAACACCTCTCAAACAGTGTCAAAATTAGGCATTCATAGTATGTAATTACTATTAATCAGATTCAGCACCAATATTTTAAATCAGGCAAAGGAGAATGTCAAAAGTGCAGATTAAAAACCTGTTCTGGTTCCAAAGAAATTCTCTCCTTGAATTTTTGAAAAATCTTGTCTTCCTGGGTTTCATGTTTTGCCATTTTCTCCAACAATTTCTCATCCAGGGATTCAGATATTTCATCTAAAAAATAAACATAGATTTTACAGTTTTAAAACCAATATCAGTCAGTATGTCTTAACATGGGTCTATTGCTTCAGACACAGCTGAAATATGTAGGCACTAGGTACTGTAATGAAACTTGATCTATAGAAAGCTTGAGAAGTAAGCAACAATAATCCATATTCAACTTGGCAGGTTGCAATAAGGTGCTGCCTTTTTAAAGTCTATTGAATTAGCCAGCTCTATTAGAAATAATTAGCTTTTTTAAATGTAAGAGCATAAAAGATAAGTCAAGCTGAAGACAACTAGTTTAAAGAAAGTGTGTACATTTTGTACAGGAAGCTTATGTGCACATACATACATGATCCTTATGAATTTTCTTAAATTATCATAGGACCAGTTGTCAGTCTATCAGACCCTACTGCATTAAAAAAAATGCGAGTTTTATAATGGCTAATCAAGATCACATCAGTATCTTGTGCTCACAAAACCATACCCTGCCTTTGTCAATTAAATAGATACCTCAACTTTTATTCATCAAAATATGCCACTCCTCTGGCCATTGTACTGTGCGCCATTTTCAAATGTTCTTCAAAGGCAGTCCCATCCAGAGCAAATTGCACTAATCAAGTTTGGATGTCTCCAAGGCTTCTGTTACTAGGACTAGATCTGGTTTCTCCAGGAAGGATCACAGCTGTCACACAAGCTGAAACTGCACGAAAGCGCTCTGGCCACTACTTGTGCCTAGGAACATGGTTGGGTCAAAGAGCACCCTCGGAGTACAACTCTGTCCCTAACAGATCAAATGCCCCAAACCTGGTTCAGCTATCTTATTAAGCAGCAACATCTTTTCCTTGTCTGGATTAAGACTTCTTAGTCTTCTTCATCCAGCCTATTACAGTCTACAGACACTAGTTAAGGGTATTTATTGCCTCCTTAGGATCAGATGGGAAACAAGGTAGAGCTGGGCATCACTTACATATTGTTGGCACCATAATCCAAATCTATCAACAACCCCTCCCATCAATTTCATATAGATATTAAACAGTACATGGGACAAGATAGAACCTTGAGATGAAAGAGCAGTTCTCTAGTACTACCTTCTGAAATTAGTACAATATTATGCCACTCATTCTCAAACCAGCCTTGGTCCAGGAGAATATCATGGTTGGCGCCAGTACTGAAAACCACTGAGAGTTCCATCAGAACCAAAAAGGACTCACTCCCAGCTAGCTCTCAAGACAGTTTCAACCCCAAAGCCAGGTCAACCAATATCGCAAGTGATTCGTTTCATCCAAGACCAGGAGTTGAGACACCACTACATTTTTGAGCATCTTGCTCCCAAAAGGGAGACTGGAAAGTGGCCAATAACTATCCAGGGCAGAGGAATCCAGAAAAGGCATCTTCAGCAAAGATCTCACTTTGTTCAGCCTAGATGGTACTTTACCCTACTGAAGTGAAGCATTTCCCCTGTAGCCAGTCCCCCACTGACAGCTTTAATCAAGGCTCAAAAGCAAGTGTTGCAAACCTCCAAGATAATGCTCCAAGCTGAACTAGATGAAACATAGCTATAACAATAGGACAAGTAGTTGCACTGGTATGATTCAGTGGTGCAGGCAACACTGCAAAATAACCACATCACTTTTTCAACTCCCATTTTCAGAACCAACTTGCCTGCCTCAAGCAGGCAGGAGCTGAGATGCAGTTAATGATTTATTTTTAATGCATCTTAATCACAAATTGGGGGTGAAGGGCACCAAAAAAACTAACAGCCAGTCTGGGAAAGTAAAAGCTGAAACACATGATCAAGAAGATCAGAGAGTTTGATAGCTCCCATTTTAAAGAGGAACTGTCACCAAGCTCCACCATCTGGAATCTGCCTGAGAGATAGGAGCGGAACCACTGCAAACCAGTGCCTCCTATCCCCAATTCCCCCAGGCGATCCAGAAGGATACCATGGTCGATGATCTCAAATGCTACCGAGAGATCCAAAAGAACCAACAGAGTCACACTCCCTCTGTCGATTCCCTGGTAAAGGTCATCCATCAGGCCGATCAAGGCAGACTCAATCCCATAGCCCACTCTAAAGCCAGTTAAGGTCTAGATGGGATCTAAAACCAGTTTAGGTCTATTATCAGCCAAATGGGTCTAGATAATAGGTTTCCTCCAAAACTGCCTGGAGCTAGTTAGCCAATCACTAACCAATCACCTTGCCCAACCATGGGACATTGGAGACTGGCCTATAACTATCCATCACTGAGGGATCTAGGGAAGGCTTCTTAAGAAGTTGTCTAATCCTTGCCTCCTTCAAACAAGGAGGCATCCTACCCTCCCTCAGAAATGAGTTAATGATATTAACAAGGCCATCTCCAACAATCTCCCTGCTAGATAAAAGCAGCCAAGTCGGGCAAGGATCCAGAGAGCAAGTAGTAGGCCACACTGCCCCAAGCAGCTTGTCCACATCATCAGGCATCACAGATTGAAACTGATCCAATCTAATACAACAATAGGCAGTCCAAGTCGGCCCAAATACAGGAGATTTTGTCCACAAAGAACCCATTAAAAGCATCACAACAGAACAAAGTCCCTGGGGATTGGTTTGAATAGGAAGAAGCCTGAATCAAATGCCTCACAACCCGGGACAGCTCTGCTGGACTCGAACCCGCAGAAGCAATGCACACAGACCAGAATTGTGTTTGTGCCTCATGCACCGTCTCCACATAAACCTTCAAGTGGGCTCTATGCTGTGTCCTGTCACATTCAAGCCGGGTTCTCGTGCACTTGCGCTCCAGTCGCCTGCCTTGCTGCTTCAGACCCCATAACTCCAAGGGGCCACTTTTAAATCAGATTGGAAGGGACGCTTAGGAGCAATTGTGTCTACTGCCCTGGTGAGTTCCCTATTCCAGGTTCCCCCCAGGGCATCGACAGAATCACTTACAGGACCAACATCAAAACCCTCCAAGGCTTTTTGGAATCCTACTGGATCCAGCAGCCATTTCAGGCGGACCATCTTAATAGGTCCTCCACCCCTGCAGGACTAGGCTGTGGCTATGAAACCAACCTTAACCAGGTAGTGGTCCGTCCATGACAATGGAGAAACCACAGGATCCCGCACGCACGAAACACCCCCCTGATCTGAACAAAATACCAAATCAAGTGTGTGGCCAGCAACATGAGTTGGTCCTGAAACTAGTTGGGATAGGCCCATAGTTGTCATGGCTGCTATGAACTCCTGAGCCGCACCAGACAAGCCAGTCCCAAAGTGGATATTTAAGTCCCACAGCACCAAGAGCCTGGGGGACTCCAACACCAACTCCGCAACCAGCTCCGTCACCTCAGTTAGGGAGTCAGTTGGGCAGCGGTGTGAACGGTACACCAACAGAATCCCCAATCTATCCCTAGTTGCCAGCCTCAGAAAGACACACTCAGTGTAAGTCAACTGTTGCACGGGGGCCCTGGTAAGGGAAATGGTATCCTTATGGACCACAGCCACTCGACACACACACACACCCGCCCACATCCCCTAGCCTGCTCCACAACAGAGTAGCCTGGTGGAAGAAGCTGGGCCCAAACTGGGCCACTAGCCTCCCGCATCCAGGTCTCAGTTATACAAGCCAGGTCGTCTCCCTCATCCATGATCAAGTCATGGATGATTTCAGTCTTGTTCTGAACCAAGCTGGTATTGCAAAGGAACAAGGCTAGGTTCTGCGGGAAGTTGGAACTGCTCCCCGAGGCCAGAGAGCTGACAGGGCAGCTGGAAGTTGAAACAGTTACTAAATTACTGGTTTCCCTTCTCCTGTAACAGCCAGCATTATGGGAGTTGAAATCCAACAACATCTGGTGACCCAACGCTGAAAATCCCTGCTCTAGAATAGATGCAGAGCTAGCACTTCCTCTGATTAGTTGCCTCGGTGCCATTAGAAGCATATGTTGCCACAGGTGCTTCACCCTTGGATGCACACATTATTAAGGGCTACTGCTCACCCAATAGGCAAATACCTAGATGAGATGGGCCAGTGTAGTGGAGTGGTTAGAGTGCTGGACCAGGACAGGGGAGAACCGAGTTCAAATCGCCATTCAGCTATGAAAGTCACTGGGTGACTCTGGGCCAGTCATGTCTCTCACATGCTAATCTACCTCACAGGGTTCTTGTGAGGATAAACATAAAACCATGTATACCACTCTGGGCTCCTTAGAGGAAGAGTGGGATAGAAGTGTAAAAAAGAAAAAAATATTTTCACCAACTGAAACCACATCTGATTTCTATTGAGCTCTAAATCATCAAGGCTTGCATAGTAAATTAGAACAGCAGAACACAAACAATAGGATTAAGACTTTTCAAATTACTTTTTACTTAAAGGTCATACTAACATTAAGATTTTCCTGTATATACAAGTGTATGTAACAACGTTATGAAGATAAATGTATCGAAATCACAATTCCACCAGGGTTCCCCCGGCCACCTACCGCTATTATTTTCAGCAGTATCCTATAGCAGCGATGCACCACTCAAATGCCCCAGTAGGCCAGAACCAACCATGACTTGGTATGCAGGGGCCAAGGTCAATTTTCAGCACATTTATTATTACATTAAAATTAATATAAGCAATTATTAGGTACTTGTGGTTCTTCCGCCTCCACATCAAGGACCCACAACTTTAAGCAAGCATAGGGGTCAGAAAATAGGTCCTGTCCCTGCTCAGTCAGTGGGGCACCTGGAGGGCATGCCAGCCCTGAACAAATGCAAAGTCCTTTTCTCTCCCTAGATCACTTTTGCTGCGATCCTAGGCATCGGTACTTGAGAATAAGCCTCACTAGATACACTGTGGGGCACGTGTACCAAGTTCCAAACAAACATGCCTAGGATGGTGCTGGAAGGCAGTTTCCAGAGAGGACAGAGGATGGTCCCACACGGAGAAGAGGGAACTGTCCAAAAGAGTGAGCCTCGGCTTTTCTGGGGCACATTCTGCCTGTACCCACCTGATGCTACTGCTGCCACTGTTCCAGCCCACTCCATCCATTGCTACTACAGCTGCTCAAGCAGCAGCAATGGGCTCAGCTTGTTGGTCCATCACTGCCATGTGCATCTCATCTGGTTCTAAACAGCCAAGTGCACTGAGCTGCTATTGCTTGTTAGTGGGATAATCCAAAAGCTCTTTACAACTTCTGCTGCTGCTGCAGAATATTCCTACCTTGGAGCCAGCAAAAGCGTCCCCGTGGCCCTGATCCAGCCCGTGGGCCTTAGGTTGTGCAAACCTGTGCTATAGGCATACAGCATTTTAAAATACTATGCAAATATTTCAATATGCAAAACGAAGTAGGTTTATTCTAAAATACCTCTTGGAGCATTGAAACTTATTCTTACTTGTAATATCTGCAGATGTCAGTTCTTCATTTTTGTCTATATCTTCCTGTTTTGTTTTACTGGCATTTGAGTCTATTTCTTCAGGCTCTATTACAATTTCATACTCGGGGAAAATAAATTTATGGTCAGGAATTGCAACGTTCGTTTGAGCTACAAAACAAAAATCCAAATGCTTTTTGTTATTTTTTTGGTATTAGTCTTTTGTATTGTATATTAACCAATTTTAAAATTATTTCTTGAAGGTAGATATAGAATGAAATAGTGAAGAAAAAATATGCACAACACAGTATAAAGGATTTAATTTAGTTTTGTTTTAAAACAAACTTAATTTTAAATGAGCCAATAGTCTTCTAAAATTTGAAATTTTTTAAAAATGTAATTTTAAATGTGGTTTTAGCTTGCCAAGTAGATAGTAACTGGAGGACTCTGAGCTTAATCTGGTTCTTTGACCTTCCCAGTTGCATATTCATCCTTTTCCACCCCACCTTTCCTCTATGCTTCTTGATACTGCTATGAGGAACTGGAGAGAAAGAAATTAAACAGAAATATATATTGGTTTCTATCCCTGCTAATCAGAGAAAAAGCTTAAGAGGACAGTCAGAAGATGATAGAAACAACAGGACCACCACATCTTGCTCACTCAAATGCTTCCATTCCCTACAAACTATTTCATACAGTTCAGAGAATAAGGCGGAAAGTGGTGGTGGTGACTGACCTTGCTAGCAAACCATGGGGGGCGGGAGGGTATCTTCCATCTCCTCCAAATAGAACCAAGGTGGTAGAATAGTTAGAGAGTGTCAAACTCAGTCATATAGCTCACCAGATGGCCAATCTGCCTCACTGAGTTGTGAGAATATAGTAGGGGTTGGGAGAGGGAAAGAATGACCTTGTATGCCACCCTGACCGCCTTGGAGGAAAGGCAGGATGCAAAATTCTTTTTTGTCAATATAACAACAACAACAACAAATATCCTGCTGAAAAAAATGGCTGCTGAAACACATAAGCATATCGTTGCAACAATAGCACTATTCACATGTTTTTGTACGAGTACAGTGCATACAGATACAGAGCTGTACACAGGGCATCCTCCAAGTGCCCCTGCCAAATGAAGTAAGGCGGGTGGCTACTAGGGAGAGGGACCTTTTGGTGGTTGCAACCCACTTATAGAACAGCCTCCCCAGTGAGGTTCAACTGGCTTCATCACTTTGTTCTTTTAGACGCCAGGGAAAGACCTTTTTGTTCACTCAGGCCTTGGTTTCATTTTTAACTGATTCCCACTGGTATGTTTCCCAGACTATGGGAAATACCTATACCGGGCAGCAGCAATATAGGAAGGTGCTGAAAAGCATCTCATACTGCGTGGGAGATGGCAATGGTAAATCCCTCTTGTAGTCTATCAAAGAAAACCACAGGGCTCTGTGGTCACCAGAAGTCAACACCGATTCAACGGCACAATTTTATCTTTAACCTCAGCAGAGCCAACAGCTTAATTTTAAATCACTTTCAGTGGAAATAAGCTGTTTCAGGAAATAAGCCAACCAACATAAACCCAAGTGCTATAGATTAATTTTTAAGGTGTCTCTTGAAGTTTCGTTTTGGAACACTCTTGTAGAAATTCATGTAGTTTTCTGAAGATCCAAGACTACTTACCAGACTCTGTGCATGATACTTTGTGTCCTGCTCTCCAGTCCATAGCCTGGTGGTCTTTACTACAGTAGTGAGCTTTGTGACATCTGGAGCATCTTTTAGAACCCAAACACCCACAGACTCTGCACAGATGAGCTCCACATTTAAGCTGCAAATTCACACATGTCTCCTCTTCTACAGGTGGATCTTCAGGTGGGGGGTCATAAGAGTAAGTGTCATTCTTCCTTGGTAACTGATTTCTAAAAACTTGAAAGAGAAGGAATACAAAAATAAATGCTCAGCTATCTGAAACATAATATGACATATAATTTCATCTTTCATATTACATTTTTATTCTGCCTGTCTACTGAAGAGGAAAAAGCAGAGGGCCCCAACAGCCTAACCGATTTATTGTGACAATAGCTTTCTTGGACTAGGGACACTACATCCAACACCATGAAGTGGTATCCTCAGTTTGCCAGTACACATGGGTACCTGGGAAGGAATGTAAACAGCAGGGTCAAAAGGCCACAAAATACAAGGAGTATAGGGATAAAAGCTATCACAATCCGCCAATCACAATCCACCAAATTAAAACAACATTTCATGCATTTTAGGATCATCCATGAGAGCTTCCGTCATCCTAAATTTGCTAGGCTTGAAGGTATCAGATGACTGACGCAAGACATACTAACTAGGGAGTAACAACAACAACAACAACAACAACAACAGGCCTTGCAGAATATATCAAGGACAGTGAAGAAGATGCACTTCAAATGGTCAATAATGAGAAACTATTCAACACCAATGAAAGAAAGCAGGCCTACAAGAAAGAACAAGTCAAGAACTGAGCAGAAAAATGGAAAAATACGCCACTGCATGGTCAATATTTGCACAATATAAGTGGAAAATCAGACATCACCAAGACCTGGCAATGGCTTAAGAATGGCAACTTGAAAAAAGAAACAGAGGTTTTAATACCGGCTACACAAGAACAGGCACTAAGAACAAATGCAATAAGAGCAAAAGTTGAAAAGTCAACTACAAACAGCAAGTTTTGTAAAGAAGCAGATGAAACAGTGGACCACCTAATCAGCTGTTGTAAAAAGATCACACAGACTGACTACAAACAAAGGCATGACAAGGTAGCAGGGATGATACACTGGAACATCTGCAAAAAATACAAGCTACCTGTAGCCAAAAATTGGTGGGACCATAAAATGGAAGAAGTTGTTGAAAATGATGATGCAAAAATATTATGGGACGTCCGACTACAAACAGACAAACATCTGCCACACAATACACCAGATATAACTGTAGTCGAGAAAAAAGAAAAACAAGTTAAAATAATCGACATAGCAATACCAGGGGATAGCAGAATAGAAGAAAAAGAAATAGAAAAGATCACAAAATACAAAGATCTACAAATTGAAATTGAAAGGCTGTGGCAGAAAAAGACCAAAATAATCCCAGTGGTAATTGGCACCCTGGGTGCAGTTCCAAAAGACCTTGAAGGGCACCTCAACACCATAGGGGTCACAGAAATCACCATCAGCCAATTACAAAAAGCAACTTTACTGGGAACAGCCTATATTCTGTGATGATATTTATACCAACAGCAACAACATTGATAATAAAATTTAGCCATCCCAGGTCCTTGGGAAGGACTCGATGTCTGGATAAAAGAAACCAGTCAATAACACAGTCTGACTGTATAAACAACAATAACAAACAATAATAATGGGACATCTACTTCCATTAAGAAGTCACCGGCGAGTCCCCGTCGCTTTCTAGTCCTCACCTCTCAGGCAGCCCGGGGCGGAGCCGACCGAGCGATAGCAGGAGGGCCGGCGGCAACCAAAGAGGAAGAGGCTTCTGTGAAAAGCCTCCGGCCGGCCTTCGATGGGCGCGTAGAGCTGAAGCAGGAAGGCGCACGGCTGCTCGCAAGCGCCGCACCGCAGCTCCGAAGGGCCCGGCAAGCCGGCCTCGCCCAGCCAAGCGGGCCTCCCCCCGACTTTGCAAGGGAACTGGTCGCTGCGCAGCCGCCAAGCAGCAGCCACCGCCTCCACGAAGCCCAGCTCGACCGGCCGCCGCGAGCTCATTTTCCTGCCGAGCAGCCCCGGCACGCGCCCAGCAGAGCGGCGGAAAACAGCGCGAGAAGAGAAGAGGTTCGAAGGGAGAAAGTGGAGTCGCCGCCGCCGCCGCGCTTCAGGACTCCAGCGGAAAAACAGCGCCGCTGGTGGATCGGCGGTGTATGGGGCTGCTCTTTGCGTGGCGAGGTTATTAATTCGATCTCTTCCCGCTCCACAGTCACGTCACCAAGCCACCCACCGGAAATTCACGGTTCAAAACAGTTCCCGCAAACAAAGCACCGAACTCCGTCTCTCCGCCCGTCTTGTAGCGCTCTGCAAAGTCGTGATCCACCTGCGTCTTTGCACAGTCAGCCCCCGCCTGCCCCCCGGCCATGAAGGGACTTCTCCCAGCCCCAAACTGACATGCAGCCAGTTGGCGCTCACGTCCCGTAAAGCTTGACAACCCCTATTATCCAGCCGCGGAAGCTGCTCTATCGCGCCGTCGAAGAGCCTAGTGGCCGAAGAGAGCTCTTGTTGCGCAGGCGCAGCCTCTGCGTGGGTCTTCTTCCTCCCTGCCTGCCGCTCGGGCTCTCGCTGCTGCTCCGCGGTAGTCATCATGGCGCTGCTGCTGGGCGAGCTGGTGGCGGCGGCTGCGGCTCCTGCCGGCGGCGGCGGCGGCGGGGGGAGCCGCTTGAGGCGGCAGCTGGAGTCGAGCAGCTACGCGGCCGAGGAGTACGTGAAGGTGCTGTCGCAGCAGTCGGACGGCGACCGGGACCTGCAGGAGCACCGGCAGCGCATCCAGGCGCTGAGCGAGGAGACGGCGCAGAGCCTCAAGCGCAACGTCTACCAGAACTACCGGCAGTTCATCGAGACGGCCCGCGAGATCAGCTACCTGGAGAGCGAGATGTACCAGCTGAGCCACATCCTCACCGAGCAGAAGGGCATCCTGGAGACCGTCACCCAGGCCCTCCAGCTGCAGCTGCAGCAGCAGCAGGCCGGCGCCGCCGCCGCCGATGAGCCGGCCCTGCTGGGGGGCGCCCGCGGCCGGGCTGCCGCCGCCGCCGCCACCGCCGACCCCTTCCTGCTGCCCCTCTCGGCCAGGGACGCCGCCGCCGCCGCCCAGGAGGAGGGCGGCCAGCGGAGCCTCACCACGCTGCTGGAGAAGGTGGAGGGCTGCCGCGACCTGCTGCCCGAGAGCCCCGGCAAGTACCTGGTCTACAACGGGGACCTGGTGGAGTACGACGCCGACCACATGGGGCAGGTGCAGCGGGTGCACGCCTTCCTGCTGAACGACTGCCTGCTGGTGGCCGCCTGGCTGCCCAACCGGCGGGGCGCCTACCGCTACGACGCCCTCTACCCGCTCGACGGGCTGGCCGTGGTCAACGTGAAGGACAACCCGCCCATGAAGGACATGTTCAAGCTGCTCATGTTCCCCGAGAGCCGCATCTTCCAGGCCGAGAACGCCAAGATCAAGAAGGAGTGGCTGGAAGTGCTGGAGGAGACCAAGCGCGGCAGCCGCCTGCTCAGCGAGAAGCGGCGGCTGCGGGAGCAGGAGCAGGCGCCCCCCGCCGCGCCCCCTCTTCCTCGGGCGGCGGCGGAGGCGGCGGCGGCCCGCAATCCTTTCGAGGAGGAGGAGGAGGAGGAGCCCGCCGGCCCGGAGGCGGCTGGAGGGGTGGAGGTGGACCTCTCCCTCGAGTGGATCCAGGAGCTCCCCGAAGACCTGGACGTCTGCATCGCTCAGAGGGACTTCGAAGGGGCCGTGGACTTGCTGGCGAAGCTGAACGAGTATCTGGCCGAGCAGCCGGCGACTGCGCCCGTCAAGGAGCTGCGCGCCAAGGTGGAGGGCCGCGTCCGGCAGCTCACCGAGGTGCTGGTGTTCGAGCTGAGCCCCGATCGGTCCCTTCGCGGCGGGCCCAGAGCCACCCGCCGGGCGGTGTCTCAGCTCATTCGCCTGGGCCAGTCGACCAAGGCGTGCGAGCTGTTCCTGCGCAACCGGGAAGCCGCCGTGCGCACAGCCACCCGCCAGCTGCGCATCGAGGGCGCCACTCTGCTGTACATCCACAAGCTCTGCCACGTCTTCTTCACCAGCCTGCTGGAGACGGCCCGCGAGTTTGAGACGGACTTTGCGGGCCACAGTGGCTGCTACTCCGCCTTCGTGGTCTGGGCCCGGACGGCGCTGCAGATGTTCGTCGATGCCTTCAGCAAGCAGGTCTTTGACAGCAAGGAGAGCTTGTCTACTGCTGCCGAGTGTGTAAAGGTGAGAGGAAGCCCGGACTTCAAAGGAGGGGAAGGGGACGGTTCAAAGCTTGCTTCACATGCTCAAACAGGCTCCAGTCTTTCCAGGACACTGCAGCACTTGAACCAGGGATCTGATGCAGTCACCACCTCTGGCAGAAGATCCTGTGCTGTCAGAAAAGAGCAGCCTAGATACCCTTGCGGTGTCTGCACAGCATGATGGGATCTAGATCAGGGATTCTCAACGTTGGGTCCCAGATGTTATTGGACTTCAACTCCCATAATTCCCAGCTACAGTGGCCTTTGGCTGGGGATTATGGGAGTTGAAGTCCAATAACATCTTGGGACTCAATGTTGAGAATCCCTGATCTAGATGACCTGCTGGTTTAGTGACATTAGATTAGTAAGTTTAGTGACATTAGATTAGTCACAACTGATAAAACTGGCATCAGCTTATTACATATCATATGGAAACAGTACTGCCTACTAGGGATATGCATGGAACCAGGCGGTGGTGGTTCAGGGGTGGCAGGGTGCTGCTTTAAGAGCATGGGAACTTAGGTGCACTTACCTCTCCCCGCTCTTCCCTGCCGGTGCTCCTTTTTTCTAAAGTTCACCGGGGTGGCGGCATACCTCCCTTCTGCCCCGTTGCCCCCATTTACCGGATACTGGAAGTATCCAACACGCCTCAGTCAGATGCTTCCGGTTGTATCTGGTAAATGGGGCGCTGGCAGGAAAAGAGTGGAGGGAGGGGTAAGTGCACCCTCCCCTGTTCTTAAAGCAGCACACACACACACCCGCCATCGAACCGGCGGAACCAGCTGCCTTTCAAACCAGTTCGGAGGCCCATAAAGGGCCTCAAAACCAGTTCTGTGCACAGCTCTGCTACCGTCTTTTCTCATCACTCTTTTTTAGCTCTGTCCCCAAATCAGAGAAAGTTTGCCACTTGGGTGCTTTCCTGAGTATAGTTGCTGTTCATGCCAGGCAAGAAGACAAGTGGCAAATTGCAAGTTGCCAAAAAGATTTTTTTTTTAAGCCAAAGAAATAGATTCCATAACTTCGTTAAGTAAGGACAAAATGGCTGTGGGGAGTAGACTTAAACTGCTGATAGAACAAGACATTTCTAAAATTATTGAAGCCTTGTAGTCAGTGTTTTGTGTTTGTCTTGTTTAACTTGTTTAATTGTTCCTACTGTTCATACTGGTATGCAATTATCCACCTTTTGGGTGTTACGATGCCTCTCTGTTGTGCAAGAGCCTAACAGTGTAGTGTGATTAATAATGCAACTTGTTCTTGAAGGTGGCAAAGGAGCACTGCAAGCAGCTTAGCGAGATTGGTCTGGACCTGACCTTCATCATTCATGCCCTGCTAGTGAAGGATATCAAAGGTGCTTTGCAAAGCTACAAGGATATCATCATTGAGGCCACGAAGCATCGCAACTCTGAGGAGATGTGGAGGAGAATGAACCTGATGACCCCAGAAGCTCTAGGCAGACTTAGAGAGGAGATGAGGAGCTGTGGTGTGACCACTTTTGAGCAGTACACGGGCGATGACTGTTGGGTGAATCTCAGCTACACTGTGGTGGCCTTCACCAAACAGACGATGGCCTTTTTGGAGGAAGCTCTCAAACTGTACTTCCCAGAGCTCCATATGGTCCTGCTGGAAAGCCTAGTAGAGATCATCCTTGTGGCTGTCCAGCATGTTGATTACAGCTTACGGTGCGAACAGGACCCTGAGAAGAAAGCATTCATCCGGCAGAATGCATCTTTCCTGTATGAAACTGTCCTTCCTGTCGTGGAGAAGAGGTTTGAGGAAGGCGTTGGAAAGCCAGCAAAGCAACTGCAAGAGCTGAGGAATGCTTCAAGACTCATGCGTGTTAATCCTGAAAGTACCACCTCTGTGGTGTGAAATCCCTTGGTTCTTTTCATACATCTTTGATAGCAACACACACCATTAACACTCTTTTTTAAGGGATCGTGGCCAAATTGATTTGACTTGAATCAAATAATTTGATTTGAGTGATTAGACCTCTAATCGAATCACCGAGGACCATCTTGAGGATGCTTACGAGATTCGAGGTTGCATCGAATCACCCTTGATTCAAGCTCAAACTGATTCGTTGATTCAAGCCTCCATTCCCCCCCACCCCCCAGCGACTTCCATTTTGTCCCTCCAAGCTTTTGCCATCACTGCCGGGTGAATTTTTAGGAATTATGTGCGGATTCTTGATTGTGAAATGACTTCTTCATAAGAATTCCCTATGAAGAAGTTATTTCACAACTGAGAATCCACAACACATAAATATTCACCCCTTTGCCCGATTCTTTTGGGGGGTTGGGTGGCAGTTGGCACCCATGGGGCCCCACCACCCAACCTGCTTTGGTGTCCCCTAGCTCTTAAAAATTAGGCTGAATCTATTCCACTTTGAATCAAATCTATTCAAATATGAATCGAATTGACACAGATTTGAGCTCAAATCAAATCAGGCTGATTCGATTTGAACTAGAATCAAATTGCAAAAATCAATTTGTGCACATCCCTACTTGCTTCAGCTAATTATGCCCTGCAAGTAACTTGGAGGGCAAAGAAAAAGGGAGAAAAATGAAAGCAAGTACTGTAGTTGGGAAGCCACATACAGCAGACCGTTATTGTAACGGTCTGGTTGTGGCATTCTAAGTTCAGGAGATTGCTTGGGGACAAAAGCTAATGTAATATTTAAATATGATAAAGAATACCTTTAACAAGTATTAGTTGGTTTTGCAGAAATAGAAATAATGGGATATACCCAGTGGTTCTATTGCAGGGTTTCTCGACATGTGGGTCCCCAGATGTTATTGGACTTCAACTCCCATAATCCCCAGCCCCAGTGGCCTTTGGTTGGGAATTATGGGAGTTGAAGTCCAATTACATCTGGGGACCCACACGTTGAGAAACCCTGTTCTATTGTACTGAATATCAGAACAAGCGTGGCAGATGTTTAATGTCAGATAGCTCTGGCTCCCCCTGCTCATTTACCCTGCTAACTGTGCAAAGAGGCGCATTTTAAAGTGGTGGATGTCTTCTATTAAGCAGGGGGAGATCAACTGTCCCTATCCGACCTAACACAGCATCCTTTCAGTGGCTGTTGCTAGTGTCTGCCTTATGTTTCTCTTTAGATTATGAGCCCTTTTGGGACAGGGAGCCACCATGTATGTGCGTTTTGAGAACTTTTGAAAAGCAGTATATAAATGGAAATAGTAGTAGCTACTTGGAGGCTTTGTTGCAATTTTACCACAGCAAAGTTTGAAATCCTATATATAAAACAGCACTGAACTCCGAGAGGTGCTGTGTCAGAAATTGCAGAAGACTTGGTGGCTGCACATACAGTTCTCTTAGCACTGGTTGCAGCCCAAAGATGTGTGCATTTGTTGAAGGAAGCGTATATAACCTCAAAATTATTTGCTTGACAACTCTGAAGCGGAGGGTAGTTTTACGTGCTGCCTAGTCAGCCTGATAAAGGGACTCCAGGAGTTGATTTCAAGATGTGCAAAATGACCAATTTATAATCAAGCGGTGAAGGGTGCAACTGGGGCGGAGATGTGATCTTTTATAACTAGCAAGCAGCTTTGGGAGTAGAGCCACACATGGGATGAAGGAGTGAAAACCTAAAAGCACTGTAACTGAGGCCTAACCACACCAGCCTTATCTTCAGCTCTGCACACAGTTGTGACTGTGTACAATATGGGTAAAGAATTTTTTTTCTTTTAAAAGTAGCTTGGGCTCTGTCTTCAAGCCTCATCTTGCTTACTAGAGGGGGAAATTCTTACCAAACTGCAATACTATGATTCCCTCATTGGCTTGTACCAGAATTAATGACACCAAAAACATATTCAAATTAGCTGTTAAAGGAGCCTTATGGCCAATGTTCTTCAACAAGCTATAAAATGAAATGCGTGTTTCATTTGCTGAAAGGCCATTTATTCATTTACTTAATTACAACTGTGTAAGTAGATATTATACTTTTATAGCATACCTTTCAATATTATGGAAATCTGTTGCCCCTGGACATGAGGGATATAAGCTTCATCTTTGAAACAGCTGTTTTCTGAAAATGTACTCTGAAAGATAGAACCTAGTTGTCCCAGAACAAGGAGATGGGAAATCTTTCTTCCCCAAATTTGAGAAATATTTGGTCCAAACAGCTGCTTTGTGTGCTGTGTATTACCACCATAGGGCAAATTGAATCTTGTAAAAGGAGGACTAATCTTGTCTCTTGCTGGCAGTGGCTGGAAGGCTACCATGATCACAAGAGTAGCTTTCATCTTTATTTGCTCTCCAAAGGAAAATGCTTTAGAACAGGTGTAGGCAACCTTGGCTCTCTAGCTGTTGCTGAACTACAACTCCCATCATCCCCAGCTGCAATTTATTGTGAGTTGTAGTTCAGCAACAGCTGGAGAGACAAGGTTGTCTACCCCTGCTTTAGAGGATAGGGAATCACTGGCACAGACACTGATGGAATATGAGCATTTACTCTAAAGGAGACTGGGTAGAATTGGGACTACAAATTCAGCCGCCTCGTTATACCTGTCATTTAACTAATGGACAAGATCCTCATCTGATGTTCACCCAGTTTCTTGAGATGAACCCCCAACATATTGTGTATAGAGTGGTTTGGGGTATCTGAACACCACTAAATAGTGTTGGTGTTTTGTAATTTATTATTTTGTTATGCCTGAGAATGTATGGAGGACAAATTCTGTATGAATGAGAACAATGATATATCCTTAGACTTGCAGTCTTTGTATGTTAACACAAATTTACTACCACAAGTAACTATGGATTAAAATAATCCTTGAAACTTTTTAAAAGACACTTTTGTTTTCTTAAGTCTGTGCATGTAAGGACAATGAGTTTTAAGCTTTTGGTTTTAATCAGATGCAGTGATATTTTACTGGCACAGTTGTGCCAGTATATTGAAGATGAATCTTTTCAACATTCTGCCATCATGAGCCCTGAATATTGTATTGCTTGTAAAGTCAAAAGTATCCAGCCAAAATGTCTGAAACTGTGCACACATCAACTAGGGGACAAGGGATACCACTCCATTGCAAAATGACTGGGATATAGCAGTTTAGGTTTTTTACTCCTAAAAAGAGGTTTCAAATTTTGGTGACCATTTTTCACCACATTATATGTATTTATATATTTTAAATGTCTTTTTAGCATTCCCCCAAAATTCATGTCCATACAGGACAGGGGCCTTTTGCTGATTTGAAAAACATCAATTACCAACTGCCTGCCTGCCTGCCTGCCCTCTAACTAAAATGGTAATTGGAGTAAATCAGCCTAGTCCCTCTCTGATTGGTTTACAGCATGTTTTATGACATGTCATTTTGGGAATGGGCTTTGCATACAGTTCAAAGAGAAAAGGAGAGAAAGCAGAGATTGCATTCCTCCCTTTCAAAGAAGCCAACAAAGGATCAGATTTCACTTTGCAAAAACAAAAGTGAGCATGCTTATTGGCTCCTGCCTTATTAATAGTAATGTTCTCGGCTGGTGTAGGAGGTCACCCAACATGGGATTACATCCCTCCACGTGCTCCAGAAGGCAGGAAGTAGTCATACTTAGAAGATCCTTAAACCCTCTGCATGTGGGTGGATCCTCTCAGTTCTACTTCCTGCCTTCGCTCCAGAGGTAGCACTCGCTCTCAGCTCGCTTCTCCTTGATATAGCTTCCTTCTTATTCCTACCGTCAACCTTGTTCCCTCGGCTCTTTCTTGTCCTTCTAGTTTTCTCCCTCCTCTCGCCTTAAAAAAAAAAAAAAGCTTTCAATCTTTTTCTCCCTGCCTCTCCCTCCCTTCCTCTCCCCTCCCTGCTTCTTGGGCGAGCGCCTCTATCGAATGGCTTCCAGAAAGGGAGTAGGTCTCCTCGCAAGGAGGGAATCCGCAGCACGCCAGCGTTCTTTCCCGCCCAAACGGGGCGTTGTAGCAGAGGAGGATGGCGTGTTGACCTCCAGGGGGAGCCGCTCCGCAATATCTGAACCGCAGCGTTCCCCTCACCTTCATGGCAGCCGGGATCTGGATGCTCGCGCTCAGGCCGGGCACGACGATCCCCACACCCCGCTCTCGGCCAGAAAGAAGAAGAAGACGCGGCGATCCCACAGGGAGCGTTCCCCATCCTCCGTTGGGCGCCAGCGGGCTTCACAGCCTCCCACGGCCGCGAGACCTGTTCTGGAGGCGGCTGCTACTCCTCCGCCCCACCTCTCGCCGGCGGCCGCCCGTTCGGCTCAGCAAGTCGAGGGCGAGCCCAGTTTTGAGCGCCTTGGATCCCCTCCTCCACTCGGGGACGATAGCAGCGCTGAAACGCAGGCTGCACGAGCGGCAGCAGGGGCGACTCTCGGACCAACATCCGGCAGCCAGGAGCAACTGCAGTCCGGACTAGAGGTGGTGAGAGCGGGACCTTCGAGGGGGAGCGGGGAAGAGCTTAGTCACCCCCCTCCCCGGGATCGGCAGGGCTCCCCCCGGCTGGGCGAGCAGCTGACTGGGGCCAATGTTGAACTTAGCTCTGCAGCTTTGAAGGGCCTTATTGAGGAGGCAGTGTTAAAGACAGTTACTGCTGCTCTTCAGAAGCGCCCCCCTTCAAAGTCCTCTAGGAGACGGAGGGCTAGGTCCCCCTCCTCCTCCTCGGGTGATGGGTCCCCCACCCGTAAGCGCCTTCGGCGCGCCTTGAGAACCAAGCCCTATTCTGGCCCTTGGGACCGCCATTCCTCCGCTGTTTCGGGGGAGGAGTCCCCTGATGTGTACCGGCCCGATCCTCCTCCAGTCTCTGGCCTTGAGGGCGAGGAAGTCTCTCTCTCGTCCTCATGCGAGGAGGGGGAGCTCCCCCAGGGAAGGGAGCAAGGATCCAACTATCAGAGGCTGTCCCTATTGGAAGAGGCACAACCCGTCATCAACCAGTCCCTTTTGGCCCTGGGCCTTAAGCCTGTATCTCCCCAGGAGCCGGACGCCTTTTCTAAGGGTGCGCTTGTGCTTCCTCAGTCAAAAGTTCCCCAACACAGGGCTATTATGCCTGAGGGTTTTACTGCCTCCATCAAGGAGGAATGGGAGGCCCTGTCATCCGCCAAGCGTGCCACAGCCTCGGCTGCTAGGCTCTATAATTTTGAGGATGACACCATTCAGCTCTTAAAGCCCCCCCTCACTGACGCTCCCTTTGGGGCTCTTCTTAGTGGGGTGGTGGTCCCTAAGGATGGGGATTCTACATTTAAGGACCCTGCCGATAAAAAGGCGGAGGCTGCCCTTCGTAGGGCGCACGAATCTGCAGCCATGGCCATTCGGGCCGACACTACGGCATCCCTCGTGTCTAGGGCTTCGGTCCTGTGGCTGGATGAACTCCTTAATGACCCCCCCGGCGGATCAGGCTAAGATGCGCAAGAAGCTGCTACGCCTTCAGAAGGCCGCCGCCTTAGCCGCTGATGCCACGTTTGACAGCGTGCGTTTTTCCGCTAGAGCCATAGGTGCCGGTATTTCAGCCAGGCGTAATATATGGCTGAAGTATTGGAAGGTGGACAATACGTCCAAGTCCAACCTCGCAGCGGTCCCTTATACAGGAGGCAAGCTCTTTGGCGATGAAGCCCTAAAGGAGGTATTAGTTGAAACCAAAGACAAAAAGAAGGTGCTCCCCGTGGCGCCCCGTAAGGAGGATAAGGGCTCCTCTCGTAGGTCTCCCCAGGCGAATAGGGGTTTCAGACCTCAGTTCAGACAAAGGGACTCCTTTCGCCCCTTTAGGTCCCAGTGGGGTAGGACCCGGGCCCAGGGTAGACAGGGTTCCTCCTATCAGGGCCGCCAGCCCTTCCCTCCCCAGGGTAGGGGTGCCAAGCAGCACTCCTGACAATCAGGGCATCAGGGTGGGGGCTCGCCTCTTGGAATTCTTGCCCGCCTGGAAAGACTCCATCTCAGATCGGTGGGTCCTCTCCATCATCGCCCAGGGCTACGAAATAGAACTCACAAGGACTCCAAGAGACAGGTTCCTGATCACTCCTACGTCAAAGAACCCCGTCAAGCACAAGGGCCTATTGCAGGCCATTCAACACCTCCTGGACTTAGGGGCAGTGGAACTGGTGCCCCGGTCCCAGAGGGGAGCGGGGATTTACTCTATCATTTTCACCGTTCCAAAAAAGGACGGCTCGGCCAGGGCGGTTCTAAACCTTCGCCCAGTCAACAAGTACGTGGTAAAAAAGCGCTTCCGGATGGAGACCCTAACCACCATTGCAGAAGCCCTTCAAGCCGGGGACTTCTTAGCGTCCATAGATCTCCAGGACGCATATCTGCATGTCCCTATCCACCCCCGCAGCCGTCCACTTCTGAGATTCTGTTACAAGGGGCGTCATTACCAGTATCGGGCCTTACCCTTCGGCCTGTCCTCGGCGCCTCGCGTTTTTACCAAGGTACTGAGCCCCCTGGTGGCCACCCTACGTATGGAGGGAGTCCACCTTTATTGCTATTTGGACGATCTGATGATCAGGGCAAGATCAGCGGAGGAGGTGGAGTTAGCTCTAACCAGGACAGTGTCTCTTCTGCAGGCCCACGGTTTTCTGATCAACAAGGGCAAGAGCCACCTCGTTCCGGCCACGCGTCTCCGTCACCTGGGAGTGGTCATAGACACTTCCGCCTGCAGGCTTTTCCTTCCCCAGGACAGGAGGGAGGTCCTCATCTCTCTGGTGCGGGAGGTCCTTCGTCGTCCTTCTTCCAGCATCCTGAAACTGGCGCGTCTCCTGGGCCTCATGGTGGCGGCAATGGACTCAGTCCCCTGGGCGAGGTTCCACCTACGCCAACTCCAATGGGTGTTGCTCCCCTTTCAACACAGGATTGCTGCCAAGCGGGACAGGTGGATTCAGCCGGAGGTCCGTCTGCGGCAGTCTTTAGTTTGGTGGACCCAGAAAGAGAACCTTCTGCGAGGGAAACCTTTCCTAGAGCCAGCCCGGGTACTGGTGACAACGGACGCCAGCCTCTCTGGCTGGGGGGCTCACTGCCTCAACAAAACAGCGCAAGGTCTCTGGTCCAGAGAGGAGGCTCGCCACAGCATAAACTGGCTCGAGCTGGGGGCGGTCTTCCTAGCCCTACAGGCTTTTCTCCCAATGGTGGTGGGCCAGCATGTGTTGATCCGCACGGACAACGTGTCTACAAAGGCACACATCAACAGGCAAGGGGGGACGAGGTCGAGGTCCCTTCACCTTCAGGCGGTGGAACTCCTCTCTTGGGCGGAGACGAATCTCCTTTCCATTCTGGCTCATCATGTCAGCGGAAAGTCCAACGTTCAAGCCGACTGGCTGAGCAGGCAGCGGATACACCCGGCCGAGTGGAGTCTTCATCCGTCAGTCTTTCACTGGGTGACCCAGATCCTGGGCTCCCCGCTAGTAGACCTGTTTGCCACCCCTCAGAATTCCAAGCTGCCCAGATTCTTCTCTCGTTTTCCGACTCGGGGAGCGGAGGCGTCAGACGCACTTTCGGTGCAGTGGCCACGGTCTCTACTGTATGCTTTCCCCCCGTTTCCCCTTCTCTCCCGTTGCCTGAGGAAGCTGCGAACGTCGGGGGCCACACTCATCCTTATAGCGCCGTACTGGCCCAGAAGACCGTGGTTCTCCGAGATAGTAGACCTAGAAGGGCCCTTCAGGCTACCGTCGCGCTCAGATCTGTTGCAGCAGGGTCCAGTGTTCCACCCGGACCCGGATTGGTTACAACTGACCGCTTGGAAGTTGAAAGGTCGTTGTTAAGGAAGGAACGTCTGTCAGACAGTGTCATCCAGACTATCCTAGCCTCTCGTAAGCCTTCAACCAATAAGATCTATCAATCCACCTGGCGGTCTTTCCTGCGCTGGGCTGCCAGGCGCTCCTTGCAGATCAGGGAATGCAAGCTTCGAGATCTTCTGGATTTCCTTCAGGATGGCCTGACGTTGGGTCTAAAGCCTAACACTTTGAAGAGACAGGCGGCTTGTCTGGTGCAGATGCTATTTCCCCAACGCAACTCCTTCCAAGCCAGGCACCCCCTACTGCGAAAGTTTCTGAGGGGTGCAACCCACCTGTCCCCTCCAGTGTGTCATCGTTTTCCATCTTGGGATCTCCACATAGTTCTGAGGGGTATGCAGTTCCCACCTTTTGAGCCTCTCCGTTCGGTGTCCTTACAATTGCTCTCCTGGAAGGTGGCCTTCCTTATCGCCATTACTTCAGCTAGGAGGGTGTCGGAACTTCAAGCTCTATCGGTCAAGAGCAACCTCTGCATTTTCTCCAAGGACTCTGTGAGATTGATCCCGGACCCGTCATTCATTCCTAAGGTGAACTCGTCATTTCACAGGTCCGCCGACATTTATCTTCCATCTTTTTGCCCGGACCCAAAGCATCGGGCGGAGAAGGAGTGGCACCGCCTGGATGTCCGCCGGGCGTTACGGATTTACCTAGACAGGACGGAGGCCTTCCGAAAGTCTGATGCACTATTTGTGGCGTTTAAGGAGGCGAAACGTGGGTCCAAGGTGTCTTCCTCCATCATTGCTAGATGGGTGCGGTCATGTATCCTGGAGTCATACAAGGCACAGAATCTACCGCCGCCAGGCCATGTCACGGCGCACTCTACCAGATCGGCGGCTACATCGGCCGCACTGTCGTCTCCAGCCTCCTTGGATGAGATTTGCAAGGCGGCAACGTGGTCTTCACCATTCACGTTTTCAAGGCATTATAAGCTGGATGACCATGAGGCTTCCAGGGCTGCTTTTGGGCGGAGGGTTCTCCAGAGGGTCCTTCCTTCCCAGTGATTTTCTTCTGCCTTTTTTCTGTCCCGCCCGTGGTGGGTGCTTTGGCATCTCCCATGTTGGGTGACCTCCTACACCAGCCGAGAAAGGTACATTGGTACTCACCGTGAAGGTGTCTTCTGGCTGGTGTAGAAGAGGTCACCCAAGGCCCACCCGGGTAGTTCTTCTGAGTCTGAGTTCTTTGTTGGGTCCTTTGCGGCCTCGTAGTTCTGTTGTGTGTGTTGCTGCTCTTGGTGTTTTTTCTGTATGGGTGTCTCTGAAGCTTGAGCTGTTCTAGGTACTGAGAGGATCCACCCACATGCAGAGGGTTTAAGGATCTTCTAAGTATGACTACTTCCTGCCTTCTGGAGCACGTGGAGGGATGTAATCCCATGTTGGGTGACCTCTTCTACACCAGCCAGAAGACACCTTCATGGTGAGTACCAATGTACCTTTTTAAAAGGTCTAGGGCTTTTCATTTGTTCTGTGCAACCGTCACCCATCCTCACAACTCTTAAAGCAGCAGCAGGAAACGGGGGGGGGGGGGCAATAGGAACAAAAAAAAGAGGCAGAGACAATATGGCTGACTTAGAAATGTCAGGTGTGTGCTGCCCACTTTGCCCATGGATAAGATCCACCACTGCTTTCATGGGCATTTGTTTTCTCCCTCTGCCCCCTTTCACCCCTACCAAAGGGTTAGTAATGTGCGCGGAGGTGCAGTTCAATGCCGGCGGGGGGCTCTCTTTAAGGGTGGGGGGGTTGCACTTACCCTCCTGCTGCTTTTCCCCCACTGGTGCTCCGTTTTTGAAAAAGGTTTTCGGGGCTGCAGCGTTCCTCCCTGCCACCTCTACCCCCATTGTTGCCTGGAAATAGTAGAAGTACGGGCTGTGTGCGTGCCTGCCGTGCACATCACGTGTTACGTGCTCCCATCACACACGCAACGTGCAACATGTGCAGCAGGCGCACAGCCTGTACTTGCAGTATTTCCGGGCAACAATGGGGGGCAGGGGTGGAAGGGAGGAACACTGCCGCCCCAAAAACATTTTTTAAAAACAGAGTGCTGGTGGGGGGAAAGTGGTGGGAGGGGTAAGTGCAACCCCACGCCCTTAAAGGGAGACCCCCCCCCCCACTGCCTGCCGGTGTCGAACTTCGAGCTGGCACCAGCACGAACCGGTTCAAAGGCCTCTTGCATGAGGGTGAAGCAAAGTTCTTCAGCACTCCCAGAAGGGTGGAGGGGATCATTTTAAGGGACAGGGAAGGTTCTTCCTACCTATCCCTCCCTGCCCCACCGGTCCCCCCCCCCGAGCTTGCTTAAACCACGTGGGCATGGGACTACAGATCCCTGCTTGCAACTCCGTTCATCCTTGCCCAGTGTTGCCATGCTCATGGCCAATGCATGCATGCATCGGCCATGAGTGTGGCGATGCTGAACGGGGCTGAAAGCAGGGAGCTGCAGTCCTGTGCCCATGCAGTTTAAGTGAGCGGGGGGGGGGGGGGTTGTAGGGAGGGACAAGTAGGAAGAACCTTCCCTGTCCCTTAAAGTGACCCCCACCCTTCGAACTGGCTCAAACGCCAGCTGATCGGACCGCTTTGGCACGCCAGAAGAGGAGCACCGAACTGGTTCCATGCACATCTCTATTGGTTACTCTTAAAAATTAATGTTATGAGATTTGGGGGACCAAGTGTGTTAAACAACCATGACTGTGGCGTGGGGGGGGGCAGAGTTGCTAGTATCACTTAAGTGGAAGCAAAATACCTTTATTACAATTTCCAGCTTACAACTGGGATAAACATTGTACATCTTTCACTATACGAATTGTGCTGATATCACTGAAACTTGAAATGGCACATTAGGTGCTTCTAGTAGTAGTACTGGAAATTCCAGATGAATAACATTAGCTGTGCCTATCATTTACATGCCCATCACTTATTCATTTATTTGATCAGAATAATTGCCTACAGGAACAACTAATTGGAAAGTGACATGTACTTGCCTTCTCTTATGGGGGAGGCATCAATGGAGTGTTTTTACCATAGGGAGTGGTGCTTCTAATTTTAATATTTGACAGCTCTGAAAAAAGCAAGGACTTTTAGTCTTGGAACAGTAAGTGGAAAGACAGGCTTCCAACAAAATTAATTTAATATTCACTATATATTATGTAAAAACATTTGTTTTGATTATTTTGTTTTGACTGATTATTTTTTATTTATGATCAGCAACTACATTGGCTCAGATCATGTTGGATTAAAATGGATGTATAATTTTAATGGGAAGTACTTTTCTATAATCTTAGCATTTCGAACTTGAGAAAGTTTTTAGCTAACACAAATCCTCTGCATGCTTTAACTGTTATATTTGGCCTAGACCTTATTCACATACTACACTTCAGGATCTTGCCTCCACGAAGCTTTTAATTTGTGAACAAATAGGGTATGCATTGAGTTACCCTTTACTCCTCTCTATAAATGAGTGCATATCAGTTGCAGGATTGGATAGACTATTATGCTATGAGTGTTACATAGTAGGGCCCCAGCAAAATCGGCTTCAGACAAAATTTATGTCTTGACACTTTCTAATAAAAATAACATCCAGATGATCTTTTTTGCTGTATGGTGTTATATTGTGATATGGCAATCTGTGCAAACAATTGACTAGTAAGGGTAAAGAAAAAACCCCACAAATGCAACATGGGTACAGATGAAGACAATGGACATTGTTTCTAAGTTTCAGAATCCATTATGCATACAATACTTATAGAAAAAACAATCAGTCCATGAACTGTTATAGTTTTCCTTAAAAAGTACTTTAAAGTTACCAAAAACTGCAATCCTGGAAACAGAAAATACACCCCCATTGGCTGATGCAATTATGACATTACTTTCCCATCTTCTCTGGGGCAGATATGCTGCAGTTCATTCTGCTGTGTTTTCTTTGCTGCCAACAGCCCCCCCCCCAATTATTAAGGTGATAAATTACATGGGGAGGGGATGGTGGAGGATTCATCAAATTTTGCTACCTACTAATGAGGTGGTTGCAACTCTGATTTTGGTGCAATACTGCTGGGGTGGGGGAACTGAGGAACTCTCTCTGATACTGCAGGCCCTTTGGGAGTGAGGCAGTGGCAGTTCTGATATGGGGGGATACTGGAGTGGGGCTGAGGAACTCTCTCTACCACCATCTCTAGTAATTCTGGGGGTGGAATTGGAGAGGGGGGAAGCAGAAGGCAAGCAGCAAACAGCAGCTGGGCAATGGGGTAGTTACACAGAAAGACCAAGGAAGCTGTGTCTTCTGAGTCTCTCCTTTGTTCCTAAATGGAAAATGCCCTGAGCTGGGAGGGCTAGGAAGATGAAGAAAGGAGCAGAGAGAAGGGGGCTGGCTGACAAGTGTGCAGAGAACAACACCTCTTGCACCAAAGGCCTGCAGTATCTGAGAAACAAGGAGTTCCTGTTCCCCTGCCCCAAATGCTGTCTGTTGCTTACTTTCTGCTCCTCCCATCCATCCACCAAAATTCTTTGGACATATGTCTCCTTTTTCTTAACTCAGGGTAGTAGGCTGTACACTGACATGTTGAAGGTTCTCAGAGGAGTAAACAGATCCTACAAGGAGTAGGAATTGCTTCCACTGTTACAATAGATGCTCATGATACTGCAAGTTGCCAATCTGAACCTTGAGCTATATCTTGCTGTAGGAGTAGGTCCCTATCCTCTGAGAGCCAAAGCGATTTGTATTCCAGAGACAGACATGCAAATCCGTCCTTAACTATTGCAATTAAGTCGCAGCATGGAAAAAAAGTGATTCCTTCAGTAACTCTGTTCTCTATGATCAAAGATTTTCTATGTTTCCAGCTGTAGCATATCAGCCAAGTGTGGCACATCTCGATCCTACGCACATTTATTTAGACGGTAATGGGATTTACACTCAAGTATGTCTGCAGAAGACTGCAGCCTCAAAACAAAACCCCAAGAATCAACTTTGTAATATTCATATATGAGACACACAGAGAGAGCTCAGGAAGAACATAACTGGCAAAATGTTTTTTATAAATCTTCACAGCAATAAAGGAACAGCAATGCTGCACAAATTATCACACAGAAGTCATCAAAATGCAACAGCTGAAAGCAGCAGAAGTTATTCCTTTATTAGTTTTTAAATGGTTAGAGAGTTGTATGTACAATTGCCTTTTAAAAAACAGTTTAAGAATTGGGGTTTCGTGGGATTAGTTCCTTTAAAGGAACATAATATCTTCATAAGTACAATAGCAACCAATGACTTTTTCCTTAAATATTCCTTTCAATGTCACATTCTTAGTTGCTTAGTTACATTTTTAACAACACAATTGTGTATATAAAAACCAGCCATTTCCTTATCTTGACATAAGTTTCAAATGTTCCTGTGCAGTTCTCCCAAATACTAACTGTAGATGAAAGAGAGGAGCAGTGCTTAAGAGAACATCAGTGTACAAATAATCCTAAATGTCAATGTTGACCAAGTTCTTAGAGTGGGGATGAAAACATTCTGACTCTAGGCATTCTTCCCAACCTTATGTAATGGGAACATTTCAAGGTAGAGTGTTCTTTAGTCTTCTGTAACCTTTTGTCTATAATTTCCTCCACAGTTGCAGTGTGCATGGGGCAAGTCACTCAAGACTCCAATTAAAGTCTTGCAGCCACCAGTTTCCTTACAGGCATCCTAGATTCTAAAGAATGGGAATAAAGAGCACAATAGTTCTGAGGCAGAGATATTAGAAGGGCTCACTCTATAGTCCTTTACAATTATTTTGTCTCACCTTCCAAATATTTGGATTTTGTTCCAAATTTTGGTTTTATCTGCCTCCTATCTCTCAATGTAAAGATCTCACTTAATTTTGTAAACTGGCATTTATTTATTTTTAAAGACACAAAACAGAACAAAAATAGTTTCCAACATCCAGAGCAAGGACTGTTCGCAGAAAGACGCTGCACTAGTGAAAAACTGCTAGCTGTGTTGCACTACTGCAAGCATCCTTGTGGTTGCACAACAACAGCATGCCTGATTTGATTTAATTGGGACATTTGTGCAAGAGAACTCTAGCACAATAGTGTAATTCTGCAACTCCCCACTTTTAACACCAATACTGTAAGCTGATGTCTTACACTAGCACAATTTTGCTCATTCTGCCAGAGGTTTGTTGCTCTGGATGTCAGCCAGTAATCCAGTAGGATTACTAAACAGCCTCTGAAGACATGCAGCTAGTGTCTAGAGTCTCAGTGCTCTGTAGGAAAGATTTCAGGACCCTGCACTTCAGGACTCCCCATCTCTTGCCATGTTTCTTGTTTGCACTGCCTTCCATCCCCTTTCTCAGCCTTACACTGCCTTGACCTTTACAATTCTACACTTTGCCAAAATATTCCAAGTTCCGTGGAATATCCAATAAGACCATACATACTGTATATAAACAAGAATCTGGATTCTCTTGCCAAATCCAGCTCAATCTTTCATTGCTGTGGGCAGGAGTAGAGGTGTGATGGCCTGATGGAAAAGCTGGAAGTTCTTTCCCCAAGCCTTCACATCTCTAAGCAGGAGAATGAGGAGCTTCTTTTTCAGGACAAGTAGCCTGAGTAGCCTTGCTGTATAAAATGGCATGAACATCAGTCTGCGGCTCAGTAGCCAAAATACTGCACACAGGGTTACAGCAGTCAAGGTGGGACACAAGGTGCCACATTTCCCTCTACAATGAGGAACAGCACGTTTTTCTACTAGAACTGGAAATAAACATACAGTGAAGAAATATGTGAAGTCATATAACAGGATGGGGCATTTGTACTTTAATTTGTACATTAGACCCTTGCTAACTGGGCAAAGAGGCACCTTTTTAACGTGGTGATTCTCTTTATGTAGCAGGGGGAGAGTAACTGGCCCTATCCACCCCCAGCACAGTACTTCCAGTGACTGTTGCTGGTGTCTGTCTTATGTTTCTTTTTAGATTGTGAGCCCTTTGGGGGACACGGTGCCATCTTATTTATTTATTATTTCTCTAGGAAACCGCTTTGGAAACTTGTTGAAAAGCGGCACATAAATATTTGTTGTTGTACTGACAATCATTTGCACTGATTCTCATAGAAGGATCAATGGAAACATGTGCTCTTAAGGCCCTGTCTCTTTAGAAAAATCTGCCTCATATTTCACAGTACCCCACTCGTTAACAAGTACACTTACCAAACATTCCTGCAGTTTTACTCAGAGCCTCTTTACTTACACTGTAAGTAAACCCTTTAGTCCTGTGGGGAGAGAAAAAAAGAACAATCTTCTAATTCTCTGGCCAAAAACAAATACAAAGTGAGGAATACTTTCTTGAGCATCTGAACAACAGTACAGCAAGACTGCCTTTCTGCATTCAGTTTTACACACCAGCTGATGCAGTATGGCCACTTAAAGCCATTCCTCTTAGGAATAATTAAGTTTACTGTAATTATACCTCCCCGCATGTTTGGTACTCTGACACAAAAAGAACTGCCAATATTTATTTTGCCTACCAAAGTTGTTGAACAATTGTATGCCTAGTTAATAATGCCTTGAGAACTATCCCGAAAGGGAAAGTGATAGCAAGTGTAACTACTGATTGCAGTCTGGAAGAGTTCAGCATGATCAACCGACAAGACCCCTTTAAATTCACCATCTGTATACATAACTCAGGGGGTAAGGACCCCAAGGATTGTCTAAAAGACTGTCCCATCTCTGCATATCTCCCTAGAAAATGGGCAAAGGAAATGTATTTTTAGGAGCAATTCAAGCAAAAACCTTTTTTAAAATCGGATTTCGGTAGGGAGCCAAAATAACTAGTAAGCTGCTATCCAGCAGTTAAACTGATGAGCACTTAATGTTATTTGTCATATTTAATCTTTCCTTCTGCATTTGATTAGGTATTTTTACATATTCATTTTTCATTAGGGATTTTGTTTATATCTTCTTTAATAAGTCAAAATCATTTTTACAAAGTTTTTTCTGGTTGGTATTCTGCAACAAAGTCCAATTATGAAAGGCCTTACACCTTAACTATCTTCTGAACAATTCTGAATACAGAGAAGTTGGGTCTTCTTCTGTGAGCCCCAAACATGTACTCACATCTTCATTCTGGTCACAGCACCAAGTCGCACAAGAGCTGCCAAAGCATTTTTCTGCATATCTGAAGATAGCACCTCATAACACTGTGTGCTTCCTAAGCAGGAAGAAGAAGAGCAATTAAAACTTAGTTCTGATACTCAAGAGCAAATAGAAGTAAGATGTTGCACTGTCCAAAGAACACACACCTCTCTCAAGAAGCTGAGAAACAAAACTTCGAACTCCAAGTATAAACTGCTGCTCAGTAAAGACCTCATTTGCTTCCTTAGAAAGGTACCTGCAGATTATCTAAGAAAAAAAATCAAATTGTTGTAAATGAGCAGTTTTTCTTTGTTTAGACCACTGGTCATCTATATTATTAATTCTCCTGGGTGAATTAATTCTCCTTGGAATGTGTGTCCCAACACCCAGCTGATTGGCTGAGGCGCACCCAGGAAGCAAGTGGCGGAGTTGGACGGGGTGAGGGGGGGGAAGAGGGAGGACAAGAGAGAGGAGGGAGGGCGGGCAAGAGAGTGGGGTGGGAGGGAGGGGAGAACAGCCGGCCCCAAAGAGCACACAGATGCTGTGTGCGGGTGGGCTAGTAACAATGAAATCCTTGCATTACTAACTACATTCCTTTCCCACTAGGAAAAAGGTTCTTTAAAAACAACATAACATTCGAGCTGAATGATAAATTCTTCATGGCATTTTAACAAGCTGAACCGGGTTTTAAAGAGCTACTTTAAGGATCTCCAAGAGCTTGGAAATTCCTAGTAGGATTTTTTTTTACTCCCTTCAATCTTTTGAACTGCAGACCCCCATTGCCACTGTACAATGTATCACAATCTGCTTTTGAAAATCTTCAAGTTTCCAGAGTAATATGCCATGTGATATGGGGTGAGGGGTTGGAGAGTTGGTGTTGGAAAAACAAGATTTCTTGTGGAATGAGGATTCAATCACATCAACAATATAGCATGAGTCAAAAATAAGAGGAACTAGTCAGTTAATCAGGGAATGTAACCCCACATAAAAAACAGATGTATTTTTGTTTCCCTCCTGGTCATATCTGTGCTAATCCTTAGCACACCTGTGGTAGAAGTTTTAAACTTTTAAGGCCCTAAAAAGCTTAGTTCTCTAAGGGATCTGCCATTCTGCTACGATTGCCATTGGAGGGCCTTCTCCAGATGCCCCTGCCATCCCAAGTTAAGTGGAGGGCAACCAGAAAGAGATGTTAAGAATATGACTCCCATTATTGTGGTGGTGCCCCAACTCTGGGACACTTCAAAAGCCTCAGGGAAAATAATCTGGTGTTCAACGTGATGAGCTTTTAGGTGCCAGGCTAAGATTTGCAGTGCATAATCTGACGCTGCCAAGATTGTGTTTTCTCTGCATATTTTATTGTTGCCTTTATTACTTACGGCTTTTATTATTTCAAAATTGATTTTAGAGACTTTTGGTGTCATTTTTACATATATTACGTGCTTTGAAAATTCTTAGGATTATAAAAGTAAGATAATTTTTAAATTAAATACCTAATCTTAACACTAAACTGTGTCAGATACTTCTCACAAAAGGAAAGGAATGGAGACCGGAGGAAAGAACTTGCAGTTAATTTCATACCTGGTAACCTTCCACAAAAGGCTTGAACATTGCTGTTATGAAAGTGATTACAGTGCTCCCTTTCTCTGTAACAAAGATTTGCTGTGGTGTGATTTGAATTGCATCACATTTGGTAAGCAGGAAACAGCCTTCTTCAAAATCCTAGTGGTTAAAAAGAAGATAGGTTATTGTTTTCCCTAGTGGGCCTAATGCCATGTTGGCAACTACAGGCATGCAACACCCATATTTCTGCCAAATAAGATACAATAAGTGGGTCTAACAATTTTATATATATATATATATATATATATATATATATATATATATATATATATATATATATATATAAAACTAATTTTAAAATTATATTTAATTATGCTTCCATTAACATTTTATTTCAGTATTTGGGGGCAGGGAGGTTGCAAATGTATCAACTACCCTGAAAAAAAAGAGTGTATAAGCAGTTTAATATTCTATTGTAATTAGCCTCTTTGGAAATATCAAAATGTGTATGATAAACTGAGTTGAACTGTATGCACTTGAAGCAAAATCATATAATGGGAAGTGGAGTTTGGTTAAACAGTTCCAAATCAAAACCAATTTTTCAAGATGAGAGTATCTAAGGCACATATCTTGTCTAATATGGTGCTATTATTTTATCACCTCTGTAGATCACATTCATAGTGATTTATTTTTTTTTTAATTCTGTTTCATCTCTGCTAGGGTGATCAATTTTCAAGTTAAAAAAGAGCTACAGATTACAAATTGGATTACAACCCAAGATTATTCAGACATTGCACAAAAGGTTTCCTGTACAGTGAAAAGAGAGTGTCTGGTAGAATCATAAAGACCAACAAATGTATTGTGCAAGAGGTTTTCAAAGGATGGAGCTTACTTGATCAGAAACAAAGTATTGTCCTCAGTTGTCAGATATCTATATCCACACACAGATGCAGAAGAGGGATGGGGCAAATTTTTACTACAAAGTGAAGTGAGAAGGTCCAGCAATGAAAGGGATAGGTGTACCACATTATGGTCAGAACACAGAGATCCAACTCAAAAACTAAAAGCTCCAGTCAGAGTGCGTGTGACCCACCCCCCCATCTCCACTGGTAAAGAATAGCAAAGCAAGATTAACAGGGTACAAAACCCATCCAAAGAGGGACAATTACTTTCTGTAATGAGATAACCACTCCCAGTCTCATCTAAGACAGAGTAAAATATTTGCAAGTAAGTGCTAGCAATGCCCTTCTGCCAATGACATTGGCCAAACTGGGCACAATTTAATTTAATTGGATATTAAAAATGGTTACACTCAGAAACAACGGGGAAACATTTTAATCTCTCTGGATATCCAGTAAATGCGGGCCAAACCAGATGAGATATTCACTGTACAATTAGGGCCTGTTTATATTATTTTTTAATGTAAATAGCAGACATATGAGGCCACCCAGCTCCCACCATGGTTGCAATCTGAATTAGGATTCCACATGGCTGCTACTTGCATTTGAATAACTAAGCATGCAGGCCTTGCTCATACAACAGACATATCATCCCATGCAGAGGTGCTCAACTCCGGTCCTCCTGTAGATGTTGGCCTACAACTCTCATCATCCCTGACTATTGGACACTGTGGCTAGGGATGCTGGGAGCTGCAGTCCAAAAACAACTGGATGGACAAAGTTCAACAGCCCTGATTTAATGAAATATATTATTAGTTGGGATTAGACAACATCCACACTGATTGGATATTTCATGCTTTGGGCTGGATTTTATTTTCATTTCTGCTTTGCATTGTTATACAACATGCCTATATATTGCATTGTTGTGCATTATGTGCCCACCACAACCATTACACACATCTTTCCCCATATACAAATTATGAGTTTGGTGGTCTATCAGTATAGTAGTGAAATGGACCCACCCATAGTCAAGTTAGAGTTTTCAGCATCCTTAGGAGACTCTCCAGATATGCAGAAAACTATTACTGTAATTCTGGGCAGAAACGCCACATGAGCGTGAATGCCGCAGTAAGGGGGGAAAAGGCTGAAAAACTGCAGAAACGCCACATTGGCATTTCAGTTAGAGGCATCATGCACTATTTTTTTGGTTGTGTTGTACGCTTAAAATGTTACTACAGTTTGATTCTGAATTCTAGTGTAAATACCAGCTCCCATAATCCCCAGCCTCAGTGGCCAATTGTCAGGAATTATGGGAGTTGTAGGCCAACATTTTAAGGAGGGCCAAAGTTCAGCAGCTCTGGGCTAGATAATGGCTTATGCGATACTATAAATAGTAGTACTGAGTTTATGAGACTTGCATGGAGAAAGGCAAGACTTGCATTTACCAAATAACCCACTAGATTTTAAAGCAAATGCTTCTTTTTAAAGCCAAGAACATAACTCCTTAGTTGAAAAGAGTGAATAGTAAAGATCTGCCAAACAAATAAAACCAGAACAAAAGAGACCCCTCCAATAGGAAAAGCGAATACATGCAAGTTCTTCTTTCTCATTTACATTTGGCACAATTCTCTGATGCCAATGAAGTTAATGAGAAAGTTTAATAAACAATAGCTCATGATTTCACAGAATATTTTACCTTAAGAGGTATTCCAGGGAAAAAGATGAACTCATCAGAAAAAACATCATGCCAGAAAGCAAAATTGCTATAGATTTCCTCTGAAAAACAATTTTTTTCTTTTCGTAAATTAAGTTCTTACATCAAAGCACTTTGCTATTAAGAGAGAAATTCTGTAAGATGCCATTTTAAAGAAAACAATTGTTGACCCGATGACAAAAAAACCTGAACTATACTATACATGAATGCCTGGGCCACTAGAAAACAGAAGGTTCAATCCATTAGATGTTTCTCCTGCACAGGCCCTACTGAAATGGGAGCCGCACTATTGTCACAGACGAACTGTGCTTAAACAACGAGAGTTTGCGACTAAAGTTTTCAGCATCTGAGCCATCTCCATGAAGAAGTGGCTACTGCAGAATGACTATTTGCTAAACAAAGGCTGGAATCCTGATCACATGGCCTAAGCAACAAGAGCCTCTCTCCATCACTATAATGAACTGGAAACTGATGCATGCTTCATATTTTCTTTACAGTAAACTAAAATAGTTTGCACTCATGGTGGACACCAGGTCATGGTGAAATGAATACATCCAACTTGATAGCTTCCAAAATAGCTTATAAAGTGGTTTTCTTTCTATAACATAACCATATTCAACATTGGCATAGGGCTGGTTCAGACAATTGTATGTCCACACATGTGAGCAAGATGGGGCCTGTCCTGATGCTACTGCAGGACATCCCAGCACACTGCCGGGACGTCCTTTAATTGTGCGAGAGGGATGTGCATCTGAATTGCACCTCTACATGTGTACCAAAAACCCAGGGTTTGGGTGCACCTGTAGAGGGCCGATTCCGATGAAAACCCATCTCGCACAATTAAAGGATGTCTCATAGGATGTCCTTCAGTGACATCAGCCTAGGTATGACCCTGTGCTGCTCACCTCACATGTGCTAGTCAGCTTTCACCTGCACCAGCCACTAATCTGTTCTGTAAAAAGGCAAAAGGACATAGACCCTTATTGCACAAGGAGATCGTTCTGCACTAAAAATTCTTTACCACCATTCTGAATGTGTAGTTCATGGAGACCTACTTCAGCTCTCCACAGACACAGAGCCCTCCAAGGCTTTGTTACCCAAGTAACAACTGAATAGCCTCAAAGTCTCAAAACCTGTCTGTTTAGGAAATATCATAATGGAATAATGGCATTCATTTTCAGGGATTCATTTTCCGATGTATGATATAACACAGTGAACTTGCCTTTTCTGGAAGAGTGGCTCATTTGCAATGCAAGTGCTACAAGGGCTGGTCGCACAAAGATATTAAGCAATTGGTTCCTGTAGGACCCACACAGGAGGATCGAGAGGGCTTGTTTAAAGACAAGATCCTCTACAGCAGCAGGTCCCATTTCTTTGTCATTGAGAACGACTTGACCATTGACAAGGCTTGCAATATTTGCGTGTAGAGCAAGGCTGGATCTCACTGCTTTGTTGGCACACACGTTATCTAGTAAAAAAACAAGTAGTCAATATATATCAATGGGTTGGATCCAAACTAGAATTTCCTCCACTGGAATGGCATTTGCACTTGTAGAAAAGGGGGGGATTTTCACCAACAAACCCCTCCATTGGCAGCCCATTGCACCATACCCCGCACTATTCCCAAGAGTCCCTCGACTCTCAAGACTGATTTTTCAGGGGATGCTGAGGGCTTCAGGCCAGAGGAGGGGACAGGAAAGCTCCATTCCATAAGTGGCATACTGTTCACAATTCTCTGGATCCATGCAATATCTAACACATATGTTTTTGCTTCCTATTGTGCAGTCATAGTGGTAACCCAAGACCACAGCACCAAATGCTACCTCCCCACTGTGGGCTTCCTTTTTTACTTGCCCTGGCAGCAACAGCTACCACCACTTCACGAGACATTTGCGCAGACACAAGTGTGAAACACTCTCCTGTGCCTCCTGCCCGGAATGCACCCTCTTATCTTCCTGTGCTAGGCTAATAATAACAAGGAGAAGAAAGAAGAGGAGGACATTTCTTTATATTTAGGAAGGACCATGGTCATACACTGGCATCCTATAGCGACCTCATGTTGTTGTTTAAGCTAAGAAAATATAGGTTCTATAGTTCCCAAAAGAATATTTTACAGCAGCAATTCTAGTGATCCACTGTCCAATAACGGATTCTGAAGAGTGACACACATTGCATTGCCCTGAAAAATGGAATGTAGATATGTGATTCATTTCATACCAGGCCAATCAAGAAATCCTCCAAAGGCCTGAGTTAAACCTTTCAGCCAAAGAGTTTTTTCTACCAGAAGCTCAAAGTCTATGGCTGGTAAATTCTGGAGCAGGACAGCAGCAATTAATATCCATGGACTCAGAACCATGTTCTCTATCTGTAGGAGCTCCATTTTGTAGGCTACATCACTGACAAATTTTTGGATTTCCTCAGATGGCTTTTGGGGAATATGCCTGAAAGGGAGAAGAAAATCTCATTTCAGCGTCATTCAATGTGAGCATCTTGCTTTTTGAAGTAAGGGAACTTTTAGCACATTTTCCCCACAACAATTCCTCATCTATCCAATGGTCCCATGCATTGTTTTGCATATTAAAGCACATCTTCTGGATGGATTTTATGACACTTCAGTAATAGCAGGAAAATTAGTCAACTAAAAGTACAAGCATTTAAGCTTACACAACACATTTCTAAAGAGAAAAATTTCCTCCCAGCAAGTTGGAGGGGAAATTTTTGGAAGAGACTGCCTGGTGTTGGGGACTTTAAAAAACAAAAAAACAAAACCTGACAACATTCTCCTTATTGGAAAGGAATTTTAAAACACTTCTGAGAGCTTCAAGCAAAGATGATGTTCAATTTCCCTTGGCTCTGAATAATATTCATGGACTAACATTTATTTCATCATTTACAAAAGAAGGCTTAATTAGGATAAGTCAAGGCTTTCCACAGATTGCACTCCTGTGGCTAATATGGGACAGCTTATACTTTCAGCAATGACGACATTTGTATGCTGGGGAAATGCCATCTCTTCCAAAACAGAAGTGCTTCCTTAAAGACGCAACACAAAGATGAACCACAACTGTGCATTCATTGTACTATTGGAAAGTCCCATATCACCTAAGCCAGCAGGAAAAGCAAGGCGGTAACACAGTAAGGAAAACTGAGATACTGCAGTGGTTCATGAAATCTCCAAGTCATATATTTAGTATCATCCATCATCATCACTAAGAACTGTACTAACTCCTACATTTATGTGTCATACTTGATTGTATTAATGGAGTTAGTTTACATAGTCCCCCCGCTCCCCATTTCGGGAATATTTTCAGCTTTGGGTCAGTACACCCATGATGCATTTAAACTAGATTTTGTTGGCACTGTGACATCTCTTAAGCATCCAGATCTGGCCAGTGTTTGAGATAAGAGAATGAAGGTTGGATGAATAAGTAGATGAACTGGTCTAGCAACACAGCAACAGCAGTGTTGCGGTTCCTAACAATTAATTAATTATCATACTTTTATACCACCTGATATGTAAATCTCTAGGTGGTGTACAAATCCCAACATTAAGATCACAAGTGAAAATACATAGAACACGATAAAATAAAACAAATTATTAAAAGTATTAAAATCTAATTAAAAGCTTGCAACAGGAAAGTCTTGAGGGTCTTCCTGAAAACAAACAGAGAAGGAGATGCTCTTATTTCAGCAGGGAGCATATTCCAAAGCCCTGGGGCAGCCACAGAGAAAGCCCAGTCCCAAGTTGCCACCAAACAAGTAGGCAGCAACTGCAACCGGACCTCTCCAGATGACCCTAATAGGTGGCAGGGTTCATGACAAAGAAGGCGCTCTCTTAAATAACCATTGCATTAAAAAGAAAAGAAAAGAAAAGAAAAACCTCACTATCTAAGTATCTTGTAATTTTAGAATCTAGTGAAAAATGGACCCAAATCTAATGTTGTTCACAAACCATTAAAAAAAAAAAAATCAAGTATTGTGGTACCTTGGAACCAGGTTATATGGACATCTGTGGATTCTCCCTGCTGCCAATGTTCTGAGTGATACAGGTTGTCCAAAGTACATATGTATACTTCCAAAATCTTCACTCAGAATTTTTCTAGCTTTTAACAATCCCTATGCAGTAAGGATAAAAGTCAGCTTAGGCACTGCAGGTATGCTACATATATTATCATTGTTTTTATAGCACCACATCACAATTTTCAAAGTGCTTCATGCTTCTTACCCCAGTCATCTTCACACCAGCTCTGTGAGTTTTGTCACTATTACTTCTGTGTTTTATAAACAGGAAATCAAGGCTGGTGAGAAGCAACTTACCCAAGATACATTGTGGCCGTATTGAGACTTAACAGTGGACAGAGAGAAACTGTTATCCTGTTCTCATAACGCTAGAACCAGGGGTCATCCCATGAAACTGAAGGCCAGGAAATTTAGGACCAACAAAACTTTTTCACACAGTGCATAATTAATCTATGGAATTTTCTGCCATGGGATGTGGTGATGGCCACTAGCTTGGATGGCTTTAAAAGGGGCTTAGACAAGTTTATGAAGGACAGGTCTATCAATGACTCACGCACACCACAGTTTGTCTAAATGTGACCAGTGTGTTTATGGCCAAGCTGAAGTTTGGATCTGGAAATATTTATAACATTTCATCAACTGGGCTATACTAACACAAGCCTGTTTTCTTACCGATGTAGATTCTTTTGGTTTTGGGACTCCTAAAAGTTCATATGTGTAAAGGGATTCTTCCAGTGTTCTCTCATAGCTGATACTGATTGGAACAAGGTAAATATCAAACACTTCCCTTTTAAGAAATGGATCCATCACAATATTGAGGAGACCTGTAACAAGAAAAAAATGCTATTTTTAAACTAAAATAAATGCATATCTTCAAGAAAGGATTATACCAAGGTGAACTGCTTTCACAGCTCAAGATATATTTCAGCATCTTGTGCTGAACACATTAATGACTCCTGACTTTGCATAAATCAACTAATTCAAAGGCTTTAACATTCTGACCAACTTACCATACTTTGGAGTCAAAGTCTTTGCAGTGCGGCTTCTTGTTCCTTCAAGATAAAACTCAACAGGGGCGTACCCAGTCTTCAGGGGAAGAAACACAAGACGGTTACAGTAAGCAAAATATATATTCTTTTTTTAAAAAAATCAATTGCTAAGCTGCTGTGCAGGGCACATTTGCTAGAGAGCAAGTCTCACTGAACTTAGAGGGACTTAATTCTCAGTGCAAATATTTAGGATTGCACTATAAGAAATGCTTATTTTTGCAAGATACAAGTTTTTAAGCAGCAGCTACATGGGTCCAACAGCAAGCAGCACAAAATTCAACATCCCTCACAAGCAAAACAATTGCTTAATCAAATACAAAAATAAATAAATAATGGCAGTGGCCTAATGTTCACAGCAGAGACATTTTTATATATTGCAATGACCAAAGCTAAAAAAAGAGCAAACCTTAAAACTCATTTTTAAGTTATAGACAATTGTAATGATGTTTACCTTTAACATAGTTTTCACATATTCAGCAAATACTGCCCAATACAGTTTGTTCCCACCAAACGTACGTCGCATAAAAAAGCCACCCCCTTTTCGTAGCAGCTCACCGACCACTTTCATTCCCAGGAAATCTAGCATGGACACATAATGCAGAGCAGCAAAGTTAATCAGTGTCCGTCAAGCAGTCACTTCAGTAAGTAGCATAAAGCATGGATTCATTTTGGGAATTGTCAGTTTGGGAAGTGCATTGAAAGCAAAAGAAATACACAATAATAAAGTTATTATATTTACATCTCGCCTTCCCATTTCATGTTAAAATGCTTAAAGTGATTCACAACTTGAAATAAAATATGGTAACCGAATATATAAAGGAATTATTTTTTTAAGCATATGCAGACTATGTATCTCAATCATCTGGACTCTCTCTGTGTGTGTGTGTGTGTGTGTGTGTGTGTGTGTGTGTGTGTGTGTGTATAAGAGCAGATAAGTGGTGTAGCATGTTTTGAATGCACAAAATTCCAGGTTCAATTTGATAAAAAGTCTCTCAAGTTGCAGATCTGGGAAAAACCTCTGACAATGCTGATCAAGAGGAATCACTAGTCTTAGGATATGCTATTTGGATTCTCTGGATTCTGTTTGGGGCACTGGGAAATCCTGCCTTTCTTTCATGGCACACTTGACTGTTTATTTATTATTATTATTATTATTATTATTATTATTATTATTATTATTATTTCTTGTTTACACAGTCAGACAGGTGTTATTGTTTTGTTTTATCCAGACATCGAGTCCTTCCCAAGGACCTGGGAATAATAATAATAATAATAATAATAATAATAATTATTATTATTATTATTATTATTATTATTAATTCAATTTATATACTACCTGACTCCAAAGGCTCCAGGTGGTTCACAAAATGGACTGGTTTAGACATGTCAGTAAAAGTCTAATCCCATCTAGTGCTCCTAGTATATAGCAGTCAACAATCCAAATAATCCTGCAATTTTAAAAAAAATTCTAGACTATTAATAAACTATACTTGTTTGCATCATTTCCTTTTTGACAGGTTATCTTTAAGGCAAGATTGGAGTAACTATCCACTGCATCCAGTGCCTAGAAGTTTTAGCATCACAAGCTATTTCATTCATTTGATTATTTGTATACCTCCTTTGAGGCCCAAGCTTCTCAGAGTCCAATTTACACACAGCGAGAACACCACCAACAAAATAATCAGCTTTCTGGCTGCAGCTGCTGGAGCCTTGGTGTAATTAGTCCCTAAGGAAGTGGTCCAGCCTGGTAGGATCACAGGCAGCATCCAGATCTTTAGCAGAGTGGTACTTTGTTGGCAGAAGATTCTACCTTGATTGAGGAGAGTTTGATTGTGCAAGGTCTCCTTAAATTAATGTAACTCTCCTTCCAGTTCCATTCACAGAAAAGGTTTCCACTGATGAAGCACTGCTCTGCTAAAGGTCTGGCCTTACTTAAATGTCAGCCTTACTTCTCACATTTAAAATACCTTAAGATGTTTTCTATACAAAATGCTTCAACTATCTGTTCAGTAAAAATAACTAAACATGGATGTAGTTGCCTCCTTTCCTTCACATACCAATGCCAAATCTTGGCCCAAATGTTACTGTAAGGTACACATTACTGTACTCCATGATACAGAATATTCAGTGTTCTACCATGGCTTATTGTTGTTTGTGATACGTTACATGATCATTTGCCCCTCACTTTTATTAACGCTTACAATCTCCTCTGTATAAGAGAGAATCATCTTGAAGATCAGCATAGATGATCCCAATCACAGGCCTGAATAATGAAATCCTACTATAACTTTCTCAAGAAGGTTATTGCCCTTCTTGTTCCAGGACAGAATTATATTCAGTGAGCTTTGAAATTTTGGCACGCCTCCTGTAACCCCTAGTTATGAAAAGATGTGTAAAAGATGTGTAAAAAAAGTTTTGAAATCCTATTTGCTGAAATCCCACCCAAGACCCTGTTGGCCAATCCAATTTCAGCTAGTACAAGATTCTGGCTGTTGCAAGAGCAAGTTGTTAAAGTAAAATATTTACCAATTCCTGCCGCAATAACAGGCAAAGCCATGTCATACGTGTACAGCACATATGATAACAATAGAAAATCTATGTAGCTCCGATGACTAGGCAGCAGGACAACTGGATGCTCTTGAATTGCCTGTTGTAACTAACCAAGAACATAAAACAACTGGTTATTGTAGACATCAAGAAGGCTTCTGAGTAACCTTTATTTCAATACAATACGTTTTACAATTATTTCAGGATTTTCAGAGATAGTTGGAAGAATAAATTAAGATAAAAAGTTTGCATACAAATACTTACTTACCTGTGTGGAAATGCATACTGTACTTCAAAAGCATAGGGGCAGACAACTCTTTTCTTGGACTACTGATTGACTGATTGATTGACTGAGTGCCATCAGCTGAATCATTAGGGTATTCACTGCCCTGTCATCCATTCCTCTACAAGGGAACAGCCACAATGCTGGACTGCCTTAAAGATATCTTAGAGCAGTTATAAAATTGATTCAGAACCACCTCATGAGAAACACCACCAAAAAGAAGTACCCTTGTGCTTTGCCTTTCAAGAGCAGCAAAGTGGCAGTAGTTTACAAAGACCACCCGCATCTCCTGCAATGAGAGGTGCAAGCCATCACCTTCTCTTTCAGAGAAGCAGAACCACACTGTTGCAAAACACTTTTCACAAGGAATCCATTCTACCCACATGCTGCCATGGAAACAGCAGATGTACTGACCTGGGGAACATCAAGCTGAGGATGGTTCAGAGGGATCAAAAATACCTACTCTGTCCAAATTCCCAGCCCTCTGGGGGCCATGGTAACACAATAGAGAGGGGAAGGAAACTTAAGGATAGATGCAACAGAGGACAGTTGCTGATGTCCTCACTAAATAAGCCCATAGAAATCCTATTAACACGAAACAGTCCTTTACAGTATCTCCAGAGTCATACTATTGAGCAACTTGGTCTGGATGTCAATCAGTCCAGTCTTTGTACAAGGCTGAAACGGAGAACTGCTCCCAGATCCAAAGATAAGATGTTGAGCTTTCACAAGGCTTAACTGCATGTTTCTCTTCTGGGATATCTCAGTGGAGATTAGTAGCAAGTCTAGTAGAGACTTTCATAGATTCCTCTAAATATGCATGCATGCCTATTGCTTTAATTCATCACACAGTACATCCCTACTGCTTGATGAGAAGCAGATTATTTGCTCCATTTTCCTTTTTAAACACAATGGGTAAAGTAAAAGGAGTGTGTGTTTACTGCTTCCACAATGGGTGTGTATGGCAATTTCCAGCAATTTCCTCTGCAGCCCTCAAAATACATCTCAGAGGGTTGGAAGGCACCTCCCCTCACTGCACAAGTGAAAGGGTTCCTCTGACACAACCTTTACTCTGGATGCTACCCAATGCTAAACAATCACTAACTGGTTGAAAAATTGCTTTCAGATGTCCAGTTTATTATGGAATCATTTTTCAACTACACCTGGCTGTTTTCTATTCTCTCTTTGTTCTATTTGCTCAATTTCTGTGTCCAATATTGCAAGTTCCAATGTCATTTTCAGACTTTGCTCCATAATTACTAGAACAAGAACCTGTTTTGCCTACCTTATAAGATGTGGTTTCCCCAGCCATTACAACAGACGGACTTTTGTACATGTGTTTAAGGAATGTGAGTCTTATTAAGCAAATAAAATCCATAGTTGACACAATGCCATTTTATCAGGCACACACACAAAATTGACTCTAAAATTATTTTAGAGGTTCCTCCTCCATAGTCACATCACACCATTTAAGCAACGATGAAAACCATTAATATTTAGTGGTTTCGTGGAAATATCTTATACAACATAGGAAGTATTAATCTGTCACAAAGGGGATTCTGTCTTAAACAAACTTTGTCATTTTAATACAAATTATTGATGATTTTATAATGGAGATAATCTAACCAACACTTAAACCATTTTTACTCATTACAGTAAATAGTATAGCATAGAAATAATGTACAAAGCATACTGTAAACATAACCAGTTCTCTCCACACACTGATTATCCCAATACATTTATATATAGGTATGAACTGCATGTTTTTTAATGACAAAAGACTGTGAAAATGAAGTAACAGGCCTCTTCTGGCACATATGACAGAAGTGAGTTGCCATTTATCCCTTTGATTGCAACCACGGGATGGTTTCCCTTGGGTTTACATTTTAAAGAATTTATCCAACCTGAACTCATTCACAATGATACAGTTTTCTTATACACAGTATAGACAAATTTCTCAGTCTCTTGACATACATCCTTTTCAGTTGTACCCAGTGAGACAAAGACTTTCTAAGCCTTTAAATTCTTTTCAAGGATGGAAGTTAGCTTCACCTTTGCTTTTGCTGAATAGTAGTATAATCACATCCAGTCAACTGCATGAACAGCAGAAGCAAAAAGTTGCTTCTGAGATAGAGCGTCTAACAAAGGGCATCTATCACCATTCAACATCTTCTTGTGCAATGCAAACACTTTATCCCTTACATAAATATTCATGTCCTTCTGGTTCAGTGAATGTTTCTTTCACAGCTTTGTCTATCTTGTGAAAATCTTGGAGGAGATACATCCTGGGTTGAAATTCAACATTCTTCTGTATGGCATTTCCAGTGTGTGCAAAAAAATTCAAGTGCTATGGAGTGAACATTCCTGCTGCATTTTCCTATTCCAGCTATCCCACATTATTGAAGTCATGGACTACAAATATTCTTGAGCAGAAAGGCTTCTTCTTGAAGGATTTTCTCATCTATAAAAGCTCAAATTCTGAGAAAAATACCTGCCTGATCTCATGCCACAGTGCTTTCTGCTTTACATTTTGGTCGTGCTTTTCAATTTGCTTCTAATACTCAAGTTGAAAGATCTTGTGGTAATAAATCACATAAAGCTAACATCTTCTCATGGACTTGACTTCATTCTTAAGAAGCTCTGTATAAGCCTTCACATCAACCTTGAAATTCATTTCTTCACATGGGATTATTCTTCGTTTCTCATGAATTTGCCTTGTTGTAGTCGTAGCACAGAAAGCAAACCCAACAAAGATATGGAAAACACTTGCACAGAAAGTGTGATCAGCTTCAGTCATATACTGTATGAGGTGCTCAAGAGGGCATCTGACTGGGGGAAGCCCCACTAAAATAATGCTGGGTTTTAAATTAGGACACATTTCCACAATTAGCATTGGTTTCAGCCAATGTACTGTATAATATAAAAAGAGCTTATTGGAAACAAGAACAGTCTGAGGATGTCCAATTTTGGCAAACCTCACTACTTTTTTTTCTGATTTTATACTGAAAAGAAAGGACACATTTCTAGACAAAACATTACAGATCTCGAACCTCGAAATTGCTTAAGACAATTCAAATTTCTTGTATACATGTAAAAGAGGCCAGCTGTTGCAATGGTTAGAATATACATATCTTATCAGGTACACAGAACCATCATGGGCTCTTGGATTATAAAAAAGGAATTAAAAGCAAAGTTTACATTGCATACATATGACAATATTAAGTCTAGATGCCCAATCAAACAACAATATAATTTAAGTATTAAGTGTTTGGTGGAAAAATGCAAATCCTTCTTGCTGAAGAACACTGACTTGGATCCAATGATGCCTAGCACAAACAAAAAGGCAGTTCTGCTCATGCATGGGGGGGGGGTGGTTTTCATGTTTTCTGCTGACTCCTCCCTCCATCAGCTACCCCCTACACCATATCCGCCACTGTACCCAAGGGTCCTCTGAACCACAGAATTTGCTGGGGTGGGTGGGTACTGGGGATACAACAGGGAGCAGAGAACCCCATTCCACAAGTGAAATACCACTTGTGGTTAGAGATGTGCACAAACCGGCCAACGGCCAGTTCAATGGCGGGGGGGGGGTTACCTTTAAGTAGCAGGGAGGGTACTCTTACCCACCCCCGCTGCATTTCCCCTGCCGGCACTGTGCTGAAAATTGCTGGTGCGGGGTGGCAGCGTACCCTCTTGCTGCCCCAGTTAGCATCAGACCAGAAGTGGCCGGTGCGCATGTGCCACACGCACCGGCCACTTCCAGTCTGACACTGACTGGGATGGCAAGAGGGTATGCTGCCACCCCGCACCAGTGATTTTCAGCACAGTGCCAGCGGGGGAAATGTGGCAGGTGGTGGTGGTAAGAGCACCCTTCCTTCTGCTTACAAGGTAAACTCCCCCCACCGCCAAACTGGTCCGGACATCTGGAAAAGGGCCTCCAAACTGGTTCATGCACTTCCCTACTTGTGGTTCTTAGAATCATTGTGTTGTCTCAAGTAGTAACAATATGCTTCAACAGGGACATGCAAAACATTTTGACAGCGAAACGTTTCGACTTCAAATGGGCTGTTTTCAAGTGTCTCAAGCTCGAAACAAGATGTCCTTTAAATTAAGGGACTGTTTCGAGCTTGAAGCAAAACAACCCCATCTCAATTTGAAACATTTTGAGTGTCATTTTGGAGGCCTGTTTTTCCCTTGCTGATTGATACTGATGGTTAGCCCCACCCACTGCAATATCACTGGCAGTTCGCCCCACCTTGGTCAACTCGAAAACCAGATGTATCACAGACTGCCCATTAGTGCTGCTGACACACACAGACACGCACTCATGCCACTGCCATGGCCATGATGAGATGGACTGGTGCCCTAACCCATGTGTCAGGCTTTCAGCCGGGGCCCAGCACCAATCTGAGGCCATGGTGTTATCCAGACACAGGCAGACAGTTAGGCAGCAGTGCCACGGGATATATGCTGGAGAAGAAGAGAAGAAAGAAGAGTTCTTCCCATGGTAAGAGTCAAGAAGCTTTGTTTCTTGTCAGAGCATTGCTTCATCTAGCTCCGTATTGTCTACAGTACACAGAGTCAGACTTCTCCCTGCTTACAGGCAGGAGTCTCTCCTTCAGCCCTATATGTGGAGATGCCAGGGATGGAACCTGGAACCTTCTCCATACACCCAAGCATGCAGATGCTCTTCCTGGAGTGGCCCTATCCCACATCTATCTTGGAGTGCTGTACACATTTCTTCCTGCTCCTTCCATCCTGTTCAGAGTCTTCAGACAGCTGAGCTCAGGAATGCCCAGGCCATGACTGCTCCATTTTCTTGTATCTCTGTGGCAGGTAGGCAGGATGGAAGGAAGGTTTGATTTTCTGGTTTTCTCAGCACCGAGTATAAAATAGTGCTATTGCTGCTATAACTATCTGGTTTTGCTAGATCTCAGAACTTGGATGTCTGCCTTCCCTGAGTTGTGTTTTGGTTTAGGGATGTGCACGGTCCGGAGCAGTCCGGACCGGCACCGAAGGGGGGCCTTCCTTTTAGGGCAGGGAGGGCTTACTTATTCCTCCCGCCTCTTTGTCCCCTCCAGCGCCCGTATTCCACAGAGTAACGGGGCGCTGGAAACCAGCCGCCCCCACCGCCGCGAGCAGATTAAGCCAAAAACTAACACTGCCGCCGTCGCCCGCCAGCCAGCCAGCCAGCCCTCCCTCCCTCCCAGCCGCCCGCCCGAGTCCTCACCCATGCTGCTGAAAACAAGGAGAGGAGCTACCGAACAGAGCTCCTCTCTCTTTCAAGTCCTGTAGGCTAATGAGGCTTTGTGCGCGCGCATGCGCGCGCCGCAAAGGACTTGATCGCCGGAGGCCCGGTCTACCCGCCGGGAAAAGGCCGGGTAGACCAGGCCTCCGGCGATTGGAGGCCCGGTCTACCCGGCCTTTTCCCGGCGGGTAGACCGGGCCTCCGGTGATCAAGTCCTTTGTGGCGCGCGCATGCGCGCGCACAAAGCCTCAGTAGCCTACAGGACTTGAAAGAGAGAGGAGCTCTGTTCGGTAGCTCCTCTCTTTGTTTTCAGCAGCATGGGTGAGGACTCGGGCGGGCGGGCGGCTGAGAGGGAGGGAGGGCTGGCGGGCGATGGCGGCAGTGTTAGTTTTTGGCTTAATCTGCTCGCGGCAGGGGGGTGGGGGGTGGCAGCTGGTTTCCAGCGCCCCGTTACTCTCTGAAATACGGGCGCTGGAGGGGGCAAAGAGGCGGGAGGAGTAAGCAAGCCCTCCCGCCCTTAAAGAAATACCCCCCACCCGGACCCGGACCAGCCAGGACCGAACCGGTCCGGCAGTTCGGCCATTCTTTAGAATGGCCTCCGGACCGGTTCGGACACACCCCTATTTTGGTTTGTTTGTGAGATAGTGCTGTGGCAAGAAATGGACAGTAGCAGCTCTGTGTATATGTGTAATATTTCTTAGTGATTGCTGTGAAGAAGCTCCATGTCTGGCCTTGAGACTAACTTGTGTTTCACTCACTGCTCTGATCTGCTCTGCAATTTGCATTGCAAAGTGTACACAGTCAAAATGTAACTGAAGTTGCTCTATGCTTGCTGCCAAGGGCCCTGCTGTTGCGATGCTAGGAAGTAAGGAGACATAATTGTGTGCGAGAGCGCAACTGGTTCCAATGAAGTTACTGCAGCACAGGCACAGCACAGCTTTGGGTCAGTGATTCTTTTTTGCCATTTTTGGACTGTCTTTGAAATGTGTGTTCTGTGTTTGGAGGGACAGATTTCCTTTTATTGTGTGCTTCTGCATTGTTTTTCAAGGCAGGGTTGCAAAACACATTACAAATTGCAATGCAAAACTTGTGTGCAGTGCACTCTGAGAGTGCAGCTTGTTCCGGCCATAGGGAAAAATGGGGAACTCTAAACACCCCATTGTTCTCCATAGGTAGTTCCTAGGGACACCAAAGCGGGTTGGGTGGTAGGACATAATGGCTGCTCCCTACAACCCAACCCACAAAAGAAAAGGGCAAGTGGGTAATTTTAAACAAAATTGTAACCTTTCCCACAAAACCCCATTGGTTCCTATGGGAGTTTGAGGAAAAGGTTAAAAATTGCCAGCTTGCCCTTTTTTTGTATGGGTTGGGTGGTAGGTAGCACTCATCATGCCCAACTCACTTTGGGGTCCCTAAGAACTACCTATGGAGAACAATGGGGTGTTTTGAGTTTCCCATTGTTCCTTATGGGAAAACACTCTAAACATTTCAAGGTTTGTTCTGTCAAAACAACTGGGTTGACCGGTTGTCAAAACAACCATGTTTCGACAAAATGTTTTGGCTGTCTGCATTTCGTTTTGAGCTCAAAACAAAAACACAAAATCTGCTTCGTGCACATACCTATGCTGAAATACTAATCCAGCAGAAATTCAACATACCAGCTGAAATTTTTTTTAATAATGGAATCACACAGCATATTCCTGCAGCAAACCCCCAAAAGTCTTTAGTACTTTTACACCTTCATTTTAAACATATTTTTATCTGAGTTTGTTTACAAAGTAAGTTCCATTGAGTTCAGTAGGACTTATTCCCTAGTAAGCATGCTAAAGATTGCAGTCTTTTCTGAAAATAAGTCCCACTGATTTAATGGAACTTGCTTCTAAGAATTTATGTTTGGGATTGCATGTCGACATGCATGAAGATTTTAAAAATGACAACAGATATACACAAACATATAGGATGAGAAGTTATTTTTTAAAGGATGATACGAGTTTTTTTTACAGCCTCTTGGAATCTCATATGGACACCTACATGTTAATAAATAACATTTACAGCTGTTGATGTTTGTGAATGAAAAGCTATTGAATGCAGAAGCTCCTTTTCTTTCTTTCTTTCTCCATTGCTAAAACAACTATCTAGCCCATTTCAGATGCTATATGACTCCAGAGGGAAGCAGGAACGCACGGGTCTGACCTCTACGTGTTAATGTGGAAGCTCTTCACAGACCACAAAATGAACGTGTGGAGGTCAGGCACATGCAATTCCATTCCCCGCTTCCCCATGCATTCACAGAACGCCTGAAAAGAGTTCCCATCTTCAATTATACTTTTATCTAGTCACTTATTTTTACATCTTGAGGTGAAGAATCTAACATTGTTTTAAATTGTTTTAATGTTTTAACTTTGTTTTTAATCTGGGTTGTTTTATTTAAAACCACCCAGAGATGCAGGTTTTGGGCTGCATACAAATATACTAAATATCACCCCAAACATATCTGCATAGAATTCTACCTGTTTATGCAAGTGTTCATACCATTACTTACTTTCTGCATGCCGTCTTCATTCACAAAAACACTCTTGAAAAGGCATTTAAATAGTTTGCTCAGTGTGAAAGCAAAAAACCGTATAGCTCCCATATGCATGCTGTGGCCCATCTCATCCAGAATTTCTGTTGCTTCTTCTTGTATAATGTCAGGTGATTCACCTGTCTCTTTTGACAGCTAAGCAAAAAATGGACACAGTCGTGAATATCAAGACACTCCTTGTAGTCATTTTGGCCCAGAGCCTTAACAACAAGACTTGAAAATGGCTACACCCCCAAATCAGAATTGTCTTGAGGGAACCAAAGGTGTCTTTATACATTGCTTCCTTCCTTCCCCACTTCCCCCACTCTCTCTCCCTGTAGTTCACAAATGAGTAACATAGATATCTATAGGAGGGAGACCTTTTTGTGAGCCAGTAGGTTTTGTGGACGCTGTTGCAATACTTTTAATACAGTTGCCTGAGCCCAATTTCATACACAAACTTGCAGGGCATTATCTTGTTAACCCAAGGTGAGCATAGTTGTATATATCAGGAATTAAGTCTAAATATCGTATATCTGCGCTTCTCTGCAAAACTCTTTTAGGATCTGGATATCCATTGTGTTACTAAGCTAACAAGTGGTTGTTTTCACCCATTAGCATATGAAGTAGAACCGGTCTGTAGGCTTTTCCTTGGCATTCCTCAACAAGTGACCATTTCAGCCTCAATGCTGAATTCCCATTAATTCTTCCTCCCAGCAGCATAGTAACAGCCATGTTGGATGAGGCTCAAGGCCCATCTTGTCCAGCATCCTGTTTCACACAGTGGCCCACCAGAAGCCTTTCAGAAGCTCACAGGCAGGGGGTGAGGGCTTGCCCCCTCTCCTGCCATTGCTCCTCTGCAAGTGATATTTAGCAGCATCTTGCCTCTGAAGCTTACTTTTTACACTTTGAAACAGCAAGGTCAATTTGACTAAAGCTGAAACTGTTGACTGGGTTTCCTAAGAGCAACACAAAACAACAACCTAATTAGTAAATGGGACATTACAAAGAGAAGATTCATTTTTGCCTAGCTAGACTCAATCTCTGTTTATTGAAGGAGGAGGAGATGTGTGAGCATTCCATCTAGCAAAAAGATATCACCAGCCTTTTCACTCTATCCAACCAAAAGACCATAACAGGAAAATTATGCATTGCCCAAGTAGACCATCATCCTGGAATGTAACCTCTATCTTGGCCCAGAAAACTGCCACATGAATCTGAGTTTGTGCTTTGAGGGTCAGCTTTCTGGCAACTGAGATGGTCAAATTGGTAGGAAGTTCACCTAGTGCTCTTGCATTTTTGATGAAACCAAATTGCCAGTCCTGCAGGTATAGGTCTTGGAACAATGGGGAAGTTCCAACTGCCCAACTGACTACACTCTAATGCAGTCAGAGCAACTCCTAGCCACTGATTGAAGCGGCATGCCTAGAGCCCTGCTGCCTTTGTGCTCCTGCCAGATGTCACTGACCACCAATGCAAGTAGGGGTGTGCACAAAACCGCAGAGCTGCGGTCCGGCACCGGGGTGGGGGGTTCCACTAAAGGCGGGGGGAGGGTTTACTCACCCCTCCCGCGCTTTCCACTTTAGTGACCGTATGTATTGTAGTGATTGGGCGGCAGGATATCGCCCTGCCATCCGTTTCCCCGCTTTGGCTGCTGCTCCTCTGCTGAGAAATCGGGGGCAGTGGGGCAGGATATCGCCCTGCCGTCTGTTTCCCCGCTTTGGCTGCTAGCCTGCTGAAAAAGGCTTTGCTGAAAAGTAACGCAATTCTAAAGGCGGCAGCGGCAGCAGAAGAGGAGGAGAAGCCACGGGGAGCTAGGACTTCCCTTCTTCTGCCTGGGCAGAGACAGAACGCGCGGGAGGCGCTTGGCCGCCTCGCTTAGAGCTGAGGGAGCGCGTGTGCACGCACAAAAGGCTTCTCCCCGCTTGGCTCCTCTAATGAATCAAAATATTGTCTTAGAAATAAAATCAGAAGTGCCTCTCAGCAATGTGATGGATGTACACGCCCTGCCTGCTTTAGGTGGTTGGCAGCAGCGCCCTACCCTCTTCCTGCCATCTCATGGGCCGCTTCGGTGCTGTTGCAGTCCTTGGGATCCATTAGTGAAAAACCAGGTGTTTCCTCGGAGGAGGAGGCTGCTTCCTGCAACCCAGCGCTGGAACCCATGCAAGAGATGCTGCATAACTTGCAAAAGGGCTGGCCGCTGATGCACATGGGTTCAAATGGCTGTGCAAGAACTCCAGCCAGGTTGCTAGAGGGTGTGTGCACAAGTAGTTGAGGCAAACTGAAATTTCAGAAAGAGTGCAGGCAGCCGCAGCTTGGGGAGGGGACACAACCAAATTCCCAGCATCTGGAAAGGGGGAACCAAACTGCTTCTGTCTGAAGTTTTCCAAACTAGGAAAACCAACTTTACTTCCAGGAGGTAGAGGCATTACCCTCTGTTCCCTGGCTGGAAACATTAGTCGCTCCGCTTCTGTCTTCAAGCCACTTGCAGAAGTGAAGAGCATTTTTTGCGCGTGCGCACGCGCTCCCTCAGCTCTAAGCGAGGCGGCCAAGCACCTCCCACGCGTTCTGTCTCTGCCCAGGCAGAAGAAGGGAAGTCCCAGCTCCCCGCGGCTTCTCCTCCTCCTCCTCTTCTGCTGCTGCCGCCGCCTTTAGAGTTGCGTTACTTTTCAGCAGGCTAGCAGCCAAAGCGGGGAAATGGACGGCAGGGCGATATCCTGCCGCCCAATTACTACAGTACATACGGTCACTAAAGTGAAAAGCGCGAGAGGGGTGAGTAAACCCTCCCCCCGCCTTTAATGGAACTCCCCATCCTCCCGAACCGAACCACCCCGTGTCCGGACCGGTCCGGAGGCTTATAGAATAGCCTCCAGACTGGTTCGGGCACATCACTAAATGCAAGTCTCCTGCAGCCCTGCTGGATAAGGCCCGCCCATGGCCCATCTAGTCCAGCATCCTGTTTCACACAGTGGCCCACCAGATGCCACTAGGAGCCTACAGGCAGGAGTTAAGGGCATGCCCTCTCTCCTGCTGTTACTCCCCTGCAACTGGTATTCAGAGACATCTGACTTTCAATAACAGTTTACTAATACAGATTGAGTATCCCTAATCCGGACATCTGAAATGCTCCAAAATCCGGAAACCACCACGGCGTACGTCTGCAGCACCAACAAAACATTATTTTCACATGAAATCTAAATTTCATCTCCACCTAAAATGCCATGTTTGAGTCTAACATTACCAGCAATATTATTGCGTTGAAAATTTTCTCGCAATTAGTTTCATTATATTTACAGCTACCTGAAGTTATCATAAATTCAATGTTTGTTTTATACTTTAAATAAAACCTAAAAAAAATAAAGTACAGTGTACAGTAACCTTTCGTGTTTAGATCTGGATCCCATGCCCAAGATATCTCATTACAGTATGCAAATATTCCAAAATCCAAAAAAGTCCGAAATCCAGAACACTTCTGGTCCCAAGCAGTTTGGATAAGGGATACTCAACCTGTATGCCTTGTTTTCAACTTTCAGAGCTCTGGAGCTCTAGAATTCAGCAGACACCATGCCTTTGTTCTTTGCTGCTTTGAACTGAAAATTGGACCAAGCACCCGAAATTCCAGATCGCTTTGCCTGAGATCCACTTATTTTCTTTGGCTCAATTTACAGCAAGCTAGAAGAGGTTTAAACCACTCTTTCTTTCTCCCTCCCACCATGCTACTTTTTTTTATTTTTCCCCACAAGCAGCTTGAATACATCCCCCACTTTTTATTAATTATTTATCGTTCAATTTATGTACCGCTTTTCATTAAAATCTCAAGACAGTTTAAAACATAGTTAAAACAATACACAATTAAAATACAGAAAGTACAGTGATTAATATAAATATAAAAATAATATCTATTTAAAATTTTAAAAACTGATATAAAACAATAATACAGAAAACACAGAGCAGCAGGAGTAAAAATTAATCTCATTTAAAAGCCTGGGTAAAGAGCCACATCCTTACTTGTTTTCTAAAAACTGTGGTGGAAGCGGAGGAGCGGATGCCAGCCGAGAGAGCTTTCCTCCTCTTTCTTGGAACAGCCTTCTATCTCATGATTGCAACTAATGCTCATTTATTGTGTTGTGGTTTAGGTAAGACTAATTCCATTCTTTGAAAAGGTCCTTGCCTTCTGACTCCATTTGCACCTCTAAGGAATGTCTCCACTGCCAAATTCGATGCAAAGTTGCTGGTTTTGTGCTGGTCAATCTGGGCTGACTCTACCAAATGGATAGAAGCCTGTTTCCCTGGCTAGTAGAATTGATGAAAAGGGGTCCTCTGGCATCAGAGTAATTCCCCCAGCTTCAAAGTTGAAAAATTTCCCTGAAAATCTGTGTTGAGTTACAGTAGCCATGTGTTTATGAGGCACAGATCTGATCTAGCATGGTAACATACATGCCATTGATATGTATGTTACCAAGCTAGATCTCTTTACCATGTTAAATCCCTTAAAACAACAAGTTTGAAAACAAAACTCAGATGAACCACAATTACACAACTCTCATCTGACTCTCTCCAGCTAACTTTCCAAAGGGCCAGAGCCTGGAAAACAGCATGGACAATTATCCCATCTGAAGAATCTCTATTACCTGCCTAAAGAGAAAACAGTCAGCCAAGGGGAAAAGTATCTTAGCTGAAAAATACTGTTCTATTTGGCAATTAACAAGGATGCTGCTGCTCAAGTCACTATTAAGAGAGAACAACAAATACATTAACCATTGAAGGAAGTTTATCCAAAGCTTTGCCCACCTGTTTGATAACATATTGAACTTGTTCAGACTGCAGAACAATAGTTTTAATGGCACTTGGTTTGCAGGGAGAAAGTCCTTTATAAACAACAGGAGTGTAGCATCTCATGGCATATCTGAGGTCACTAGAATGCCTCCTCTCCTCCAAAATGTCTTCAAAGTCATATTTTTTCTTTGATGTGAGATTCTTCTGCTGGGAAGATAATGAAGAATTAGACAGTATCTTGAGCCACAATGGCTTTCTCAGGCATGTCAGAAGATGATTTATTTCTTCTGTCACGTAATACCTTTATATCTGTTTATCATTTGTACCAAGAGTTTATGAGCCACAAATGAGCCACAAGGCATACAGTAAGTAGGCCTTACAGAACCTGAGAAAGCTTCTATTGATACTAGTATCTGGGCCAGAAGGGTTGAGTGGTACATTTTGACTGAAGAAATGGAGTAGTGTTTTTTTAATTGCTTTCGACCCTAGTAGAATTATTAGCCATAGTGGCATTTGATAATGAGTAGCTTCCCCCCTCCCCAAAAATAGCTTATTATGTAAAAAATAGCTTTAAATGTGTAATAAGCAATAGTAATAAGCAATGCATAATAAGAACACGGCAAACATACATGAGTTACCACCTCTAATTGATGTGTTACCCCGTTGGCCCCGTTATAGCTGCAGAAATAATGAATTTAATAGGACATTTAAAAATTGGGAAAGCCCCTGGTCCAGACCTTATTCTTCCCGAACTATTAAAAGCTAATATAGAATGGTGGGCCTTAGTTTTAGCCAATTTATTTATATCTATTAACAGCACAGGGATTATAGCAGAGCAATGGAAAACAGCAATAGTTGTTCCCATATTTAAAAATAGTTCTTATTTAGATCCATCTAATTATAGGCCCATAAGCTTGTTGTCCGTGGTTGCTAAGCTATATGCTCTTTATCTATTGGACAAGCTTGAGGCATGGATCTCAGAGAACCAGATTCTTGGGATTGAACAAGCAGGTTTTAGAGAAGGCCGCTCTACTCTTGATCACTGTATGATCTTGTATCATCTAGTGAAGAAATATTCTAGTGGCCCTAAAGGCAAACTTTTTGTTGCTTTTAGAGATTTAAAATCTGTGTTTGATTCCATTTCCATACACTTATTACGGTCCAAACTTGAAAAAACTACAAAAGATAAGCGACTGTTATTTCTGATGATGCAGCTTTATTCCGTATCTTCGTTACGGGTTAGATATGCCACTAATGGGGCTCTAACTGATTTAATTCCTTCTGCTCGTGGGGTCAGACAGGGCTGTGTCTTGGCCCCTACACTGTTTAATCTCTTTATTAATGATTTGGCCCAATGTCTGGGAAAGGTGGATTCACATGTACCTAAGCTGTCTGATAAACGAGTGCCAGCGTTGTTATATACGGATGACACAGCTGTATTATCTCAGACTAGACTAAGTTTGCAAAGATTGCTGTATGCTTTTGCCTGCTATTGCAACGATAACAAGTTAGTTATCAATTATAAAAAAATCAAAGGTCCTGGTTTTTTCTAAATCCAGAAAATCATATAAATGGGTAGTAAATCAGAACCGTACTGAGCAGGTTTACAAATATAAATATTTAGGCATTTCCCCCCCAATATAATCTTAACTGGAATACTCACAGGCTGTCCTCCATCCATATAGCCAGTAAAACTCTTAGTGCCTTTTTGCGCCTCTACTATTCTAAAGGAGGCCAGTATATAACTATGGCACTCCAGGTATTTCGGGCTAAGATTTACTTACTTTTTCACTTACTTTTTGGAGCCTCACTATGGATACAGGGGGTAACAACTGAATTGGAGAAAGTACAGTCTATATTCCTAAGAGCAATCTTTGCAGTGCCTAAGTGTGTGTCATATTCTGTTCTTTGCCTGGAATCTGGGTCTTTCTCTATAGCCTGTAAAGCTTGGGAATTTACTTTTGCTAGATGGATTAAACTCTGTTTAGAGATCCGGGAACTTTCTTTCTTCCGTTATTTATGGTTGGACTCTTATCCAAACACCTGGCTATCTTATGTAAACAACAAAATAATGCAATTGGGACTTTCTCCTTCTGAACTACTTACTCTGGAGAATAATACGGTGAAGGAAATACTATTTCTACAGTTCAGGGGCGTAACTATAATAGGGCAAGGGGAGACAGTTGTCTGGGGGCCCACTGCCTTGGGGGCCCCCCAGAAGCAAGTCACATGAGTGACTGCCCCAGCCACGCACTCACCTGGGCTTTCTTCAGTTGTATTCATCCTCTGAAACTGATGTGAGTGTTAAGACCTGGAGTTACCAGAACAGCATGTCTTTCTCTAGTACCATTAAATGACTTGCATCATCCACAATTTACAAAACCTTTTAAAAAATAATTTAGGATGATGTTCTATTGTGGCACATAGGAGATATATATATAAATTTTACTATGCTTTTTTGTTACCACTATTCAGCCTCATTTAAGATTTCTTTACTTCATGAGGTGAGCTTCAGTGAGGGGGGCGGCATTTTAAAATCTTGTGTCTGGGCCCACTCCAACCTTGCTACGCCCCTGCTACAGTTGCATGACACTGAACGTCAGGAACTTACGTCTTCGGCTAACAGGACCTGCTCTCCCCTACATTTTGGGATTCCCCCCCCCCCCCCCGGGAGACAGAGGTGCAAATTATCTAACAATGCTTCACTTTTCCAAGTTTCGGGTTGCGTTTGCTTGGGCTCGCTTAAATGTGCTGCCCTCCTCTCTTTTGGCAAGGAGGTTCGCTAAGGATTCTTCAGCTACGGTTTTCTTCCCCTTTGGCTCTGGCCTCCTGGAAACTGTTACCCATGCTCCGTTATATTGTTCTTTGTATCGAGGTGTCAGAGAAGAACTTATTCCCCCCCCCCCTTTTAGTTAGATTTCCTGGAATGTGTGAGATTTTTATACACAATATTGCCTTGTGGATACAAGCTGTGAGATTACAAAAGTGGTGGCCAAATTTTTTTATATTGCTATGAGATTAAGGTCTCAATTTTAGAAGCTGTTTTACTGTTTTTAAAGTAATCTATCCTGGATGCTTGTATACTGTTTTATTGTGTGTTATTATCAGTTACTATTTGTGTGTATTAGTTATATTTGTTATTCTGATTTTTATCTTTTGTCTGGCCAATGGCTGTAATAAAAAATTGATAGACATACATGAGTTACACTATATAGTCTTCTGTGCAAAAAAAAAAAAAAAAAAGTGTAGTAGAGGGGTAGACAACCTTGGCTCTCCAGCCATTGTTGAACAACAACTCTCATCATCCTCAGCCACAACAACAAAAGTTCAACAGCTGAAGAGCTAAGGTCCCCTACCCCTGGTGTATAGCATCACATCAACTGCCACCTTGTTGTGACTCCTTGCAACAGCACATTTGCTATGTTAATTACCAAGGTTTATTTGGAAAAACTGCTTGATCCAGTTTCCAGAAATCTCTAGTCCAAACAGCTGTGGGTGGAAGAATAGTAAGACAGACTTACTATTCCTGTTTACTAGCTCCTGTTTCAGTTCTTGAACTGTTGTCTTGCAGGTGCAAACAGTCTTGTGCTGGTCTCACATGTATTTGTATGAAGAATGGTTTGGCATGCACAGCAATATGCCACACAGAGAAACGTGACAACCAAGCTGGCAAAGATGAGGTTGACTGGATGATGACAATGACTTTTATGATTAGCTAAAATAACTTTACTTGAAAACTTTGCAATTTCCTACAAATTTCTATAGAAACACTGATTTTAATATTTTCTATAGATTAATGTTTTCAAAATACTAATAAAATAATAAATATTGCCATGGGAAAACCATCTTTTTCATTTTTAGCCACCAGTCTGTTACTTCAGAGAGCAAATGTTGGATTAGTAAATTTGTTTGGCCATCTTACAGTCATTGTTGCTTATTATGCATTTTAAAGCTATTTTAACATAATAAAAATGCAAAAACTACTCATTATCAAAGACCATCATGGTTAATAATTCTACTAGGGTCATAACTAATCCAAAAAACACTACCCCAATTTTTAGATTGTGAGCCCTTTGGGGACAGGGATCCATCTTATTTATTTATTGTTTATCTATGTAAAACACTTTGGGAACTTGTTGAAAAGCAGGATACAAGCAAATCTCGTTATTCACGTTTTCACATATTCATGGGTGTCTAACTGGCACCCGATTTCATTATCAGCGGATACTAAAGGGTTAAAACCTGCATATTTGCAGTTCCTAGAGGACCAAAAGTGACTGCAGAGATCACTTCTGGCCGCCATTTTGTCTGCAGGAGCCATTTTTGTGGCTTATTTTTATTTTTAAAGCATTTTTCCCGTGGTTTTTCACAGTTTGGGGTAGCATTTTGCAGTTTGGGGGGCATTGTCAGGTACAGGCAAGGCACAAGGAGATCCCATGAACCACAGTACAGTAAATGCCTTTCAGGGTTTTTTGGTCCTTTTTTTTCATCCAGAAACCTAACTCCCCATTTTCCATAGGCAAAATGCCTAGTTACTTGTGGTAGTAGGCAAGGAACACAATCCACATGAGTAACAAGGTATACCTGTATAAATATTTGTTGTAGTAGTAGCAGCTGTAATAGTAATAAACTGTTTATTCACTCAAAATGTACTGATCAACGCATTTTTAGGCCCTTGGCCCATAGACTATACTGCCACATCTTCCTTCATAAATAAATCCATCACACTTCAAGCACACAGATTAGCTACTAGTAACACAGTAGCAGCATAGAACTGAAAGTCAGTAGCACAGACCTGGCAAACCAAGAGTAGCATATACCCGATGTATTTAGGATGCAATCTCCCGAAGAACCTTAAAAACCAACTTCTTAAAACATGTAAAAATTATGGAGCAACGCAAGAGTAAAGATCCATGGCTCCCCACCACCTGAACCCTGACCATTTAATCTGTCTGGAAGATGTTGCCTCTGGCACTATCTCAGCATCTACTAATTTAAGCAGCATTTTACAGACAAACTAGAGAACAAACAAGCAAGCAAAGAACTGGCTCCTTGATAAATCAGTCTCTGAAATTCATCCTCCTGGTTCTTGATCCTCATTGCCAAGAGTTATTATCGGGGCACAATGCTGTTGTGACAGAAGAAGTCACAACTACCCAAAATCCCCTTCTATACAAGTTTTAAAGGGCTCACAGAATGTGAGCCCTTTGGGGACAGGGAGCCATCTTATTTGTTATTTCTCTTTGTAAACCGCCCTGAGCCATTTTTGGAAGGGCGGTATAGAAATCGAATTATTATTATTGTTGTTGTAGTAGTTGTTGTAGACATAACAAGCCATTGCCATCTTGACTCCATGATCCTCAACCCTTCATTATTTCCTTGTATGTCCATTTCCTTCTGCCTTATGTGAGGCTTTACTTCAATCTCACTTTCTCTTTGGCATTTCTTATCGTCAAGAAATATCTCCCCCACCCATGGATTCTTCAGGTCCCCCATTTTTCAGCTTACTTCATCCCACATCTTTTAGCCACATTTTCTAAAACTCCTAACTCTCTACCCACTATTAGCACACAGCTCATATGAAGCTGCCTTCTACCAAGTCAGACCACTGGCCCGTGCAACTCAGAATGTGCTCTATGACTGATTAACAGCCAGCTTCTCCTGTCATTTAAGCACTTCAGAGCCTCCTCATTCCCTACAAAAATCTTGACAGCATTTCCCCCGCAACAGTCTGGAATGTTCACACCAAGGTAGCCAATTTTTAGAAAAAAGGTAGCATATAAATCAAATAAATCAATCAGCAGATTTCTCTCTGCATGAAGATGTTTTATATCAGGTGGTTTATAAAACCAATAAATAAATAATACAAAGCAAATTATGTACCCCCAAATATAACACACTAAGGGCCATCTAGATTCTACAGACAAGAATGCTGTGTATCTGAAATTATTCTGTGCACCAATACAGGTAGACTTACAGATTGCTCAAACTTTGAAAAGAGGCCATAGCTCAGTGATAGGGCACACTTTGAAGGTTCCTCAGTTTCAAATCCTGGCATTTCCAGTTAAAGGATAGCAGGTACCATTGCTGGAAGAAGTCCCCTGCTTGAAACCTTGGAGTGCTACTACCAGACAAGAGAAGACAGCATTTGGACTAAGTGGACCAATGAAGTGACTCAGCATAAGGATACTTCAGTGTAAGTAATTGCCACCCACACTGTGCAGTCCTCAGGAGTCTCAGTTCCATGTTGTTGAATCCAAGCACAGAAGGTAAATGTTGATAAGCGGAGCGGGGGGCTTAGCACCAGGTCTTCTTAGTTTGTTTTGGATAAGAGCAGTTCTGCACAAAAGAACTGCAGGAGGCAATAAAGAACTAGGGATGTGCACAGAACCATGGCGGAAAGGCTCAAAGGCAGCGGGGGTCTACCTTTAAGAGCGAGGGAGGGTGCACTTACCCCCCCCCCGCCACTTTCCCCCCACCAGCATCCATGTTTTTCAAAGCCCATTGGGGCGGCAGCGTACCTCCCTGCTGCCCCGCTGCCCTCATCTTCCGGATATGACTGGAAGTCGCCAACGTGCCTTAAAGAGGCAAAGGCCAAGGAACATCGAGGCCTCCCTCCTAGAGGCCTGCTGCTGCCATGGCTGCTTTTATGGAGAAGTGCCTCAAGATAGCACCTACTTCCACCGGAGCGAAAAGGGCAGGCGGATGATCAGGGAGAGGAGTTCAGGCACCTACCTCAAAACCTCATCCCTGGAGTTGTTGGGCCAGGGCTCGGCCAACATTCTGAGGCCAACTCATTATCCAGAAATGAAGAGAAGAAAATATGTAATTTTCTCTCTCAGCACTGTTTATCATATGCTTGCTGAACTACTGCTGCTGTGATGCTTGCTTATGCTTTCTCATCTTATGCTGGATCTCAGATGGAGAAAGGCAGAACTTGGGTGCCTGCCTGTACATTCCTGGAGTTGTGGTGGCTTCAGGCTTAGTTTGTTTGTGAGATGTCATGGTGAGAGATGGACAGTGGCAGAGGTGTGTGTGTGTGTTTGATTTTTTTGTGGTCACTGCTGTGAGCTCCATGTCCGGACTTGTGCTTCACTCTCTGGTGGCTCTGCTCTGCAATCAGATTCTGCATTGGCATTGCAAGGTGCACTATTATTCTTAGAATGTGGCTGAAGTGGAAGTTGCCCTCTGGTGGTCTGCATCATGCATTCTTCTGCATTGCAAGGTCAGGTCACGTGCACTTAGTCAAATCTGGCTCTGAAAAGATTGTTCCAAGTTAGGAACATAGAAAGCTGCCTTCTACTGAGTCAGACCATTGATCCATCTAGCTCAGTATTGTCTACACAGACTGACAGTGGCTTCTCCAAGGTTACAGGCAGGAGTCTCTCTCAGCCCTATCTAAAGATGCCAGGGAGGGAACTTGGGACATTCTGCCTATAAGCATGCAGGTGCTCTTCCCAGAGTGGCCTCATCATCTTACAGCACTCATATGTAGTCTCCCATCCAAATGCAAACCAGGTCAGACTCTGCTTAGCAAAAGGGACCATTCATGCTCGCTACCACAAGACCAGTTCTCTTCCTGCTTGCAAAGGGTGCTGTTGCAATGGACTGGAGTAATAATTGTGTATCAGTGTGTGAAAGCAACATGTGCCAATGATGTAGCGGGCACCTAGCACTGTGGCTTGCAGATTCTGGGTCAGATGCAGTGATGAGCTGGCTGCCTCCTTTTCTGGACTGTGTTTTGCACCGTGCTGGATGTTCTGTGTTGGGATATTAGCCTTTTCTGTACTGTCTTATGCTGGTGTCGCAGTGTACTGTTTCACCCATAGGGAATAACGGGGAATTCAAACTGCCCCATTAATCCCCATGGGTAGCACCTATGGATACCAAAGCGTGTTGGGTGTTAGGGCATGATGGGTGCTGCCTACCACCAACCCACAGAACAATCGAGCAATCAGGTGATTTTTAATGTATTTTTATTTTTATCTCTAGGTCATTACAGGCCATTGACCTACTGACCCAGATAAAATAAATCATTTAAAATTGTCCGATTACTTTGCAGGTTGGGTAGTAAGGGTAGTAGACACTATGCATTGAAGTAATAGGGTGGTTTGAATTCCCCATTATTCCCTATGGGTGAACTGGTTCAACAACCAGACTAGGGGCCAGTTCAGTTGAACTGGTTCGCAAACCTGTGGTCCAGTTTGATTTGAACCGAACTGTGGAAAACTGTTCAGCACACACTCCTAGTGGGTGAGGATGTTATTTCAATGACTGTCAGGTTGCTACAATTTAAGCTTTAGGCTTTAAGCTTCCTCATTCTGGAAGGACAAATACCACAGGTTATAAATTATAACTGCTGCAGCTTTTATTCTTGTGAGAATTTCTCTTGACAGCACAATGGAAGATTATTACTGTAAGTCTCAAAAACTGAAATTTTCAAAGTCCTAAAGATATGTAATGAATGGGTAGAACTTGAAAGTTTTCTTGGTTGCTGAGTATTCTTATATGCACACAGATAATATTACTCTCACCAAGCCTTTCCTATTTTTAAGTATTTCTGAGTTGCAGATAGTAGGATATTACTACTAGCATATAAGGATAGCTACCAATCATAACAGAAGTACACATACACTTCCACATATTTCAAAGCAACATTTTTGAGATCTTGTTAAGTCAAGTATTTGCAGTTCTCTAACTAGAGCACACATAAGCTCAAATTTAACTATACTGAGTGGGAAATGTACAACTGTTAATCAGCTATGCCTGTGGTAAAAATTGGTTTAGGACAACATGGGAAGAAAATGGAAAATACTGGCCAGTATTGTCCATGTTCTTCAACAGATCAAAAGAATTCAGATAGTTTGTGCCGTTGGTGGAGAATAGAAGTTCAACGGGGCTTCTTCCCCAATAGGTGTGCTTAAGAGCGCGGCTTTAACGTCATCAATATCTCAAAATGCTAATACTTATTCCCAGGCTAGGGAGTCTACTGCATTTTTGTCATAAAACATTAGAACACACGGAAGCTGCCGTCCCGCTTTCCAAATGGAAGTCTTTCACAGCACCGGCGTTCCAGAACTCATACACTGAGCTCGAGTAGACTTGTACTGCAATAGCCCAAAAAGCATGTCTGGCATGTCAGCGCCACGACGTCGATTTGCCACTTGTTTATCAAGAACGGCTCTGTGTGCGTTTAGCAGCAGCTGCTGAACAGGCAGCAATGCAATAGGTGCAGCAGCTTCCCCTCCCAGCATCTCCATGCCGAAAGCGGATGCACCTACTGATCTGCTACCTGTCAGGCAGCTGGAACGCCGATCTTCTACTCACATGCAAGAAGAAATATATATATATACACACACGCAGCCTGCAATCCCAAAGGGAAAGGGAGGCCCGCCGCCAGCTCCGTGGGGTCGGTTTCCTCCGCGACCATTCGGTAAGCGCAACCGCGCTTGCCAATCACGACGCAGCACCGCCGTCGTCCGAGGTGCTGCCGACCCTGCCCCTGGTGGGCAGGAGGTACCTACCGAGTACATGGGGGTCCCTCGCTGGGCTCTGCCGGACCCCGCGACTGTTGCCGTCATCGCCAGCTTCTCCTGCCGGCGGCCGTTGCTGGCTGAGTTCACTCCTTCCTAATCGGCTCCCTCAGTGGCGTCCATTAACCCGCTGCCGCCGTCTCCTCCTGCCGCTGCCGCCCTGTCTCCTCGCCTCCCTTCCTGGCGGCTCCTCAAGCCAAGCCCAAGGAAGAGGGGGGGAGATATCAGCCGTGGGGGAAGGGCGGAAGTAGCCCATGGGTGCCGCCATCTTGGTAGAGACGGTGGTCGCGTGAGGCCAAATTGCATTTTGTGCAGTCACATGTCGTTCTGCTCCCTTTGGAGAGTTAATTGAACGGGGCCGCATAAGCATTTTTAGCATGGCAGCAGGAAGCCGGGCAGCTGAACAGGAGCTGGAGAAGAAAGAAGAAGATCTCGCTTCCGCAAGCTGCCTGCTGGATACTGTCCTAAGTTCCTTGTATGACTTTGGTGCGTAAAATGCCGCGTAGCTCTTTAGGCAAGGAGTTTGTGTTCCGTAATTTTCTCCAGACTTACTTGCCTCGGAGCTTTTGCAAGTTTCTCCCGGATGCCAGCCTCTCTCTGCACCGTGCAGGGAGTTTGTCCACAGTGCTTCAGGCGTTACAAAATTGCTACAGGGAAAGCAGTCTCTGGTGTAACCACTGAAGTGCGATCTCGATGTAATGATCGGCTAGGATTTGTTGTTCACACTAGCTTTTGGGAGGTCTGGGGATCTATTGTGCAGCATGCCCTGCGACAATTGTTTTATATTATGTGTTATATTATTATTGGGCAGGCTCCAGACTAACTTAGTCATGAATAAATCCCGTTGAAATGAATGGGACTAATAAATAACTTGTCTCATTGATTTAATTAGTCTGCGTGGATGCGACTCAGAGGCCTGCCTGGAGGCCTGCAATCTGAGGCTGCAATTCCGAGCACACTTACAAGGGAGTAGTAAGTTCTATTAAATTCAATAGAAGTTACTTTTGAGTAAATGTGGTTTAGATTGGGCTCCACAAATTCATTTCCCTGAAGGAAAATGCTGTGCTAACTGGGCAAAGAGGCACCTTCTTAACGTGGTGATTTTCTTTATTTAGAGGGAGAGAGTAACTGGCCCTCCACCCCCAGCACAGTACCTCCAGTGACTTGCTGGGGTCTATCTTGTGTTTCTTTTTAGATTGTGAGCCCTTTGGGGACAGGGAGCTATCTTATTTATTTTATTTATTTCTCTATGTAAACTGCTTTGGAAACTTTTGTTGAAAAGTGGTATATAAATATTTGTTGTATACATTGAATGGCACAGTGGGGAAATGACTTGATTAGCAAGCCAGAGGCTGCTGGTTTGAATCCCCACTGGTATGGTTCCCAGACAGTGGGAAACACCGACTCGATGGCACACTCTACCTTTATGCATAAAGTAAAGGTATGCTGTCGAGTCAATGTCAACTCCTGGCAACCACAGAGCCGTGTGGTTGTCTTTGGTAGAATACAGGAGGGGGTTTCCATTGCCTCCTCCCACACAATATGAGATGATGCCTTTCAGCATCTTCCTATATCGCTACAACCCGATATAGGTACCAGCGGAGATTTGAACCGGCAACCTTCTGCTTGTTAGTCAAGCATTTCCCTGCTGTGCCACTTAAGGTGGTTACGCGTTTTTTATATATATATACACACACACGCACACACATCCGCACGCACACACGCGCATACACATACACACATTCATAGGGTAAAGAAACTCTAGATTGCAAAATCCCTTGTAGTTTTTATTTTTAAAGTTAGAGATGCATTTCTATATATGCATCTCTAAGTTTAAATATAAATATAAACTCTAACTCTACAAGGGATTTTGCAATCTAGATTTTCTTTACCCTATATTTTTGTTATATATAGAAACAATAGTGAAAACAGATCCAAAAGGCTTTTAAAACTGGACTCTTAAACCACCTATTCTAAAGTAGCTGCTATGCTAAAGTCAGTGTGAGGGTGATTTTAAGAGTTGTCGCTTAAATTAGATCTTCTCCCCACCCCACCCCCCAAAAATTGAAACAAAAAATCCCAAGGCTGGTTTTTTGTTTTGCTAATATTAGAAAACATAACTGAAGTTGATAGCAAAGTACTTGCAGTGGCTGGAATACAAAAATTTCTTTTGGCATGCCCCATGGAATATTTGAGAGTTTGATTTGTTTGTTTGTTGCGAGGAGGTGGCGAAACCTATGTCATATTGCTTTGAGAATCTCAGTTTCGAGAGAAGCTTGCATGGCTGTTTGAAGCTGGGGTGGTGGTGAAAAATAACCCAAGTCCCTTTGGGTGTGTGGAATTAGCTGCAGGATTCTTTGTATTCCAGTGGATAGAATTTTTAGGCCACTGCAAAGATTTGGTTTTGAAAGGCGAAAACCTAATCATGTGCTCATTACTCCTGGCCCCGCATGGAGGCAGCCATTTCTGCCAATTACCTCTGTGTAGTGTGGTCCCGTGCACAGCACCAGGGATTTATTCCTTAATAAAGGAAAATAGAGTGCTGAGAAGCCTCACTGGAGTCTTGGAAGGATTGCAGGAAGGCCCATGGGGAGCACTGGAAAATGTAGTCCTTCCCAGCGCTTTCCCATAGAATGCTCATTCTGCCTATCTGCCCATCCACCCATCCTTCCTGTATGGTTTATTTATTATTTTATTTTATTTTATTTATTTGTTCGATTTATATACTGCCCTTCCAAAATGGCTCAGGGTGGTTTACAACAAGATAAAAACAATTAAAACAAGCAACAGTTAAAATCAGAACTATAAAAACAAAATAAAACCAATTAAACAATTCAACCGCTAAAATGCCCTGGAGATGTAGTGGTTAGAGTGCTGGACTAGGGGAGACCCGAGTTCAAATCCCCATTCAGCCATGATACTAGCTGGGTGATTCTGGGCCAGTCACTTCTCTCTCAGTCTAACCTACTTCACAGGGTTGTTGTCAGGAGAAACTTAAGTATGTATTACACTGCTCTGGGCTCTTGGAGGAAGAGCGGGATATAAAATAATAATAATAATAATAATAATAATAATTGTCTGTAAATACAAAATATATGGTATCCAAATCCCTTCCATGTTCTTTTAGTTTTAAAAAAGAGATTAACAAATGTTTCCTTTAAACACAGGTGAATCAGTACTGGATGCAAACAAAAAGAGAAAAGGCAAAAAGAAGAATTCACAAGGGAAGTTGGGAGGAAAGACCGGCAGTAATCTATTGGAAGACAGAGACATGAATCTTGAATCTGACACGGTAGCCTCGGGCAAGAGGAAAAATGCCTCCAGCTTCTTTGAAAACCTGAAAAATGAACTGGCTCATGAGTGTGCTACTCAGAAAAGGCCTGTCTCAGAATCTCATACTCCTGATGGTGTCTCACCTCCACCTTCTCGGCAAGGGGCTGCAATCTCTGTTGTGACATTCCACAGTCGAAAGAGAAAGAAGAATCCTAAAGCTGAAATAGCTGACAACGGTGACTCCAAGGTAAGGTGGTCCAAGGAACATCAAATAAGTACAGGAGCAAACAATCCAGTAGCTAACACTTTTTTAGTGATGGCCAAAAGAGTTGCTGGCATGTTGGTGACTGGAGAGACAGAGAGAAAAGAACCAGCTATTTCCATTGACAAAACCGTCCCTGTCAGGTCACCTAGAGCAATTCTTCCTTCAATTCCACCTGTTTATATGCCTATTATACAATAGTTGAACTACAGTATAGGGCAGTATAGGGCAGTCTTAATTATGTTTACAGTAAAGCCTATGCACACATACGTGGGAATAAACCCCATTGAACACAATGGGACAGACTTCTGAGTAAACAAGCATAGGATTGCACTGCTGCTCTCTAGTAAATGGGCTTAGGTTTGTAGCTAAATTGAACTGGGTGTCCTCCAGCATGAGCAGTCCTTAATACTGTAATTCTGAGCTGTATTTAAGGGTTGTTTAAGGACTGTACATATTTTGGGATTTTGACAGAATTGAGCCTTTGGGAGACTGGTATTACAGAACATAAGAAGAAATGACAGCAGAACTCATATAAGCTTCCCAGCAGAACTCATAATTTGTTTTATTGCATTTTTAAAATATATATATCCAGAAGATTTGGAATTGATAATGAATCCTCTTTACATTAGAGAGATCTTTGATTTTTATGTGGTGGGGAGTAAAGATAATGCACTAGATCTTCAATTTCATTATAATCACAGGCACAGAGGGGCTTTCTCTCTCTCTCATATAGTCTCATATTTCATATCTAACAATGTTGATGGTAGGCTGGAATTGTAATTTGGCAAAAGGTCTCCAACTAGGTAAATGCCAACAGATACTTTTGCACTCAATTGGTAGTTTTATATTGATGGTGCCTTTCTGAAAAATGAATATTTTGGATTTTTACTGGATATAAACTAGCATCTTACCTAACTACATTTATCTATGTCCAGTTTTTTAACGCATCTTCACTATCTATGAAATTAATGGCCCATGTGTTCTGCAGCATTGAGAGGGTGAAGGAAGAGCCACAGCTTCACGAAGAGGGTGCTACGGACCTCAGCCAAAGGTTTGCTCCATAGCCAAGCACATTCCAGGTGGATAGTGGGGAGATTTTCACTGCTCTCTCTTTCTTCCAGAAGTACTCTTTAGCTTCCATAAATATGTCCCTGAGGGTCTCATAGCATGTTGGCCAATAGAATCAACCTCTTACATTGTTTAGATCAATCATACACACATACATATGGAGAGAGAGAGAATTAATAGTTTTCAGGAAGAATCTGCAATTGCCACAAAAACAACATTGACCTCTTCTGTGCCCTGGCTTTCAGTAACGGCAAGCCTACCATGGTCGTCCTCATTTTAGCTGGCGTGTTCATCGGGCAGAGTAAGCAAAGCTGTAAGAATCTGATTTTGTAACTTCTCTCTAGCATATAAATAACTCCATGCCTGTATTTTGGTTCAGTATAACAACTGAGCAAGAACGTTCACAACACATATGTGTTACCACATTTGCTCAGATGTGTGATTGTTATCATGCTTCACGACTATCCTTTGGCTTAAGTGGGCAAATTAACACAAATTAGATGCAAACGTGCACACTGCCGTGTTGTTTTATAAGGTGAACAAGAAGCCATAAGATCCCCACCATAATATGCACAAACCATACAGTAAAGAGCATGCAACAACTTGGTCCAGTATAATTTTATAATTGTATTCTCAACCTAAGATAAAACAAAGATAACAATAGAAAATCACATAGATGAAACTAATCATATGGCATTGAAGAAATTGTAAAGTCCATTCATTGTGTGGAGAGTGTTATAGTCCATTTTAAACAAGTCCACAAACCCACAGTGGTGACACGGCAACCTCCATTTCGATGTTAAAATTTGTCAAGTGAAAAAACAGTCTTGGAAGAGTGACAACACTTGTCCGAATGCTCCAAAGTCCAATACAGTGTACAGATACCTCTGTTATCTCTAGGAGTACCAAACTACTATAACATTCTAACAAGATACAAGTAGCTACATCAAAATGGAGGTCACTGGATCGCCATTGTGGATTTGTTAATAACGGACTATATCACTCTCCGCACAATAGACTTTACCTTTTTTTCAGTGCCATATGATTAGTTTCATCTATGTGATTTTCTATTGTTATCTTTGTTTTATCTTATGTTGAGAATATCTTTGATCATAAAATTGTTGCATGCTCTTTACTGAATGGTTGTTTTATGGTGGAGATCTTAGTGATTGATGTTTGCTTGATTTAAGAGACCCCAGTATGCATTATTTCTCTTTTGTTTTATAAGGTAGACAGAAACCTGGATGTGGGTAAAAGTGACTTTAGAGTTAGGGTACTCAGAAGGAACTTAGGGAGTCAAGACTGGTTTCTTGAAAAACAAAGACAAGGTTTATTAAAGAACAGAATTTACAAGACAAAAGCAATAGTTGTCCATCTCTCGGAGAACCAAGACAGAGATCCCAACTACAGGATGCTGGTCCTTAAAAATAATACTGAATTCTAGCGAATGCAAACTTTGAGAAGATCCTAGCACAGAGGGGCAGGGAAGAGAGGGATGATAGACAAAGAGAAAGGGATAGTCAGAATAATATACCTATCCTAGGCTGTACTGCAGAGCTGAAGACTGAGGATACCAAGGTTGCTGATGTCCTTCTTTGGGATGGAAGGAGGCAAAGGCCTTTTGTTTCAGGGAGGAGGCCTAGTCAGCCAGGCTTCTGGCACAAGGAAAAGGCAGTGTGCCTTAGGCTCCCAATTGCTAGAGTCTGCTAACTTGGGGTGTGCTGAGGTATCCCAGGGACTTAGGGGAACAATTACAAATCACCCTGTGGAAGATAGGATTTATCTCTATAATGCATGTTGGCATTGTCCATCCAAATCACGCCTCTAGTTTAAACTAGTATTTGGAGCATGTGTAGAGGGGCAGTTTGGAGAACAAATGCAAATTTATCCCATCCCTGTCACGCCCATGTGCATGATAAAGGGATGTGCCAGAAGGGCGTCAAGATGTACATAGATGATTTCATGACAGTCATGCTCTTGGTGTATCCCCTTCTTAATTGTGTGGGCAGTGAATTTATCACTTATACTGGCCCTTAATGATACTGAATTTATTGTGTATCCTGACCCTTTTCCTCTATTAAAAAGTCTGTAAAAAGGCATTGATCATCCCAGTCCTGACTCTGGAATAGTATCTGTATACATTGCCATAATCAAACACAGAGCTAAAAAAAATAGAGATAATAATTTACTCCAAAGCCCATCACATCAGATACTGCAAGCAGATCAATAAAAGCAGCATAAACCTACAGGTTGGTTTTGTTGGTTTTTGTTTAGTTACTTAACTTGTGATGGAGAATAATACACTCTATTAGAGTAATTTTTCCTGCCTTTTTCTCTGCAATTATCTGATGACTCTGGCTTAATTCAGCAGTATAGAACCCCATATAACAATCTGAAGACCACACAGAGCAGGATTATTGGACTCATAGTTCCTTGGTGATATTGATACCAGCAACAGGTATTTACCTGGTTGTGAGTGTGCCAGAATAAACCAACTAGGCAGAGACTATTTCCAAGAGATTTATTGTTCTGCAGAACAAGCAAGCAGTGATCCTGTGAAACCAACAGTTCCAAAGCAGGACCCCCTCATGGAGTCCGTTCCACTCCTTTATACATGGGAGTATAACTTGCAACATTTCAGCACAACAACCCAGACAGGTAGTCCATGCATACATCATCAGAGTAAGCAAAAATAGAATCACAGTAAGGCAGGAGTGTAACAAGGCTGGAGTGGGCCCAGAGACAAAATTTCAAAATGGGCCCCTCACTGATACACACACACACTTCACAATATATAGTCATGTTACTTGCCTCTGGGGGGTCCCTTGAGGCGTGGGGGCCCCCAGGCAGCCGCCTCCCCTTGCCTAATAGTAGTTATGCCCCTGCAGTAAGGTCTTTGTGCATAGAAGATCGACATCAACTACAAAGAGCCACATCAGCCCTTATCAGGGTACATTCCAGCCGGGGCAATATTCCCAGACTGGAAGGCATATTCTTTGTCTACTATGTTGCTAATCGTTAAGGTATCAGGAGATGAGACTGAGAAGCTTAAGCTAATACATGCCTCATTGTTCTTCATGATAAACATTGCTAACACATGTCCAAGATGGCGTTAGTCAGGTTCACCCTAGTATCAATACGATTTGCATGTATGCCCTTTTAATGTGTGACTTTGGGCTAATCTTGACCATCCAAAAGTGTTTGCTATTTAATAGCTAAACTGAAACTCCTTGATAATTAACAGGGCTGGAATGAAAAGAAAGATGCTTTTGGATAACAAACATCTGTACCAGTAAGGTCCATATTTAATACAAAGCATGGCTAAACTTTTGCTATTTAAAAGTATATGCTGAAATTTCAGGGATAATATCAGCTGTGGAAAATGGTAAAATAGGAAAACATATGGATAATTTTATTTTTATTTCAATAAGATTACAGCAGTACATATAATCAAGGATAGCAATTGTATAACTGGAAAAGAAAAGGGGGTGAGGGGGAAGAAGATCCCTTAAACATAACTTTAACACAATAAAATACAACCTACTAGGGGAAAAGAAAGATAAAAGGACACCTTCTTCTAAGGATATATATGTCTCTTGTTTTCAGAGCATAAAGAATTCATTAAAATTTGACGAAATAGCTGAAAATTAACTTCTTTATCTTTCCATCTAAATCTGAAATAAAAATATAAGAGACACCAGCAACAGTCACTGGAGAGTTACTCAGCTGGTGGTGGATAGGGCCAGTTCCTCTTCCTCTGCTAAATAAAGATAATCACCACTGCCTCTGCCCAGTTAGCAGGGGATTTTGGAGACAACCCCCCGCCCCCGAATGAAGAATCCACAATTCTTGATGTAATGCTACATTCCATATGCTGGGGATATACCCCAACAAAACATGAATGCCCTTGACAGGCAATTATTGCTGTAACGGCATGTTAACAACCTTATGCATTTCAAGACAATATGGCACAATAACTGGACAGGGCCAAACCATATGTGTAAGTGCACCCTCATACAAATTACACCTACAACATCTAGAAGTCTGTAACCGTCCCTTGTTAAACATTCTCTGACGTGTCCAATAAACACGGAATAAAAGTTCTGCTGTATAAGCCTCATTTTAAGATCCAAAGAGGCATGTTTCACTGCCTTCAAAGCAATCTGCCATTGATTTATAAGATGCAGTATTCAAGATCATTGTTTCAAATATCTCATATATACAAATACGACAAATATGTATATACAAATATGACAAATATTTATATACTGCTTTTCAACAAAAGTTCTGAAAGCGATTTACATAGAGAAATAAAAATAAACTAGCTGGGCTGGGCGCAGAGTATCTGCTCCTCTAGTTTGCCTCAGCTGTTCTCTCTACCCGCCGCACCTGGTGGCACTTATTTTCAGCCGGGTGCCCACCCTTCCGCCAGCTGGGTGTGGGTGGCTCACCGTGTCATTGATGTAAAAGTTGAATAGGAGCAGGGCCAGGCTGCAGCCCTGTTTGACTCCCTTCTGTGTCAGGACAGGGTTTGTAAGGTGCCCTTGTGGGTTATACCTTACCTTGAGGGTAGTATCTGCATGAAGAATGGAGCACCAGGCATTGGTCAGTTGTGGATCTACCCTCCCTAAAGCCAGCTTGCTCCTCTGCAAGAAAATTTGCTTGGTCTAGCCAGTCACTAAGTTTCCTGTGTAGATGTCTAGCATAGAGCTTGCAGTTAAAATTATTAACTGATTTTAATGGTGTTTTAATGTAAACTGCCCTGAGCCTTTTGGAAGGGAGGTATAAAAGTTTTAATAATTAATAATAATAATAATAATGGCCCTTCTCTTTTCTTGCGTGCCAGTATTTATTTATTTATTTATTTATTTAATACATTGCTATACCGCCCAAAAAGCAAGTTCTCTGGGCGGTTTACAAAACGATAAAAACAGCCAATAAAGATTAAAACATTTCAGCAATTAAAATTAAACAGTTAAAACTATTAAAAACACAGTTAAAACATATCTAATTAAAAACCTGGGTGAACGAATGTGTCTTGACTGCCCTTTTAAAAGTTGTAAGAGTTGGGGAGGCTCTTATTTCTGCAGGAAATGTGTTCCAAACCCTCGGGGCAGCAATGGAGAAGGCCCGTCCCTGAGTAGCCACCAGACAAGCTGGTGGCAACTGCAGATGAACCGTAGGTGTTTATATTGTCTCTTGAGGTACAGGTGGTGTGGGAAGACTATTGTGGAGTTGGTTCCTGTACTGGTTTTGTGGATATGGTAGATGGAAATAAGAGTTTTCCTTGCATCAACAGAATCCTTGTCCAACCACAGTTTGGATGGATACACAGGCAGCTTTGAGAGGGGTTCAGCCCTATAGATTAGATGCACTGGGGTTTTGTAGGTTGCCAGGGGGCACAAGTGTGATCCATTGATGTTAGGGTTAACTGGTAGCTATGAAAAGGTTCTGCAGCAATTAGCTCCTTAATTGTTCTAACTGGGGGGACTGTTTGGCATGACACCTGGCTCGGCCTGCAGGTAAAATTGTGTGTATGTAGCAGGCCCCCAAGTGGGTCTGCTGGGTGAGGGACAGTAATTGGAGGCAGATTGGGATATGGTCACTGTCAAGGTGAGGTATTACCATAAAGTTCTCTGCAAAGGGAAGCAGGTTTCTGGAAACAGTGATATAGTAGGTTGTAGGTTGCCAGTGGGGCACGAGTTGCTTCCTGTACCGGTTTTGTGGATATGGTAGATGGAAATAAGAACTTTCCTTGCATCAACAGAATCCTTGTCCAACCACAGTTTGGATGGACACACGGGCAGCTTTGAGCGGGGGGCGGGGGGGGCGGTGATCAGCCTTACAGATTAGATGCACAAGGTTTTTGTAGGTTGCCAGGGGGGCATAAGTGTGATCCGTTGAAGTTAGGTATAACTGGTAGCTCTGAAAAGGTTCCGCAGCAAGCAGCTCCTTAATTGTTCTAACTGGGGGGACCATTTGGCACGACACCTGGCTCGGCCTGCAGGTAAAATAGTGTTTGTGTGAGTAGCAGGCCTCCAAGTGGGTCTGCTGGGTGAGAGGCAGTAACTGAAGGCAGTCTGGTATATGGTCACTGTCAAGATGAGATATTACTATAAAGTTCTCTGCAAAGTGAAGCAGGTTTCCGGAGACAGCGATATAGTCAGTAGCACATGTTTTGGAGCCAAGTAAATAAATAAATTGCCCTGGATGGTTATCTGTGAATTAGCCATTTAATATATGGAGGTTGAGCCTGGCAGTCAATTTTGCTAGGCAGAGACCTATGTAATTTGATCTCTGGTCCTTTGAGAGGTGGGAGAGGGGGAGGTGCTGGGTCTCCAAGCAGCGGGGAGGAAGCTGATGTCGGGAAAATAGGGTGTAGTCATCAGGCCACAACCTGGCATTGAAGTCGCCCCGCAACACCACCAGTGCGTCAGGGTTGGCCAGAAAAAGGTCATCTGTATAGTATTCGAGTTCAACCCGTACAGAGCTGATTTTGGATTTTCATCACTGTGGCGGGAGGTACATATTGATTATCAATAGTGAGCTGGGACCAAGGTGAATTAGAATAGCCATAGCATATTGTTTAAGCGAAGTGAGGGGTGACATTGTTGCACGCAGGGTAGTGGAGACTAATATCCCCAGGCCACCTTTAAGTCTCCCTCGGATTGCCCCAGGAATTGCCCCCACTGTGTATGAGTGGTAGCCATTAAGCGTAAGGTCATCCACTGTCCAGGTTTCCTGCACCAAGATCATATCTAATTGGGAGAGGAAGTTGGTGGTGTCTGTGTCTCTGAAACAGAACCACCCAGCCACATTCCACGGCAGGTTCTTGATCTTATACTGGTCTGTGAGATGTCATAGGGTTGAGGTGGGAGTTGAATCCTGGGCAGGAGAACTCCGTACAGGATTCAGGAAATAACCAGCAGACAAGTTGGGAGACTGGGGCTCTTGCCAAGATGGGGAGGGAGGCACCTGCTAGCACCCGTACTTCTGACCTGGGGGGCACTGATGTGGCACTCGGATGGACCAATATTTCCATCACAGAAGCCATCTATCTTGGTTCCAGTCCTGGGAGTTCAACAGGGACGTCCTGAGTGCTCACTGGCTCAGGTAAGCTGCCTTGGGTGCTCAACTCACAATTGTTCTCAAGATGAGGGTCACTGTCCAAAGGTACACCAGTACACAGACCCTGCAAGGCGGTGCACACTTTCACTGTTTCAGGGCCCTGGGTGGGGCTAAGCAACTGGGCCTCTTGATGAGTGTATGCTGGAGGTAGGGGGGCTACTGCATGGCTCTGCACATCATTTTTATTGGATGCGAAGGAGGGGCTTGTGTGAATTTCCTCTTCCATTGTAGAAGACATCAGCCTTGGAGTTTGACGAGGGGGCACCACGGGGAGGACCTCGGAGACCCGTGGCAATCTATCTGGGGCGAGGAAAGCAGTGACACTGTCAAAGTGTGCATCAGTAGCAAGGAGCACTCCCAACAGTATGACATGACTGCTGCCCGATTGCCAAATATCAGCATTGCTTAACTCAATAATTAAGCAGGAAGCAAATGGATATACTTCTACATATTATCATCCTGCATTGTACAGGCACATTCTGTGGTCAAATTCTTAGGACATGCAATATTGACTCACATTATGTAACCATTTCAAGTAGCCTTGAAAAGGATAGAATAGAATTGGAGTAGAGAAGCTGAAGGAAACGACTTTGTACACAGTTATGAATATTGTGATATTACCCGCTTGTTCTGGTTCCCCCTCCCCAGCTTCCCTTCTTCCCCTCAGTTGTACCAGTTTAGTAACTACTCATACATTCAGTCATTGACATTCTAACATGTTCAAACCAGGCTTCATGTTTTTGTCATGTCTGTAACTGTGAGCTGTGTATCCTGAGCCATATCATCAGAAATTTTCCAGGAATTCCCACGCCTGCTATCTCCTCTGTATAAGTAGATCCAATAACCTGTATGGAGTTGTAAGAAGAAATGCAAGGAGCAACAGGCCTTAAAACACAACTGTCTTTCATTGTTACAACATGAAAGATGAAGCTCTGCAGAAACTCCACCCTCAACTCCTGCTCTCAAAACCATATGAGCTCCTAACCCTCTTCTGTGTAAAGAATGCTATATAGGGAAATGTGCGAAACAGCCATCGAGCTCCACTGTTGACCAACTCTGGTCAAAAAAGTAGAGTTTTAACATTTGTACTCCCCCCAACATTTGAGAATTGTGTCCAGGAATTTTCTCCGACAAATGTGGAAACCTTAGGCATGTCCTCCAAGACACTAATTATTTTTGATAAGGATGGGCATAGGGTCAAACTTCGAGCCTGATACTACAGGGAAATGGTTAATATATAACTATTGGCACATGAATCAAGCATATTCCAGTTGCATGCCTGGTACCAGTGCCGCAAACACCCCACACATAATGAATGATAAGCCATTTAGTTTCTGTTAACGTCTTCATCTTTCATACACGATTAAGAAGTTGGTAGTAAAAATACAAGAGATGGAGATGTATTTTACACGTTCTGGTTTGTTCACTTTTCAGCATGCCAAATTCAACTTTTTGTAAGTGTAATTTACTTTCCAAAGTTGTAGATCTTAAAGGGCACGATCCTGTCAAAGTAAAGCATATTTACCTGTAATGGATTTCAGTGAGAGAATTAAGCACTTTATGTGTTTTGTTTAACAAAGAATGTCATTCCCAAAGTCCATATATTCTATAAGCAAAAGTTCTAGAATGTTTGGTTTTTCTTATGTAAAACTATGTATTTGGAAAATTTATCTTGCCAGAAGCATGCAAGTCCATAAAGCTTTATATAAGAAATTAATCCATGTGTAGACCTAATGGCGCAGTGGGGAAGTAATCTGCCTAGAGAGCAGAAGGCTGTTGGTTTGAATCCCTACTGGTGTGTTTCCCAGAATATGGAAAATTCATATATTGGGCAGCAGCGATATAGGAAGGTGCTGAAAGGCACCATCTCATACTTCATGGGAGATGGCAATGGTAAGCCCCTCCTGTATTCTACCAAGAAAACTGCATGGGTCTGTGGTCGCCAGGAATCGACACCAACTCAACGGCACAACCTTTCCTTTCCATCTCATTTTAGATTTAATGGCTGACATGTAGACTAGTGTTGCACTGGGGTAATGAGTTGTGCACACCAAAGAGGTTTGTGGAGCTGTACAAAGTTGTGGTGCTCTGTGATATTGCACATCCACTAATGGAAGACCTTTTCCAGGACACATACAAGATTGTGCAATGCACTCAGCCGGAGCCCATCTTTTGTGTCTGTGTGCAGCTTGAAAGTCTCCCAGGCAAACTTCTTGAGCTCCTCCTTTCACCACCTCTCAGCTGTTCGGTGGGTGGGCGAGGCTTCCAGAGAGGCCTCCCTGAAGCCTGAAGCTCAGGAAAGAAGCAAGCAGGCAGGCAGGCAGAGAGTGTCCAGCACCAGAGCTCTCTGCAGACCCTCTGCCCAGCCCAGCCTTAGTAATGGAGGTGATTTCCTTTTTGTGGTTATCTCTCCCCATCTTTGAACATTTAGGGATTGGCTTGCCATAGGGCTTTGGTATTGAGCAGAGATGTAGGGCAGGGTGGGAGGTATATGTATCTTTAAATTGAAGTGGATTGGACAAATTGTTGTTGTTTTTTAAAAAAACACATCCAAAAAGTCCTATCAGTGGCTTGTTTCATGGCAAAAAATTACAAAAAACTACTAGAACAAATATATAGTTTGTTTGTTTATTTATGAATGCACTATGCTCAAGTTGATTTGCAGCCCAAAGGTCTGAGAACTGTGAAGCATGTGTTGTGCTTTTTATTTTTCTTTATTTAGAAATGCATTTTATGTCCAAGCTGGTTGGACATGTCCAGAAACCTCACTCACACTATTTACACTGTCTGTCATCAATCGATATGATTCTGTAATGATATGAAATGTTAAAGAGGCCCCGCACATGCTGATTCACCCCATTCCCTGCACCCCCCTATGGACGGCCCTGTTTGCTAGCACAAGACCTAGCCTGAGCTACAGGTTCCTTTCTTTTAGAAACACAATTATGCAGTGTCCTTGTTCTTATGCAACAGCATTAGGCTGGCACAACACTAGTCTGAATGTAGGCCATTATGCTGATTTAAATAATGTATGCTGGAAGTTGTAGTTCAGCAACATCTGGAGGGCCACAGTTTGGGGATGCCTGCATTAAGACATTAAGAAATGGTCAGGTACCATTTTAATGAAAGCTTTTGTTGTCCTCTTCATTCTGAAATGTAGTAATTTAAAAAAATTGGTTGAAGCATAGGCTGTAACACTGAAGTAACTTGTCTGGACTTATTGTTATGGTTCAGATGTAACATTTTCCTGGTACATGAATAATCCCTAGAGAGCCATGAGCTCCCACTTTCCTTTCTTCTCCTTTACATTCTCACTTTTGTTTCTAAACTAATCACAGTTCCATACATCATCCAAACTCAGGGAACTGTGGTTTATTTTAACTATGATAGTGGTTTGCCAGAACAAACCAAATTCTGGTTACAATCAGATGCTGATTTGTGAACAATTCATAGCTGAAACCAGCCACAGTTACCTGAGTTCAGACAACAGACAGAGCTGTGGTTGGTTTGAAATGCAAAGAAGCTTTGAATCGCCAACTTTAAGGCATGAAGGAGGAGGAGAGAAGTGGACATGCCTATGACTCTCCAGGGCTCATTCACATAATCTGAACTGGGCTATGGTGTGGAATTAGTTTGGAATGAAACAAAATATTCTTGTCTTTTTGTTTTTGTGTGTTTTCAAATATATATATATATAGGCAAAGACAACTGTTCAAGAAAAGCTTGTGGATGACCAATTTAACCTGGAAAAAGTAAGTCGTGTTTTTATGTTCTATGAGAGCCAGCGTGGTGTAGTGGTTAGAGTGCTAGACTAGAACCGGGAAGACCCGAGTTCAAATCCCCATTCAGCCATAAAACTAGCTGGGTGACTCTGGGCCAGTCACTTCTCTCTCAGCCTAACCTACTTCACAGGGTTGTTGTGAAAGAGAAACTCAAGTATGTAGTACACCGCTCTGGGCTCCTTGGAGGAAGAGCGGGATATAAATCTAAAATAATAATGATGATGATGATGATGATGTTTAAATAGAGGCAAGTTATCAGCAACTCTAAAAGACATGCAGATGAAACTCCCCAGAATTTAATATCTAATAATGACTCTGTCCCTAAATAATTACTCTGCAAATCTTCAAGAGGTGCAGTATTTTGTTAATTGTGTATGTAGGTCCTGGTTTGTTAGACTTTCATAATGATGATCCCCAAGTTAAGAAGAAATTGTTTGAGCCTCCCAAAATGAAACCTAGGTCAGATGTATGTGAGAATTGTGTCCCAAAGGTATCATGTTTGTTCAAGCTATCCAGATTAATCCGACAGTTCTTTTGCAGACTTTCAAGGCCTTAGTGTGGAATGTGCAAATTTGCAGAGATGGGATGCACAGAATATGAGTCCTAAAGAAGAACCTGTAAGATATGCTCTCCCCCACCACCCGCCCCACAAAAAGGCAGGTGATTTGCTTAATAGCACTCACACGTTCTTTCTTTCTTTCTTTCTTTTCTTTCTTTCTTTATTTATTTATTTATTTATTTATTTAACATTTATATCCTGCTCTTCCTCCAAGGAGCCGAGAGCAATGTACTACATACTTGAGTTTCTCCTCACAACAACCCTGTGAAGTAGGTTAGGCTGAGAGAGAAGTGACTAGCAGTGTGCACGGTTTTGGTCTGGCCTCATTGGCCAGACCGCTGGACCGGTCTGGAGGTTCGGAGTCCCCCCCCGGTCCGGGGGGGGGGGACTGTGACTTTAAGCGGGGGGGTGGTAGTACTTACCCACCCCCGCCGCGCTTCCCCCTCCGGCGCTGTTCCTTGTTAAAATCTTCTTGGGGCGACAGAGCTCCGCTCTGCCGCCCCTGCCCCCGTCGTCGCTTGCAAGGCTTTTAGAAAGACGAGCGCTAGTGGCGCGCAGCGTGCGCGCTCGTCTCTGACGCTGCGGCGCGCGCGCCACAGCGTCAGAGACGAGCGCGCGCGCTGCGCAGAGCGCGTGCGTGCCACTAGCGCTCGTCTTTCTAAAAGCCTTGCAAGCGACGACGGGGGCAGGGGCGGCAGAGCGGAGCTCTGTCGCCCCAAGAAGATTTTAACAAGGAACAGCGCCGGAGGGGGAAGCGCGGCGGGGGTGGGTAAGTACTACCACCCCCCCGCTTAAAGTCACAGTCCCCCCCCCTCCAGACCGGGGGGGGACTCCGAACCTTGCACACCCCTAGAAGTGACTGGCCCAGAGTCACCCAGCTAGTCTCATGGCTGAATGGGGATTTGAACTCGGGTCTCTCCGGTCCTAGTCCAGCACTCTAACCACTACACCACGCCTGGGACAGAGAGAACAAAACAAAAGGGTGGCTCGGGGCCACTTAGTTGTTGGATGATAAAATATCTGGGGACAAGTTCTCTAAGGAATTGAGACACAGGAATATAGGAAGCTGCCTTGTACTGATTCAGGTCCTTGGTCCATCTAGTTCAGTATTGGCTCCTCTGACTGGCAGCGACTCTCCAGAGTTTCAGAAAGAGGACTTTCCCAGGCCTACCTGGAGACAGATTCTGAGAGTTACAGCATTCAAAACGTGTGCTCTGCCACTGAGGTACTTTCCTTCTCCAGCAGACCACTTTATATTAACCGTCGTTTAAAACCATACTAGGGTTTGAGCTTCCAAGCACAGCAAGTGAACTATGTTGTAGAGCTGTGTGTCTCCTTCTGTCTTCCATCTGCTCCGCATTCAGCTTCATTAGCTCACTCCTGTCTCCATCGTGCAGCAAGTTCTTGAGGAGGAGTAATGGACCTTCATTGTGGCCTGTGAAATTAGATGTGGCAGTAAACCAACATAGGAATAGTGACTTGTGACCCAAATCCAGGCCATAGTTTGATATCCTACTAGGGCAACCCCCTCACAAACCATATTTTGTGAGATGATGTTGGTTCAAACCTAATGATAAACTATGGTTTTGGTTCATATTTGAATGCAGCCCGTACAGAAAGGTTTTGCTCCGCCCCCCCTTCAACTGTTGAGAATCGAACACAAAGCATTGAGGGGCCTGGAAACCAAGTCTTATGAAAAATGATTAAAGGAGCTGGGTGTGTTTAGCCTGGAGCAGGGATGTGCATGAACCGTTTCAGCGCCTCTGTTTTGAGATGCTGAAATGCTTTGAGCTACTCCTGCTGAATCATTTCAGTGGGGGCTAGGGGGTGCTTTAACAGGAGGAAGGCTGGTCTTACCTGGCCCTCTCCACCCCAGCATGGTCAGGATTAAATGCCCCATGCGTGGCTGCAGTGCTGCAGGCTGCTTTTAAAGCACCCACTCTCCGCCCCTGGATGTGTACGAAACACTTCGTGCACATCCCTAGCTTGGAAAAAACAAAGGAAATATTCGATTGCTGTCTTCCAGTAACCAAAGGGCCATTACATGAAGAAAGGAGCTGACTTGTTCTCTGTTGCTCCTGTGGGCAGGACTAGTACCAGTGGGTTGAAATGGCAAGGAAGAACATTTTGGTGAGACATTGAGAAGAATTTCCTAACTGTAAGAGCTGTGTGGCAGCAGAACCATCTGCCTCTTGCAGTAGTAGGCTCTCCTTTTCTGGAGGATTTCAAAGAAAGATCATCTATTAGGAATGCTGTAGCAATTTCCTGCTCTGAGTAGGGGGCTCAGCTAGAAAATCTCCAAGGTCCCTCCCAGCTCTAACATTCTGTGACTCTATTATTTATGTTGGTGAAGACAGTGGGTTGATGCTTGAACACCTTGTTCTATTAACACAAAACACCACCTGGGGATGGTAAGTGGGGACCTCGTGTATCTCCTGGCAATTTTGTTTCCTTCTAGAGTCCTCTGATTGATTGATTGATTGATTGATTGTTTAAGTGCGGTGTCGACACTTAGCGACCTCCTCTCATAGGAGATAGTAATTCTGACACTTCAGCTGAAGCTACAGCATGGTCATCCTCCTCAGCAGTTGCAAAGGCTGGTGCGCTTAACATGTTTCAATGGTATCTTTATTATGGGGAATTATATTGGACATTCATAAGCCTGCCCCACAAAGCTGCACGTTGCAGTAAACTCTAGCTCAGGAGTGTTGGGACACCAATCTGTGCTATTTCTGTTTGTGCTTCTGTATCTTTTTACAGCTGTGTGATTCTCCTTGTTGGTCTAACTCAGGGGTTCCCAACCTGTGGTATTCCAAATGTTGCTGAACTACAGCTCCCATCATCCCCAGCCATAATAAATTGTAGCTGGGAATTATGGGAACAGTAGTTCAGCAACTTCTGGAGTACCACAGGTTGGGAACCTCTGTCTAACTCCTTGATCATTGGGACTGAGGAAGCTGGGAGCTGCCATCCAACAATATCTGGGGACCTCTGCACTGTGGTTGTTTTGTGTAATCTGGCTGGGACTTTCTGCTTAAAAGTAGGTGGAACCACATTACCTGGTTTTACTCAACAACCTTAGACTGAAAGCATCATCTGCAGAGGCAATTTAGTTGTTGCTAGGTATACAAATGAATATCTCACCTGTTTCTCCCATGAGTGCCCTGGCGCTGTTTAAATGCACATATGGGGGATAAACAGCTAGCAAGACGTTTCTTCTTTCCACATAGTTCCAGTTATATATGAAAGCAGGCGATTCTGGAGGGATGGGTTGGAAGTGCTCCTTCAAACCTCAAAGACAGAGATGCTCATACAGATGGAGTGATATTTTCAGTGTTTCGAGTGAATAGTTACTAGTGAGTGCCCTATTATAATTTCACTTTGCATTTTTAACACTGCATATTGTTATTCAAATGTTTCTTGAAAACATAGTTTCATCCTGCTAAGCAGATGTTTGCAAATGTTTAAAGACCGATTAATTCTCGCCCCCCCCCCCACTGCATTAGGCCCGTTTGGAAGTGCACCGCTTTGGAATTACTGGGTTTGAGAAGAAAGAACAGCGGGTTTTGGAACAAGAACGAGCAATCATGCTGGGAGCCAAGGTATCCTCCCCACCTTTCTGTTGAGAAGTGACCTAAACAGGAACAAAAGGAGGCATCTTTCCCCTTCCCTCCCCACATTGTGACTTTGGGTGGAAATAGACCTGACAGCAGCATACCTGTGACTTTGAACAGAGATCAAGCCGCAAAAGAGCCCAGGCCGGGGTGGGGGGTGGGGCCTCTCAGCTGATGTGAGTATTGAACGCTTTCTTTGCCTGTTTCCATCCCCCTTCCCCCAGTTGGGCTAACTTTCAGTCTCAGACCCTACTGGGGAAGGGGCTGTAGTGGGAGGGAGTGGCAGATGGAAGAAGGGTTCAGCACCCACTTCTTTTCTGCTAGAAAACATAGGTCTGCTGCCCTTGAGCTCCATGGGTCAAACCTGTCTGGAAGCTTCTCCTTATTAGCATTACTTGGAATTCTTCAGCGGTGAAGGAAAGACACTCTGCATGTGCTCTGGGGCACTCCTGATTCTCACTTCACATATTCAAGGTGCTGAAAACCGATTCCAGGGCTCAGTACTATTCAGTCTCCAATTCTGTTGAACCTGCAATATCAGCAGGACATTCATTTTTAAACAAGAAATGGTTTGTATTCTTCATATCCTATATAATAAAAGGCTAAGTGAGTGGCCGTGGCCTTGGAATGTTGGGGATCTGCGTCCCTGCCTCCCTGGGCTGTTCTGGGCCTGCGCAAAGCGCAGGCCCAGAAGAGCCCAAGGGACACAGGACCTCAGACACCAGTGTCCCACAGCCACGGGCGGCCATTAGCCGGTGTGTGGCGGCGGGGGAAAGTGGCCGAGGCGGCGGCAGAGCCGCCGCCTCGGCCATGAGCTGCGGCACGGCGAGAGGAGGCCGAGACAACCAGAAGCGGCCGCCCTGAAAAAGGCGAGGGCAATGGCGGCGGGGGAAGACCGAGACGGGGGACAGGGAAACTGGGCAAGGTGGCGGCGAAGCCGCCAACGAGGCCCCCGCCTGCTCACAGCCGTCGCCCCCGCCTGCTCACCCACCCTCCCAGCTGCCCAAAATGAAGCTGGGCGAGGTGGCGACAAAGCCGTCAACGAGGCCCCCGCCCGCTCACAGCCGCCGCCGCCTGCTCACCCGCCCTCCCAGCTGCCCAAAATCACCTTCCCCGCTCCCCCCCCAAAAAAGATTAAGGGCCAAAATGGCCCATGAGAAGGTCGCCGCCCCCGCCTATCGCCCTCCCAGCTGTCGAAGACCACCTTACCCGCTCCAGCCCGAGGGAAAAGAGAGGAGCTCACGAGCAGAGCTCCTCTCTGTGCTAAGTCACTGCTCAAACTGCCGCTATGGATGCAAAGGACACCTATTGCGTCCATTGCGACAGTATGGGCAGCAGCTTAACACAGAGAATAGCTCTGTTTCCGAGTTCCTCTCTTCTCCTTTGGGCTGGAGCGGGTAAGGTGGGCTCCGGCAGCTGGGTGCGCGGGAGGGCGATAGGCGGGGGCGGCCACCTTCTCATGGGCCATTTTGGCCGTTATTCATCCACCCTCCCTCCAAAAAAAGTAAAAGCAAAATAAGGAAGAACAAAAACAGAGACAACAACAAAACAAAAAGAGAGAGGGGACAAGGGGGGGGGGGAAGAGACAGAAAGAGAGAGAGAGAGACAGAAAAGACGGGATAGAAAGCTAGCGCCCGTTATCATAACGGGCTTAAAAATACTAGTTTCTGATAAAATAGCTCACTTTTGTCATAGGAGTTCTATTGACTTCAGTGAAATAAGTCAGAGTGGTTTGAAGACTGTGAACCAAATTAATACACATGTGCACACACCCCCAAAGTCACAGCTGCATCAATCCAGAAAAGGCTATTCTTAATGGTATTCCTGCAGTAAATAAGCAGAAGTCCTAATTTTTTAATATTTAAATAAGTCAAGACGCCTTCTCTTCTAGAGGAGGATGCTGAATCTATTATTACTTTTGCAGGCTCCCAAAAAAGAATATGTGAACTACAAAACTCTTCAAGAGAAAATAAAGAAAAATAAAGCAATGAAGAAGGAAGAAACTGTAATGGTTTGTATGAAGCGTTTTCCATATTCAGCTGTTTCTTGGACAAAAATTTCAGGTTTTCACAAGGCACCCAGCAGAATGGACACTGACAAATCTGCAGTGTAATAGTTTACTAATGAAGTCACAGCATGTCCATCTGGCTAGAGAACAACTCTGTAATGCACCTAGTATCTATCGCTAGTTGCATTTGGAGCCATGACTTGGTTGAATCAAGAGGCTGCTCATCAAAGTATTCTTATTGTTCTTCATTAACAGGAAAATAAATCTGATTCTCTCAAGCGGAGGAGGAAAAGGGGGCATGAAGACGGGTGAGCCAATATTTTTCACAACTAATTACACTGATAATAAGAAATTTAATTTGGTTTCAGGCTTCCTAATGAAATAACTGTAGTCAGACATGGGTCCTAAAAGCTACTTTAGATGTGCTCCATGGGATTTGGGACTTTTTCTTTGAATATCAGGTGCTATGCCATTTCACAACCTGCTTTTGACAGTCCCCTCTGTTTGACAAGTGCTTGCCCTGTGGCCTAGAAATCTGCAGTCAGAAAAGCACCAAATCCCCAAGTCAAAGAACTAGTTGCCTAGGTCTTTGAATCCTGATCTGAAGTTGTTGTGTTTTTCCTGAGAAGCCCTGCATTTCAAAGCAGAATGAACTCTTCAGCACAAAATTGAAGACATTGGTTTTTTCCCTAGCAATCGATTTTGTTTTCTCAACAGGTAATTCCAGCTCCATTGTTGTGTTTGGCTTAAAATGTACCCTTCATAAAGCATCCTTAACAAAAGCTAAAAATAGTTAGGGATTTTTTGTTTAACCCTCTCACAATGTTTAGCTTTATTTCTTTTTAGGACCAGAAAATCCAAAAAGAAGACAAAGCACAGCATACTGCCTACAGGACAGGTTGGGAAATTTAAAAATGGAACTCTAATTCTTCGTAGTTCTGACATAAAGAAAATAAAATCTTCCAAAGTAGCCAAGTGACCTCAATCCATCAAACTACATATAACATGAATAAATGTTTGTTGCCCAAATACTGTAGCTTTGGTTTTTATTATTTAACTTTCACCTGCTCTGCTGTGTAGAAAAGTGTGGTGACAGTACATTTAACTGGGAGAAACAGTATTCCTATTGGTGTCCTCCTCACTAAAGCATGTTCACAACTTCATAAAGCTTCTTCAAGGTAGCATTCTCAGAAATGCTACCTGTTCCACGTGCAGGTACAGTGAGACAGGCAAAGCTGAGGGGTTTCAATGCGTGGATGAGATGGTGCCAGGAGGAGGGGTTTAGATTTGTTAGGCACTGGGATACATTTTAGGACAAGCAAGGCCTGTATAAAAGGGATGGGCTGCACTTGAACCAAGATGGAACCAGACTGCTGGCACTTAAAATCAAAATGGTTGCAGAGCAGCTTTTAAAATGAAGCCTGGGGAATAGCCGACAGGAGCTGGACAGTATCTGGTTCAGCAAATGCAATCCCTTAAAGTGCGAGGATGCAGAGGATTCAGATAAAACAGGGGACAGAGCAGAACAACATGAAGAGCAGACAGAAGGCTGTGCCAGCTGGTCAGAATCAAAAGAAAGATAGCATACACCAGGTAAGAGATTCAGCATATAGGTGCTTATATGCCAGTGCCAGAAGCCTCCGAGCCAAGATGGATGAGCTGGAGTGCTTGGTTGCTAATGCAGAAATAGACATAGTGGGCATAACAGAAAAATGGTGGAACAGTGAGAACCAGTGGGACACTGTTATCCCTGGATATAAACTCTATAGAAAGGACAGGGAGGAGCGCCTTGGGGTTGGAGTAGCACTATATGTTAAAGAAGGGATAGAATCTAACAAGCTAGAAAACCTAGAAACACTGGAGTCCTCCACAGAAACCCTGTGGGTGACAATACAAGGCCTGAAAGGGAATGCTACTGGGACGTGCCATCACCCTCCAGATCAAAATGCTGGCAGTGACTGGGAGTTGCAGGAAGAAATCAGGGAGGCATCAAGGAGAGGCAGGGCTGTAATAATGGGTGACTTCAATTACCCAGATATAGACTGGGTAAATTCACAGTCAGGTAATGACAAAGAGGTCAAATTCCTAGATATGTTGAATGACTGTGCCCTAGAACAGCTGGTCTTGGAATCAACCAGAGAGAAGGCGACCTTGGACGTAATCCTGAGTAGCATAGTGCCATCAAATTCAGCATACATGCGGGGAGAGAATCACCAGGGGAGTCTAACACAAACACTTTGAATTTCAGAAGAGGAAACTTATCCAAAATAAGAAGTGTGGTGAAAAGAAAGCTGAAAGAGAAAATCAGAAGAGTCACTTCGCTCCAGAATGCATGGAGTTTACTCAAAGCCACAATACTAGAAACCCAGTTAGATTGTATACCCAAAAGGAGGAAAGGTACCACTAAGTCCAGGAGGATGCCAGCATGGCTAACGGGTAATGTCAAGGAAGCCATAAAAAGGAAGAAGACTTCCTTCTGAAATGGGAAGGCCTATCCAAGTGAAGAGAAAAGAACACAAACTCTGGCAAAAGAAATGCAAAGTGACAATAAAGGAGGCAAAAAGAGAGTTTGAGGAACATTTAGCTAAAAGCATCAAGGGGAATAACAAAAACTTATTTAAATACATCAGAATAGGAAACCTGCCAGGGAGGCGATTGGACCATTAGACAATGAGGGAGTGTGGATATGGAGGTTGCAGAGAAGCTAAATGAGCTCTGCATCCATCTTCACAGCAGAGGATAATGAGCATACACGTGTTCCTGAACCAGGCTTTTCAGGGATGGAGGCTAAATAGCTGAGTCAGATAGAAGTGACGAGAGATGATGTTCTAAACTGTCTGGAAAAACTGAAAACTAGCAGATCACCAGGGCCAGATGGCATCCATCCAAGAGTCCTCAAAGAACTCAAATGTGAAATTACTGGCCTCTTTGCTACATTATATAACTTATTCCTGCAATCAGACTCTGTACCAGAGGACTGGAAAGTAGCAAATGTAACCGGTTTTCAAAAAGGGATCCAGGGTGATCCAGGAAATTACAGGCTGTTTAGCTTAACGTCCGTTCCAGGCAAATTGATGGAAAGCATCCTCAAGGATACAACTGTAAAGCACATAGAACAACAGGCCTTGTTGGGAGAGAACCAGTATGGCTTCTCCAAAGGTAACAAACCTTTTGGAGTGCTTTGAGAGTGTCAACAAGTGTGTGGATAAGGGTGGTACACTTGACATAGTATACCTGGACTTCCAAAAAGCTTTTGACAAAGTTCCTCATCAAAGACTCCTGAGGAAACTTAGCAGTCATGGGATAAGGGGACAAGTACATGTGTGGATTGCTAACTGGTTGAAAGACAGGAAACAGAGGGTAGGTATAAATGGAGTTTTCACAATGGAGGGAAGTAAGAAGTGGGGTCCCCCAGAGATCTGTACTGGGACCAGTGCTTTTTAATTTATTCATAAATGATCTAGAAGCAGGGGTAAGCAGCGATGTGGCCCAATTTGCAGATGATACCAAACTCTTTCGGGTTAGGGATGTGCACGGTCCGGAGCAGTCCGGACCGGCACCAAAGGGGGGCCTTTCTTTAAGGGCGAGGAGGGCTTGCTTACCCCTCCCACCTCTTTGCCCCCTCCAGCGTTCGTATTTAACAGACTAACGGGGTGCTGGAAACCAGCCGCCCCCGCCCCCCCCGCCGCAAGCAGATTTACCCCCAAAACTACCAATACCCCTGCCACCGCCGCCGCCCACCAGCCCTCCCTCCCTCCCTCCCAGCTGCCTGCCCGCCCGCCCGCCCGAGTCCTCACCCAATGCTTTAGTAAAAAACGAGAGGAGCTACCGGACAGAGCTCCTCTCGCTAGGAAGGCCTGCTGCATACTGAAGGCGCTTTGCGCGCGCAGCAAAGGACGCCGATTGCCGGAGGCCCGGTCTACCCGGCCTTTTCCCGGCGGGTAGACCAGGCCTCCGGTGATCGGCGTCCTTTGCGCGCGCAAAGCGCCTTCAGTATGCAGCAGGCCTTCCTAGCGAGAGGAGCTCTGTCCGGTAGCTCCTCTCGTTTTTTACTAAAGCATCGGGTGAGGACTCGGGTGGGCGGGCGGGCAGCTGGGAGGGAGGGAGGGAGGGCTGGTGGGCGGCGGCGGCGGCAGGGGTATTGGTAGTTTTGGGGGTAAATCTGCTCGCGGTGGTGGGGGCGGCTGGTTTCCAGAGCCCCGTTAGTCTGTTAAATACGGGCGCTGGAGGGGGCAAAGAGGCGGGGGGGTAAGCAAGCCCTCCTGCCCTTAAAGCAATGCCCCAGACCCGAACCAGCAAGGGCCGAACCGGTCCGGCAGTTCGGCCTTTCTTTAGAATGGCCACCGGACCGGTTCGGACTCACCCCTATTTCGGGTAATGAAATCCAAAGCAGATCATGAGGAGCTCCAAAAGAATCTCTCCAAACTGGGTGAGTGGGCAACAAAATGGCAAATGCACGTCAGTGTTTGCAAGTGTAAAGTGATGCACATTGGGACGAAAAACCCCAACTTCAAGTATACGCGGAAATCTGGATCTGAGCTGTTGGTGACTGAATAGGAGAGGAATCTTGGGGTCAGCTTGTTGAAAGTGCCGACTCAATGTGCGGCAGCTGTGAAAAAGGCCAATTCCATGCTAGGGATCATTAGGAAGGGGTTTGAAAATAAAACTGCTAATATTTAGTGATGTGCACGGATCAGTCCGGAGGCCATTCTACAGGCCTCTGGACTGGTCCAGACATGGGGCGGTTCGGCGGTTGGATGCCACTGGGGCAGGGGGGAGGGTGTACTTATCCCTCCCGCGGCTTTTCCCCCGCAGGTACGCATATTTTAGAAAGCATTTGGGGCGGCGGGGCACCTCCCTGCCACCCCTTCCCCCTCTCGGCAGCAAAAGGCTTCAGAAAGCCTTTTGCGCATGTGTCACGTCTCCATGTTTTTCCAGAGAGAAAAAGATAACAATAGACATCAGCCTTCTCATTAAGTGTTACCTTTTTCCCACTGGTAGGCCTACTGCAGGTGAAAGTATTATGATGAGTGCAATATGTTTGTGAGTGAACATAGTAAGCTATTAGAAATAGCTGCAGTTTTAATACCTCTTGATATAGAAGTTTGACTCCCAAGAGCCATAGGCTCTGTTAAAAATGTTTAAAATGTCTTACTTATGCAACAGCTTTCAGTGACAAGGTAGTAGTCCACATAAAGGAAAAGGTGGAGAACCTCTGCTCTAGGAAGAGCCAATACCTAAGTGCCCCTTCAGATAGGAGTAAAACCTAGACTCTTTAGTACATATTTGGATTGCCACAGGAGGTTTTTGGTTCAGTTCACTGAGCTCTGCGTAAATGTATAACCCAGGCTTCGGTTTCAGTTTTCCAGAGCACCCAGAAATGCTGGAAATATTATTCTTTCATAAGGAAATCCCAAGGGAAGGTTTTTAGTGTCTTCAAAAAACACCTAGTCATGGGGAAAGGTCATGTGACATCTGATTTTCCCCCTCAAAGATTTCTTCGTAAAAATATCAGTAAGGCATCAACCTGTATGTCTGTTCTCTCCCACAAAGGCCAAGATATGCCAGGATGTGATATTCTCCATGTAGTCCCTGTTTCTTACCTGGTGATAGCCTTGTGCATTGGCTATTTTCAAGCCACCCACATTCTCATGTGCAGTATGTCAATATATGGTGTTTGCATTGCTAAAATATATAACTTATCCCTGCAATATGTAACTTATCCCTGCAATCAGGTTCTGTACCAGAGGACTGGAGAGTAGCAAATGTAACACCGATTTTCAAGAAGGGATCTGGGAAATTACAGCCCAGTTAGCTTTACATCTGTTCCAGGCAAATTGTTGGAAAGCATCCTCAAGGATAAAATTGTAAAGCACATAGAAGAACAGGCCCTGCTGGGAGAGAACCAGCATGGCTTCTGCAAAGGTAAATCTTGCCTCACAAAATTTTTGGAGTGCTTTGAGAGTGTCAACAAGTGTGTGGATCAAGGTGATCCAGTTGACATAGTCTACCTGGACTTCCAAAAAGCTTTTGACAAAGTTCCTCATCAACGACTCCTGAGGAAACTTAGCGGTCATGGGATAAGGGGACAAGTACATGTGTGGATTGCTAACTGGTTGAAAGACAGGAAACAGAGGGTAGATATAAATGGAGAATTTTCACAATGGAGGGAAATAAGTGTGGTCCCCCAGGGATCTGTACTGGGGCCAGTGCTTTTTAATTTATTCATAAATGATCTAGAAGCAGAGGTAAGCAGCGAGGTGGCCAAATCTGCAGATGATACCAAACTCTTTTGGGTAGCGAAATCCATAACTGATTGTGAAGAGCTCCAAAAGGATCTCTCCAAACTGGGGGAGTAGGAGACAAAATGGCAAATGCGGTCCAATGTTGGCAAGTGTAAAGTGATGCACATTGGGACGAAGAACCCCAACTTCAAATATATGCTGATGGGATCTGAGCTGTCGGTGACCAACCAGAAGAGGGATCTTGGGGTGGTGGTGGACAGCTCGTTGAAAGTGTCGACTCAGTGTGCGACAGCTGTGGAAAAGGCCAATTCCATGCTAGGGATCATTAGGAAGGGGATTGAAAATAAAACGGCTAATATTATAATGCCATTATACAAAACTATGGTGTGGCCACACCTGGAGTACCGCGTACAATTCTGGTCATCACATCTAAAAAAGGACATTGTAGAACTGGAAAAGGTGCAGAAGAGGGCAACCAAGATGATCAGGGGCCCCTAGAGCACCTTTTTTATGAGGCTAGGCTACAACACCTGGGGCTATTAAGTTTAGAAAAAAGACGACTGCAGGGAGACATGATAGAGGTCTATAAAATCATGCATGGTGTGGAGAAAGTGGATAGAGAGAAATCCTTCTCCTTCTCCCATAACACTAGAACCAGGGGTCATCCCATGAAATTGATTGCCGGGAAATCTAGGACCAACAAACGGAAGTACTTTTTCACACAACGCATAATCAACTTGTGGAATTCTCTGCTACAAAATGTGTTGACAGCCAATAACCTGGATGGCTTTAAGAGGGGTTTGGATAACTTCATGGAGGAGAGGTCTATTGATGGCTGCTAGTCGGAGGGCTGTAGGCCACCTCCAGCCTCGGGGGCGGGGTGCCTCTGGGTGCCAGTTGTGGGGGAGTAACAGCAGGACATGCCCTCAACTCCTGCCTGTGGCTTCCAGCAGCATCTGGTGGGCCACTGTGCGAAATGGGATGCTGGACTAGATGGGCCTTGGGCCTGATGCATTCTTAATCATGTTTTCTCTGCAGCAGAGCCCTGCAGCAGAGGGAGAGACCACTGGCTTCCTGGACAGCCCACAGGGTGAGAGGCTGGTGTTGGTTGTGTGTTGCTGCTGTTGAGTGCCTGCCTGCAGAAGAGGGAGAGGGTGAGACCACCTGCCAGGCCCTGCTTGACCTGTGGGAATGTGGCCTCTGGCTGTGGCTGTGCGGAGTCTACACAGGATCGGGGCCCAGGAGTGACTCAGCAGCCCCTGCATACCATCTGACCAGAGTGGCCATCTCTGGGCCTGTAGAAGGGACACTGCTTGTGGCAGCAGATCCGCCACTGGTGGGATTGCCACCAAAGGAGCAACACAAAAATAGGTTGACCCTTTGGGGGTGCCACTCTGGGGGTTAACAAGGGTGAGGGCCAGGCCTCCTGGCCCAGGAACCAGGGGCGGAGCCACCATTGGGCCAACGGGTTCAAAGAACCCGGGCCGGTGACCAATCAGGGGCCGCAAGAGCAGCCCCGACACACACACCCTCCCGCGTCAGGCATCAGACACAGGGGTGGTAGTTTAGCTCCCAAGTGGGGGCAGCGCAGCCCCTTTGGGAGCTAAACTAAGGCTGGTGCTCCCTACAAAGGCAGGGAAGAGTCGCTCCTGGCTGCGTGCTGTGAAGGCAGCGCCAGCCTAACTAACTCCTAAAGGGGCTGCACGGCCCCTTCAGGAGCTAAAACTGGCGCTGCCTTCGCGACACAGCCCAGGAGCGGCTCTTTCGAGCCGCTCCTGGGCTGTGTGCGAAGGCAGCGCCAGCCTTTGTTTAACTGCCGAAGGGGCCGCGCGGCCCCTTCAGCAGTTAAACTGCAAGCAACTCCCGAACGGAGCCTCAAGGCTCCGTTCAGGAGCCAGATGTCAGACGCGGGGGCGTGGCTATCCCCTGCGTCTGATGTCAGACGTGGGGGGGCAGGGCTATCAGGGCACCCGCCGTGGCTGCACACGGGCCTCCGGCCGGCTGGCTACGCCCCTGCCAGCAACTTTGTATGTAGTGGTGGTGGTTGGGTGGGTATATAACACTTTGGCTTCAGTTTTAAGCATTTCTCGGGTGAGACACATTTAATGTGTCTAGGTCTGTATGGAGATGGGGAGACAGGGGGCGTATCCACTAATTATGGGGTGGCAATTCCGGTGGTGGTGGGGAACAGAAGAAGTAACATTGGCAGGTCAGCGGGCCATTACAGAGGAAGGAGAACTGGAAATCTAATAGCTGTTTCCCCTTCCAGCTGTCCTGCCAGCTCTTTGACCTTGGGGAGCAGTTCCAACCACATTTGGAACCTCATCTTGCTCCTTTGTAATGCCAAGTTGGTTCAGAACAAATCAGAAACCATCCATGATCTGATTCTGGATGAAGGCACTGACCTGATATAAATTACAGAGACCTGGCTGGGGGAGGCTGGTGGCCCAGTCTGGTCTCAGCTTCTTCCTCCAGGGTACTCTGTTAAGGAATGGGTGAGGGACCGTGGGCATGGAGGTGGAGTGGCTGTGGTCTATAAGAATAAAATCTCCCTTACCAGGATCCCTGTGGAAGTGTCAGACCATATCAAATGTGTGTTCTTAAGTTTGGGGATCAGGGATAGATTGGGACTATCTTACTTCCCTGCTGTCCCGTTTGCTCCATGGCCAGAAGTAGCTGGTGTGCATGTCGGGCGGGCTCACACGTGAGTTCAACGTGCACACGTGTGCCAGTTACTTTCGGCCAAGGAGCAAATGGGGCAGCAGGGAAGTACAGTACCGCCCCGTAGGACGTATACCGAGCACCGGCAGAGGGAAAATGGTGGGAGGGGCAAATGCACCCTCCCCTGCCCTTAAAGTGATACACCCCACCCCCTGCTATCCAGCCACCCCCGCCTGGTTCCATGCACATTCCTATCCAACACCAAACCCAAAACCAAGTCCATCAGCTTAGTTAGAGACTCTGTTGAGCAGTGGGTTGCCCAAAGACGTAAGATGCCACCAGGAGAACCTTCATATGCTGCTCTGAGCTTCTCTGTAAGAAAAACTGGGATAAGAATATGACATAGACAGATGTGAAGGCAAGCTTGCGCTCCTGCACTTTTACTTGTTATGTAAAACAGGGGATTTCAGTAGGTACAATCACTGCCATATGCTGTAGAGCTTGAACCAGCTGTTTCTGCCCCCAAAGACTAGTTCCCATTGATTTTAACAGAGTTTACACTGGGGAAGTTGCCATAATCCTTAACAGGAATCACTAATAAATACTTTGTCACCGACTGTATCCATTCAAATAATAGACAAATACAGTCAAACTTTTGCAGAAAATAAGTGAGGCGATGACATTGAATTTGTTGGCAGTGTAATAAGAATTTATTTAAAATCTGTAAAACAGCATAAACTCATACTTCATGTTTTCCAAAAGGGTAATACACAAAAGTTTGACTTTTGAGACAATAAGACAAAACATTTTGTTTCCAATTCAAAAAATACAAACTTTGCTACAGGTAGAAAATTAGAAAAAGTTAATTTTTTGTCCTCCTTTTTTGATCTGGTGACATATATAAGAGATGTACATTCCACCAGGTCTAAGGATATAAACGATGGTACATGATAAAACCAAAAATGTCATGATTATGGAGGGAAACCAGAGGAAATAAATTTTTTTCTCTTACTTAACCAGACATGAACATAACGTGTGACTTTCTTTCTAATTGTTTTTGCCAACATTTAAATTAACGTCTTTCATGCTTCTTATAACAACTTGAGAAAAAAACAGCAGTTCTACCTCATGCATTAATTCTATAACATTTTCATCATACTGTGTCTTCTGGCTGTGCTTCCATTCACTATTTTTAACAGCTTGGTATTTTTATTGACAGCATTTATGCAATTCAGGATTTGCAACACCTGCAAAATCCCAAAAGTGTCTTTTTAATATATCGTGTGACAGAAAGAAATTCCACTGAACTGCTTTCCCCATCAAAGTGTTGTAATGACAAAGAATTTGTGTCCATGGACCTTCTCTCTGCCAGGCAGCTATTAAAGGCAAAGGATCACCTTTGAAAGCAAACCTCTTGACAAATCTAATGAAATATGATGTTCACTCGCAAATTTCCGGGGAGAAATCTCAGCCTGGTACGAGTCTCAGGTGCATGTACACTCCTGCCCCTCAGTACGAAGAAAGCAAGAAATGAGCCAAGGTGGACTCTTTTTCTATTTAGAACATCCTACTAACCACTTGTGCACCTCCTCTTATTCTTTCCAAAAACATACCGGGTGGTCATGGGAGACACAGGGGAGAGCACAAGACCCTGACATGTACCAGTCTGAGATTTCACACTGGAAAGGAACATGTGGCCTGGTGCCTTAGACCAAGACTATGTGTACTCTGTCAAAGGAAATGTAAGCTTATGACCATGCATACTGCCCTTCAGTTTTTGTTTTAAAAGGGTTCTTGGAATCTTCCATGTGAGAAGGACTTCCATTTTGACTCTTGGTGTGTTCTTGGCTACTACGTCGCCTAAAAACAGTCATGCAAGCCCCTCCCTGTAAAAATATTACAAACACATGAAGGACGTGTCGCAGTTCTTATGTAATGCGTTTTTCCACATGGTGGTGATCATGCACATGCTTTTAAAGGCCTATGTGTGCGCTCCAATTAAAGCTGAAATGCAACCAGTGCTGGATTACAAGACGTGGGTGCCATATGCCTTAACTTATTTTAGATCCACACTTCTTTGATCTGTGTGTCACAAGCTTGCCTTTGCTTATACTCACATAGACATATGGAAGCCATACAGATGGCAAGAAGATTTACATGTGCCATTAGAGGGAGGAAGGAAGTATGTGTGCAGTGTCTCCATCTAAAACCTATTGCCATATACAGAATAGGATTCTCTTTTCTTATCCAGGGTAGATGTCCAGTATTTAATTTTTTATTTATTATTTAGGCACATGGTGGCTGATTCTTTGTTATCTGTTATGGAAAGAGCTGGCATGCGCAGAGCTATGGTAGATTTTAAAGGTCCCCATTATATAGAACAGACATGAACACACTCTCTTTACTGCTTTTGGATAATTAAGGGGGGAGAGTTGGTCTTGTGGTAGCAAGCATGACTTCTCCCCTTAGCTAAGGAGGGTCCACCCTGGTTGCATATGAATGGGAGACTAGATGTATGAGCACTGTAAGATATTCCCCTTAGAGGATGGAGCCGCTCTGGGATGAGCAGAAGGTTCCAAGTTCCCTCCCTGGCATCTCCAAGATAGGGCTGAGAGAGATTCCTGCCTGCAACTTTGGAGAAGTTGCCACTGCCAGTCTGAGTAGACAATACTGAGCTAGATGGACCAATGGCCTGACTCAGTATATGGCAGCTTCCTCTGTTCCTAATTATCCCACAATCTGGCCCAGCTACTATTCTAGTGTAGACAATACTGAGCTAGATGGACCAAGGCTTTGACTCGGTATAAGGCAGCTTCTGATACAGTATATACCATGCTGACAGTTGATTCAAATGTTGTATACATATGGAAAAGATTGAAAAGGGCAGTTTTCCATGCCAAAGTGTAACATTTAAAATCTGATTACTGCATGGATGGCCCTGATCTGTGTGGAAAGTCTGCCATGGGAATGTGTTTTACTGGAATGAAAACTGCACCCAGTTGGGCCATGCCTATGGATGGGCAGGTCCAACTGTGTGGGCCTTCTCTCATCTACTGATATCCTCCAGGCAGAGTGCTGACTGTGTATGAAGGGAACTGCGGTGGCTTCTACACTGAGGTTATTGTGTTAGGAAAAAAGATACAGGTTCGTTCAGCCCCAAGCACAAACTTATTTGAACAAAGCATATACAGGAATTAAATCCATCTTCAACTCTGGTGTGAGGTGCAGATGTCTTGGTATATATGCTCTTGAGTTCTGAATGGGTTTCTGGCCTAAAGAAGCCTAGATGTGCTAATTTCACATTAAAGAAATTCATGTAAGGTTTCACTCTTTAATGCTCAAATAAATATTGTCAATAAAAATAGATAACTGTTCATTTTTTTAAAAAAAGAGATTTAAACATTAGCAACAATGAGCCCCCTTTTACCTCCCCTATCTTGTGTTATTCATTTTGATAATTTAAACTGTGGAAAGACTCACTGGGATTGTGAAGAGGGTGTTATTGTTGTTTTGTTTTTACTACATTCTACTGCATTTCCGACCTTAATGTTTCAGTTTTCTATTGAGGGATGCTGTGAAAGTAGTAAAAGATTAAGCCTAAAAGGACTTTACTGTAAGTCTGTCCTGCCTCCTTGCTTCAGTCTCATGAGCAAGCTGTACATGGAAGAGACACACAGGAATCCTATCGGGATCCTTGTATATTTCTGCTCTGCTGTCTAAGGTCCAGGTCATCCCATTACTGAGCCAGTGATCTTGGTTGCATGAAGATTGTTGCAGTTCTGCTCCTCCAGAGAGGATTGCTGGTTCAGTAAACATGTGAACCAGGCTTAGTTGTAGGCAGGAAAGAGCTGTGGTTGCAAAGGTCTGCAATACATTGGTTGCAACCACAAGCAAATCACATTGCTTGCACTGCAGTGTGTGACTGACCCTTAATCTTTTTCTTCTTCTTGGTAATCATTATCTATTTTAAAAGAGGAGGCTAAAAGTCAAAACAGCACATTTCCCTTTGTTCTAAAACATATAAGAAACTTGGAAAACAAGTGCTCTTTTTTTAAAAACACATATTAAAAAAATCTACAACACTACAATGGAATCTGACCACTGACCAATAACTGACTACGCCAGTACATTACAATGCATTATTTACACTAAGATGGTTTGGTATGTATACATAATACATTACATTACATATTAATACTCTTTCTCTTAAACTCTAATATAGCTCATCTCACTTATTTCTGCTCAGTCCAATATATTCCGACTACAACCTGAGTTAGGCATGCTGGAACCCACTGAAATCTGTGGGTTGTAGTGCACCTAACGGTTGGATTGTAGCATTTCCCAATATATTTTTTTTTCATTATTCAGTGGGAAATGACCTGTCTTTGGCCTGTCTTTCCCAATCTGAAGAGTCCAATTTGCATACAGACCTAGAGATATCAATTCCACTGCCTTTCTTCAATAAGATTTCTCTTTCCTAGAGAGAAAACAATTTTTGCCCAAAATCAGAATGAATGACAGATTGTCAGACAGAACGACATCACCAAAATGTAGGCTAAGTTTCTTGGATTTTGTTTTTTGTTCTAAATCAATCAGAAACAACTGCATAGTCCTACAACATCACACAGTTCCATATCATTTTTCCAAATTAGTTGCAGTAGGTATAATATGGGGCAATTTTGTCAAGGAAAACCCTTAAGAGGAAGAAGGATAAAGGATTATTCTCTGTGCTGCACAGTGGCATGCTACTGATGAACAGCTTCTTATAATTTTCCAGAGCATATCCCATTTTTTACTCAGCAATAAAGACAATCTAAAGATGTAGATTCAGCATTCAAGGCTTTGGTTTGGTCTTCAAAACCCTTTGCTTATTTACGTCTAAATCCTTTCACATTTCTCTGTAGTAGCACATATAGTCCTATACGTGTAGCAGATGAGATTAAGCAGAATCCCATCCCAATATAATTCAGTGGCGGAAGAAACTTCACAGGGAAAGCTTTTCACAGAAGAGCTTCTCTTGGCTATCAGATCCACCAATATGCCATAGAGGTGAAGAAGGAAAAGGGCATTCAGATCAATAAGGGACAACCAACCCCACTCTGCTCTCCAGTTCCCCTGTTTCTCCAGAGTCATACTCTCCATGTATCTTGGTCTAAGCTATTCATAGGGGTTTGCTGGTGTTACAACTTGTTGCTCAAGCTTGTATTTAGTTTCACCTCTGCCCCAATGGGTCAGGCCACACAGAGGCCCATTGAGTGTGTGTGGCAGCTTCCAAAATGGCCGCCACCATGAAGGTGAGGCCCGGAATGGGCTGAAGACCACCCGACCCAGGTGATTTGCCACATAATGGAGGCTAGCGGGGAAGGAGAACCTTCTCCTGCAGCTTCAGAGAAGCCCCCCGGAGGGGGTGAATAATTAAAAATAAAAATAAAAATTAAAGGACCGTGACACACACACACCCCCAATGGCCAGGGGTGATGGTGGTCTGATAGCAAACTGAACTGCAGGGGTTCAGTTCAATATCAGACCATTGGACCAAACAGGTTCAACCACATCCCTACTGAGGGATAAAAGTGTCAAGAAGAGAAAATCAAAATGGCCTCCACAGACAGGCACTTCAGTTTGCCACTTACAAATAAACTCACTCATGGGTAGGCACAGTAGTGTATCATGGAACCTGAGGGGCAATATCCTTCAGATATCTATCCAGACATTATGAGGGACTAACTTTCCCTTGACAACCTGGAAATACCACCTGAAAAAGGACCCAGGCTCCACAGCCAGCTCTGCAGTCCAGGACATATCAAAGGACAAACAAGGTGAACAAATACATGCTTCTGGTCCCTTCTGCTCCTTACGTCATCTTATTGCAAGCAAATAGCTGGTTCATACCCCCACATTTATGCCTTTTTAAAAACTGTGTAGCCTTTGTTTTTTCCTGCTCAGATTGAATGAGTATGTGGTAAACTAATCACATGCATCAGCCATCAAGAGCACTAATCACATCAGTGCAATTACCCCCCTCTCCACGCCATTGTTCTATGTGTTCAGAACAGTAGTGAGTGCTCATAGCATCTAGTTCACAAATTTGTCCATTCTGTTCAGAAAAAAAACAAAATACTTCACTGCCTTTCTTTAAAAAAACAACTTCAAGTAGCTGCATGGATCAGGTCATTTTGTACCCCTCTAGATACAGAGAGGATGGGGATAATTAAAAAGATGATCATTTAATATGGATTGCTTTAATATGCATTTCTACCCGCTTTTTTTAGCACCGACTCTTGAAAATTACATCTTTTTAGGTACACTCCTGTGATTTAAAAAGTGTACCCCTAGAAAAGTAAAGTGTAAATGCGGCAGAGGTGTTTGAAAACAAATGTGCCACACAGGTACACTCATCAGAGAGCTGAAATTTGCTATTACAAGCACATTCCTTAAGGACTTCCAACCTGGTGGCAAACCTGTTCCTGTGAAATGGCCTGATAGATAAAGAAGGCTGAGGTTATACCCAGCTTGTTCCTCTCTTGAAATAAGAATCTGAAGAAAAACAGAGATGAAAACACCCATTTGTTTCTCCACAGCTATGAGAAACAATACCCCTACTCAACTGCATGCATTTTCATTTGGCCTTCTCAGGGTGTATTACATCTTCATTACCTACAAGAAAGGTCTAGTGCAAGTACACCACAACATGGAGTAATACAAAAATATACAAAAAAGAACAGAAAGAATTCAGCAATATTAGGTGTACAAAAGTTGTTTCAAATCCCTTTTCGAACTGGATCACAAGGATTTAAGCTGCTAGAAATCACTTGGAGTGAAAATGGAAGTTCACTCTTAATGCCATAATCAATGCTATTTTTTCCCTAATAAGAGGCGTCACTGCTCACTGATATGACAATTGTATAAAAAAATTACATACAGAACTTAAATGCAGCATTCAAATCCACCAGTGATTCCCAAGCATTTTACTAAAAGGGACAGACACCTGTGAGATCACTATGTTAAGCCTACCTCAGGCGTTGGCCCTGAGCCAGAAGCAAAACCCTTAGTCTAATTATTCTCAGAACCCACCACCAACTGCATGATAAGCCACACTCATCAGGCTCTTGTGACTTACAGGAGCACAATGGCAGTGTGGCCCACCATTTGGGAATCACTGCCATATGCTGGCCTATTAAGATGTACTTCCAAAGTCAAAGTTATCGCTACAAGTTAATAGAAGGCGAGTTCACAGTGAACAGGGTCCATAACTTGCTGGGTGAGGTAGGCTTGAAGCAGACTCTGCTAAAAACATTTTTTTTAAAATCCTAGATAAAAATATGCTGAAATGTTTTAACAAGAAAACAAACACAACACCATTCTTTGCTGTTTTCAATACAGAAATATAGAGTTTCAAATTAAAATACCCTACAAAAGGTAGCTAAGATAAAGACTCAGAGAAAAGAAAGCACCTTTGCTTGCAAGCTGAAAAAGGAAAATGATTTGTAACTGTTATTCTTTCTTTGCGTATAAAAAGAAGCTCCTTCTGTGTGCTTCTCATAAGATTGAAAAAGGAAGAGAAGACAGGATGGAAGAAACGGTGGCCCCAGCTACTGCATGGAGATGCTACTTATTCTTCTCCCCATGTCCCAATGCTCCCCACTTTTTAATCCCTCCCCAACAAATCTTTGCTGTTATGGCACTTTTTTCTGTATATACATGGGAGGTATATCTGAGTTCCAAATTGAATGGCATGTCCTATGATAGAGATGCATTTTGACCAAACTGGTCCAATTGTCATGAAGTGTTTTTGTGTAATTGTATGAAGCCCAGCCTTAAAATCCTAGTGGTAGTGTTGTCAATATGGCAACCACAGATTAACAGAAGCATCACATGCAGTTTGCATCCTATTATGTATGCACATGAATGTGCTTTGCCAAAGATTTCCATGCAGATGAATCTGCACCTGTGATAACTGATATATTCATTGCAAGTATGAAAAACTGACCCCATTTATTATCTAAACTGATCAAGAGCTACCCAAGAAAAACATACTAGGGATAGTTGTATCCTACACTTAAGGATTTGAACAAGAAAGAAAGCTAGACTTGGAATTTGTAAGGTTCTTGGATGTACTGCAGACATAAACACATATTCATACACCTACAAGAGTTTAAAAAGATTAGAAGAAATCTCATGCGATGTATCATTCCTGAGCTGTACCATTTCAGACTGCATGTTTGAATGCTTCCAAGCACAATACTCCCCATACATATAAACCTAGCATGTCAGAAAGAAGGTCCTAGACAACCTTTTTTACCCAACATACCAGCTTTGTATGTATAAGGAATACTTCATGCAAGGGAGCATTCAAACATTCCTTCTCTCACCTGAAGTCTGGAGGTGGGAGGAATGGTGCAGCTTAGAGCTTAGCAATGGATTCATCATTTGGGATTTCAGCTTGTGTGTTTTAACTTTCAGGGTATATGTATGTAATGTATCTCAATAGTAGTATTAGCAAGTAAATAACTAATAAAATAATAGTACGCAGGAAGGGTTGGTGAAGTTAGACAAAGACTTGACTGTGGTATCTCTTGATTTTAAAATGCCCTTAAGTCTAAAGCTTATTTACTTGCTAAAGTTAAGCACAAAGTTCTTCATATACAAATCCAAATATTATGGATATTTCTATACTGCTTTTCAACAAAAGTTCCCAAAGTGGTTTACATACATACATACATACATAGGCTCCCTGTCCCCAAAGGGCTCACAATCTAAAAAAGAAACATAAGATAGACAACAGCAACAGCCACTGGAGGGATGCTGTGCTGGGGATGCATATGCTCAAAGGAGGACACAGAACCAGCTGCTGAGTTATGATGCCTTCTACTGGATCCTGTTTAGCCAACTGGTTTGTCTGGCCATCATTTTGTTTGCCCAATACACACTATACTCTGTGGAGAAGAAAAGTAAAGAAATGGTCGCACATGGTTGACAATGTTTTCCATCCCCACAAAAGCTTAGGCCAGGGGTTCTCCATCTTGTTGCAGTCCAAGATATCTGGGGACCCAAGACTGAGAACCCCTGGCTTGGAACATGTGGTAGCTACCCAGACTGTGGCTCATTTGTATGACCCTGGGTTTCATACTGTTTCACATTTCCATACTGTTTAGCAATCCACTCAACTGACAGCTTGGAAAGTCATGGAACAAACAACCCCAAAAGATTTTCCTGCAACCCAAGAAAGCACAAACATGCATGTTTAACGTTTAACTCTGCATAGTACTGAATACAGTAAGAAGAGACACATGCTTAAATGCTTCTTCCATTCAAAATACTGGAGTGTGTTCTCACTAGGGTTGCCATATTCTGGCTTTCCAAATCCAGGTGCCTAATTTGCATATTATGTAAATTGGCTTGAAAATAATGTTTGAATAGAATAGTGACTGCATGTTTGGCTCCATAACTCCGCTGCTACAAGGGCTAGAGCTTAGCTTGAAAGAAAGAAAGAAAGAAAGAAACCCAGGCACATCTGAGTGGGCTAAGCAATCAGGGTGAGATGCTTAAAATCTGGATGAAACCTGGAATTTCGGGGGGCATGGCAACTCAAGTTCTCACCAGCTGTTTCCCTGCCATACATCCTGGGAAACGCTGTCATAGTTTGTAGTGAGTCTGGGGAGGAACTACTGTTTAGTTTTCTGCTTCTTGATTTGGCAGCAGGAAAGCGAGTTCTTTATTAAGGGTGTGTAGACAGACACCTCCCAGGTCTTTTCTGGGAAGAGAAGGGATGAACTCCTCCTAGAACAGTACTCTGCTAGTGCTGCATTTTGCAAGTGAGCAGTTTACCCTTGCAAAGACTAGCAGGAGGGGCCAGGGCTTCAGGAGTAAGGAGTGTGCCACCCTGCCATTTTGCCAAATTGCAAGAGGATTAGTGAGGATAGGAGTAGCATAACAAGAAGAAGGGCATGTGATAAAATATGGCACAAAACCACATAAAGATGTTGAGAATGTATTATTATTGAGTATATTGGGGATCTGCTTTAGTTGCTCCATGTCTCCAAATCTGTGTTGCAATGAGTAGGTCTTTGGTCTCTTTCAAATATCAGTTGCACTGTAACTGCAAATTATTTCCTTTAAAGGTAGTATATCAAATGCCACCCGAGCTCAAAGTCACAAGCCATGAAGTTACAACAGCTTTGCGTCAGCCTTACTCAAGTGTTGCAGGCAGATATACCAAGATTATGGTATTTAGGATCAAAGCTGCAATCCATTGGAACTATTCTGGAATAAGTAGATTGGAGGATTGCTGCATATATTGCTTTTAAAAATTAAATCCTTGCTCACAGTGGATTCAGTAAGAATTATGCTACTATGGACCTCAATGGGTTCACAATCCTTTTTATTCTGGTTCCATCATGCCTGAATTTGGAGAATGGTCTAGTGGCCGCTTAGTCCAAACATCTACACTGATGCAGGATCCTCTATATACCCAAACTCCCCAAACAGATTGGCCCAGCATAGTGTGCGGGCTGTCATTATCTACATCTTTGCATCACAATCAGAAACCAGGATGGAACAAAATGTACCTACAATGAGTTTAATCCAGAGAATGTTACAGGTATTTAACTCCCATTGTAATCAGTGGAACTTAAGTACTATTAACATTCTCCAGCCTGTGCCACGTAGTTAGGGAAACTGAACTATATGGGGAAAATGAATAGTGAAAAGGAACGTGAGGTAGAAAAATGAAGGTTAAAAACACCACTCTCATGTATGTTTGTCTTTAGGTGGTCAGATCAGTCAGGTTTTACACAATGACATAGCCAAAATAGCCAAAAGGAAATCTGGTGATTACAGTATTTAAGCACTCTTGAAACCATGTACAATTTTAAAAGGCATGTAGACTTAAAAATAATCACCAGGTTAGCTAAACCTAATAGCCAATTTTGATCTTGATCTAAACTATGGATACTTTTAAAAAGACTGATTTATGCCAAACTGAAAGATTACAAAATCCAGCTTAGATTCAGGTAGCAGGAGCTCAGTTGCTCGGCAGCTTTGGTGGTCTTACAGTGTGGGGTATCTCAAGTCCTGTGTGCAGAGTCACCTGTAAGGGTGGGGGGAAAGAACAAGAATTTAGAACTGAAAGTAAAATAAAAGCCAGGAAATCCTTAACAATGACATTAAGCATCTGTTATTGTGGAAGGTTTCTCCATCAGCTTGGAACACAAAAAATGGACCATACATTCCTTGCTAAGGGAAACAGCCTGCATGACACTGAGCAATTTGTGTGGGATTTTATTTTTCTATCTTTCCAAATACAGTGGAGGATTTGGAGTAAGGCTGAATTAAATACTTTAATTTTTTTCCATCCAAAATTGCCCTTTCAATAAAGCAGAATCTTTTGTTCAAGTAATAGGTAGCCTCTATGAAAAACCGATATTTTCTAGGCTGTTTTGAAGAAAGCAGCTTTCCGGTTTTCCAGTCTTGGTGTCACTAAGTTCCCAAGGCAAGTCCTAAAGGAGCATGCCTGGAAAAAGCTTCACAATTGTGGCTGGAAGAATACAATGAATATAACAACATATATTTATAAACTGTTTTTCACAAAATGATTCCCAAAGCGGTTTATGTTGATATCAATATATAAATTAAATTAAATAAAAATGGCCCCGTGTTCCCAAAGGGCTCGCCACTGGAGGGATGCTTTGCTGGGGATGGATAGGGCCAGTTGCTCTCCCCCTGCTAAATAAAGAGAATCACCACTTTCAAAAAAGTGCCTCTTTGCTCAGTTAGCAGGGGACGTGAAAAGCTATGCAGTCTCCATGCAAATCCTAAAGGCAAAATCTCCACAGCCTCTGCTTAAAGAATTGTACTGTTCCTACCGAGATAGAAAGGGACACACTGGAAGAAACTACTCAGCCTCTGAAGGGGCATGATGTAGTATGTGATTTAAGCCCCAAAGGCTAGATCAGGGGTCAGCAATCTTTTCAAACCAAAGAGCCAAAATTCAGAACAAACGGTCAACAAAGAGCCACTATAAGAATGCTCATTTGCATGAATGAAAATATGCAACCTAATATTATTGATAATTGACATGGTGGTGGTTTTTAGCATGTATTTCTTCGTGTAATTCCTGACAGTGAAAGGCTTGCCCTCACAAATAATAATAATCTATTTATTATCACTATCATCATTATTATTATTGCTGTAGCTGCTTGCAGGGTTTTTTCATGTATCACTCTCAGGGTATTTTGCAGCAAATGCTGCATGTTTTGTCATAAAATGCCATTCTAACCCCCCCCCCCCGCCCTTTTCTTGCGGACAGCTTCCCATTACAAATGAGCCAGTGTACAGATCCCAACCTATCCACAAATGCATACAAGTCTATCCACTCCTTTGGAACATTTCAGTACATGTCATATACTTTTCTCTTTGCCATTTGTACTGTTAGGGGCCATACAGTTTACTATCACATATGATTATGGAAAGATTTCTTGACCAACCAGATAAAAAGAGAATATACTCGTAGGCATCTATAGGTGTGTGGTGCTGCCAGTTGGGAACACACCTCTCCTCCTCCAGTCAGTGCTAAGCTTCCAGTACTTGACTGTGTAAGCTGTGGTATGCTGAAAGATGAATGGCTTAAAGGTGGGCAGGTCAAAAGAGTCTGTCTGCACTTCCTAATTTCTCCTGTGTGGGGATGTGGGGTGCATTTTTGTCAACTGAGTTGTAAAACACCATAGGCGAATCCAAACTGAGTGGGGTTTTTTTTGGGGGGGGTGGCAATTCTAATTTTTTTTTTAAAAAGCTCTCTCTAGAAACCACCCCCCTTCTGTGTTTCCTGCTGCTGCTTTATTTATTATGCAGAGGGCATGCTAAAAGCCTTCCTTTCCTTATCAGTGGTGGCCCTTCCTCCCTATCCCTGCATATCTAAGCTGCTTCTGCAGTCCGGCCATGTGTCTGCAGTCCGGCCCCCTCAGAACCTGAACAGAGGGAGGGAGCAATTTGAGCTGCTCTGAGAAAGGAAGAACATCCTCACTCTTTTTCTGTTGGAGTGGTGTGTGTGATTTCTCTCTCTGTGGTTTTGAAATCACAGTCTGTCCTATTACTCTAGCAAAACTGAAAAGTTTTAAAATGAAACCAAGCCCCACCTCCTACAGTGGCTTCCAAATGAGAGAGAAAAGAAAATATCTCTCTCAGAGAAAGGCACACAGAGACTAGCTCAAACATCGGGTATGTTAGTTCAGTTTTAAAACATTTCGGTTTCAGCTATAATCTGTCTTCAGGGGCATTTATTCAATAATTTTATAGGCGATCTCTCTATTTAAAAAGAGAACTCTCTTTAAAACATGAAGATTGCACACCGTTCCCAACATCCTAAGACTTAGTCTTTCCTATTGCTTTTTCATTTGATCCTTCTTTCCTGTTGTTGTTGCCTTCAATTTTGCTAGACCAAAATATGGTTTTTGTGTGTTTCTTTCTGATTTTGAGTTGCCATGTGGTTACTGATTGTGTGGGTGGGTACTAAATTGTGTGCTGGCTTTAATCTGGTCTGTGTTTTTTCTTGTTTTTTTCTTCTTGTTTAATATATATTTATATACTGCTTTTCAACAACAAAGTTATGAAGCAGCAAAACATTTAAGAATATGGTTCGCTGCCCCAGAATAGCCCACAATTGGGGGCGGGGAGTGGAGAATCCTGGATTAAAGATTTTGATAGTAGCATGTATACAGTGTTGATAAAAGCATGTTTGTTTGTGTTTAAATGGCCATGGTGATGTGTATAACTTGTACCAGAGATGCTAGGAGCTGTATATCATGTGTAAACCCAATAATTGATTTTATCACACAGGCTAAAGTTCAAGAGACTAAAAGTATATATTCCTGTGCATCTTTTCTCAGAAATATGTCCCATTTTCCATGAAGCTTACACCCAGGCAAATGTGTAGAAGGTTCTGGATGGAACATTTTAATGCCAACAACAATGATGGGGAAAGCTTAGACCACAGTTCTTGTTGCTTGGGCAGTGTTTTGGTAAGGTATATTTCCCTTCCAGTTCTCCGTTCATCTCTGGTAGTCATGAGGAGCCAGTGTGGTGTAGTGGTTAGAGTGCTGGACTAGGACCGGGGAGACCCAAGTTCAAATCCCCATTCAGCCATGAAACTAGCTGGGTGACTCTGGGCCAGTTACTTCTCTCTCAGCTTAACCTACTTCACAGGGTTGTTGTGAAAGAAAAACTCAAGTATGTAGTAAACTGCTCTCGGCTCCTTGGGGGAAGAGTGGGCTATAAATGTAAAAATAATAATAATGATGAGAAAGGGCAGGACCTAAACATAACATTTCCAAAGTTATAAACACTTTTGCAGTAAATCATAAATCAATCTGTAGACTGATTTACTGCAAAAGCTACTGTCTGATATCAGTGTTTCCCACATACCAGTGGGGATTTGAACCGGCAACCTCTTGCTCACTAGGCAAGTTACTTCCCCTCTGTGCCATTAGGTGACTCAGTGGAAGAGCATAATTCCCTCCCCAAAAGACTCTTGCCTATAACCTTGAACAAGCCACTCTCAGTCAGCATAGACAATACTGAGCTAGATGAACCAAGGGCCTGAATCTGTCTAAGACAGATTCCTATGTTCCTTTGACTGAGGCAGGCAAATTAATGGAGGGAGGGGTTGCATACATTGCTTCTTGCTCTCTGAGTATCTCTGAGGTAGGGCAAATTAATGTTTGGAGTGGGGGGAGCAGGCAGTTAAGGCATGCTGTGGTGTACTGGCTAATTTAGCTGACATCTGTACCAAGAATTGTTAGGCTCACTCCTAAGGTGGCTGCATGGCCTGTCTATGAAGCAAAATACCCTTGCCAAGAGATCTCTAAACTCTGTATGAACTTGCTGAATCCTGGGGAAAAGACCACTTTGCTTAACTTGCCTGTAGTCATTCAGAATTTACTGTTTCAATGTCTTTGGGAGATGTATGCCTTTTGAAATGTCTAGCCATAGGGCCCCTGTTGGCCTATACTCCTTTCTGTAGACATGTATATTTATCCTGTAACATGTAACCAAATATTGTGTGTGTTTCTTTCTGATGCATGCATATTAATACTTTGTAATGTTAGGCCTGACTGTCTTTTTGGCATAGCTTCTATGCCAAATTACTCGCAAGAGATACTTGGGTCAGAGATGTATTGAACTTTCATTGAACTAGTTAGACTCTGAGAAAATTGACCAGCAAGATGCAGCTCTGGAATGTGTATGGCTTTATTGCCTTGTTTTCCCCCTTGGTAGAGCTGGTGCAGTTATTCATGGTTTTATTGCTCCTTGGAATGTATGATGCTTGTTTTTTGGTATAGCTCTGTTTTTGGAATACAGTTGTATTGCATGCAGTCACAAAAAGTATTCTTCTTTAAATGTGTGTAAACCAGGGTGGATTTGATTTAAATCAAACTGATTTAAATCACGATTTAAATCACTAGCAGGGTGGATAAAAAAAAAATCCAATTTAAATCAAAAAAATCCAATTTAAATAAAAAAAATCCGATTTTTTGATTTAAATCAGATTTTTTTGATTTAAATCAGATTTTTTTTATTTTTATCCACCCTGCTAGTGATTTAAATCGTGATTTAAATCAGTTTGATTTAAATCAAATCCACCCTGGTGTAAACTATTACTGAGAAGGGAATCTATGTACCTTCTAGAGATACATCTTGTTTATAGTATCTACCATATAACTTATATGCAGTATTGTAAGCTGGCAGGCTAGATATTTGAATGGTCTTGAGAATACTGATATTTAGAGGATTGTCTTGAGAAAGAATCCCAATCTCCTTTCCCTTCCCTTTATACTGTGAAGACATTGGTATTTGAGAACTTGCAATTAGCAAGAGATTGCAACTGGAGCAGGTGTGTTCAGTATTAGGAAGATGCATGCTTTTTTGGAATAACTATAAGCTTTACCTGTGTGATGAGAAAACACACACTTGTCACATCTTTAAATTAAAAGGCTAGCCACGAGACAGAAGACAGCTTGTCCTGGGTTAGACTCCCAACACCCTATATAATGATATTTCAGGATTTATCCCACCTTTGTTTATCCCACCAGCATTCTGTTTCCCACAGTGGCCCACCATATGCCATTAAACTGTTGCAAACTGTTTTAATTGTTGTAAATGTTCAACCCAGTTCTCCAGGTTTCTTAACTGTTTAATGTTTTAACTGTTCGTTAGTTTTATGCTGTTTTTATAGTTTTGATTTTAATGGTTAATTGCTTTTAATTGTTTTTATTTTGATGTAAACTGCCTTGAACCATTTTTGGAAGGGTGGTATATAAATTGAATGAATGAATGAATGAATGAATGAATAAGCCTCTGGGAAGCCCACAAGCAGGAGATAAAAGCATCCTGTGGTTCTCCTGTAACTGGTATTCAGAGGCACCTTGCCTCTGAGCCTGGAGGTGGCCTATAGCCATCAGATTTGCAGCCATGGATAGACCTGTCCTTCATGAATTTTCTAAGCCTCTTTTAAAGCCATCCAAGCTGGTGGCTATCACCATATCCCTTGGCAGAGAGTTCCATAGATTAATTATGCTCTGTGTGAAAAAGTACTTCCTTTTGCCAGTCCTAAATTTCCTGGCAGTCTGTTTCATGGGATGATTACTGGTTCTAGTGTTGTGAAAAAATGAGGAAAAAATCATCTCTCTCCATTCTATGCATACTTTTATAGACCTCTAACATGTCTTCCCTTACTCTTTGAAGAAAAGGGGAAATTTGGGGCAGGTTTATTTTTAGAAGGGTTGTTTTTTTTAACAGCCTGCAAAACAATAAAACTTCATTAAAATGTAAACGTAGTGGTATTTGTGTATTGGAGGTGTGGTTATGGAGAACTGTCATGGAGAGCACCCACACTTCTGAATTTGCGACTACACCACTGGAGTTGAATAGTCACTTTTCTTCGCTCAAGTGAAGAAAAGCAGCCATTTAGCTTCCTACTGGTGAGGAGTCAGAAATGGAGACCAAACATGCCCCCTAATGCCAAACACATATTTCTCAGCTGGCTTATATAGTACTAAAGGGTTTTGCGGCAACCTCTGGCTTGCTAGTCAAGTCATTTCTCCGCTGCACCATTAGGTGGCTAGCTTAGCTTTAGTAGCTCAATAATAAGATTTTCCTAATCCAAAACTTCTGAGAAAACTGTTTCTTCCAGGCAGGCAGGCCCTTGCCAGTGTACTCCTTAGTGGAAAGAGCACTCGAGCTTATCTGATGGTCTTGATGTCCTGGAGATTAATCAGGCTATTCAAATAAAGAAGATTGTACCAAATGGTCTTTTGATTTTTTCAATTTAATTCACTTCCTACTGACAGATAAAAGATGTACTGGCAGTTAGGTGCATCTTGCATGTGCAAGATGCATGTGTCCTACGAAAAAGTAATTTTACCTGCACATTTCGGTTGAGGCTTAATGCAGGCATGAAGACACCCTCCACGTTTTCGAATGCTGGAGGTCCCTGCTGCTGCCCATTTATATAAAAGGTCAGGGTGTGCTTGTTGAGGTCCAGAAGAACACCTACAGTTGCTCCTTTAGAAACACCCCCTTCTGTCCTGAGAATCAAAGACAAATGAAGTTATGTGAGTTGCATCATGTTTCATTGTACCTTTCTTAGTCCAACAATCTCTTATGAAACTACAAGAAAATAAATTATGGCATGCAAAATTATCATCACACTTCGATTATTATCATCACATTTCAATTACTGTCATAAATATTCGGTGGAACTGAAACAAGTTCTGGGTGCACTGGAAATAGAGCAAAATGTTCTAAATTTGAATCCAAGTTTCACAAACCATGAATTTCAGTGTTATTTATTTATTACATTTATAAACCACCTAACACCTGAATCTCAATAAAAACAGTTTAAGAAACCATAACATTTAAAAATGTTTTAACAAAAGCATTAAAAAAAATAATTTAGCAAAAGGCCTGATAAAACCGGTGTGTCTTAAGTGATTTTCTGAAGGCAGCCAGAAATGGAGTAGCTCTTATATTGACAGGGATCACATTCCAAAGCCCTGGGGGTGGCCACAGAAAAGGCCCGGTCCCGCATCACCACCAAACAAGCTGGTGGCAGCCATAACCAAACCTCCTCATGAGATCTCAGTAAGTGGCAGGGTTCATGACAAAAAAGGCGCTCTCTTAAATACCCTGGACCTAAGCCATTAAGGACTTTATAGGTATTAACCAGCACTTTGTATTTTGCTCAGAAATATTTTGGCAGCCAGTACACTTATTTTAAAATTGGCATTATATGGTTTCTTTGGGACTCTCCAAAGACCAATCTGGCTGCTGCATTCTGCACCAACTACAGTTTCTGAATTACGTATAAAAACAGCACCACGTACAGCCCATTACAGAAGTCTAGCCTAGAAGTTAACAGCATTTGTGCCACTGTAAATATGTCATTAACCTTCAGAAATGGGAGTAGTTGGCATATCAGCCAAAGCTGATAGAAAGCATTCCTGGCCTCAATCTGAGAAACCAGAGAACTGTGGGTCCAGGAGTACTGCCAAACTATGTACCTGTTCTTTCTGGAAGAATCTAACTCCATGCAGAACAGGCAAATCTAAACCATCTCCTGAGTCCTGACCCTACACAATCAGTACCTCCATTTTATCTGGATTCAATCTCAGCTTGTTATCGCTCATCCAGCCCATTACCGCCTCCAGACAGGCATTTAGGCAAGTTATGCCATTTCATGGTGAAGCTGATATGTAAAAATAGATTTGGGTGTCGTCAGCATATTGGTAGCATCCTGCACCAAATCCCCTGATGATCCAATTTAATGTAGATGTTAAAAAGCATTGGTGATGATATGGAATCTTTCAGGACCCCATCCAGTAGCTCTCACTTTGAAGAGCAACTGTCTCCAAGTGATACCATCTAGAATCTGCCCAAGAGATAGGAACGGAACCACTGTAAAACAGTGCCACCTAATCCTAACTCCCTAAGGTGACCCAGCAGGATACCATGGTTGATGCACTGTGGAGAGGAGAGGCAGTTTTGCCTATGGTGAAAAAATTCCCCTAGTGACAAATTTTGGACTTGAGTTAAATGGGGGGGGGGAATGTAACCTTTAAAACTCCTTGTGCACCCGCCTGCTTGCCTCCCAAATTATGATGGTGCGGTGGCAGGTGTGTGCTGGATGGCAATGGGTGCACTGGCAGAGGTGAGAGCAGGCAGGCAATGATACCTCCTAATACAAGCCTGCTTACCTTCCAAATGCCAGCAATCGCCTGATTTAGGGCCCTTCCACACACAGAAAGGCTCGAAATTGGGTGATTGCTGACATTTGGGAGGTAGGCAGGCTTGTGTTAGGAGGTACATAGGAACATAGGAAACTGCCATATACTGAGTCAGACCACTGGTCTATCTAGCTCAGAATTGTCTTCACAGACTGGCAGTGGCTTTTCCAAGGTTGCAGGCAGGAATCTCTCTCAGCCCTATCTTGGAGATGCCAGGGAGGGAACTTGGAACCTTCTGTTCTTCCCAGAGTGGCTTCATCCCCTGAGGGGAATATCTTGTAGTGTTCACACATCAAGTCTCCCATTCAGATGCAACCAGGGCAGACCCTGCTTAGCTATGGGGACAAGTCATGCTTGCTACCACAATCACTGCCCAATCTGCCGCCAATTTGTGTTAGGAGGTATCGCTACCTTCCTGCTCTCTCCACCACCAATCAACTTACCCAACCATGGGAGATTGGAGACAGGCCTATAACTATCCATCACTGGGGGATCTAGGGGAAGGCTTCTTGAGTGGTCTAATCATTTACTCATTCAAACAAGGAGGCATCTACCTTCCCTCAGTGAAGAATTAATGATATTAACTAGGCCAGATCCAACAATTTCCCAGCTAATAGAAGCAGCCAAGTTGGGAAAGGATCCAGAGAGCAAGTGGTAGGTCGCACTGCCCCAAGCAGCTTGTCCACGTTCTTAGGCATCACAGATTGAAATTGATCCAAACTAATACTGCAAGAGGGATTGCTGGACACCACCTTAATAGACTCTGCAAAAACAGTGGAGCCCAAGTTGGCCCAAATACAGGAGATTTTGTCCTCAAAGAACCCATTAAAGGCATTACAGCAGAACATAGTCTTGGGAACTGATCTGAACTGGAAAGAGCCTGAATCAAACTTCTCACAACCTGGGACAACTCTGTCAAACACGAACCTGCAGAAGCAATGCACGCAGACCAAAATTGTTGTTTTGCTGCACACACCACTTTCTTCAAACCCAGAGGTGTAACTATAGGGGGGGCAGGGGGGGCACATGCCCCAGGCGCCATCTTTTCTGGTCACGTGGGGGGCGCCGCCATGACAATTTTTTTTTTAAAAAAATTTGTTAATACAAATGTTTCCTGCTCAGTGCAGCAGCGCTGCAACAGTCAAGGGAGCGCGTTGGCGCCCCTCCCCCATGAGCGGTCCCTTCCGCGCCGCCCGCGCCCCCCCCCCATTGCTTTGCTGGCGCCTGGCGGCCAGTCAGTGGCCTGGCTTGGTGGCGGCGGCGGCGGGCGCTTGTGAGGAAAAACCTAAGTATAATGTAGTATGTTGGGGGGGGGGGGCGGGGGCGCCATTTCAGTGCTTGCCCCGGGCGCCGTTTTCCCTAGTTATGCCTCTGTTCAAACCTTCAAATGGGTTCTATGCTGTGTCCTGTCAAATTCGAGCTGAGTTCTCCTCTACTTTTGTTCCAGTCACCTACCTTGCTGCTTCAGATCCCGTAACTCCTCTGTATACCAAGGGGCCACTTTTAAAGCAGGTCAGAAGGGACGCTTAGATTTCTGATCTATTTAATCAATTTTAAAATATTTATGCCCCACCCCTCCAGTACACTACTGCTCAGGGTGAGTACACTACTGAATTGATCTGAATTGAGCTATTGAGTAAAAAATATTTGGCCAAAGCACATTCTATCATCTCCTGAACCTGTTTAGAAAACTCGAACTGAGGGGATGATTCAAATATTCAGGAGTGGGATTACACCACATCAGATACAGGTATGTGCACCAAGGGCATGCTATGTATAAACACTACAGTCAAGCCCCAACAGCCCCCTCTCCTTTGCAAAGCATGTGAGAGCAGAGGCTTTGAAGCTGACAAAGACTGAATGGTTTACCCTTCCAGTGCCAGCCCTGTTTCCCTCTGAAACCTCCCCGGCAGCTTTTGCTCCCATCAATATTCTGGACCTGTGTGTAAACTCTGATCTGGCACCCTGAAGAACTGAAAGTAGGTTGGGAGGGGATCAGGAAAAGCAGGGGAAGTGTTAAGGACTCCTTTTCCTTCTGCTCCTTGTCCACTGTCCCAAAAGTGTGGAAAGTCTACTTTGGAGCTGAAATGAATTTAGGAGAAAATTCTCAAGCAAATTCTCCTAATTCAAATTTAGTTGCAAACATCTGTCATTTCTATTTTCCTTATTTTATTTTAAATACATTAAAAAAAATTAGGACTTTTGAATTACTAAACCTGGCAAAATGGCATAGTATGAATCTACTGTATAAACTTGCCTTATACCATACAGTGTTAAACCACAGGTCCATCTATCCCATTGACTGATAGCAACTCTCTAAGACAGTGGTTCCCAACCTGAGTTCCTCCAGATGCTGAACTACAATTCCCAGCATCCCTAGCCATAATAAATTATAGCTGGGGATGCTGAGAGTTGTAGTTCATCAACATCTGGAGGAACCCAGTTTGGGAACCAGTGCTCTAAGGACCCAGGCTGCTTCTCAGTTATACTTGTTTGTAACTGAAAAGGAAGATCTGGTGATCTTCTACAAGTAAACCATGAGGTCATTCACACAATCGAAAACTGTGTTCTACCCAGATTTGGGAACTGTGTGTGCTCCAGTGGTGTGTAAGGTTGTGTGGAAGCAAGGTAGGAGGAAAACCTGGGTAGCTCGGGGGTTCTAAATGTTATATCTATATGTGGAGGAACAGCTATCCCACCGTGCTACCATGGGTGACAGATCCCACCTCTACCACCACATGTGGAGGAACAGCCTTCTATTCCTCCTAACATTTTTACCTCTGCCACCAAGTGGACTTTTGGTATGGCAGGGTCCACTACAAGTACAATTTTACTTAACAACTTTTAAAAGTAGTAACACAGTTTACTTTTCTAACAATCTAGTCACCATTTTTTGATTTTTATTGTCAGAGGCAGGATTAACTATAGAAGATCAAAAGAACTGCAGGCTAGGGGGCGAGTCACCCGATCGTCCTGGGTGGGCTGGGAGGATGTGGGGGAAGGCTGCACTTAACCTACCTCCCCCCCCAGACAACCAAACTTTCTTCCATCAGTGTGCCTCCCACACGCCCACATGGACAGCTCTGCTCCTTGCAGCTCCATGAAGCACGGAGCAGGATGGAGGGACTGGTTGTTCCAGACTCCAGGCATCCCTCAATGCAACGCATGGCACACACATTGCATTGGAGATTCCCCCATCAGACAGGCGCTCTATGCGTCTGTCTCTGTGACTCACACGAATCACACAATACCCAGTTGCTGGGGTAAGGATGCAAGAGCGCCCTTGACCTCAGCTAAAACCCAGGTTTGTTAAGGGGGTTAGACAGGCGGGGAGTGAAGGGATCCGCAAGGATCCCATGGCTTCTCGTGACCAGCTTAACCCTGCTTGGGGTAGCCCAGGGAGAGTTAGACTGGTCGTGAGAACAGCCTCTAATTCAACTTCGTAAGAATGTCAAAAATCTGGTCTAGTTTATGAATCAAAAGGGTTCTTGATCTAATGGGATAAGGAAAAATTACATAAAAGGTTGTGTGTCTGTCTGTCTATCTGTGTGTTACAAACTTGCAGCATGTAGAAATTTGATTATTTTGTGAATGTATGTCTAAGGGATCTTTTATTTATATATGTTTTTGAAAAATAAAGCATTTTTTAAAAGGGGGATCAAACTCCTACACCCTTTTAAAATATTATCACCCTAATTATATGTTATATAGCTATTTGTATTGTTTTAAATGTATTTAATTTTGATTTAAAGGAAAAAGGGAAGAGGTGTCTTGTGTGTGTTTTGCAAAAGACCTGGCTATTATGCAAAAACAGTGTTTAAGGGGGAAATAATTCAAGGGGTTTTGGATTGGCTTATGATATATCAGTGTTTGTTACTAATAACCCTTTGTCAGTTGGTGTGACAGGAACAGCTGTTTAAATGACAGGATCTAACTGCAATGATGGATGCAGCCGACTTTTATGCGTAACACTAATTTGACATTAATGAACTTTTCCTCAGGGGTGCTAGGCTAGTCCAACAATACGGCACATAAAAAACACTGAGCCAGAAATCCACTGAATATGTTCATTGACCATAGGCACTTAAGCTTCATTAATGTCACTGGACCATTGCAACAGAATTACAATCTGACATGCAAGGCATAATTTTAGCATCAATTTTAAACAAGTCCACAGCAAAAGGAAAACTAAAATTCTCTCAGTTCCGTACAATGTTAAATAAAACCTTCTAATTCATGAAAGCTATAATCTGTACATCTACATACCAAAGATGTTTTAAGGGGCCATATAATTTAAGGTGACTTATATAACTTATATATATATATAACATGTAAGCTTCAATGCCAATGTAGGTCTTTTGTATACTTTAAAAGCATTTCATTTGTATTCAACTGGAGATTATTAATCTCCACCTTTGGCAGGCTAATTCTTTTAATGGATAAGGGAGTGAAGTAAACATAACATACACTTCAGCAAGTATAGCTGCTGTTCTGCATGATATTATCATAAGAGGAGCAGAGGATCATGGGTAGAAACAGAGCACGTACTAAATGCAGGGCTGGCCCATCCATTAGGCAGAACTAGGCACCAGGTTTTGGGTGGCACTACAGCCACCTGGGTGGAAGTCAAGTGAACATGTTTTCAAAGTGGGCATGTTGGCCAACATGTAGGCACTAGGAGGCATCAGGTTTCGGTGGGTTGTGTTTTGGGCTATGAAAGAGAGGACGACGTCAAGTGTTCTTTAAAGAGATCTCATGATCAGACTTTACCTATTTAAAAAGAAAACACATGCTGTATGGAGACAGTATTTTTTATGAACAATTGGTCCCTTCCAGGGTGCATACTTTATTCTCTTTCCTCTTTTGCGAATTCATTGCAGTCCTCTTTTTATTTGCTGTAAAATCTAGTATTTGCCAAAGAGACTTGCACAACAAAATTGGATTTAAACAACAGCTGGGACTGAGTCATAAAATTATTCCATGAGACTAAGACAGAATTTGCATCTCATTTAAAGTGCTTTATTATTATGTGATATTAGGACTGAGGAAATTTATAATGCTGTTTTATTAACAGATATGACTGTGATGGAGTATGCAATCATCATCATCCAACCAGAACAAGAGGCAATGAGCAGTAATAATTGTTTTTAAGAAATTTCTCAAAGGATTATGCAATATGTACTATAAACTGATAATAAGAGGGAGCATGTTAACATTGTCATATATATCAAATGGGACAATAATTGTAGCAGGATTAAGAGAGATTGCACAATCTCTCTTGCAAACGACTATAATTAATTCATTGATTACAATCTATTAAAACAGGAAGGAATGTATACTAATAATTGTCATTATAGTGTCTCGCTCTTTATAAGGTTAAAATTGTGCCATCGAGTCATTGTCAACTCCTGGTGACCACAGAGCCATGTGGTTTTCTTTGGTAGAATAGAGAGCCATATGGTTTTATTTGGTTTCCCATTGCCATCTCCTGCGCAGTATGAGATGATGCCTTTCAGCACCTTCCTATATCATTGCTGACCGATGTAGGTGTTTCCCGTAGTCTGGGAAACATACCAGCGGGGATTCAAACGAGCAACCTCTTGCTCCCTAGGCAAGTTACTTCCCTCCTGTGTTTTTTATAAGGTGCTAGAACATAAAAGACACTGCAATATTTTTGAATCATTGCTGAGATTATGAAGGAATCTAAGATAAACTTATCATACATTAGATGAGTTGTTAGGAGCATGTAAGATGCTGCAATATTTACTGTAAAATAATAAGCTTATCGGGAGCAGAGCACTTTCCCATTTGCCAGTTGTTTACAATTGGGTACAGCTGTTGGGTAGGACAAAAGCTTCTCCTACCCAGCTGCTGTTTCTTCGCACACAGTCACTTCCTCCCACCCCAATCCCAGCTTTTAAGTTATAGATGAACGACAAATGGGAAAGTGCTTATCTCCCAGTTTAGGGTATGCAGTTTCTCCTTCCCTAATTCTGGTCATGTGAACAAGCTGATTAAGGTTTTGTTAAGAACAATAACAAAGTATATTTTTAAACAAACAGGACTAAAATACTGCTAATATTTATTTACTGATTTTCAACAAAGTTTACAAAGGAAAATAAACAAATAGATAGTGCAGCATCCATTAGAACAGGCCTGCTCAACTTAGGCACCCCAGCTGCTTTTGGACTACAACTCCCATACTCCCCAGCCACAGTGGCCAATAGCCAGGGATTATAGGAGTCAGTCACTTTAAGTGGCGCAGCAGGAAAATGCTTGACTAACAAGCCGAAGGTTGCCAGTTCAAATCCCTGCTGGTACTATATCGGGCAGCAGCGATAAAGCAAGATGCTGAAAGGCATTATCTCATTCTGCATGGGAGGAGGCAATGGTAAACCCTTCCTGTATTCTACCAAAGAAAACCACAGGGCTCTGTGGGAGCTAGGAGTTGAAATCGACTTGATGGCACATTTTACCTTTATGGGAGTTGTAGACCAACATTAGATAGATAGATAATCTCCAGGAATCTATGTGGTCGCTAAGAATCGACACCAACTTGACAGCACTTAAATCAATCAATCAATCAGACCAACATCTGCAGGAGGGCCAAAGTTGAGCAACCCTGCATTAGAAGCTACCATATTTATGAAGGAACATGCAACTATTAATTTCTAAACTAAGAGAGAGGTGCAATAATAATCTTAAGGATTAAAATAAAGAAGTAGATAATATTATTTCCCCGCTCCCTCTCATAAATTGTGCAGTCATAATAGTTTGATGCTTATATAGTGGATGTGAAGAGCTATGTTGACCAAAATATTAATACCAATTTTTTTAAAGGTACAAGTGATGCAGAAATTTCAGTTATAATGATCAAAGAAATCAAAGCAAATTCTGAGATGCAATTCAAAAACTTTGAATAAATGTTGAACATTTAAGAATCCCTACTCAGATGTTGTTGTAACTGTGTACATGGTTGTGTTGAATATGGCTTTAGTGATAACATAGATGGGAGGAAAAGATTTAGAGAGTAAATGGGTAGTAGCCATATGTGGCTTCAACCGCCAGTTGATTAGAGCAGAATTGAAGCACTCCCTGGCTTCTGCCATCAATCAGAGCCCCTGGAAAGTGGCATCCCTGGTCTCCTAGGGGGTGAGGGAATATCTCAGCAAGAGGAAGATTAGCTTGGCCCCAGCCACCAGCCAGAGAAAGAGTGCAGCTGCAGAGAGTCCACTATTCCCCTGCCTGCCAGAAAGAACCCTCCTCTGCTCCAATGGCCAGTTGCCCAGGGACAGCAGCCCTGAAGGGAAACACTCTGCCATTGATTAGAGGACTAAAGGCTGCTGGGCTGTGTGTGTGTGCTGCAATCTATTGTAAGCTGCCTTGAGGATAATTCAGTCAAAAGGGACGTCTTTTAAATAAGGAAATAGGCCAAACTAGAAATAGGATTATTGGACCCAGAAGAAAGCAAATAACTTCTTATGCAGCATATAAAGACAGTAGATATGTTGCATGAAAACAAAAAAATAAATATCAGAATAGGCAATATAGGATCCAGTATCACATATGCAGAACTCTCTCAGGCTGTTAGTACTATAAAACTTCTTTCTTTAGAAGCTGGAAGAATTTGACAATACAATGAGATGTAAGAATATTCAAAACAAGGGTTATCAAATAAAAGACTAAAGGGAAAAACAGAATTTGAAGATTTTTAAACCTATTTTAGAATCAAATTTTAATGAAAATGTGGGCTTTGAAAGAGCATATAGAATTAATCCAGCTATAACCTTCAATACCAGTCTAAGTCATATTTTAATTATTTTCAAATGTATGTCAAAGACAATGTATATAATCTATATGTGGAAGTATAAAAGTGAAAATTGATACTTATACAATACAAATCTCTGGAACTCTTTGTTCAGAGCATATATCACCTATTCTGAAAGAGCTGCACTCGTTGCCAATTTGTTTCCAGATCTAATTCAAGGTGCTGGTTATTACCTTTTAAAGCCCTTAACGGTTTGGGCCCTGGATACCTGAGGGACCACCTGCTTCCAAGCGTTTCTGCTTGCCCAACAGGATCATCAGAGGGGCCTTTGCTCCGTGTGCCGACATTGAGAGAGGCTAAATTGTCATGCACACGAGACAGGGCCTTCTCTGTTGTTGCCCCCAGGTTCTGGAATGCTCTCCCAGTCAATGTTCATTTTCTGACATCTGTGGCTGCTTTTAAAAAAACAACTAAAGATCTTTTTATTTACTCAGACTTTTACCTCTTCGAGGCTGCAAGGTTTCTCAGCTTTCTTGCTTCTCTTTATCTTTTCATTTTTTGGTGTGTTTATCGTTTTTAATGTTTTTAATGTTGATTTTTAACATTTTAAACGTAACTTTTATGGAATTTTATTGTATTCACTTTTGTAAACTTCCTTGAGATACATTATGAAAGGTGGTATAAAAACTGAACAATAAAATAAAATAAGACATATCAGATCAGAGTTTATTTAGTAACATGGCAGACAAGGAAATATTTCATGGAAAAGAGTAGCAAAGAAAGGGATATAATAAACAAAGTATTTCCCATGTAAAATATTAGGGAAATATAAGATAACATGCACAACTATTAGAATTAAGAAAGAATCTGAAGATACTTTGCCCATCTTGCATTCACAAGAAGTTGAGGCAATTACATTGTCCTCTGATGACAGCATAACAAATGTTACGGATCATTAGAACAGAAATTTCATCTGCATTGGAAGTTTCAAGAGTAGTAAAGTAATGCATTATAGAAACCAATGTATTACTTCAGCTATGTAGATATGAGACAAATTCAAAAGTTATCTCTGACCATTTGCTAATAAAACATATAGCAAATTCAACTTTTTATGGCTGAAATATCAGGTCATAAAGTTCACTGATGTGCTGAATGATGAAAAATATCAGTTTTAATGAGCATAAATGTCAAATGCATTCTGAGTTTGTGTTCAATGTGTTCAATTGTTTTACTATTTTCAGTTAAATAATTATGTAACTGATGAAATTAGAAATGTACATTTAAGGACAACGTTACCTGAATTTGAAAATCTAGTTCTTGCTACCAAAGAAATAATTTTTTAAAAAATACTATAATCTTATTATGATAATGTTGAACCTCCCCTTCCCTCCACACTGCCCTCGTGACCCCCTAAATATAGGAGGAGATTCTCAGGAGCAGATAGTTTGAAAGTGCAGAGGGCAGCAGAGGGAGTGGTGGGGATCAGAGAAAACCACCTCTCCCCCTTTGCATGGCTGGATCTTCTTCCATGCACTGAAATACTAGTCTGGATGCTATCTAAGCCTGAGAGTAGCATTCCTAGTAGTGTTGCATTGCTGTGTGCTAGCATGAGGGTGTTAACACATGGTTACTGCATAAGAAATACAGATCTGTCCAGACAAGTTCTTGCGCTAGTGCAACCTATTGCACAACTATTTGTTTAACTTGTCATGTAGCCCTCATGGACATATTTTTGGAAGGAAATGTTTTTGGAAGAGTGCCTGTGGAGGCAGGGGAGAGTTGTGAGAATCGCTTGCCCTCCCTCTGAGCGCACACTCTGCTACTCAGCAAGACTCTGGCCAGTCAGGAGCAGCTTTTCTCTACAGTGACCCAGTTCGGTATTTCCCCAGACGGCTGCTCTGGATGTCAGCCAGTGTGACATCCGTTGGAAGTGAAGGACTTTGCGCTGTCTCATGTCTCAATGAGGGGGACAGATTAGTGAGTCAGAAGGCTAGAGGGGTCAAGACATTGGTCATCCTTTCTCTACTGCTCTGACACTATCCCTTTGATATGTAGAATGCTACTCTTAGGGACTTCCTTCCTGCCTGCCTTCCACTTCCTCGTTCCCTTTCTTCTCCCTTGCAACACCCACGCTCCTCTCTCCCTGCACCGTGTGTGCAGAGATGCAGAATCCATCCCTCTGCATCCAGCTAGATAGAAAGATTAGAGATCCTATCTCTCCACTTTACTATCTAGAATGGAGTTCACTAATAAAGATTCCTTATATTGATTTGAAACTATGAACTGGCTCCAAGTTTCTTTTACTCTCAGCATACACACATGCCTAGGCAGACTCCGCTGTGTTGTGCCTCAGTGCACTCTTCTGTAATAGAAGGGTATCTCTTACCAGAGAGAATTCCCAAGATAACCGTATCTCTGAAACAGTATTTGGATTTTCATGAAAGGTTGTACAACCTGGCAACAGGCTTATAAATAGCAGCAAACATTGCTATTGCCAGAAATGGGTAAAAACCCCAAATGTTCAGAATTAAGGAGTGGATTTCATGGGTTTGGCAAACTGCTCAGTTATCTAAATTGAGGGGGAAATGCCAGATTGAAGGATGGTAGACAGAGCTTACTAACATTTGCTAAGAGTTGGTGACCTTTTATTGATTCCTGGAAGCAAACACATGGCATTAACATGAATGCATTCAACTGTTTTTCTGCATCATATTTTTTTTTTAACCTGGCTTCTTTTTTGTTGTATTATGGGATATTTCTTCAATAAATCCAAATGTCTTTGTATGTTTACAATATATAATTTGAATTAAAATGTATATGGAAAACAAAGTGCTCCCTTTATGTGTTCTCCACAGAATAGCTTTTCTTATGCTCTTGTTCTGTTTCACAAATAGGCTATGTGCCTAAAAACCATATGCTTGAGAACACATTCATAAAATAGGTTTCCAGGGCATTGATTGTAGGCTGCCATTTTGTAAAAAACAAACAAACAAAAAACACACAGCAGTGGCCTGAAAGTGGAGGCTATTACACAGTGCCCTAAATTTAACACACACATTATTTCTGCTCTAAATCTAATCAGGGTTTTAAAGGGAAAGAGGTTTGTGCTTTTGATTTTGTTCCTGATTTTGTTTTGTTCCTCTCTACTGGGTATTGGATTTTTTAAAAATCCAAACAGACTAAAGGAAGTAGAAATACTCGCATTACCCTAGTAGCTTCTGAGCAGGCCTTTAAATATATTTTCCCAGCATATAATGGAATGAAAACTGGCAAGTGTTTGTTGTTGATGATGATGATCTATGATGTCTTCCCATCTATTGTGACTTTGTCTAGCCAACATAAGACGTCAAAAGTCTAAAGTAGTTGCAATGATTCTATCAGTGCCTCAGTTGTGGTCCATGGAACTTAAGGAGTCCATGAGATAAAGGGTATAAGGAAAGGAAGAAACAAGATTACATATCTCACTGCAAATTCAGAAGGAAAGCAACTTATCCAATTTCTATCTCTGAAATTTCTATCTTAATTCTTACCTAATTTATATCATTAATTATATACATACATTTAAAGTCCAGAGTTTTGATCTAGTGAAAGCTCAGTCCTGAAACATAGGGACACTTATGCGCAAGCATGCATCTATGATCTGGTGGATGAAGAAAAGGCTGCAACTAATCCAAGCCAAACTGCTTGGCTCAGTCAGCAAAGAGGTGATAGGTCAGGATCTGAACGAAGGAAAAAGCTCCTCATGAGTGGGTTCTTCTTTATTTGGGGGAGGTGGGGGGTGGAAATCTTGGGCTTCAATCTGCAGGGTATATTATATAGATAGACTATGGGTTAGTGCAGACTGAATGGGATTGTAGACTAATAAATATGCACCTTTCCCAAGTTTGGCCCTGTCCCCCACCCCCAGGAAATTAAAAGATCTATGCTCTGAACTGTTTTACAGGCTGGAATGGGGAATCAGGTTTGGTGGAGCTATAGCCATGGCTTCAATCAGAAGGACTGTACTTATTTAATTTCTTTTCCTTTTATTTATTTAGCATTTATATACTGCTTTTCAGGCAAACCTCCCAAAACGATTTACAAAAAACCTGAATTAAAAAACAATATAGCAAGCCATATGTTTACATTTTTACATGGGCCTTAGTCTAAGTTCTTTCTTCTCTCTTCCCCTCAGAGCAAGATGGTCCCTGATCACTCTGTGATGGCAATTGGGGGTGAGAGGGGCCACTTTAGCTGGATGGTGGCAGCTCCCCAGCATGCCTCTCCTTCTTTTCTCCTCCCCTCAGAGCAAGATGGCCCCTGGTGGTCTTGTGGTGGCAGTTGGGGGATCTTTTGCTTGAATTGGACAAGTTTAAACAAATGGGTCTGCCACCATTATATCTAGTTTGACCTTTAGGTCCGGTATTTCTCAGCATCAACAGAACTACACAGGCTAAGCCACTAACCCATAGGAGAAACTGGCAGTGACTAGAATTTACAGGGTGCGTTCTTGAAATGATGGGAATGCTCACTAAAGGCCTTCCCAAATAAGTGATTCTTCTCACTCAAGCAAGAGAAAAGCTTCTTTAATGCTTACCGATTGGTGTGTGAATTGCAGTGCATGAACCAGCTGCGATTGTTGTCGACATACATAGCCCATGCCTTGTCATCCTTTCCCAGCATCATGTCCTTGACAACATTGATTCTAGCAATTCCAAAGGCTGGATCTGGATGGTTATCGTAACGGTCTACATGCAGTTCCCAGTAATGGACTCCCTTTGAGAAAGCTGCTGTGCCCAGAACAACACGATCATCATAGCTACTGCAGGTAGCCGTCTGGTTGTCATTTGACAGGACTATGTCCCTATGGGCTGAAGAGGGATCAAATGTAAACCAGGCCACTATATAGAGAGAAAGAGTTTGCAAGTTAGAAGAATGCAACCAGGACCGATGTGTTAATGTTCCATCTAGGAAAAGTAACATTGTACTATCAAGGGAAGCAAACAGGACATGATTCTGCCACATTTAATCACACCTAGTCCCATTATTTCAACAGCTGAGTGTTAAGCGCATCTACTTCTAGGGAACCTAGGAGACTATATGGACAATTAAACTTCACTCACCCCAGGTAGTGAGAGGATCATCTTTATCAAATGGCAAACATCAACTGCCAACATGGGGTAAAATGTGAGACAGAATGTATGTAAAATGGTAAAATCAGAACAATAAGGCATAGTAATAGCCATTATGAATTTCCATTCCATTTCATGGCTGTTCCTTATGGGAGCAGGGAATTTCACAACATGATGCGTTTACACATTGTGTAGATATTACCAAGAGAGCAGCAAGTAACAGCTAGTTCTGGGTTAATCAACTAGATTTCTAGTCTGATGCAAAACATTCAGGTTGTACCACATAAATAATAAACATGATTTGTTGGAATCCAACCAACTGCTTAACTCAAACTGTATATTTTATTTCACCAATTACCAGGTTTATTCAAAATGAGTACTATTCTCTGTAAGCTTTCAAGAAAGGATCCTTAGGAGCAAATGATTTTTCCTGACAGTTTGGCAACATTAATATGAAGAGAGGGTGTGATTAACAATTGTTTCATGATTCATGAAAATTAAGTTATGATTATATCAAGATTAATTTCTTTGGTTACCAATACGGATAGCATGTATAATTACAGGGAAACGAGGCATAGATTAATATCCATATTTTATCAAACTTTGCTGGGAAATTATTTCCATAGAGAAAAATGTAATTAACCCCGGAAGTCTTCACTGGTATAAAATGGTGAGGGGGTGCTGCAAAAGCAATAGGCATCTCCATCAGTATCCCACATGAGTTGCAGATAAGCAGACTCCACATCTGTCTAAAAGCATGTGAAATGGGTCTGAGATGGAAATTCATTCTGTGTTCACACTCAGACCTTAGCTTTACTGCAAAAAGCATAAGACTCTCCATTCACATCTCACTAAAGACATCCTTATCAGGTCTGAAGTCACAGCTATTTCAAATTACGAGGTGTCTCAACTTTTGGGGTGGCAACTTCAGATTTTGAGGCACCAATTCTACATGAGCTATGTAAAACATTGTGTTTCATGGACACCAGCATTTTCCTAGGATCAGAGGATCCAAAGTCTTTCCAGCCCTGTTTGAAGGGTTGCTATGCTAAATACTGACAGCCAGAAGCACTAATTAATGAAGTACTGAAATGAACCCATTTCACAAATCGAAATGTGGATGTTTGTTCCTTAAGCAATGTCTAAATTACTTTCACATTGGAGTCTATCTCCTCCCTTGCAGGAGCAGTTGCTCTTGCCAATACCATCTTAATTTCTGAAAATAGTCTGAAGAATGTTAGGCTATGACTTGTTTCAAGCTGTTGAGGATTAATTCATGGCCGAATTCCAACAGGTTGCATAAGTATGTGAGGCTAACATGATTGTGAACTGCCCAGGGACTTTTTGTATAGGGTGGTATATAAATGCACTAAATAAATAAATAAAATTATAGGCTGGCACAGATAAAGCTTTGTTGCATTGCACTATGATGATTCCTTGTCACAGTGCAGTATAAACAAAATTGAGGATTGTTTAATATGAAGCATTATGTAAGAAAGTCTTCTTCTATGAAATGTTTGCCAAGCGGTTACAACAGCAGACTTCAAAAACATGCATGCAAGGTTGCTTCCAATAGTCACTTGCAGGCTGATACCAATTCTTGGAGACTCCAGGCTAATTCTGGAGGTTTGGCAAACCTAGACCTATTATGGACCCATACAAATCTCTAGAGGGACACTCGCACACATGCAGTTAAGCCTAAACGTCCCTGGTCTTCATCAGGTTCCACTGAACACACTCAGAACTTTACAATACTTCTCACAGCATGCTGCTGATCCACATCACATGCAAGCACAGGAATGTAGGAGACTGCCTTATACTGGATCAGACCGTTTGTCCATCTAGCTCAGTATTGTTTACATCAGTGATTCTCAAACTTGGGTCCTCAGGTGTTATTGGACTTCAACTCCCATAATCCCCAACCAAAGGCCACTGAGGCTGGGGATTATGGGAGTTGAAGTCCAATAACACCTGAGGACCCTAGTTTGAGAATCCCTGGTTTACATTGACTAGCAGCACCTCTCCAAAGCTTCAGGTGGGAGGCTTTCCCAGTCTTAGCTGGAGATGCCAGGGGACTGAAGGTCCCAGGAGATTGAACCTGGGACCTTCTGCATTCAAAGCAGATGCTGTACCACTGAGCTATGACTCAATGGTATGGCAAAGCACATCAAGGCCTTGTGTTTGGTCTGGACTCTGTTTTAGAGCTCGGAGCAGCCATTCCAAAATCCATGGAATCTAGAAAGTTCAGCAGATTCTAGATAATGGTGAAATCTCTGGAAGGAATTTTAACATGCTTAGCATTACTCACCATCAGAAGTCTGTAAAACAACAGTCTTGCTATATGGGCCCACTCCTGATGAATTAAAGGCTTTGACTCTTGCATTATAGGTACTATTGAAATGAAGGCCGTCGATAGTGCATAGGGTCTCCTTGCCAACATATACTTCCTAAGCAACAAGAAAGACAAATACTTGTTATCCTGGGATCTCATAGCAAGACTTTTAATTGTGAACTGCATGCAGTTTTGTAGTACAAGCAAATTCCTACAATAAAATTCAGTAAAGGTGAACTCAAGGAGAATTTGTAGTGAGAAAAGCATGTGTTGTTAGAAAAGAAGCCTTAGAAGGTATAACTTCAATGTTCCCATCTGGAATTTAGAGAGAATCGCCAAAGTAAACCAATAAAAGGACTGAATGGAAAGATTAAAGAGCTGCCCTACTTAGTGAAATAGCCCCATGTGACTAAATAACATGTAATTACAAGTTAACATCTCCATCGGCCCAACACATGATGTTTACAAGCTGAACTTTCAATTATATGCAGGATGACTTTTTTCTAACTGGTTTATTCAAAGTTTATTCATCCATATGGTTCTGCATGACAATTCATCAACAGTACACACTAGAAGCTGTCAAGATGCTCTCCCAAACAAAACTCTGCTTGCTGTTCCCCAAATGATAATTCAGTCCTCATCATCTTTCTGCACCTGTTCCCATCAACAGTCCCTTCTGCCCATTGGGTGGGAAGTCTTTGTAACAGGGCAATCCTCCTCAACTGTAGACAGTTTAAGCATGGGTTAAATGCATTTCCCCCTGCTAACTGAGCAAAGAGAGATCTTTGAAAGGAGTGATCTCATATTTTAGCAAGGGGAGAGCAACTGTCCCTATGTGGCCCAGCATAGCATCTCTCCAGTGACTGGTGCTGGTGTCTGCCTTGTGTTTTTAGATTGTGAGACTATTTAGGGGCATGTGTTTGCCCAAACATGTGTTTGCCCAAGAATGCCAAATACAATGTCACAACACTGGTATCTCCCCCAGGCAGGGCCTCAGAGTTTTTGAGGGGAAGGGGTTTGGTTCACCCGAGTTGTCCTCCAGACTCCTTGGGGTCACTGTGGCAGTCTCTCTCCAGAGGCCTCCACCAATCACTCTCCAACTGCCCCTCATCACTGGCCAAATCCGACTTAAATTCCTCCTGACAAACTGATGCATCCCACACCCCAGCTAATTGGACCTCCACCCTGCCAAATCAGGCTGCTCTCACGCTTATCCCCCTCAGCTGTGCCTCTTTCTGCTGCTGTCTCCTCCCTCACATAGGGAAGTAACAGCAGGAGAGAGGGCATGCCCTCAATTCCTGCTGTAGGCTTCCAGCGGCATCTGGTGGGCCACTGTGTGAAACAGGATGCTGGACTAGATGGGCATGGGCCCAGTCCAGCAGGGCTGTCCCTATATTCTTATGTTCTTATGCCCCCGCTCTTCCCCCTGCCCCTCTAGCCCAGCTCCTTGGTCCCACAGTGTTTTGGCTGGCCACTCACCTGGCTGCCTGACCTGCCTGGGGCCTCTCTGGTAAGGCCAGCAGGGCCCCCTGCCTGACACATAAATACACGAGAAACCAAAGGACTCACCCGGAATTGTCCACCATCTCCATCATCCAGTTCCAAGATGTAACCCTCCACTGGGTTGTGACTGAAAGGAGGCATCCTCCATGCTAACGTCACACTGTTGTTACGAGTGCAGCACTTCTCCAGCTGCAGTAGCGGGACTGGCGGCACTGAAACCGGAACTAAGCACAGATTAGTGCAACTCTGCCCTTACCAATCAGGCTGTGTGACAACAGCAGCACCACCATGCTCAGTCATGGCCACTTGTAATCCAAATCATTGAAGCTTGAGCACTTGCACCACTCGGTGGGGTTTTCTGGACGTGGGCTGTGATCCTATGGTCAGTTCACAGGACCCCTTTATCATGGCGAATGAATGTTCATAACCAGTAAGCGGTGAGCAACGAATCCACAGTAAAGCTATTGTCCAATTGTTTCACCACATATCCAAATTGTTCGATGGCACTTCTGAACCCATCTCTTGAACTATTTGAGGTAGAATAGTTAGCCACAGGCTGGGCACATGATCATACAAGTGGAAAACAACTTTGACGTGCATTCAGCACTCACTGTTCCCCCAGTAACTCTCCATCTCAACGTACTAAATAGTCACAGGACTTAGCACATAGCCAAGCCAAATATGATTTTACATGCAACACACCCTCTTCTGTGAAGGGTAACTTTGGTTTCATTCATTTAGGAGATATCTAGAGCAATACTTCTATTATTTGTGAGAGAATAGCTTCTATGGGTTGGCTGAAGGGAAAATATCACCTTGGTTGATATTCAGCAGGGTGACATTTCAGTGGTATACATAAGTGTACTAGAGCATCTAATGTTCTGTTTATCTGCTGGGTAAAAGGTGACACACAATGAATGCATGTCCTGATCTACAGATACAATTCTCATTACAAAAAACTGAGTCACAGTGTGAGAAATTTTGCCATTTACAGCTACTGCATTGTTCTATCAACCCCCCTTCTGGCATTTTCCTGCAAGAATACTATGGGTGAAACCTGTTTTCATGTAGAGAGGACTAGCCTAATCTTAAAACCATAACCCAAGCTAAGAATGTAAGAACAGGTGGGTAGAAAAGTATCTGGTGAGAAATAAATCTAGCAAATGGTGAGGACAGCAATATTTGCAATAGGGTGTGGTTGGCACAAAAATCTTCATTAGGTGGAGCACCATCAAAACTAAGCCAGGTCTTAGGGACAATAGGGTTGCCAACCGTGACTGAAGTCAAGGCAAGCTATGTTAGATGTTGCTGCAAAAGAAGATTTTGAAATTGCCTCTGCTAAGTAGGCAAAGAGGCACCTTTCAAAGAGGTGATTCTCTAGCAGTGGGAGAATAGCTGGCCCTATCCAATCCCAGCACAGCATCCCTCCAGTGGCTGTTGCTGGTGTTGCCCTTAATTCTTCTTAGACTGCTTAGAAGCTCTTCTCACGAGCAAGCAAAACCGAGCTAAGGGAGCCCAGACTGATTTTACTTGCTCGTGAGAACCACTGGGCTAGAGGGTGAGCTCGGTGGCTCCACGGCAGCAAGCCCACCTAGGTAGCCACCCCCTTAAACAAGGTTAACGGAACAAGAGCTCTGTTGACCCCATTTTCTGGATGATGTGTCAGCTGCAGCAGCTTGCAGCTGCAGCAGACATACTCGGAGTGGGAGGCGGGATCCCAGAAATGTACCACACACTCTTGCAGTGCATTACTGGGGCTCTGTGGGGTGGGGCACCTGCGCCTGACTGGGTGCCAGAGCTTCCCTGGAGCTGCTGGGCAAGCTGCGACTGAGCTCCAGAGCGCCGAAGACAAGCCACTGCTCATCTGCGTGGGCAATCTCCCACCCACCCACCCGAGCGCTGGGTGAGTGATTGCCCCTGCAAACCTCTTCTTTCTGCGCTTTACACTGCTTGTGTGAAGCACCTCTAGTCTTCTTAGACTTTGGGGACAGGGAACAACATTACTCTTATTATTATTTTTCTGTGTAAACTGTCGAGAGAGCTTTTTCATAGAAAAGTGGTATATAAGTAGTAATAGTAGTACAGAATGCATTTGTGACTGGAATCGGATAGGATAAAAGTTTCAAAGTTTATAAGCAATTAACTGTTTATTATGTGCCACTATCAATATTCCAATGTGTGAATCAAATTCCAGTTAAAATTACTGTCCACACCAAACCCAGTTGAGTATTGGCATCACATCTCTGATCTGAGACAGAAGCTGTACACAGAAGGCAATTGCAAAATTCACAGAGACTTTTTAATGGATCTGGATTACATCCATGTAACAGAAAGGACTAATCGCTCAGAAGAGGCATATTTTGAGCAATTAAATATAATGGAGGAAAACAGCAGAGATAAAGGGGAAAGGTGCATGTGATTTCGAAGTATTAGGTAGGAAAGCAGTTATGAAGAACAAAGCATACACACACACACACACACACACACACACACACACACACACACTAGTTTCAGGCAGCAGGATCCAGAAGTTAGTCATGACTACGTCACAATAAAATTAATGGGAAATTAATTATTTCAATGATGCTTAGTCATTGCAGTATTAATAACCTAAATCCTGTTGAGCATTGCTGGGTATGGAATCCCATGTGGTACCCGGATTAGAGCATCACAGACAAGAAGCAACAGTTTGGGGAGCCAGAAGCATGCAACATAGTCAAAGGCAGGCAGCAATCAGAGCCAGCAGCAGTGAGCAAAAAGAATAGCAGGATCTGGCAAGATCTTTTCACTAAGCAACAACAGGATGGGGCTGTAGCTCAGTGACAGAGCATTTGCTTTGAATGCAAAAGGTCCCAGGTTCACTTCAATCCCTGGCATCCCAAGATAGGGCTCAGAAAGACTCCTGCCTGAATCCTTGGAGAGCCACAGCCTGTAGACAATACTGAGCTAGATGGACCAAGGGTCTGATTCATTATAAGGAAGCTTCCTATGTTCTTGTGTTTCTAGCGTGCTCAGACTGAAAATCCAGGCCCTGCAAGCAAGATTTGTAATACTGTATGGAGCTGCATTGCTCCCTGGGTCATCTGACCAAGTGTTAAGTCAGCTGGTCGGGCATGTAATACTGCCTAAGGTGCTTCTTAGCAATCCGGTTCAGTTTGTAAGTCTATCAGCAGACACATGATGCCTCAGAGGTACAGAAGGGAAAATGTTGGATTCTGTATCTGAGACCCCTGGCACCTTCCAGCTAGTGAACTAGTTACTGATAAATCAGCTGCTAAAAGGCTAGCAAATGGGCACTGCTGCAAATATCCAGCTGATTTAACAGTTCTAACTAACATCAAATCCAAGCATTTTGTGCAACAACGTTGCCAATGAATCTGTTTCTCGAGCAATGCTAATTCCCCTCTCCATCATTCCTTACTAATGAGATTATTGGTTGAGAGAAGAGAGTTATTTTAGCAATGGCAAGAAATTCATACACATGTTGCCAGGACAATTTTAATACATTCTGATCCTCATTTTCATTCTCCTTTGTCTAAAACGCTATGTAGCTAAGGGCAAGTACTGCCTTCCCAGTGACCCATGCAAGTTCAATAAGGTCAAATAAGGACGGATGCTTGGATTTTTTTTTAAAAGATAAAGTTCCAAACAACCATTTACAAGAAGATAGGATATATTTCCAGTGAAATAGAAAGTGCTGGTTCTTACCTATAAAGCCCTTAATGGCTTAGGTCCAGGCTATTTAAGAGAACACCTCCTTTGTCATGAACACTGCCGCCTTTTACAATCTTCTGGAGAGATCCAATTACGGTTGCCACCAGCTCATTGGGTGGCGACCCAGGACCGGGCTTTCTCTGTGGCTGCCCCAGGGCTTTGGAATATGCTCCCTGCTGAAATTAGAGCATCTCCTTCTCTGTTTGTTTTCAGGAAGAACCTCAAGACTCTCCTGTTTTTGCAGGCTTTTAATCAGAATTAATTTTAATAATTTTAAAATGTGTTTGAATATCTATTTCATTCTATTGTTTTTATTGTCATGTATTTTAATTTGTAACTTTTAAATATTTTAAATTTTGTACACCACCTAGAGATGTATATATCAGGCAGTACAGAAATATGATAGATAGATAGATAGATAGATAGATAGATAGATAGATAGATAGATAGATAGATAGATAGATAGAACTTTGTGACTTTCAGCTTAGAGTTATCTTGGTGTACCAGTCATTCCCTTCTGTGGCCAACACTAAGCAGCCCAACCTCCGGAAGCCCATCACAAAACAGCTTTCCCCCCACTTCCCGACATTGCATTGGCTGGCCAGTCCTTCATTCCCACCTGCCATTCAGCCCACACTCAGCACAAGCTTTTGGCATATATTTACATACTGGAGACTGCCTTGCAGAGAGGCCCAACTCCCTTTGCCTGCCAATTACTCTTCCCTGAGAGGGTGGTAGCAGAAGACCACTTTGGGAGGAGACCCATCTAGAGACTGGTGTTGTCCTCTTCAGAAAGCAAGCAGGGGACGAGGTCCCTTCAGGTTAGCAAACTATTATTTTTCAGTGGTCAGAGGATGCTGCTGCACTAGCTATGGAAGCAATGTTGTCCACTCCAGTGCAGCTACCATGCTCCATAGAACCAGGATGATGGAGAACATATATATTCCATCTGCTAAACCAATGTCGTAGAGTAATCAACTTGTCCCATTTTTTTCAGCCCTATCCCATACATAGGTAGGGAGTCCACCTAAAAGCTCGCCTAAAGTAATCTTTGGGTGTTTTAAATTGTTTCAAATTGCGGTTTGAACCATTTGTTTTATTTTGTCTTTATTGTGTTTATTTTTGTGAACTGCCTAGAGCCTTTGGAGTCAGGCAGTATATAAATGAAATGAAATGAAATGAAATGAATATCAGTAAGAGGCTACTTACTGCAAGGAAAAAAATAGCAACACTCTGGTGACAGAGAAGGGGACGTTGCCCCCACAAGGAATATGCCTGCCATCTAAAGAGATGGCCGCCACTAGTGTGACTGTCCTGCCCACTCCTCCCACACCATCCATCGCTAAGGAGGCCCCCCAAAGCACTTGGCCAAGGAACCCATGAATCTGGTGCCATGAACCTCCAGCATTCATGGAGGAACCCATGAACCTCCAGCATTGTGACTGGAGATACCCGAGGTTGTTTATATACCTTCGCAGAAGTCAGTGTGGTGAAGTGGTTAGACTAGACTAGAGTATCAGACTTTTACCAAGGAGTAGCAGGTTCCAGTCTCCACACAGCCTTGAAGCTCTAGCTTAACCTACCTCCAAGTGTTGTTATGATAACATCGGGAAGGGGAGAACCACGCTGCTCTGAGCCCCTTGGATAAGTAATAAAGCAATAAGTAGGTTTACTTAGGCCCCATTCTACGTAACTAAGTATCTGGGGCATAGCTAGCTGAGAGGAGGCCCGTGTTCACCCCTCTCTCTAGCGGCCCCTCAGAGTGAGGGAGATAATGAAGAAAATAGGGAGGGGTGGAGCTGGGGGCCCCGGGTTCTTTGAACCCATCCTCTCAGTTATAGCTACACCCCTGCTAAGTATTGTCATGAGTCATCCAGCACTGTTCAGGTTGAAGATTGGACATTGTTCATAGTAGGGCATTGTCTAACTTCGTTTCCATGAATCTGAAGAAATCAACATTATCAAAAATAAGACATTGCTTAGGATGGTGTCCAGCTGCAGGAGGGAAGGAAATCTCACTGCTCTGATAAATTCATTAAGGCTATTCTCACGAGCAGCAGAAACAGGGCTAAGGGAGCCCAGCCACGTGGCTCCTGGCAGCCAGCCCTCCTAAATGCCCCCCATTAAATAAAGTTAGCGGAGCGAGCAGTCTGCTAACTCCATTTTTAAAAATCATATGCCTCACGAGGAGACCCCCAACAGGGAGGCTTCAACAAGCCTCCCAGCATTGGGAGGCCCCCAATCCCTGCCGCCCCAGCTGGTTCCATGACGGAGCCGGTAATTGTGTGGGCGGCTGATCCGGACACCCAGGGAGGTCTTGGCAAATGTCTGTGGGGAGAACGGGTCAAGCCCATTCTCTCCACTAACCCCCTTACGGCTCTCCAAACTGCTCATGTGTAGAGCCTCACTATGTGCTGTCCAAGTTAAGGCTATCAAAGTGATCAAAATGTTTCCATGTTGAGAACAGACGCTTTTGCAAATCTATATTCAGAGAGGTTTCATGAGATGCCTTTTACATCGTAAATCCTCTTCATGTGCGTTTTCTTTTCTGGCTGCTCAGATTTTTGATGCTGCAGTTTACCAATGTTCTTGCAGTAGCTTCACTAATACAACTCATTTAGGTCAAGATACAATAGCCCTTTGGGAGCAGAGTTTTGCCTTTAGCTAATGTAAATTCAAGCATTTTCTCTTGTTCCTCCAAGGAGTTAGCTGTCAAATTAGCTGGCCTAATTGCTTTAGAGTGAGCTTTTTGAGTTCAGAATTAAACCTACTGAAATCAAATTAACTTTGGCTGAACAGAAATCATCGTTCTGAACTATTCTTGTGGAGATGAACAGAAAAGGCAGTTATCTATGAACCATATAATTCCTTCAAGCAGAAGTTTCCACGTCTTCTGTGTTTTAGTGAGGGAAATCTCTATATCACTGACCCCTGTTGCCTTTCATTTCATTTTTATTGTTGTTCCTTGTTACTATGCTGACTTTGGGGGACTTGTACACACATTCAAAAAAACAGTTCAGAGAAGAATGATCAAGCGATAGGAAATACAAGCGACGTGGCAAGTGAGAGTAGACACTTCTGAGTAAAGGCAAACCTCATTATACACAGAACCGCTATTTGTGGTTTCGCGTATCCGCGGGTGTAAAATAGAACCTGACCTCCTTATCTGCAGATACGAAAGGGTTAAAACCCACGTATCTGTGGTTCTTAGAAGGCTGGAAATGACCGCATTCGCAGCATGGCCAGGAGCGGCTCTTCCCTGCAGCGGCTCTTCCTGGCTCTTCCATGCGACCCCTTCAGGAGTTAAATGGCCGGCGCTGCAAACGCAGTGCCGGCCTGCCTCCCAACTCCCGAACGGAGCTGCTGGGCTCAGTTCGGGAGCCAGACCCCCACCCCCGCGTCTGATGTCAGGTGCGGGGGGGTGGGTAGCCTCCGCATCTGCCATCAGACGCAGGGGGCGGGGTGAGCAGGGCTGCCGCCGCACACGGGCCACTGGCGGTCAGTCTCCCGGCCTGTGTACTACTCATCAGTTTGTCAAATAACATATTCCAGGAAAAATTACTGAATTTAAACTTTAGTTATTATTATTATTATTATTATTACATTTATATCCCGCTCTTCCTCCAAGGAGCCCAGAGCGGTGTACTACATACTTGAGTTTGCCTTTAACAACAACCCTGTGAAGTAGGTTAGGCTGAGAGAGAAGTGACTGGCCCAGAGTCACCCAGCTAGTCTCATGGCTGAATGGGGATTTGAACTCGGGTCTCCCCGGTCCTAGTCCAGCACTCTAGCCACTACACCATGCTGGCTCTCGTTAGTGAAGCATACACTGGCTCAACCAAGATGGAATTCAGTGATCTAAAACTTTCAGTTTAAAATGAGAGTTAAGATGCTTTACATTTTCACTTGTGCTCTAAAAAGAATGGAAATTGGAAGCTAAGGTGCCATTATATAAGCTGCAAAGACACTGTACAGTCTGTTGTATGATGATGGTATTAGAAATGAGGCTCCATGCAACCACACGTTGCTTTGGTGTTTTAGTTGGACATTGGGCTGGGGAGGGATGCATCCAGGCAGACATTTAACAAGTGAAGCGTTCACAATCACTTCCTAGAGATGCCCCTGATGAATTTCTGTCTGATGCATCTCTGATCAAGGCAAAGTGTGGGTGCATGGAGCCTCATTTCTAAAGCCGCCATCATATACGCCTTCTTCTAAACCAGTGATTCTCAAACTTGGGTCCTCAGGTGTTCTTGGACTTCAACTCCCATAATCCCCAACCAAAGGCCACTGAGGCTGGGGACCCAAGTTTGAGAATCACTGTTCTACACGATCCCCACCACACGTTAAGGTCATCTGAGGTCCGTCTCCAGTTGCCACCGGTTCGTCTGGTGATGACCTAGAGGTGGGCCTTCTCTGTAGCTGCTCCTGGGAAGTGGAATGAACTCCTGGCAGAAATTAGTAATTTCAGATCATTACTGTTCTTCAGGAGGGTCCTTAAGACCAATCTGTTTGGCCTGGCCTTCCAGGGTTTTTAAATGATTGACCAACTGTTTTAAATTGTTTTAAATTGCTGCCCTGATTTCCAGGTTTTAGCTGTTTGAATTGTTTAATTGGTTTTATTCTGTTTTTATAGTTTGATTTTAACTGTTAACTTGTCTTAATTGGTTTTATCATGCTGTAAACCGCCCTGAGCTATTTTGGAAGGGCGGTATATAAATCTAATAAATCTAATAAATAAATAAATAAATATAAATAAACCAGACTGTAAAAAGTCTTTACGGCTTATATGGTGCGGAAGTTAAGATGGGCACCTTAGCTTGCAATTTCCATTCTTTTTAGAGCATGAGTGAAAATGTAAAACATTTTAACTCTCATCTTAAACCAAAGGTTTTTTAGATTACTGGATTTCCAGGTGTTTTTAAAAGGGAAATCTGATTAGACACTATGGGGGAGAGCTCACTCATGCTGCTTAAGGGGAGTCTTCCCATTCTTAGGCAGTATACCTTTGATGCAAAACCTCTGTGTTCAAAGGCAGTCTGCCGCAAACTTATATATGCCACCACAAGGCCCTAGTTATCTTGCCTCCATCTTGCATTCCCTGGTAAGTACAATTGCCACCTCATTGCTGCCATACATGCCTTCACAAGTCCATTCGACACCCTGCCCCCACTTCCTTATATAGCTTGTAAGGACCCCTGTTCCCTTGCCACCAGCTTGTGCTTCCTCATAAGCACCCACCCTAGCTTGAGTTCTCTTCCACAAACTGTAGCCACCTCCTTGCATTCCCTCACGGGTTCATACACCACTCCACCGCAGCCATGGAAATCACGCTGGGAGGACGTACAGTTCCCAGATGTCCCCATGTGCTTTCCCAATGTCCCTGTGTGGATTCTCAGCCCCATGGACTCTACTTCCTGCAGAAGAGACCCTGCCAGAACCCAGAACGTAATTAAGTGCAACAGAGATGGCCACGGTGGAAGCAACACCAGGGGGATAATACAGATTCATTGGGATTGCAGCACCCAATGAACAGCCCTAGTAGCCAACACTTGTTTCTTATAGTTTAAGGGTCAATTTTTAAACTGCTGAATCTTAAGCCACCTTCTGCACTAGATCTAGGGACACATTTATACCCTAGATTTTGGAACATGGGAATATAGGAACATAGGAAGCTGCCATATACTGAGTCAGACCATTGGTCCATCTAGCTCAGTATTGTCTTCACAGACTGGCAGTGGCTTCTCCAAGGTTGCAGGCAGGAGTCTCTCTCAGCTCTATCTTGGAGATGCCAGGGAGGGAACTTGGAACCAGGGGCGTAGCAAGGTCGTCGTGGGCCCAGCGACAAGGTTTTAAAATAGCGCCCCCCCCTCACTGAAACACAGCTCATGAAGTAAAGAAATCTTAAATGAGTCTGAATAGTGGTAACAAAAAGCATAGTAAAATTATATATACATATCTCCTTTGTGCCACAATAGAACATCATCCTAAATTATTATTTTTAAGGTTTTGTAAATTGTGGACGATGCAAGTCATTTAATGGTACTAGAGAAAGACAGGCTGTTCTGGTAGCTCCAGGTCTTAACACTCACATAAATTTCAAAGAATGAATACAACTGAAGGAAGCCTGGGTGGGTGCACAGCTGGAGGAGTCAGTCATGTGACTTGCCTCTGAGGGGGGCCTCCAAGGCAGTGGGCCCCCAGACAACTGTCTCCCCTTGCCCTATTATAGTTATGCTACTGCTTGGAACCTTCTGCATGTAAGCATGCAGGTGTTCTTCCCAGAGCAAGTACACTCCAGCCCCAAGACTTTACAAAGCAAGATTTTATCTGGGGCACAGGGCCTCCAGGTTAGTTTTGCTTATGTTCCTGGAAACCGGTTACTACTTATGTTCCCAAAGGCCATAGATCAAGGTTTACAAGGCACATATCTTGATTCAACCTCTCTCCCTCACCTCACACACAGTTTCACATAGACTATCCTCATTATTCCCTTTCTCCTCATTTTATACAAGTGTTAAAATAAAATTCTGATTTGTTGTCTTTAAAAAAAAATATTACATTTGAATTTTGAAATAAAAAATCTGACTTCCAGTTCAAAAATTGTTTGCTGTCTTCTCTGTCTCTTTGGGTTTTGTGGGTTCATTGGGGTTTTTTGGGGTGTGTGTGTGTGTGTTTTATGAGGCAGGGTAAATAGCAAATGCCATACATACTGTAAGTTGTCAACTATCAACTATTGTAAGAATTGAAGCAAAAGCTGCCAAATATCAAATATTGTTGCATGTCAGCTGTCAAATACTCTCAGAATTCAAATACCACTGAATACTATTTCAAATCATTTATCAAGACAAACAGAGATACCAGCCCATAACTGTTCAGAATGCCGAATACTAATTATTGTTGCATGTCAACTGCCAAAGAACTTAAATACTAATCTAATTGTTTGCCAGCTGTCAAATATTGACACATACCTAATTTTGAACTCACATACTGAAACAAAATATCAAACACTCAAATCAGATATTGTCATACATAAAACACTAGCATACAAATAAAATTTTCAAATATTTAGAGTATATTAGAGAATACTCCACACTAAAATGCACACAGGAAAACTCTGAGGATCAAATTAATGTCAGGTCAAGATCCATATGATTCTTCTACATGTTTTGGGAAAGGTCCATCCTATATTTCACATTTGCTCTCTTCTTTGCTTTGCTCTTCTGGTTTGGCAAGAGGAAAGGAACAATGGTGGGTCACAGGATGGTTCCACTACTCCTCCAGACTAGGAGTTATGGGGACCACCAAACCCATACTGGTCAGGTTTAGTGACATTCCTCATTTTATAGAACTCTTCAGCAATAAACAGCTAACTGTTGTTTCCATGCTTCTCTACCAGTCTTTATTTTGGCATCCTGGACACCAGTACCTGTCCCAAGCCTGCTCCCCAGTAGAACTTCTACCCAGGAAGAATAGACTTTGTGCCCATTCTTGCTTCCAGCCTGAATCTGGTGTTGATTTCAACCCCCACCCCCAATCTAGGTCTTAATTCCAACCAGTGTTCCCTCTAACTGGGATTCCCCAATGTTGTTCACTACAACTCCCAGAATCTCTAGATGCAATGACCTTTGGCTGGAGATTCTGGGAGTTGTAGTCAACAAAATTTGGGAATCCCTGTTAGAGGGAACAGTGATTCCAACCCTGCTGGTTTGCTGAGTCAAACCAGCCTTGGGGTTTTCTTTTAACGAAAGGCGGTATATAAATGTAATAAATAAATAAATAAATAAATAAATAAATAAAAATAAATCATGCTTACGGCCTTTGTCTGAAGAGGCAAAGACTGAAGTGTGATTGCAGGTGCTTCCATGATTTGCCTCTTCTGATGGAGTCTGTAAGTATGACAGACCCACCCAGAAGGGGAGAATGACTGGCGCTCAGGAAGGGACTTCTGCCACATTTTTGGAGGCCATGCGCAAGTATAGTCTCCTAGTTACAATGTCTGAATGAGGCTAAGGTCTCCCATGTTTTCTTCATTTATCACCCCTCTTTGTTGGAATAGTTGTTGGTCTAGGGCAGGGGTGTCAAACTGAGGCCCTCCAAATGTTGCTGGCCTACAACTCCCACCATCCCAGTAGGCCATGGTGACTGGGGATGATGGGAGCTGTAGGCCAACAACAGCTGGAGGGCCACAGTTTGACACCCCTGGTCTAGGGGAACATATTTTCACTTATAGCAATAGCAATAGCACTTACATTTATATACCGCTCTATAGCCGGAGCTCTCTAAGCGGTTTACAATGATTTTAGCATATTGCCCCCAACATTCTGGGTACTCATTTTACCAACCTCGGAAGGATGGAAGGCTGAGTCAACCTTGAGCCCCTGGTCAGGATCGAACTTGTAACCTTCTGGTTACAGGGCGACAGTTTTACCACTGTGCCACCAGGGGCTCTTATAGTGGTCTTATGGTGGTCCTGTCCTAGTGTTCTTTCTTGGATAGAGGTTTTCTCAGAGATGAGTAAAATAATAAGGCAGAGAGAAAGTTTGAGTCCAGAGCTGGCATTAATAAATATATGGAGGGGGGGGGCGGTTAACACAGAATTGTCATCTAAGGAACTGACAGTATTTATATTAACAGCTGCCAGACTGTCCATTGCACAGCACTGGAAAAATAAAATTATGACCCTTAATACTTGGTATCAGCACATGTGGCATATAGCTATATCAGAAAAACTGACCCATACTATTCATCTTCAATTGGATCAGGCCAATCCCAATTTTTTTTTAAACACATGGTCTGATTTTATTTTATTTACAAATTAGGAAAACTTTACTCATTCTCCATCTACCAATTACATTAGAATCTGGAAAGATTGTTAATTGAGGCTATCATGTACTTAAGTAGAAATTGGAGCTTATATGATTGTAGAAAATAAGATAATTGCTCGTGATGCTTGTGTTTCTATTATAAATGATTGCATGTTTTGTGTTATGTTTACCCAATAACATTTAAAACAAAATTTAAAAAAAAGTCTCCCATGTTTTGTTCATTTAAAAGCATCCATCTTGGGGACTATTGAGGTCACAATTATGATTCTGGGGGAAAGAGATTTCTCTCTTGTATATTTTGTCCTCTGGGGCAAATAGCAATGAGGGTAGGGATTTCAGCTGGGAAAATGGTGTGTAGGAAAATAATTAGATCCTCCTCCAAATCAAGAGTCCTGATCCAAATGGGGATGCACACACACCCCACCACTAGCAGCTGCCGTTAAAATTTAAAAATACCACAGGAGATCCTGATTACTGCTCTCCCAGATCAGGGGCGAAGCCACCATTGGGAAAATGGTGGCAGCGTGGATGGAATGGCTCTCCCTGCCTTTAAAAGATCAGCCCAACACAGCACAGGCCAATCTCCCTCCCAAATGGGGCCACGTGGGGGCGTGGCTAGCCAGGCCCCTGCGTCTGACTTCAGACGCAGGCGGCAGGGCCAGGGGGCTGTAGCGGCCGAACTCGGGCCACCGCCAGCCTCCCTCCACCACTGTCCCAGATCATACCTAGTCAAGCCCAGGTTGGCCCTAAAGCAGGGGTAGGCAACCATTAGTACTGCAGCTATTGTTGCATTACAACTCCCATCATCCCTAGCCACAGAGTAACTGGCCCTATCCACCCCCAGCACAGTACCTCCAGTGACTGTGGTGTCTGTCTTATGTTTCTTTTTAGATTGTGAGCCCTTTGGGGACAGGGCGCCATCTCATTTATTTATTATTAATTCAGTTTATATACTGCCCTTCCTAAAGTGGCACAGGTCACTTTACATTAAAATCAGAAACACATAATAAAACAATTTTAAAAAAACATATAAACCAATTAAAACTAGATATCATTAAAAGCCAGGTTGAGTAGATGGGTCTTTAAGATTCTCCTGAAGGCCTCCAAGGAAGATAATCCTCTTATATCTATGGGGAGCACATTCCACAACCGGGGGTGGCAACTGAGAAGGCCCAATCCTGGACCACCACCAGATGAACTGGTGGCACCCAAAGACGGACTCCACCTGATGATCTTAATCAGCGGTGGGAATTTTGTAGAGGAAGGCGCTCTCTCAGGTAACCTGGACCTAAACCTTGCAGGGCTTTAAATGTAATAACCAGCACTTTGTACTTAGGGGTATGCAAGCTGGCTCAGCTCAACAGGTTTGGGATCAAACCAGGCTGACCTCAGCTGGTCCAAGCTCGAACCAAACCAGGCCCGGTTTAAACCAAGCCGGCTTGGAGCCCTACTGTAAAGGGGAATCCAGTGAGGATTTCCCTTTACCAGTAAAGGGGCAGGCAAGGGGCCTTCCTAAAGGTAGAGAGGGAGGGAGGGGGTAAGCCACTATTTACAAGTACTGTCAACTGCAGCAGCTCCCCCACCCCCAGCCACCCCCAGCCTGGTTTGGACTTCCGCGCACACATGGAGGCCATTTTACTGGCCTCCACGTGTGCTCATTGAATTTTGAAATAAAAAATCTGACTTCCTGTTCAAAAATTGTATGCTGTCTTTGATTCGAGCTGAGCTGACAAAACCAGTTTTGGACACATCCATATTTGTACTTTGCCTGGAAACATATTGGCAGCCAGTGCAACTGTTTAAGAACAGGCATAATGTGATCTCTCTGGGATACCCAAGAGACTAATTGGATAATTGATTTTCATTACTGCCATTGTTGATCTTTGGTGCTCCAAAATGGAGCAAAGCTGTTTAAAAACCTACAGTTCCATTAGCAAACTTCTCAACTTTTGAAAAGAACAGACAGTCCTATTCTGAAGCTTTTTATCTTCTCAGATGCCTATCATTATCTAATGCTACTGTCTGAGCTTGTTAAAGTCATGGGAGGAGAAAAGAGTGATTTCCAGCATCAGAACAGTAGCTCACATCTGGAAAAGAGATGCCATGTTCTTCCCTATCACTGCCTCACCATCACCACCACCGCTGAAAATCCTAGTGCAAATGAAAAATGGGAAAGAATAAGAAAATCAGTCTACAAAAGCTCACCCCTACATTTCATCTGAATGAAGTCCAGCTGGTGAATCGACTGCAACAGTGGTTCACTATCCAAAGTCAGATCAAATTCAGCAGATACTTTTGGTTCCAGAGCTCCTTTCACCCACTGCTCCTGAGACACTTGAACGCGTTTGATTAAAGCATCTGAAATCTGAATGGGAAACATTTACTCCCCACATGTACAAAGCCAAGCTACAGAATAATCAGAATACTGCAATTAAAAATGACTATGGCTTGAGGGCTGCAGGCACTGAAGGTGGTAAGACGCCCTGAGCTGCTCCAGAATTGTGCCCACCACTGTTTATTGTGGTCACTCACTAAGTCTCAAGTATCTTCCACACCAAGTGGGAATCCTCTTCTCCAGTGCATCCTGATGGAGCTTCACATTATATAGTTGAGAACCCTGGTATTTCATCATAATGTTTCCTTTTAAGACAAATGCAAGAGTGGGGAGGCACTTGTAGGGGAGAATTGATGGATTGGGGGGGGCAATGCTTAGCCCTGCCACTTCCCTTTAATTCTCCCTTTAAGTGCCTCCCAGACATGAGATTTTAATTCCTCCATTTACATTGGGCTTTGAAACAAGAAGTAAAGCTGACTGAGCTTTAAAACAGCTTGGGAAAACAGCTTGGGAGAGGGAAAGTGTGCCATTGAGTCGGTGTCAACTCTTGGTGACCACAGAGCCCTGTGGTTGTCTTTGGTAGAATACAGGAGGGGTTTACCATTTGCCATCTCCTACGCAGTATGAAATTATGCCTTTCAGCATCTTCTTATATCGCTGCTGCCCAATATAGGTATTTCCCATAGTCTGCGAAACATTCAAGCGGGGATTTGAACCGGCAACCTCTGGCTTGCTAATCAAGTCATTTCCCCGCTGCGCCATTAGGTGACTTTGAGAGGGGATGTTCTGTAAATGATAAGGGTGCCTAGGTCAAGAGCAGATTGCAGGAGTGGGGCATTGTCAATAGGTTTTTATAAGCAGATGTGTCTTTTATTACTCATTATTTCTGCTGTACTTTTGCAATCTCTTTCTTTTTAAAATTCGAGGAGGAGGGGGTGGTGGTGATTATTATTAATACAGTATTTACCTTTCATCAATGGAAGAAAGGAAGTTGAGAGATGGTGATGTGACCAACAGACCAACTCTGCCCAGTGAGTTCATAACTGATGAGAGATCTGAACCCAGAATACATCTGCAAGGAATCTTCTAGCACTCCTACTTTGGCATAAGTTAATAGGATTTTGCAAAGAAAGTCCGTAAATTATCCAGAATTCTCTGGGTGGTCTGTTGTTGTCAGACCCATTTTGCAGTCTGTGTGAAGGCTGCAGAATCTGAAATGGGACCAAAAAGGTCCAAAGAGCCTCTAGGTCCTGTTATTTCTGTGTGTAGGGTTTTAGTGAGAGCCTAGGTCAGGCCTGCTCTATGTTGGCCCCCCATCTGTTTTTTTTAACTACAACTCCCATAATCCCTAGCCAGAGTGGCCAATAGTGAGGGATTGTGGGAGTTGTAGGCCAACATCTGCTGGAGGGACGAAGTTGAGCAACCCTGGCCTAGGCCATCAAGAGCAAGCTGTGACCTAGGCCCTCACCAAACAAAGTAAATTCAGACATCCAGTGGATATCCCTTTAATTAATCCATGTAAATGGACCACTTGCAATTTGGAGTCAAGGTAGTTCACTTGTTCCTAGCTTTTCACACTGAAATTGATGAAGTAGCCCAACTATGAAGGCATGAGGCCTGTGTGTACATTGGAAAACATGGGATTCTGTAGGTGGCCAGATGGATCACTTCAGAAATATAAACTGCTGTAAGATGTTGCTCAAGTACCAGAAAACTAGAAGAAAACATACCTGTAAAAACCCAGAAGGGTCATTTTCTTTGATTACTTCAAGACAATATTCCATAAGCCCTGTAGATTGACGCAGTTTCAGAGTACAGTGATTTATCTGGTCCCACACAACCTAGGGAGGGAAAGATTTGATATAAGGTGGATAATCCTCATGGCTTCCACTGAATTAAGCAAATTGTTTCAGAAGCAACAGCATGAAAGATAATAGTTTGCTGGAGCTGAATTTGCTGTAGCAGCCATATGGATACCACCTCATCTGCATCAGCTCCACTTATTTGCTCTGGATGGTAAATGCTGATAATTAGTTTGGCAAGATGTCATATATAGCAAACCTCAATTTGCAGAGGAGATTAACTGTTCAGGACCCATTTCTGTTCACGGTTGAATAATTTAGAACCTAATGGGTGTTGAATCTGTTGACTTCACACAAACTGAATTTCAAGCCTTTAATGAAAGTAATTAAATTCCAATGTATTAATCAAGATAGCTATGCAGATTAATGCTACTATGGAACAAATGATGAACTCTAAATCAAACCTGAGAGCAATTTTTTATTAACTAGCATGAGTTAAGTACAGGAGAGTTGACATAATTCTAATGGTACTGTCTGGTCTGAATAATTCATGCCTAGATATAAGGCAATCCATTCAAACAATGTAAAATGAAATTAAATTTCCATGTTCAGATGTAAAAAAAAAAATCCTATTACCATTTATGTATTTGTTGCTATTTTGATTTTTATACATTGTTTTATCCATACTTAAACACTTTGATTTTTCTTTTGAAAGAAAAGTAGGGAATAAATAAACAGGGTGAATGAAATGAATGAAACAACAGGGTGTAGCTGTCTCCATCATGCCCTGCCTGTGAGTTTCAAGAGGCATCTGACTGAAAAGCATCCTTTTCCTCACACCTACCAACCTTCCCCTGCAAGTTCCCTGCAAGTCCCTGCACTCATGCGATCTTAGCAGAGAGGGGTTTGGGAAGACACGTGTGCCCAGATAACCTGAGGCTGCCCTCAGTTTCATCATGGGGCTTGCTTAAGCTTGGGACAATCCTGAGGGAGTGGATACAGTGGGCAGGTGAACAATACTTATGGGTCTTGAATTTCCACTCACCTTTAGCTTGTGCTCACGCTCTTTGGTAACTTTTGTGAGCAATTTTGCCTTCTGACGAGTCAAAGCATCAACCAAGGCATCACACTGAGCCACCAAACAGGCTTCGTAGTCCAAGCCATTTTCCTTGAAGACACAAAAGGCCACATTCACTTTGGCAGCAGAAGACTCTGACTCCCTCAACATTGCATTTCCCAGAGATTATTTTTTCTTAAGGCTTTGGCAGGCCATGCTGCTTGTGTGATTCATTACAAGCTGTGGCATTAACAACTACTTGCTGTAAGATGTCTACAGGGATACTGTCGAGATGATTATGCCAGAAGATTGACATACTGTAAATCTTTAGCATATTTCATTATCCCCAGTATGGGGGGATTGTTATAAAAATACTACGCACTGTCACAAACAGTTGTTGAAAGTCCACTCTGTTTTCAAAATGGTTTACCATGTGGCCTGGTGAGCGGGTAGGCTGCTGCTCAAGATACAAAATCCCAAAGCAAACATTGATATTTTATGAATTTCTCTTTCACGTGGCAGGCTACATGTATCCAGTAAGGAAAATAAAATATTCTATGACACATTCCAGTGACCAGTTAGCAATCTCCGCTACCGTACAGGCATCCATTTCTGAATACCATTGTCTTACACAACAGCACTGAAAAAGCCAGACATGTTTATGGATGTTATATCTGACAAATCATTTTGCATAGCTGATCATTCAAGGAAGTTCTAAAAATTAAACCTGACACCCAGATTGCTTGGAAGCAAGTCCCTATAGATTTCAGGGCTGGGGCTGACTTTCTGGAAAGCACGCAGAGGATCATGACCTAAAACAATTGAGTTATGCATTAAGCATTCTGTTCCACTAGAGTTTGCATTTCCAAAATGATGAGCATTATATGCCATTCTATCAAAACATTTCATCTATAACCGAGCACAGTATTGTGATGGTTTGTGATTTTAAGCATTTGCTTTACATTAGCCAAAGAAAGGGACTCACTGAAATCAAAGAGAAAATGACAGAGGATGCTTAGAGTGCAATTGTTTGCTGGGGGTTTTAGGATATGGCAGAGGCCCCCTCTACACAGATGTATGCCTCTGACAATGCAGATATGCAAGCGTAATGCTGCAGATAAACTGGCACAATGCTATGCTGGTATATCTGCGATGCAATTCTTCTAGCAAAGATCCCAAAAGAGGGCAATGGATGGTTGTGATGAGGAGAAGTTGTCAGGTGCCATATCCTAAACCCCACTAAGACCCTGAACCCACCTCTAACTCTGGTATAAGATCATATGCCTATCTTCTAGTTTAATGATGGCCACTCTACAAAATCCATACTTAGTGTGTTCAAAACAAGAAGTCTAGAATTATTACCTGTATCTGCTGTAATATATTTTTCAGCTGAACCAGAAATTCTTTTGCTTCCTTTGCTTTATCTGAGATGCCATTTAAAGCCTGAGACAATTGTGCCTGTAAGAAATAAATCCCATGAAACAAAATTTGAGAGAGGTAATGCTTTTTTTCTTACAATAAAGGTACTTATTATCCCAAGCATTCTAACACTTTCTAGAAGTGGACTGTATTTTAAAGGAAAAAATAAGGTAAATTTAACATAGTGGGCAAGTTTGACAGGTAGCTTACCTTTTTAGTTGTTTTCATTCAAGATTGTTTTGTTCTTGTAGTAATCACAGATCTCTTGACATGCTTAAGTCAGAATCAGAGTAATTCTCAACAGAACGTTAGAAAATGGTTGTGTATTTTTCTCTCTGGATTCTACTATATAGGAATATTAACCTACTGTTGCTTGGTTTCTAGCTAGAAAAGTATGAACTTACATTTCAATTGAAAGTTTTACGGTCAAGCTGCACATCACAATGCAATAGTAATTTGACATTCCCTCCTCCTTAAAAAAAAAGAAGTTGAAAAACCACCTCAGAAGAGGTGATTGAGATAAAGAGGCAGTGAGGAAGGGGCATTTAACATGCATTTGAAATCCTATTAGACAGGCAGGATCAACATGAGGCTCTCCTGCTGTTTTTGGACTACAGCTCCTATCATAATTACAGCCCTACAGAATCAGGCCCAAGGCCTTTCTAGCCCAGCATCCTGTTTCACACAGTGGCCCACCAGATGCATCTGGAAAGCCCACAGGCAAGAGGTTGATGGCATGCCCTCTCTCCTGCTGTTGCTCCCCTGCTTCAACTGAGATTGAGAGGCATCCTGCCACTTAGGCTGGTGGTGGCTGATAGCCCTCAGACTAGTAGCTGTTGAAAGCTCTGTCCTCTGTTAATTTATCTAAACCCTTCTTAAAGCTAACCAGGCTGGTGGCTGTCACCTCATCTTGTGGCAGAGAATTCCATAGGTTAATTATGCGTTGTTTGAAAAAGTACTTCCTTTTGTTGGTCCTAAATGTACTGACAATCAGTTTCATGGGATGACCCCTGGTTCTAGCATTGTGAGAGAGGGAGAAAAATTTCTCTCTATCAACTTTCTCCACACCATGCATGCTTTTATAGACCTCTATCATATCTCCCCTCAGTTGTCTTTTGTTCTAAACTAAAAAGCCCCTTGGCTCATAAGGAAGGTGGTCTAGGCCAGTGTTTCTCAACCTTTTTGGAGTCAAGGACCGCTAAATTCGTCATGCTGAGTTTCAAGGACCACTACATTTTTTGTGTGCAGTTTCTAGTCCCAGACCAGCAGTTAGCAAAGGGGTTTCAAGTTTATCTATTAGTACAGGCGTTCACAGGTGTTCACCACTCAAATGTCCTGATGGGCCAAAACTGACCATGACTTGGCTCATGGGGGCAGAGGTCAATTTTTAGGGTGCTGATTATTAAAATAACACTTAATCAATCAATTAAATCAAAGTGAAATTAATGAAAATGAATTTAATCAATATTTAACTTTTGAAGTTCTGGCTCAAAAGGGGGAGGGAGGAAAGGATGATACATCATGGCTCCCTGGCACCTGAGATTTGTCCAGTCCAGATTTAACATTACCATATTTTAAAAATAGGTTGCAACCTTACACTCCATTCTTCCAATTCTGTCTTTTCTTGCTCCTCATCTATCTATTTTGCATATAAACATGCAGGCAGGAACTTGTGTCAAGTTCCTGTATACATAATATCTTGCTTCTTAAATGCATAAAAATAGTAATTTAATATTGCTTTTAAAATAGTACTCTCTCTTACACACACAGTACTCCCCCTCCAGCTTTCCTCCTCTCTTCATTTGGTAATCACTGCCCTTGCTCTCCTTAGCAAATGGGACAATGCATGTTTGCTACCATAAAACCAGCTTATCAACTTAATTGATAGGAAGCTTAAAACATGACATCTCATATCATACTGGAAGTCTGTAACCAAACATCATCCAAAAAACCTCCAAGCAGTACACTCAGAACTAAAACACTCATTACCTTGAAAAGGTAATGTTATGGTAATGAACTTTACACATCAATATGGCATCCACATTAGGAAAGTAAACCACAGGGAATGGGGTGGGAGATTTAACCCTTCACACCACACATTCATATATATCCAGGTTTTTACAACTGTAATGATTTTTAGGCAGAGGTTTAAGGGAGGGGGGGAGTAGTATGTACTCACACATGAGTGGGAAGACTTTTAGTGGGTCTCTTCTTCATCCTTCTTTCCCTCTTTCTCTCTCCAATATTCACCATTTCATACCTTGCTACACCCAGCCCCCACTCCATCCCCTTTCTCGTGATCTCTTTTTTCCACTGTTTTTCTCAGTTCACACACATTGCACTAGTTCTCTCTCCTGCCTGCATGTTTGCTTTTAAAAATCCCAGTTTATGTTAGCTTCATCCCCTTTTTGGTAAGTCAGTAGCTCACCCTAGCCACCCCTTTCTTCATCTCCCTCCTCCCCCCAACACATTTTATTTCTCAGTTCACACAGATTGTACTTGTTCTCTCCTGTATGCTTGCTTTTAAAAATCCCATTTTATTTGATCTTCATCCCCTTTTGTTGAGTCAGTACATGATCAGCCCGCCCCTCACCCCTTTCATCCTTCTTATCTTTCCCTTCTTTTTTCATTTGATCAGCACTGTTGCTTACTTTTGTTTGTTTTCTTATCTTTTGCCTGCCTGCCTTCCTCTGTTCCTCCTCTGTAGTCGTTCAGAACAGAGTTTATGCATGCAGCACTCCAGCCAAGCCAAGCACTCCCTCTCACTCACCCTGCTACCTGCCTCATGTGTTTCACCAGCTGCATACCAGTGACCTCACTCGCTCCGCTATCTACTCTCATCAAAGAGACGGGAGAGATTAGCTGGGAGTGAGAAAAGGCTGTCTGGGACTCCGGAGGAAGACAGAGCCCTCCAGCGAAGGCTGCCTGGTTAAAGATTAGCTCCAGGGAACTAATCTCCAGGGTGTTAAAGGACTGGCATGCTTGAAAAGGAGGGGGTGTTAAAGGACTTGCATGGACCGGCACTCAACCCCCTGGGGACCGGCAGTGGTCTGGGGATCGGCAGTTGAGAAACTGTGGTCTAGGCTTCTGATCATCTTGGTTGCCCTCTTCTGCACCTTCTCTAGTTCTATAATGTCCTTTGTGATGTATGGTGACTAGCACTGTACACAGTACTACAAATGTGGCCATACCATAGTTTTATGTAGGGCATTGTAATATTAGCAGTTTTATTTTCAATCCCCTTCCTAATTATTCCAAGCATAGAATTGGCCTTTTTCACAACTGCCACACATTGAGTCGACACTTTCAATGAGCGTTCAACACGACTCCAAGATCTCTCCAACACAACCCCAAGATCTTTCTCCCAGTCAGTCACCGACAGCTCAGACTCCACCAGCGTACATATGAAATTGGGATTTTTTTGCCCCAATATGCATCACTTTTCACATGCTAACATTGAACCGTGTTTGCCATTTTGTTGCCAGTTTGGAGAGATCCTTTTGGAGCTCCTCACAATCTGTTGTGGATTTCACTACCCTAAATAGTTCATTTATATCTATGTAAACCACTTTGGGAACTTTTGTTGATCAAATTGCCCACTAGAAGGAGCCCCCTCCCCCAAAGAATATCTCCTGTGCAGAGGATATGGGCCCATCATTCACAGAAGAGGTCCCTTCTAAAGGAGTGTTTCCCTCTTTCTCAGACTAATGCCCTCCTTCTCCAAGACCTTCATTCTCCCTGATAACAGAGGAGCCATCAGCCTGGGAGTAGGATGACTCTATCACATCCCTGAAGGTCTCATCCACATATCTCTCTGACTCTCTGAGCTTCTCCAGATCACCCACCTTGGCTTTGAGGAAACAAACTTGTTCCCTGAGAGCCAGGAGCTCCTTGCACTGAGCACACACCCATAACTTCTGCCCATCAAGAAGATAATCATACATGCAGCAATCTGTGCAATATACTGGGAAGCACCCTCTCCCCGGCTGGCGTTCTATCTTCATGAATGCTTTTGCTGGCTGTTTAGAGTATTTGGAGATTGAAAGTCAGGGCTTCGCTGAAGTTATCAGCTATTCAACAATTCAAGCTTTATTTCCCGAGAATATGAAAGAGTGAGTAGTATTTACCTTCTCTTTCCCCTGGGTTCCTTCCTTGTGATCAAGGGGGCTCCTTTCAAGCTCTCCTGCACAAGCTCTCCCCGCTAAATTTCATGCTAAACTCCTGTATACCAGTTTGCTAATTCCTTTTCACTAAGTTCTGGTTGGTAATCTCCCTGGCCACATCCTCCTACGTATAGAGTAGACTTCACCTCAGCTCTGGCTGGCTCCTCCCACTGTCTCTCTCCAGGCAAGAGAGAAACTACTAAAACTGAAAGCCACACAGCCACAAAAACAAGCTCTGGCAAAAACAAGAAACAGACACACACACACTGGAACTTCTTCCCTAAAGAGATACAGTACCAGCCCCTCAAAATATCCCACTCCTTCGTTTGTTTGTTTGTAGAAAAAAGTTGTTGCTGTCAAGTCTGCTTCTCCTCTTCTCAGCGTAGGCTCCAAAATATCACCCCCAGGTACAACTTATTGCTTCTGGGAATGATGGTAGTTGAAGTCCAACATCAGCTGGAGAGCCTCAGGTTGTCCACCCCTGCCCTAGGGGAAAAGCTTATGGGAATCCAGTGATTTGATTTGGAGAGGTAAAGCAATGGGCAGTAAAAGGAGGTTAAGTCACTAAAACCACCACTTCTCTGCTCTCAGCTATCCCCTCTTAAAATAGCTTTTAAAGTTAAAAGGAAAAAATGGCTGTCAGACTACAGTAACACAGAGTTGCAAAAAAAAAAAGTTGTTTGGACCTAAAAAAGTTTAGTTTATCAGGTTATGATGTGCAGATTCTCAAATAAAAATATGACATTAAGTCACAACATTTAAGGCCATCTAAATGATACTATTCACACACAGGGTTTCATTCAGAGGTTGCAATATTCCTCTGTATACCAGGAAGGCATACAAAACATGCACTTCCCTGCCATACAACAAATGAATAAAACAAATCATCCACTGGACAAGCCATGTAGATCTGGAGGACAACATTCCCTTCCATGCATGATGTCATCATCCTACACTAGGTGGGAGCAGCTGCCAGGGTCCCCCTTCCTGGCCAACTGCAATACTTGGCAGGGACTTATGGAACCACTATAACACCTTCCTTCAGACTTTCCTCTCAAGTCTCAACACTAAGGAGCTGCCTTCCCTTTGGGGCTTCCCAGATGTATGTACACACATGGAGAAATTTGTTGGTACCCTTACAGCTCATTGAAAAAGTGTTTTATGCCTCCTGAAAAGTGACTAAATGAAAAGCAATTGTCCCATGTAGACCTGCATGCCTTTGATATGTCATCGAGGAAAGCAAGGCAAGTGTGCAAAAAGATAAAGTATTGCTTATTCTACAAAGATATTCTAAAGTGGCCTGGACACATTTGTTGGTACCCCTAGAAAAGATCATAAATAATTGGATTAGAGTGATTTTCAAATTAGCTGTTTTCTTTAATTAGCATCACATGTCTCCAATTGTGCAATCAGTCATTCCTCTTGATCAACTCCAGAATGGGCAGAAGGATCGTGAGAATGGTAGACAAAAAGCCAAGGACAACTTCCAAAGAGATACAAGCTGAATTCCAAGGTCAAGGTCCATCAGTGTCTGACTGCACCATCCGTTTTGAGTGACAGTGGGCTCAGTGGAAGAAGACCCAGGAAGACTCCATTGTTGAAAGAAACACATTAAAAAAGCCAGACTGGAATTTGCTAAAATGCATATTGACAAACCATAATTCTTCTGGGAGAATGTCTTTTGGACAGATGAGACAAAACTGGAGCTTTTTGGCAAGTCACATCAGCTCTATGTCCACAGATGAAAAAAATGAAACTTTCAAAGAAAAGAACACCACACCTACTGTCAAACATGGAGGAAGCTCGGTTCTGTTTTGGGGCTGCTTTGCTGCGTCTGGCACGGGGTGCCTTGAGTCTGTGCAGGGAACAATGAAATCTCAAGACTACGAAGACATTTTGGAGCAAAACATACTGCCCAGTGTCAGAAAGTTCTGTCTCAGTCGCAGGTCATGGATCCTCCAACAGAATAATGACCCAAAACACACAGCTAAAAGCACCCAAGAATGGCTAAGAACAAAACATTGGACTTTTCTGAAGTGGCCTTCTATGAGCCCTGATTTGAATCCTATCAAACATCTATGGAAAGAACTGAAACATGCAGTCTGGAGAAGGCATCCTTCAAACCTGACACAGCTGGAGCAGTTTGCTCAGGAAGCGTGGGCCAAACTACCTGTCGACAGGTGCAGAAGTCTCATTGAGAGCTACAGGAATCGCTTGTTTGCAGTGAATGCCTCTAAAGGTTGTGCAGCAAAATATTAGGTGAAGGGTCCCATCATTTTTGTCCATGCCATTTTCATTTGTGTTATTATTTGAAATATTCTGTTGCATCAAAACTCTAAAGCAAAGTCTGATTTTTGTTAAACGTGGAATAAACAATGATGGGTGCCAATTACTTTTGTCAGTTTCAAGTTATTTCAGAGCCAATTGTGAGTTCTTCTTTTTTCATGTAGGGGTACCAACACATTTTTCCACGTGTGTAGATAGATAGATGACAGATAGATTAGATTAGATTAGATTAGATTAGATTAGATTAGATTAGATACAGATATATTTCTGCACAATTTTTGACTTTCAGATAGGCCATCATGTAGCTTGATAGACAGGTGTGAGTGTTGTATAAAAGGAAATATTTAAGCAGCTAAGTACACCCTTGTAAACCATCATATACATTCCTTGCAGCCCACAAGTTCTTCCTTAACAATATTGAAAAGGTTTTATTTGAAGCTAAATTGTTATGTTGTAAAAGCCATTGACGAGAGCAATTAATAACTCCTGACTGTAGCTGTTTTCCCAAGATTTTTCTTAACCACATGTGCCTGGATCTGTCAATAAGCATCGCATGCAAGGATGGGTTCCTCATTGATTCTGAGAATAATCATTAATTCCACAATTCCTTCTCAGATAAGTGTTCATTGTTTGTTCGGTTTGTAATAGCAACAACAGATTGATATTGATTTCCCTCATTGGATCTGATTGCTGACAGCAACTGAAAGACCTTACAAATTGCTGGGGAGAGGAGACTGCAGGATTATTGAGCTCTGATTGCTGTTGATCCTAACTTCTAGGCACACAAAGGGCTGATTTATACATGCAAGTGGGCTGCTAACCCTCTCCCAACAAAAGACATTCACACAATCCCTCCCATAGGTCTGAGGTTCACCTAATCCAGCATTTTGTTTTCAGTGGAGGAGGAGAGCTCTCAAGAGATCAAACTGCATTGGGTTTTAACAGTGGTGCTCTTACCCCTGGACTTTGGGGCCAAAGTCCAGGGCCTCCTCATCCCCCGGGAGTCTCAAAATCTTCTTTGGTCTGTCCTAGGTGGTGTGGTCGCCACTGGCCTTGACTGCACCATGCGGCCGAGTGTGATTATATGACCTGTGCTGAATGCTTTAGAGACAGAGGGGGGAATGGGGAAAGAAATATGTGGGATGAGAATAGGGGGATAGGAACACAGGAACATAGGAAACTGCCATATACTGAGTCAGACCATTGGTCTATCTAGCTCAGTATTGTCTTCACAGACTGGCAGCGGCTTCTCCAAGGTTGCAGGCAGGAATCTCTCTCAGCCCTATCTTGGAGAAGCCAGGGAGGGAACTTGAAACCTTCTGTTCTTCCCAGAGCGGCTTCATCCCCTGAGGGGAATATCTTGCAGTGCTCACACATCAAGTCTCTCATTCATATGCAACCAGGGCTGACCCTGCTTAGCTATGGGGACAAGTCATGCTTGCTACCACAAGACCAGCTCTCCTCTCAACTTGATGATGGTGCTCAACTTGCAGGGTGGGGGCTCTAGCAAGGAGGGGGCCTCCAAAGGCCTTTAGGTCCAGGCTCCAAAATTACCTAGGTGCACCTCTGGGTTTTTAAATAAATTTATGTTTTTACCTTTATTGGACCAGCTCCTTGATTTGCATCTGTTTGGTGTTATCTTCATGTTGTACAAGCAACCTAAAACTCAGCTACTATCCGCTGCTTTGGCCCTCTATTGTGATAACTGAACTCTGCTAACTGAACAAAAGAGGCACCTTCTAAAAGTGGTGATTCTCTTTATATAGTAAGAGGAGAGCAACTGGCCCTAGCTATCCCCAGCACAGCATCCCTCCAGTGGCTGTTGTTGGTGTCTATCTTATGTTTCTTTTTTAGATTGTGAGCCCTTTGGGGAGAGGGAGCCATTATATATATGTAAACCGCTTTGGAAACTTTTGTTGAAAATTGGTATATAAATATTCATCGTAGGTATCCATCATATTCATATACATATATGTGGGAGAACTGTACTCTCCCACAGGTGGGAATTTCATTGTTATTTCTATAGTAAGCACTAACTTGCACTATTGAAGAGGCAATTACTTTTTAGTTTAAATTATAGAATTTGAATGGTAAAGTTGCTTGCCTCTTCAGAAAGTGGTGGGAACTTCTGGCTCTTCAACATTTTCCTCTGTAGTTTTTAACCATGTACTTTGGTGTCACCTGAAAGGACACCACATTGTGCAGACAATAATGTTCAAGAGCGGATAAGGAGATGAAAGTAAGGTTCCCTATGACAAAAGGTGCCTGTAGGACAAAGTATTCATTTAATACCTTAAGCATTTCAACTACACACTTGCTGTTTAAATCAACATAGCTAAACCGGACCGATGCTAAACTACACCATTTGGAGACATGGCACTAGATCTGCTTATTATTGAATGGCTTTCAGTTTATTCAAACCATTATTTAAGCATGACAAAAAGGCTGGCTTCCTAGACATATGGGCAGGAGGAGGAATTCTTCTGTAAAATACTTGTGATGAGCATATGCTCATGAGACCGAACACTCTCCACCCCCTCCCACAAATGACATCTAGGCAGGAACACATAAAGCATGATGAAACGCAGCCCAGTTCAGCACATGGCACTTTAATTTATGATCTAGCTACTATTATGTGGCTCAGGAAGCTGTAAATAATGGAGAATAGCGGAATGGAAAAAACTTGCTACAGCCAGTTTCAGATCTGTGATTTTAACATGCAGTTCATTTGAAAGAGAACAGACAGTGAGGAAGGATGCTGGCTCTGTGACGCCACATTTACCCTCTGCCAAGGATATTGTAATTGTACAAGAATAATTAGCACTTATTTATGTTAGAGCAGAAGATAATCACTATTATCACAAAAATGAGTTAATGGTGGGTTTATTTTCCTATTCCCTCTTTAGCATTTACAACATGAGGATGAAATAGCAATGGGGGAAACTGCTGTGCTCCCAGAAGTACAGGGAAAAGAAAATGCAAACCCCCTAGTTACACTGGGTTTTTATGTCTAAGTTAGTAATTAAAATGGAGGAAATCATTGAAATGGTGCCTTGGTTAGATCAGCAAAGCATTTTATCCCAAACATTTTGAAAAGATTGTTTTTTATCAAACATTGCTCAAGGCATCATTTAAACCAGGATTTCTTAACCTTGGGCCCCAGATGTTGTTGGACTACAACTCCCATGATCCCCAGACATGGTCTTTGTGGCTGAGGATGATGAGAGTTGTAGTCCAACAACATCTGGGGGCCCAAGGTTAAGAAACCCTGATTTAAACTATTGGTGACTCCTCCCAAAAGCTATTTATCCATGAATGTCCAAGTAATTTGATTAACAGTCTATCGGATTTTAATCATGTATACAGCACTTTTGCTGTGTATACATGCAGCCCTTCCAATCTCATTTGTCATCAAAACATACTGTACATTAAACATTTATTATTATTTCACATGGGTAACTGAGACATAATTACTTTGTATGGCCTCCAAGCCCACCAAACTGGTGTAGTGGTTAGAGTGCTGGACTAGGACCGGGGAGACCCGAGTTCAAATCCCCATTCAGTAATGAAACTAGCTGGGTGACTCTGGGCCAGTCACTTCTCTCTCAGTCTAACCTACTTCACAGGGTTGTTGTGAAAGAGAAACTCAAGTATGTAGTACACCGCTCTGGGCTCCTTGGAGGAAGAACGAGATATAAATGTAATAATAATAATAATAATAATAACAACAGAAAAACAAGTCAAAATAATCGACATAGCAATACCAGGGGATAGCAGAATAGAAGCAAAAGAAATAGAAAAAATCACCAAATACAAAGATCTACAAATTGAAATTGAAAGGCTGTGGCAGAAAAAGACCCAAATAATCCCAGTGGTAATTGGCACCCTGGGTGCAGTTCCAAAAGACCTTGAAGAGCACCTCAACACCATAGGGGCCACAGAAATCACCATCAGCCAGTTACAAATAGCAGCTTTACTGGGAACAGCCTATATTCTGCGACGATATCTATAACAATTGACAATAAAATTCAGCCATCCCAGGTCCTTGGGAAGGACTCGATGTCTGGATAAAACAAACCAGTCAATAACACCTGTCTGACTGTGTAAACAAGAGATAATAATAAATAATAACTGATCTCTGCCATCTAAATGTTTAGCATTTGTATAGTGCTTTCAAGTGTTAAAAGTGCTTTCCAGACATGATCTCAGTAACCTTTACAACCGTCCTATAAAGTAAGTCAATAGTATTATCTCCACACTGCAGATCAAGAGTGGGGTGGCAGGCAGTGAGACTGGGAGGCTTGCCTAAAGTCACCTAACACATTTTTGATAGAGATGGGATTTGTTGCAGAAGCAACAAGTACACCTGTAGGCATACCTGCACTCTTTTTTACCTCCCTGGGCGCACAAGTACTTTCTCCCATCCATAATTGCCTATAATGTCTTTGTTTTATGGCTTTATAGTTTTTTGGCTTTATAGTGCAATCCATTCTATGCATGCCTACTTAGAAGTAATATTGGTTTCAATCAGATTTCCTCCCAAGTAAAGCCACCTAATGGCACAGTGGGGAAATGACTTGATTATCAAGCCAGAGGTTGCCTGTTTGAATCCCCGCTTGTATGTTTCCCAGACTATGGGAAACACCTATATTGGGCAGCAGCGATATAGGAAGATGCTGAAAGGCATCATCTCATACTGCGCAGGAGGAGGCAATGGTAAACTAGGTAAAAATTTTACCAAAGACAACCACAGGGCTCTGCGGTCGCAAGGAGTTGAAACCGACTTGACGGCACACTTTACCTTTAAATGTATATAGGATTGCAGCCTTAACTGAAAAGATCCATGTATTTTGTTTTTATTTTTGTTTTATTGCTCTATTAATATCTCAAACTCAGTTTATTTTCTATAGACTTCATTTATTTTCTATAGATATTATTTTGTTTTTGTGTTTTTTTTAATTTTGCATTAAGCCACCATGAATTCTCCCTGCCCCCTTCCCTTTTCCAGCCTATACTAGTATTCTGAATCAAACGGAGTCATTTTGGTGAAGCATGAAGCCTTAATCCCTAGCGCCAGTTTTGTAGCGTCAATTGTAGAATTTAGTAGTGATGAAAATACACTCAGCGCTGCTCCTCACTGAGCATGAGCTTTGATTTTGTATCTTCGCTGGTCTTATCTGGCATCTTCACCTTTACCAATAAATAGCATATTTAAATTAGCATATTTAAACCAATAAAGTGCATATTTATTTACCAATAAATCGCATATTCAGGCATTGGAAAATGGAGTGGGGTGGGGTGGTAGCCTGCTGTTTGTTAGGCATCCATGACAACACTACACACAGTCCTTTCTCACGATCCTGTGGCAAGCAGCTAGTGCTGACACATGAGCAGTTAGATGTGGTTAAGGGCACAAGCACGCCCGTAACCTCAGCTAAGTTGAGGGCTTCTTTGGCAGGTTTGCTGTCCAGGCACTGCTGGGATCTGCGTGGATCCTAGCAGTTTGTATGTGCAGCCTAACCTGGGCTGGGCATCTCTAGCCTGCATTAGGCTCTGTGTGAGCCTCAAGGTTAAAAACTGAACTTGTATTTCTATCTATTGTTGGTAGATATCCAGAGCAAATACACGTGAATTTGCATAACGTGCAAATTAGGTCGCCCAGATTAGGAGATCTTGAATATGGCAACCCTACCTGGATTTGCTGTCCCAAACAGAAGTTCTTAACATCTGTTGCTTCTACAGTAGGAACTCTCTAATCTCCAACCCAGCCCCATTGGTCGTGTGAAAGGCTCTAGTATCTTTTTATTGAAATCAGGGGTGGTGTCAGGAATTAGGTGGGTTAGGCATGATCCAGGATCCCACACCCATCACAGGAAGTCCACTTTCCTGTGGCTGAACTGACCAGTGACAGCTGTAGTATGAATCAGCTGAGAGACTGTAAACCTAATCTACAAATGGGCTCATATCCCAGAGGGCCCTATATCATCATGGGGCCTGTAGGGGATGCTTGGTGGGAGATGCTTGGTGGAAGAAGCAAGAGCTGCCACATGTGTCTTGGCTAAAAATCATCTGTAGCAGCTCTTCCTACATTATAATCTACATTATTATTATTGATATGCCTCTTTTCAATGGAGAAAATCTCAAAGCAGTTTACATGGGAGGAGGAGGAGGGGGGAAGGGGGAGGCAGCGGTGGCGACTCTCTGTCTCCAAAGGACTCCCATCCTTCCCTTCAGTCAATGGGCTTTCTCCCAAAGGCCCATGTGTCACATTAAGAGATGCAGCAGCAGCAGTTCCTCCTGCTCTTCCCACCCTCTAGCCTACTGATTCCCCCATCAATGATTGGGGGTCATGACAATGGCTCCTCTTTCTCCTACCCTCTAAAAGTGGGAAGGGGAGGATCTGCCCCTGCTGCCAAAGATGTCTCCCAGTCACCAATGAGGAGGATGGAAAGAGTTGCCTCCTTTTGCCTGCCTGCCACCCATTCCTTATAGTTGGTGAGTCCCCTTCCCCATTCACCAGTAAGCTTGGGGTGTATAGAGACCCAATGCACCATTAGAGGACAGGTGGCAGTCCAGTGTCCCATGAGGGTCTCAGTGCAGAGCTTTGTCCGAGCACCTCCTGCAACCTGGCACCGCCACCAATGCTGATGGAATAATGTATGTCACTATGGGCATGCATTCACTTGTACAATTCGGGCACACATTTTTGTTTGATATTATGTTGGGATTTGGAGGACCTGGAACTTTCTGTTCAGTTCCTCACCAGGAATATAAGAATGCTCTGTTCTTGGGAAATGGGAGGAAAGGAGGAAGGAATACACTGTATACATTGTATTTGAAATAGGCATCCAGTGTCATAGGACTGGACTTGGTCTTGGCCTTGAGCTAAGTGAGGTAGAAAGAAACATTTAACCACTCGGGTCTTTGCTAAGTCTAGTTAGGAGCTGATTCAGATATTTAGAAAAGACACACATCACAATCTGCAGTGGGGTATACCTCCTCAGAATACACATAGCAGATGTATTCTGAATATAATCCCACATAAAAATCTCTGTGGCCCAAAGCTGGCATTTGAGAGGGGAAACTAGGCTACTAGTTGTTGGGTTTTTAAAAAAAGAAATCATCTACTAGTTTTTCACATGCAGGGAAATTATAATGGGAGAGATCATTCAAACTTACAATACCACATGTGTATATCTGACATAGTAAAGTCCCCTGAGGATTGCCTGTAACATGCATACATTATTTGTAGTAATTAAAAAATACACTTAATCAAAGTGCAATATGAATAATCAATACAGACTTGGTTAGCCTTGCTTCCCAGCAAGAATGGATGGACTAAATTTCAGATCAGTGTCAAGATTATCACTTCCTGTTTAACTGTAAATAAAAGATAATTGCATTCATATAAGCCCTACCAGTATCATACTTCAACTCCATTGATCAGATAAGTATCAACCCCTGCAAACTGGGCCGAGGCACATTTTAAATGGTGGCGCTATTTATTCCAGCACAACGTCCCTCCCCATAGCTGAGCTGATGTGTTTCTTTTGTTTCTCTTTAGAGAAGTTGTTCATTCATTTTGCTATGTAAACTTATTTGAGAACTTTTGTTGCTGAAAAGACGTATGTAAATATTCTTAATAAAACAACAGTCACCACCACCACCCATGCCCTATGATGTCATGTCAAAACTGAAATAATTTGATTCAAATTCTAAAGCCTTATTAAATGTTTTAAATGTTTTAATTGTTAATGGTTTTATGCTGTTTTTATATTGTTCTGTAATGATTGTTTTTAAACAGGTTTTATGGTGTTTTTAAATTGTTTTGTAATGATTGTTTTTAAAATGATTGATTTGTGGGTTTTATTTTTATAGTTGTGTACCACCCAGAGCCATTTGGATGGGGCGGTATATAAATGGAATAATTTTTTTTAAAGTGACTAATGCTCAGATTAATATAAAATACAAGCTAAAGAAGGAAGTACTATGTAATATGTATGGGCCAAAATATCACTTATTCCAATTCTTGACCAAATTATCCCCATTATGTAGAAGCCTAGATAAGAAGCCCACATCTTGTTCTTCAAGTACAGCACATCTTGGTTACACAGTTATATGAAAGAATGACTGAAAAGGAAAAGGAAAGGCAAAAAGGGAATCCAGAACTATTGGTGTGTTAGCAAGAAAGAGCCATGTGGGTTTTGTGTGGATTTTTAAAACAAAAACAAAAAAACCCTTTGGATTTTAATGGGCAAACCCTCACAAATTCTGAATAAGAACGAATTATTGGCAAATCTCCAAAATCCACCAAAAAACCCACCTACCATTATTTTCCTCCTATTGTGCTTCCTTGACTCTTTATCATTCTGCTGACACAAAGTGACTATAAAACTGCTAGCTGAAGTTTTACCAGAGTGGCGATCTTAGCCAGCTTTTGACAACTCCACAAGACATTGGTGATGAGCGCTATCTAGGCAAGAAGAAGCTATATTTGATATAAATGTTATTTGTCATTTACTGAGATGTCCCTGAGGAAATAAACCTTTATTCCTCAACTTTAAAAAGGAACTAAGAGTTACTGTAGAAACAAACACAATGGAAATCGTAGAAAAACAATGAAGATCTCAGCTTCAAATAATCTTTAAAATGTTTGGAGGTACAGTTGAAAGACCTTAGAGATGATCCTGGGATGCACACTCAAAATCACTTTGTAAACACACATAGTCAGGATGGTTAAAGTACAGTGACAAATTTCTCAAATGAGGAGTGCCTGTACTAAATCCAGCCTGGGACCCAGATTATATGCAGCAAATACGCTTTGCTCCCCACTCCTACACATCTGTGGGTTGGCACAGTGATGGATGAGTACTCTGCATGTGCTCAGAGGCACTCTTTTGTTCCTGACTTCTTCCTGTGTTCCAGGACTGTGTGCTGGCATTCTATTCGTGTTCATTTTTAGACTGAGATTTAAACCCTGCCACTTTCATCCATCTTTCAGTGCTTATTATTTGTGTGTGGTTTGGGGACTTTCACTTGCCAATACAGCACTAGTAAAGGGTGGTCATTACTTCGTATCAATTCATGCGATCTCGTGCCTGCTTCCTGGCCCTAGTTTGACATCCTTTGCTGTTTGATGCAGACGAGGTGAGATTAGGATGAAGGAGTCGGAGCACCGCCCCGCTTGGCTTACCTTGTGCTGCTTCCACATGGCCCCCAAGGCCTTCACCTCGTGCTTGGCGTGCTTGCCTTCTTCCAGGCACTGATAGCAGACGGGGGTCCGGCAGGTCACACAGTACATGCTGTAGTTCTCCAGCTCATGATCCGTGCAGGTTGGCGGCTTGCGGGGCGCCCCCGGTGCCTTGCTCCCGCCACTGCCGCTGGCCCCTACGCCGCTGGCCCCGCTTGCACCGCTAGGGGCGCCCTGCTGGCTGGGTGGCGGGACCAAGCGGTGCTTGGCGAAGGGCCCCCGGGACGGGTGGCACTTGACCTGGCAGGCAGCGCAGTAGAGCACCTCGCATTGCTCGCACATGACGGCGGCCGGCTCGGGAGGGCTGCGGTCGCACAGCTGGCACTTGGCGGCGGCCGAGGCGGCGGCCCGGCCCTGCTGGTAGCGCTGCACGATGGCCTCCAGCAGCCGGTTGCGTTGGAAGCCTCGCAGGCCGCGGTGGTCGAGCGAGGCGCTGCGATGGCATTGCGGGCAGGTCAGCGAGGAGCTGGTGCCTCCTCCCCGCGGGGCCGCCGCCGCCGCTGCGGCCGCAGCCGCCGACGATCCCGGGGGCGGCGGCACCAGCGGCAGAACCCGCACCCCGTTGGGAGATTTAAGGCTCGGGGTGTAGGAGCCGTAGCCGCTGTCGGTCTCGCTGTGCAGGCTCAGCTTGTCCGCAAGGTCCACGCCGCCTCCGCCGCCCCCTCCCCCTCCCCCGCCGCCGGCCCCGCAGTCGTAGTCGAGAGAGGCTGGCCCGGCGGCGGCCCCGGCCCCTGGAGCCGCTACAGGGCCCCGGGGGTGCAGCATGGCCGGCAGGTGCTGCTCGGTCTCTGGCGTTTGCACGGCGATGGTGCGGGCGCAGGGTAGGCAGACATTGTGCGAGCAGGGCAGGATGATGGGCTCCCGGAACAGCGAGCCGCACACGGGGCATTTCAGCTCCTCTTCCATGGCCGCGGGCTGCTTTGTGTCGAAACCGCAGAGGGCAGGGGGTGGGGGTGCGATGGGACCGATCAGAACAAAAGCAGCGGGGTACAGTCAGACTTCTTAGTGCTCTTACCGGCGCCCTTTCCCTCCATATTCCACAGTGGCCGCCTCCACTTCCTCCTCCTCCACCACCACCTCCTCCTGCTGTTCTTGCCGCTGGAAAGATGTCGGAGTGGAATCAGATTTCAGCACCACGGCAGGGGTGGACAGCTCCTTGCTGCGTTGACGCTGCTGAGTTCAGCACCACGGCGGGGACCGAGAGCTTTTCCAGCTGTGTTGCTCTCGCTCGGTTCAGCACCGGCAAGGAGATGGACAGCGCCTGTCGGCTGAGTTCAGCAGCACTGCTGTGGTGGTCCGACTCCTCTTGGTGTGCAGCTGCTGAATTCTGCACTTACAGTGGGGTTGGACGGCAATTGGAGGAGGGGAGGGGGTGCTTTTCCAGGCTCTGCAGTTGCTGCCGCAGCGGGACTGACCTTGCCTAGTAGCAGCCAAAGGGATGGAAGACGGCTATTGTTTATTGCAAAGGAATTTCCTTGCCCATGATCCGTGCAGTTAGTGCAGTAGTCCGTTTGCTTGGATTTCTGTTGCATAGAGTACAGGAGAGAGGGGAGGAAAAAGAACCGTAAAAGGGGGCGGGAATAGTCTTTTCAGCAAATAGGTGATCACTTGCTATGTGACTGAGAGCAGAGAAAGGGTTTTATTTAAAGGGAGATGTCTTCATACATTTTAAATCCATTATTTATAGACAGGATTGAACATGGTGGGGGTTTTCTTTATCTCTAATAGCTTTCTTCCCCCCAGAGGAGAGAAGGGAGTGTTCAAAATGAGAACACTTGAAAGAAGAGAACAAGCCCCAAATATGTTTTTCTTTCCACATTCCTTATGAAGCTGGAGCACAAATTCGAACCACAAAATGTCAGACACTGTTAGCTAGAAGAATAAAAGAGGGGATTGTTATTCTTCCTGTTATGGACAGTACACACGGTGAATCGTGACTGTACACAAGAGAAAGAAGATGAGAGTAGAGTGCACCACATCACCAGGAAACAAATCCAAATTTGCTTCAAAAATAAATCAGAGTTGACAGCTGAGTGTTTTGTGAGTTGGAAGTAACCATCATTACAAGAAAGCACTAGCAGTGGGAAATCCCCATCTGTTTTCCCTTTGCTCTACATATGTTTAGAATGGATGGAAGGATGGACTGTTAAAAGATAACAGAGATTATAAAGAGCCATTATTTTCTGACTTTGTACAGATCACAGTGGTTTTGAAACCCAGGCATTAATGGTGTAGAAAATAGGTTGTTCCAGAACCTTATTAATAATAAAATCAGCATTCTCCTTTGACTTCTTGCTTAAGTGCTTATGGTTGATTAAAAAACAGCCACAAAAACCTTTTGGAACCAAAGGAACAAAGGTGATAGAGAGGTGGGTAACCAAGAAACAGAATAAAACCAGAATAGACTAGAATATAATGCTATATATTGCTTTTACTTTAAATTCACTGCTCTGCTCTTAGATCTGAACAAGCTGCATTCCATTCAGGGCCAAAGAGAAAGGGGAAGGAATCAATTTATATTAGAGAAGGGGCACTAACCACTAATGTTTTAGCCTGCAAAACAGCTCATTTCAACCTGAGGATTCAGACAACACAAACAAGGTCTTATCAGTACATCGCCATCCCATCCCTGGTATGTCAGTGTGAGTGTAGCTGTGGAAAGAAGGTGGGGGATTTTCCAACACATGATCCAAGAAGAGATTTGTGAAAGTGTTCAAACAGTTCTACACACACTCAGAACACCTTTGAATTATTTTTATGCTGCTTCAGCTTGGTCCCAGACCAGATGTTCCATGAATTTCATGAGCTGCTCATTGCATGACACCAGGACTGTGAACTAGAGAGGATATTGAAACTCTCACAGAATCCCTCCCCCACCCCATGGATATTTGGATCCTAGCCTCTGTCTGGATCCCCTTTTGATGGCCAATATACTAAGAGTTGGTTGGCACAGAAACACCTTCTCCAATACTGATCGTCCTACAACTGCTGGTCGCAGTCTAAAGGCACATCCACATAGCAACTGCCCACACCATTAACTGTGAGAGCACTGCCTGAGCTCTTGCACAATCCCTTGTCATTTTGACAGATCATACACCAACAAAAGCCCAGATGGGTTGTTGGCCCCAAATAATTACAATGGTCTACATTAGTTGGATAAGGTTTCTATCTCAACAATCAAGACTTGTTTAGCAACACCTAAGCATGTACTCTGTGGAAGCAGAGTCACCACAGAGCCATTCATTGCAGGACCCAAACACCTCTTGGAAATTTATTTTATTCCAATGGAATTTGGATATAGGTGGTTTCCACTTGCTTAATAATCTAAGCATGCTTCTATAAACCACTGCACATATTGTCACTCCATGCCTACCTACACAGAATTTTTTACACAGAATTTGGACTAAACTTTAAAGGGTTCCTGTTCCTGTAAAGCGATTATGCTGTAGAGCAAGGTTTGACACATGACCTCAACATTCCTTTCTGCCTGCTCTTCTACAGAAAAAGTGAGGGCTTCTAGTGAAGAAGGGAGGTCACTCCATGGCTCCTAATTCCCTTGTCCTGGAAGCAGCTCCATCTCCTTACTGCCAGGGCAAACTTGCACTGACAATTTAGAGTAGCAAAAGGGGGCAAGAAGAGCAGAGGTGAACAGCCTTCTGCCTGAACCATAACAGCTACCGCAGAGGGAGCTATGTGAAATTGTTACAGCTTATTCAGAAAGGGGGTGGTGTAGTGGTTAGAGTGCTGGACTAGGACCAGGGAGACCCGAGTTCAAATCCTCATTCAGCCATGAAACTAGCTGGGTGACTCTGGGCCGGTCACTTCTCTCTCAGCCTAACCTACTTCACATGGTTGTTGTGAAAGAGAAACTCAAGTATGTAGTACACCGCTCTGGGCTCCTTGGAGGAAGAACGAGATATAAATGTAATAATAATAATAATAATAATAATAATAATAAAAAAAGTATCCATGGAGAAGCCATTGCTGTTCTCCTCAAGGCACAGAAAAACAACCTGGGAAGCAAGGAAGGCCTTTCCTACCTCTCCTGTCCTGCAAACAATGACAGCCCCCTCCTCCTTGGCAACTTAAGGAAGCAATAATCAGCTCCATCTTGGCAATACGACTAAGCCAGAAGTTCTGAGCTACATTTATCAGCTTCTCTCTCGTCACTGAGCTCTTGTTTGAGAAACTCCACTGAAAAAGATACTGAAACTCTGCTGAACAAGATACCCACTAGAAATCCCAGCTCTGCTTGACATGATCCATGCAGATGGGGATGAAGCTAAGGCTAAAGGCAGATTGGAATCAAATCAATGCAGAGCATAGGTAAGTTGCAAGGTAGCAGTTGCCATCTGGCCTCTTCCATCTGTGAAGAACCAAGTCCTCCTCCACAGTCATTACCATCAGGGATCAGCAGAGGGTGAGGTGAGCAGCAAGGCCCCTCCATCAGCCTGAGAAACACCAAGTGCCTTCTGAACCCTCCCTTCAGGCAATGTTCCCCCTTTTAAAATTTCTTTCATTTGTTTGTTTTTAAAAAAATTGTGAGCTCCTTTGGAACAGGATTATTAATTTTTTTTTAATGTTGTAAGTCGCTCTGAGTTGGAAAGAGCAAGATATAAATCTAACAAATAAAGAAATAATAAAGAAATCAGGTGAGGGTCTGGTGTGGCACAATGGCCATCAGTTCCCTGGTCATGGATTACCCTCTCATGTTGGCTAATACAGCAAGTCTGGTTCAACAGAAGGTGGTGATGCTTGAAAAAAGACATCTACTTTATATGACGATGAATACAATGAATGTTGTTTATATACCGCTTTTCAACAAAAGTTCCCAAAGCAGTTCACATAGATATAAATAAATAAAATTTTATTTATTTATTTATTATTTAATAAATATATCTTTATTTATAAATATATTCATATTTATCCATTCATTCATTCTAAAATGTATAACACACTGCCCTATAACTTTACCTGGAGAAAAGCCCCTGCTTTTCTCTAAGACAAACAGACACATCACTCCATTGCACATTTTCACAAGTGTTGTTGGTGTGGAATCAAAAGAGAGCCATTTCCAGACTAAATGTTTATTCTAGCTGAAAGAGACTTTGCATTCAAATCACAGATATGGAAATGCAACAAACTGATTAATTTTTTCAAAGTGTTGCCTTTGTCCTGCAGTGAATCTGGGAATGTCTCCGTGTATGCCTTTGTAGTTGGAAACAGAACTTGGAAACAGAACCCTGGAAACAGAACTTAAGGCATAATGAATATATTTTGAAGAAAGCCATCTCTCGTGCTGTCAAGATTCCTTTCCTGTATTTTATGTTTGTGTCCTTCATTCAAGACTCTTTCTGCAGATTTAAAGGTCAGTGTTATACATTAGGCCATGGCAGAATGGCAGCTAAGCCTCAGCAGGATGAAGCAAATTAACCTGATGCACTCTTTTGAATATTTTACTTGCTTACTTAAATCTCGAGAGCTTTTGATCCAGAAGAATTCCAGAGACTGATTGCATTCTCACTCAACAAAACAGGTTGGCGATGGGAATGCCATGACAGGCAGTGGAACAAGAACTTCCCCCACCTTTGGCAAGCAGATGCACAATTATCTTCCATTAGAAATGCAGAGGTGAAGGATTATAATCGTGTTGTCATGCTTAATGCTCCAGAGGCCAGAAGAGAAACTAATGAAATCAAAGAAGAGGAATGGCCTTCTAGCCTAAGAAAATACTGCCTGTAATCTCCAGGGAGAAGCCTCTCATGCCCTTACTGTAATATTGAAGAGGCTGGAGTAGCTATCTAGCAGCTCTTTTATAACCTAACATGCTACTGTGGAGGCAGAGCAGAGTTTTATTCATTCCCTCTGCACACACAAAGAGAGAATGCTCTTTCACTGCTCAGGAGGACAGGTTTCCTGTATTTTACCTAAATCCAAGACTAGGAGATCATTCACACAATCAATGAGCCTTTCTCACGAATGGTGAGAAAGGGCTCAAGGGAGAGCGGGGAGGAAGTCTGCTTGCACTTACCTCCCTTCAGACGACCAAGCCAGTCGACCTTGGCATGCCTCCCACATGGGCAGCCCTACTTGGAGCTGCATGGAGCAGGGCAGAGGGATCCAGGGCTGGAACTTGTTGTTCTGGCCTCCAGGCACTGCACAATGCGATGGGTGGCATGCACGTTTCACTGGGGATTCCCCCATCAGACAGGCACTCTGTGAGTCCATCTCTGTGTCTCCTCGGACCAAATTCAGCCAGAGGAGACACACAATACCTGGTAGGCAGGGTAAGGGTGCGAGTGCACCCTCAGCCTTGGTTAAAAGCTGGGTTCATTAAGAGAGTTAACAAGCAGACAGAGAGGGAGGAATCCGCAAGGATCCAGCCGCTTCTCGCAACCAGCCTAGCTACCTGGGCTGCCCCAGGCAGGGTTAGGGTGGTCATGAGAACAGCCTCAAAAACCATGTTCTACCTGGGCTTGGGAGCTGTGTGTGATCTCAGGTTCCGGTTGTGTGGAAGCAAGGTAAAAGGACATCTTGGGAACAAATGATTGTGGAAGCAAGGTAGGAGGAAAACCTGGGTAGCTTTCCCTCCTACTTTGCTTCTACACAATCACTTCTACCCAAATTTCCCTCCTACCTTGCTTCCATACAATCACTTCTTCCCAAGTTTTCCTTTTAGCTTGCTTCCACACAACCAAAACTTGGGAGCACACACAGCTCCCAAACCTTGGTAGAACAGTTTTTGATTGTGTGAATGACCTCAAGGTTTTTTTCAAGTGGGGGTTTGTTTGTTTTTTGGTTGATATTAGAAATTGTGTCTTAAATTCAGAGTCCTATTCCTTTGTAGTAAATGCAGGTATAACCTGTATTTCACCTCTACTTTTTAAGGGGGTTGTTTTAAATTCAGAGTCATCTTTGATATGGGTAAATATGGTGAATAATCAGATTTGCTGTTGGGATGAAGCAAGCAGGTCATCTATGGGGCCTTAGAGGAAGATAAGTCCTTCAAGAAGCCCATACCCTGGAGTTATTCCTAGTTGCCTATTCCTCTGCTTCACTGGAGGCCAATTTTCATTTGTTATTAAAGTCTGAGTTGATTACTCAAACCAACTAACTGACTGAAGCTTGCAGTCCAACTTTTTACAATGGAAATGGTGAAGCTGTGTGGAAATGGCTTAACTCTGAGGCTCTCCAGAGAATTTGGGGCTGGGCAAGGATCAAGGAAGACTTCCCTGGTTTCAGTCCAGCACTATTACACCATGCTGGCTCTCAAAGAAGGTAAACTGCAGTTTCCTGATTGGAGAACAAAGGAAAGCACACAATTTTAAAATAAGTTTTGAGGTGAAAATATCTCGCATTTTCATTATCAGTATTTTATCCTCAGCTCTTTGCCTTACATTTTTCTCCAGTGCATTAAAAAAAAAAAAAAAAAAAAGAATATCTGAAACATTCTGGGGGAGGAGGGTTCTTTCCAGATGATTTCCCATTGTACGGAGATTGTAAAAAAATAACGATGTTGTTGCAGAGTATCTTTCTCTCAGCTAGGAACATTTCTGAATGATTCCAGTATTGATCACTATCTTTGCTACCAGAGTTACACCAGCTTCACTTCTCAGCTCTCCCCCCCTTTTATCCCCATTGAAAAACCCGGATGGGGTGCGGAGTACTACCCAGTTGCTTGCAGGGACTTTGGGGTAAATCTGACTGATATGTGAACGCACACCCTCCATTCCGGAGGAGAAGCGAGCTAAAAGCCCTGTCTGGAAATGCTCCCGGAGGTCAGTGCATTATAAAATGTAGAGGATGCAAGAATCTCCCTATTACATGTGGTATATCACTTTGCTTATAGAACTGTATATGTCCTATTTCCTGCTGTAGAAAGGAACTTTGATCTGATATCTTGCCTGTAGACCTCTTTTCTGGCAGCTAAGGCTTTGATCCTGAATCTCTAATGACTTGTTCAATAAATGCCTTTCCATTGTTAGATTGCTGCCACCAGATTCAAATCTCTCTCTCTCTCTCTCTCTCTCTCTCTCTCTCTCTCTCTCACACACACACACACACACACACACACACGAAAGACCAAGGAGGTGAGAAAGAACTGCCATTTAAACAAAAGATCAAGCATATAGTCTATAGTCACATGGTTGCCCCAGGAGTCTTGCTGGGTGACCTTTGTCCTGTGCATTCTTTCCTTATATCTACTTACCTGCTTCCTTTTCTTCTTCAGTTTCCTTTCAGTTTTTCTCTCCTCATCCCTTTCCATCACATCTTGCAGGTCCTCTCTGCTTTCTTATTCCTTTGCTTTGGCTGATCCACATTTAACTGATTTTCTACTCCCCACCCCCCACCCCCACACCATCCAGTTCCACAGTTTTGCAGTACATGAAAATATTCCATCTGGGCATCCCCCCCGACCTCCTATGAAGAATCAACATGAATGCAAATTCTTCATTACTGCAGTATTTGAATTAAATGTTAAATTCTACCATTCATGCCTCTTCATTGGGTATATTAGTGCAAATTCATTTAAGAAATGCTTGAATAATGAAGCATTTTTAGGATAATTCATACAATCAGTTAATAGAGTGGGACAGCCTTCTGTATCAACAATTATCATTTATGTGAAGTCATTATCACAGATCTATTAACAAAGATTATTTTTTCTTATTGCACTAGCCGTCAAGGAAAGTATTAGGCTGGGAAAAGATGAGAAACATAGGAATATAGGAAGCTGTCATATACTGAGTCAGAGCACTGGTCTATCTAGCTCAGTATTGTCTTCACAGACTGGCAGGGGCTTCTCCAAGGTTGCAGGCAGGAATCTCTCTCAACCCGATCACCCTATCGCTCTCTTTAAGGAGAAAAGGGTCCCTTTCCATTTATGGGAAACGAGGTGGCATTTATACCACCAAGTACTACCGCTTAATGCGGCTAAGCCATGGCTCCCAGAGGACCAGCAAGAGTGTCCTAAAATCACCTGCAAACAGAAAGCTAGTGAGCTAGGCAAAACATTCAGGGAAACCCATTCACATTTCTTAAAAGAGTGTGTGGTAGCCAAAAGAGTGTGGCAGGGAGTAAGCAAGCTGTTAGAGTGGCCTGATTTGGAAAACAGACTTGGGAAGAACTAACCTCGGGTTTGAGCAATAGAACCTCTTTTCGACTTCCCAGAAAGAAACTGTCAAGGAAACGGGACGGAACAGGTGCCCTCATACTAGGGAATTGGAACATTCCCCTTCTCGTAATCAGGTTAGTAAACCTGTATGTCATTTATGCAATGCTCCTGCATAGGAATAGGGAGGGAAGACGCGACCAAGAGGTTCACGTGGATGAGACAGTAAATCTCTTCTGGAAAAGTTTGTATGGTTATGTGCAAAAAGACAAGAGTATCTCTTCTAAACAGCAATGGGACAAATTATGGAAATGGACGTTGGACGTAAACCCTCCCCCCCCATTACCTGATGTGCCTTGTAATCCCCCACCCCCGAGTTACAGTACTACCTGCATATACTTCATAGCTTGTGTGTTTCCAAATCCTTGTGTGTAAATCTTTGTAGATATATGATGTACAAACAACCACTTTGTATATGATTGTGCTTTGGCAATGTACTGTATGCTTTGGTAGTTTGTTGGTTCAATTAAAAAAACTTGTCCTATAAAAAATAAATAAACAAATCTAGTCCTATCTTGGAGAAGCCAGGGAGGGAACTTGAAACCTTCTGCTCTTCCCAGAGTGGCTCCATCCCCTGAGGGGAATATCTTACAGTGCTCACACTTCTACTCTCCCATTCATATGCAACCAGAGCAGACACTGCTTAGCTAAGGGGACAAGTTATGCTTGCTACCACAAGATCAGCTTTCCTCTCAAGACGGTCCATGATAGTGGATTTCTGATAACATTGCACAAGGAAAGGATCAGAATAGTACAAACAAGGGACAATACAAATCTAAGAACAAAGGCTCTGGTTCTGGACAGCTTCTGTTCCTGGGATCTTGAGGTGTTGTAGTTGTGGAGAGGCTCCATTGTGTTCCTGTTCCCACATGAGTGTGTGTTTCTGTGAGAGAGAGAGAGAGAGAGAGAGAGAGAGAGAGAGAGAGAGAAGGAATCTGCACTTCAGCAAACAAAACACTAAGTCTGGTAATTAGAATGGTGACAAAATTGCCATCAGAGATTCTGTTTGCTTCTGTTCTTATGTATGACCTCTTTAATCTCTTGGATTCAGATGGTCTTTTGATGGTCCTCAAAAGACACCACTATTGTGCAATGACATCATTATCAATTTTCATATTTCAGTCCAGAGATTGACAAATCTTCACTCTTTTTCTAATTTGTGTAGTCAAGAGCCAACTATGTCACACTCGATGCAAAAAAGAGAACTTCAGTGCTTGTGCCCAATGCAGAATATACCAAACTGATGGTGCAGAATATATCAGCAGAATGCTATGTTTGTTTTATGCTATGCAACCGCTAAAAAACCCCAACTTCAATAAAGAGAATGTTTAAAAGAAATCCAATGTGTTTTGACAATGTATCTTCCAGGGATGTGCCCGGATCATTTTGGTGCCTCATTACAGAGGCAGCAAAACAATCTGAGCTGCTGCAGGTGAATTGTTTCAGCGTGGGGCAAGTGGTAGCTTTAAAAGGAGGCATGCAGGTCTTACCTGCTCCTCCTCGGCCCTCGCTGCCTCACTGCGGCGCTGTCAGTTCTAAAAAGCTGAGCCATGCAGCTGCGGTGCTGCTTCCAGTAGCCTGTGCACATTGACGACCCGCACATGCAGAGGCGTAACTAGGAAAAATAGCGCCTAGGGCAAGCACTGAAATTGCACCCCTGTCCAAACAGGAATAATGGGACTTGTAGTCAACAATATCTGGAGTGGAAATCCCTGTTAAAAGGAACACTGTACCATCTAGACATGGTTGTTGATCAAAACCTTAAAACATGAGCCATCTCTGTACAAGACTTAGAACAACAGTCAGGAGTTATGCGAGGATTCCAAGTGTCATTTTCTCTGTCTCATCTCATTCTTTTTTAAAAAAAACATGACTTTGCCCTAGAGGATCACCTGCCTAAATAACCACTAGCAAAATAGGGGAAGAAGGTGGTGGTGGTGGTGGTGGTGGTGTGTGTGTGTGTGTGTGTGTGTGTGTGTGTGTCTATAAACCAGTGAATGATTCCTGCCAGCCTTTGTCTTATGATGACTGTTGGCTCATGATGGGGTATATGTGCATTCACCACACCAGTGCTTACTTTGACACCAAGAGGGAGGAGGATACATTAGTTTGCCACACTAAACAGAAGAATTTGCAACAGGAGCAGACAGACAGCTTCTGCCAGGGCCAAAACCAGCCCTTTCCAGATGAAGAAATCATTGTAATTTGCCCCCTTCATGTCACAAGCAATGTGCTGTTCTTTTATTATTGACTCTAACTCTCAGATATCCCAGTCATGGATGGAAAATTCAGGGTCAATTTACAAGAGACACATTTTCTACATGGAAGTTTCTTCTGTGCAGGTGTTGTGCAGAAACCCATGTGTAGTGACCGCCAGGGGCATAGCAAGGTTGGAATGGGCCAAGATGAGATTTTAAAATGGGCCCCCAGCCCCTCCAAGTCCAGGGCCTCCACACATCCCAGGCCCCCAAGGATTTACGTCTGATATTTCAAAATAAGTATGCTGCCTGGAAATACATTTCACTGAATACACACATGCATACTTCACAGTATATAGTGATATACATTGAGTACTATAGATTTGTGCTACTTTTAATGCGTAGAACACACTAGCAATGCTAATTATTAAAATGGCCCCCTCACTGCAGATTAGCAAAGGAGACTTTCAACCATGCAGGGTGAACCTATGTTTGTTTTCTCAGAATTCTGAACAAATTCAGTAAAGTTTGATTCCAGGAGGTTTTTCACACGAGGCTTTTAAAGCCCTTTAACACACATCTCCTCTGGAATGGAGGTGCTGCATTCACATGTTGGCCAGATGCACCCTGAAGTCCCTGCAAGTTATTGGAGAGCAGTTCACACACAAGAAAACAAAACAAAATAAAATAAAATAAAATAAAATAAAAGCACAACACATGCTTCACAGTTCTCACTCAGACCTTCCGGGTTGCAAAACAACTTGAACATAAGTGCATTTATGAATGAATGAATGAAAATAAATAAATAAATAAATAAATCTTGTTCCAGAAGTTTTTGTAATTTTCTGCCATGAAACAAGCCATTTATAGGCCTTTTTAGATAGTTTTTGTTTTTAAAGCCAGCTGTGCTGGATGGTCTGGGCAGAGGGTCTGCTGCTGCTGCAGAGAACTCTGCCTGCCTCCTCCTTCCTGGCTTGCTTAGCCTGCCGAGTTCAGTCTTCAGGGAGGCCTACTCAAAGGCCTCTCTGGAAGCCCCGCCCACCCACCGATCAGCTGAGAGGTGGGGAGAGAAGAGCTCTGCAGTTTGCAGGCTGCTCTTATCCTAGGCCTCATTGCCGATCCTAGGCCGGAACTGGAGGCAAGTGGCTAAGGGGCCCTGGGGCTGGGCAGGTGGGCAGTGGGGTGGGGGTGGCAGGAACTGGCGTGGCGCCCCCTCCTCAGTGGCGCCTAGGGCACGTGCCCTGCCTGCCCCCCCCCCAGTTCCGCCTATGCGCACATGGCTGCTGTCATGCATGGACTTCTGGGAGCCACACCACAGCTGCGTGGTGTAGCTCTTTAGAACCAACAGCACCACGATGGGATGGCGGCAGGTGGCAGAGAGCAGGTTAGACCTGCGTGCCTCCTTTTAAAGCGACTGCTCTCCGCCCGCCACCCGCCTCCACAGCTGCACAGAATGCTTCATGTACATCCTTAGTTGTCAGCAATCTGGCCACCTAGAAGGGAAGTCCAGGAAGATAGTCCACAATACAAACTGGGCTGCAGAAATGACACACGGCTTGTAATAGTTCTCTATATCAGCCTGGGCTGAAAGCTGTTGACACGAGGGTTGACAAATGCTGTCTTCCAGCAGCTAACAGAAAGCTGCTGACGTGCTTTATAGTCCAAGCTGATAACTCTCAGCTGGCAGGGATTCAAGGCTTATCAGCCCTCTGCAAGAGGCGTTTACTCCTCCTGATAGTTTCCAGCTGTGCTCTCCGCCTTGTGACACGCCGTTGCTATGGAGTCCGTGGGGGTTGCCTGCACAGCTCATCTTCTAGTCTGTCCGTCGCTGTCTCTGCTGCCTCAGACTGCTGTGTCTGCTCTGAAACATCAGCCGGCCCTTCCTCAGCCATCTCTTGGGAAGTGACAGCCGGGTTCTGCCCCTCAGGCACCCCTGCATCAGCTGAAAGGCTGTCAGCTTCCCCTTCCTCCTCGCTATCTGAGATTGAGGGTGTGACCCTAGTATCTTCAAGGGCAGATACAATGGGTTGCATTCTAGTCACTGCTGTAAATGCACTCCATGGCCTTATGCTCCTTCTGAGAATTGAAGAAAAGTTGTGCTCACACAATGGGTCTTCGAATAGAGGAAGCTTGGCTGTTTTCTACCTAGTCAAACCATTGGTTCATCTAGCTCAGCATTGTGTACACTGACTATTGGCCATTGTGATTGGGGAGAGCTGGTCTTGTGGGAGCAAGCTTGACTTGTCCATTTAGCTAAGCAGGGTCCAACAGGGTTGCATATGAATGGGAGACTTGCTGTGTGAGCACTGTAAGATATTCGCCTTAGGGGATGGAGCCGCTCTGGGGAGAGCATCTAGGTTCCAAGTTCTCTCCCTGGCATCTCCAAGATAGGGCTAAGAGAGATTCCTGCCTGCAACCTTGGAGAAGCCGCTGCCAGTCTGTGTAGACAATATTGAGCTAGATGGGCCTATGGTCTGACTCGGAAGATGGCAACTTCCTATGTTCCTATGATGATGGGAGTTATAGTCCAACAACAGCTGGAGGGCTGAAGTTGTGCAGTCCTGCTGCAGAGCCTTAAACAGGTGCTCATATATTTAACATCAGCTCCAAAAAATTTACTCCAAAAGCAGTACAGTTAAGGTTATTTTGAGCTCAATCCACTGGGTACTTGCAGTGTACAAGTCTCATTGAAAGGAATGGGAGTTGTACAAGAACCCAGCTAGAGATCGTGTCCATGATGTAATATGTGGTGTACACCAATATTAGTGTTAGTCAAATACATATAGACCAGTGCCTTAGCTGTTCACTTAGCTTATCTGTGAACTATGTAACAGCAGTCACTGTAGGGGCGGCGGGTGGGGCGGAAATCAAATATTTGTGTATTCATTTAGGAAGGTTTCTTTTTAACTGTTTCCTTGTGGGTGAAGTATTTGGTAGAGAGAGGCCTCCTTTACATTGCTTTTATACACTGTCCTTCTAACATCTGTTGCCTTTGCATGTAATCCTCACAGAGTTGTGTCAGATTAAGTGGTTGTTAGGGAACAAATAAATACTTAGCCCTTCTGTTACTTCCCCATGCTCAGAAGTCTCAGCCAATCTCTGTGCTCACAGATAAGCAGAACTCTCTCTGGCCATCAGCTGCACAGGTTAGATTTGCCATTATATATGAATGGGGGGGGGAGTGGAATTCAGGGTTGGATACTGAAGCTCCAATACTTCTTAAACTAGCCATACTGAGGCCGGCCCTGCTTTCAGATAATCTGCCATGCTCAGTTTAGTGCTGGAAGTACTCAAGATTATCATGTTTTCTTCAGATAATAATCTTGCAAGCCAAACCAGCTGCATTCTTGTAATATTGCATGTTAAAATGCAGCTTGCATTGAGGCACCCTCAAGACTAGCCACAGTGCTTTGAGCTCACCAGCAAAAACAAATGCATAATGATGTCTTGCATCTTTAATAACACAATGCTGAAGGAATAGCAGTGAGCAGGATTTCTCCTGGTAACTGAGCCAAGGGGCACCTTTTGAAAGTGGTGATTTTCTTTAATGAGCATCTTTTCCCCCCTTCCTTTTTATTTCTCTATGTAAACTGCTTTGGGAACTTTTGCAGAAAAGCGGTATATAAATATTCATTGTAGTAGTTCGTAGAAGTAGCAGTGCAAACAGAATGGACCAAATAAGCAGGTAGATTATTTGCAGAAAAGTACTGTCTGGGGCTCATAAAATGGAAATGGGATTCCTTCTCCTAATGCAGGCTTAGCATTAGCAGGGGAGTAAAAATGATGACGGTTCCTGACACAGTTAACGCAGCATATTGTTGTGCTTAGCAAATGAGCAGCTCTCGGGCTCAGCTCCACTTGTCTTGCAGTCTTTCCATGATAGGAAGGAAGAGGCTCAGAGCTGCGGGCTGCTAAATGGCTCTAATCATGCCATGTTGCAAGGCTGTTAGCGGCTTCACCTTCATATGTTGCGCTTCTGCAATATGGCTCAGTTCGCCAGCCTTTGATATTTTATATAGTACTGCAAAGTACACCACCACTTTTGTGATTTTGTGTTCACCTTCTGCATATGTTTATCACTTACTTTACAGGCTGCCATAGGCCAGTGATTATTTATTTATTGCTCAATTTTTATGCTGCCTTTCATAAAGCATCCCAAGGCGGTTTACAAAAGTTAAAATACAGTAAGGTTCCACAAAAGTCCTTTAAAACCTTAAAATCAGTAGAACAGTCAAAACCATAAGACACCAAAACACAACCACCATTTAAAAAAAGACAACAGAAGCAGGATTTTTGAGAGAGCTGAGAGGCCTGGCAACCTCTAAAGAGTAAAGCCTATACAAATAAAAATGTATTCAGTTGTTTTTTAAAAGCAGCCACAGATGTCAAGGAGCAGGCATTCAATGGGAGAGCATTCCAGAGCTTGGGGGAAACAACAGAGAAGGCCCTGTCCCACATGCACAATAATTTAGCCTCTTTCATCATTGGCACACAGAGCAAAGGCCCCCCGCCACCTTGTTGGGCAGGCAGAAACCCTTGGGAGCAGGCAGTCCTTCCGGTATCCAGGGCTCAAACCATTATTATCCTTCCATGTTCAGGACATCTAAAGTATCATCCAATGGAACAATATGGAAAACAGACATTATCTCATATATACAGCTAAGAGATCAGATTTAAAAAATGCTTGGGAAATTTTACTGCACTTCTCTTCATAAGAAGAGATGGGTTTTGTGCGAACAGGGAACTGTTAAAGAAATCTCCATTTTCAAAATATGTTGCTTAGTTGTATTTCTCGTGCCACCACACGAAATACTGTCCTCAAAGAGAAGAACACTATCTCTCAAATTCTGTGCTTCTTTGCTGACAACTTCCTCTGAAGTATTTGATACACTAAGCCTAGGCCCCCTTTAAAATGTTTCCTGTTTGCTTAATGTTTGCTAGGAATAGCAGAAAATGAAAAACTGCTGAAGGGAACAGATAAGAGATTTAATTGCCACCAGACACCATTCTACCTCAAACTGTGTTGCCTGGCAAGCTGCCCAGAAACCCCTCAGACATCCCTGGATATGTAAAGTTACTGAACGGAACATATCTTTCCAAAGGGAAGAGAAATATGGAAGAAATATGGTTGTACAGGAGCTGGGATTAAATTAGTCAAAGTTTCTTCCAGCTCTATAATGTTGCTCATTTTGAAAAAAATAAAAATGGGTATTTCTCATGCAGCAGTGATTAACAGGGTGATTCAGTTATTATTATTATTATTACATTTATATCCCGCTCTTCCTCCAAGGAGCCCAGCGTGGTATACTACATACTTAAATTTCTCTTTCACAACAATCCTGTGAAGTAGGCTAGGCTGAGAGAGAAGTGACTGGCTCCAGCTAGTATTATGGTCACACAGCTAGTATTATGGCTGAATGGAGATTTGAAGTCGGGTCTCCCCGGTTCTAGTCCAGCACTCTAACCACTACACCACGCTGGCTCAGTTCTCAAGTTATGACTGCTGGACAGGATAGGCTCACATCCTTGCACTGGCAGAGAATACTCTTATGCTAACAGAAAAAATTACACAGTGTAGTGAAGCAAAGCGATACCTTTGTGTCAGCAGGAGGCCACTGCTAGTAGGGTAGCCCCTGATCCACAAACACAAGGGGGAAATCAAGTGGAGTTGGAGACATAGGAGGAGGTCAAAGCAGATCTTCGTCAGGATCCTGTGCTCACTGAAGTGTCAGTTCTACCCTCAACAACAAAATGTTACACTTGCAAAAGAGGGGGCATAAGTTAAAACATTCTCATTCGAGAGGAGGAGCAGGAGGCGGAGGAGAGCAGATGAAAATAATGTTCCCTAGCTCCAGAATGGCCTGTAGTTGCCAGAAATTTGCATCAATCTCCAGGAGGAGACTACTGAAAGCAAATGTGCTTACTTTTTTTTAATTCTGAGCACATAATTTATTTACGTCAGACAAAACAATATTATGCTCTTGCAAGAGATATGAGACACTTTGTCTCTGTCTTCCTTTGCCAATGTAATAGACTATGAAGTCTAATTGTACCAGAATCATATTTCCTGTTCCGATGTAGGCCTGGTCTTCCTTTCTGCAATTTCTTTCTCTTTGACTTATTTTCCAGTTTGCTTCACATGTCTCCTTTTGACCCTATGAGAGGAGAGTGGCCCGATGATTTTATTGGCCCTTGAGTCTGTCTCTCTAGTGTCTTCCTCCTGCAACTCTCTGCTCTGTCATTATCAGTTTCTCCTTATTTCTCTTGCCATCAGTTATCACTTTGATACTTCCCTTCCTACATTTTATCCCATTGAATTCAGTCATGTTTATTCTGCTTGGAAAATACAACTTAAGGTTATTCTTGCGGGTACTTCACTATAGCAGTCACAGCTAGATCAATTACCCCCAGAACATTCAGTAGCATAGAAAAATATTCCCTATGTAGTAGTAAAGGGAGGGAAATCTAAGACTGCACACTTAGCTGAAAATTATCTTCATTGAATTTAGTGAGATTTTCTTCTAAGTAAGAATGCATAGTTTTGAGCTGTAGGTACGTAATATCTCTTTACAATGGATGGCAAAAGCAACAGTCTACAAAATGCTTGTTCCAAGACAATTTTGTTGAAGGCCTATCTAAAAACAATGGGATTACTCTGGATTTATGCTAAATTGTACCAAATTATTTGAATTACCAGGACGTTTACCAATCATATTCAGTATGTTTTCAGCAACCCACAATTATAACAATATTGCATTATGTACCATTTCCAGAAACAGGAAGCCGGGCTACGGGTTTAGTAGCTAGGCTTGGCTTCTTTTATACATTTATTTATTCATCATGTTGATATACTGCCTGATATATGTATCCTTAGTGCACTGAGGCTGCATGCCTTTAACCGCTGAGTGACAGGCAAACATTTAAACTAATGTTTAAATGTTTAAGGAACATTAAGAAACATTTAAAGGAATATTTCTTTCCTTTCCTGGAAGGGAGATGTCATAGGGAAAGCAATATGTGTGTTTGTCATTCATCTCTTTGAGGCTAAGACCCAGTGTCAGGGGGAAAGGTGTCAACCCTAGCAAAAAATATGCTGCCCTAGCAAGACATTAAAAATGATTTGGGGTGGTGTTTGTTCTGCAGCTAAGATCAACCAGAGTATTCTGTACTCTGGGCATTGTCTTGCCTGCTCTTGGGGATTGGGAAACTTCTTACTTGAGCATTGTTGCTCCTTCCTATGCTGTCATCTTTTCTTTCTGAAAGAGGATCTTTATCAGCTCTCTTGGATACATAAATTGAGGCAAAAATTGTTTTGACAGAGAAAGAAGAGATGTATCCACTAATTTTTTTTACTAAGATATTCTGTCACAAATAAAATAAAGTTGTATTTTATCAATTAGTACAGAACCAGTCCTATAAAGATATTAGTACTACGGTTGATAACTGAATCAGAAAGCAGCTTCTACTGGAAAACTCTGGACAGTGCATAGGGCGGGGATCAACTCCACAAAGAGGAAGTGTATTTCCTGTATCAAAAACTAACTAGAGGAACTGCTTTGATCACCAAAGACTAAATTGGTAGTGATTGAAATGAGCAAATGCCCCAGGAAAGCATTTGAAGCAAACCGTAGAGTCTTGATCAAAGTAAAAGTAAATTTGTTATTTGTCTTCCTGACTATGGTCTTTTGATGCGACACTGAGTAACGGAATATTTTATGGTCCTCGAGTACCCTATGTCTGAAAAACACCTTAAAAACAGGAGTTGCCTTCTTTCAATGAAAGTGACTTGTCCTTATAACTCTTTGAGAAGCAATATTGCTTGCAAAAGTATCTTGACCACAGAAGGACAGTGAACTGAGTTTGGAAGTGGTGACCAATTCATTTCATGGCTGAAGGTACATCTAAGTCTAAGCAGTATCTCCTTGATTTTCATGGGCAGTTCTGTTTTGATACAATTGTGGTACAAGGCCACAATTCAACAACAAATAGTCACAGCCAAGTGAAGACAACAAAATGGGATTTAGTTGTGATTTAAGGACCAATATTTCAATGGGATTTAGAAATAACTAGCTTTTGCTGGATAGTGCCAGTGCCAGCTAATTCTCTGTTCATTATTTTATTTACTTACTTACTTACTTAATACATTTATATACCATCCAAAATGCAAGTTCTCATTAATAGAATAGGTGACATTATATGTTAATAATTTATTTGTGTTTCAATCAGCCTTGTGTGAAAATAACACCTTCACGCTCTTCTCAGCAACTATTCCACAGTACACGATCCCCTCATGGTAATCTGTATGCTATTAGTCAGACTGCAGCAATGGGTGTGTGTCCTTTTCATCAACTCACCTACAGATAAGGTTCCACTTCTATAACCACCCACTTCTATAAGATCTGACAGCTGTCAGACCTGACTACTGCAATGCACTTCATGTATAAACTGCCCTTGAATACTTTTTGGAAACTGCAAAGTGTGCAGAATACATTAACCTACTCCTTCTGTTCAAAGAGTCACTCATCAGAAACACATTAAGTCAGTGCTTCAGAGTTTGTTATGACTTCCTGTGACTTCTCAGCACAATTCACAGCTGGTTCTGACTTATACACCTTAAATAATTTAAAGTCTGATCCTATGCACGTTTACATGGAAGTACTACTAAGCTCAGTGAGCCATCCTCAAGTAGGAGTGCACAGGACTGCAACCTTCTCCCCTATGATCCTTCATATTTCTTGCTGAGATGCTCCTACACAGAAGCTGCTAAGTAAAGGGAGAGAAGATTATGGGAATGGAAGAGCAAGAAATGTAAGGGAGTGAGCAACCTGCTGCCTGGGAGACAAGGCTACTGGGTGCCTAGAAGGCAAAGAAATATGACTGGGTGATGGGCCAAAACAGAGCCAGAATGGAAGACTACCAATGAGCATGAGAATAAAAGTGATATTAAACATTTGTAGAGCATTTTTTGAGTGTCCAGATTGCTTCCCATACATTATCTCAGCAGTCCTAACAACAGACACGTTAGGTAGATTGGTATTATTGCCAGAGTGCAGATGGGAGGTCAGGACAGGTCTGAGAGTGAAAGAGTACATAGAATGTGTAAGGCTACTTACTTACTTACTTATTTGATTTCTATGCCACCCTTCCAAAAATGGCTCAGGGCGGTTTACATAGAGAAATAATACATAAATAAGATGGATCCCCAAAGGGCTCACAATCTAAAAAGAAACATGATAGACACCAGCAACAGTCACTGGAGGTACTGTGCTGGGGTGGATAGGGCCAGTAACTCTCCCCCTGCTAAATAAAGAGAATCACCACATTAAAAGGTGCCTCTTTGCCAAGTTAGCAGGGGTTAGTTACTTAGCGAGTTCATGGCAGAGCAGAATGTTTCCTTAGGGCCAAACCACCCATGACACAGAGAATCAGTGAATGATTCTCCCAGATATTTTACTTTCACTAAAAGTAGCCGCAGGACTCCTCAAACTGCATTGGTCTCATGTTGTTGAGGGTGAAGTTAACCCTCCCTGCCATGCCATTTCCCCAGCTTAGCTGCTTTATCCTCTTCCCCCCAATGTCATGGCTCTGATCCAAATCAAATCCCCTCCCAAGCTGATCTTAATGAAAGATGTTGGGGATTTAACACAGCTGTCTCATATAAACCATCACTTGTAGCTTAGCCCTCAATTTCTTAGCACCAAGCTACATTAGGTCCTATAACACCACATTACTCCTTTGTTGATGGAGTTACACTGGCTGCCAATAGGTTTCCGGGCAAAATACAAAGTGCTAGTTATAACTTATAAAGCCCTAAACAGCTTAGGCCCTGGGTATTTAAGATAACATCTTCTTCACTATGAGCCCCACCGGCCGTTGAGATCACTTGAGGAGGTCCGTCTCCAGTTGCCACCAACTCGTTTGGTGGCAACACAGAGACGGACCTTCTCGGCTACTGCCCCGAGATTCTGGAATGTGCTCCCTGCTGAGATACGATCCTCCCCATCTCTGGCAATTTTCAGAAAACACCTGAAAACACATCTCTTCAACCAGGCTTTCTCAGCTTTTTAAAACTTGTTTTTAAATTGTTCTGATTATTTAATTGTTGTTTTATGATGTTTTTAATTGTTAATCATTGTTTTATGCTTTATAATTTTTGTTTTAATTATTAACTGATTTTAATGGTGTTTTAATGTAAACCGCCCTGAGCCTTTTGGAAGGGTGGTATAAAAGTTTTAATAATAAACAAACAAATAAATAAATAACAGCACCTTGTGCTAAAAGCTAAGAAAGCAGAAAAGGGACACAGCCACTTAACAGAGTGGGGAAGGGAAGGAGTGCCCCAGTCACTGAGGCCCTATTTGGATATAGTGTGAAACCTCAAGTAGATGAAGCTGTGGTTAATCTGTGAACCCAGGAACCGTGTTGCAGGCAATTGACTAACTGTGGTTTGGCAGCCTCTGGCTTCTGGGCAGAGGAACCCCTCCCTCTTCCTGGTCCGCCCAGACTACCCCCAGCAAGCTCTGTTCCAATCACATTGCTAGACTATTGGCAAAGCGTCAGCATGCTAGTGAAGCTGCAGCCATTGGCTGCGATGTTAGTAGAGGCATGCTCAGTGAGATCAAGGCTTTTTGGCAGTGTTTCCCCTCCTTCGGCAGGGCAAAGACATTTTAACCCTTTCCTCACAGTGCTTGCAGCTCTGTCTTCTGCAGTTGGAGAGGAAGGGTCTTGTGGGGCCCCCTCCTCTGGGAATAGAGAATTGGGCCCCTTCTCCTCTCTTATACTGGTTAAATATAGACTGCACAAGCAATCCCTCTACTTTTTCTCATATGTTTGCAGAATGAGTTTGTTATGGCAATGGCCATTTGTGACACAACCACACCAGCCCATTCTCCAGCAAATATGCCAGGAGATGCATGCCCCCCCCCCCATTTCTCTGGCAATTTCTATTTTTTCCTCCCCCTAGACCCCCATCTCTGTCTCGTGTATGAGTGTGTATGTACAAATGGATAGAATGAGACTGCTAGGAATAGGTTGAGATTACTTAGGATTTTTTGTTGGATTGTTCTATTCTTTGTAAAAGTTGATAGGGGAAGGGTGGCCCAGCCCCTTCCCCTGAGTGCAAGCATGCTTGGTCTTGGCCAAATCTCATGAGAAGAACCATCTATCTAGAGCAGGTTTAAATTACACAAGAGATTCTACTTGTGTGACAAAGATGGATTCTGCTCTGGAGCAGACCACTCGCTCATTAGAGTGCCTGGCCATAGACACATACATGCAGGCTGGAAGGTTTTTACCACCCAACCCAGCTGACAGTTCCACCAAAGCCCTGGGAAGGGTCCCTCGGCAACATCCCTCCCTAGTCCTGGCGACTGCCGGGAACTGAGAACATATGCACCTCTTAAAAGAGTCTGGTCTCCGCACAACACATCTCCATGTGTATTCACTGCAGCGTCAGGCCCAGCCAGTACTGATTAGCCTGGGATATTGGATTAATCCTCCATCTTTCCTTGTCTGCCCACCCAACTGAAGCGGCCTGGACTATTTTGAAGTCTGGGAGCGTTGGGTGCAAGGGGGAAGGTGTGGAGTATGAGTTCTATTTTTAACCAGTCATGCTGGGAGCACAACAACAGCAGGGCCCCCTATAGCTGGGAGGTTTACCTCATGAGAGTGCAGTCAAATGGAGAAATGAAACACATTGGTGTTTCTGTTTTCTCTGGTCGATTGGTCCACTCATGAGAAGGCTAACCCACCCACCCTAGCTGGCAGACTGGCACGAGGACAGGAGTATGTTGGGTCTTTCTCACTGCATCGCCTAGATCTGCATCCTTGGCTACAGTGAACCAAATCCCAGGATCCTTTGCCTGCCTTAACATACATATCCCCACCTAGGAAGCCAATAAGATTTGTTTCTGCAGTACCAGACGACCAGCCCCAGCCCTTCCATGGTTCAGCAACCGATGTCTTCTCTTGGAATTCTTGGGCACATCCCTTGGTCTGCTACCCCCCACACACACCTTTGTGTACATGAAGACCAAAGAAACTACACTCCATTGATAATATCTGAGAGCCCCAGAAATGGGGCTAGATCGGGTGTTAGGTCAATGAAAGGCTCCTTGCACGTGTGTCTATTCTCCTCTTATTTAAAGTGTGCTTTCTCCAAATCTGTCCTATCCCTTTAAATGCAGGAAATGCAGGGACATGGCATCCCTGTTGCCAAGCAGTGGCAGGAGGAGCGAGGAGACGGGCAGAGGGCGGGGCATCAGCTCTGAGAAGCAGCCAGCAGGAAACACAAATGCCCTAGAACTGATACATTTATGTGTTGCTCTAAGCCAACCTCTCTACTGTGGTGGGAGGAGCTTGCACACAAAACCCAGGTTATAGTGACAGCAGAATTCAGATGACACAATGCTACCTTCTAACCTCAGGTTTCAGCAGTAAAACTCACTACAAACTGAGGGTTCAAATTCAGGTTTGGAGGTGAAAATGGAGCCACATTTGGGTGACAAAACTGTGGCTTCATGCTTTCAGCCAAACACAAACTCAAACTGCTGGCACATTTACCTCTGGTATGGCATTATGTCCGAACGGGGCCCGAGTTTTGCTTCTTCCTTTTTCTTTCTTGTCCACTCCTATTTCCAATGCCTCCATTGCCATCTGATTTCCTCTCCCATCCCCACTGGCTTAGTTCAGCAAGCAGCATACTGTTAGTGCTTATTAATGTTATATAGCAGCAGCAATTTCTGTTCACTGCTGCTCTTCCAAGCCCCCCCCCCCCAGCTGTTGTGACTTGGACAAGTGTCCCCTTGTGCTGGTTCCTCTCCTTTCTCAACGCCACTCTCTGTGCTCGTTTCTCCTCTGGCTTCCTAGTTGTTTGCCAGGTCTTTTTACTGTCCATCTGTAGCTAGACCCTTTTCTTCCTAGAAAAAGAATAAAGGTAGGGGGCACATGTGTGAATAAAGAGACAATGAAAAACCTCGCAGGCCTGGAGATGGGCTTCTGCTTCTCAGCTATAAATCTTCCTCACACTGAACCTTGGATTTGCAGAACAAGAGCACGGAAACACTTCAGGGCCCAGCCTAGCCAAAAGCAGGCCTCCTGCTCCCTGAGTGGTTTTGATGTTAGGAAGAACAATGGCTGTTTTAGAAGCAGAAGAAACCCAGCTTTCCTGTGTGATCTGAAGGCGGAAGGATGGCTTTGTGTGATTCAGTTAGTGATAGCAGACTGACTGATTCAGGAGATGGGAATTGATTTTTGTAAATTGATTTTGAGATGGGGAATTGATCTAGGCTGTGGGCAATTTTGTTTGGACGAAGAAAATGGAATTCCTTGTACACTAATGTATGGATTTCTACAAGGGTGCTCAGTGTTGATTTTGTTGGGCAAGGAGCTTACTACTGTGTGAATGTGATTGATGTATGGTGAGGTGGAGATTGGAGGAGGGCAGATTGCTGAATAGGGAAAACATTTTGCTTGTGAGCAATAATCTCCCCTTACTCCCCAGGGAATCAGGCCCAAAGTTCCATAGTAGCTTTACTGGGAAAGACTTCACGGAGCAGAATGTGTTTATTTTATGTAAAATATTTGTATCCCACTTTTGGGTCTGTTAACGCAGCTAACAACAACAGAAATAAAACCAAATCGAAACAACAGATAAGCAGATACAGCAAACAGAACAATGTAACCAAATATCAGCAACAATAAAAATCAGGACATAGTCAGCCATCACTAGTCCCAAAGGTTCCCTGGAAAGGCAGGACCTATGCCAAGCAAATAGCAGCAACAGTACAGTGAAGGAGTCAAATATGTGGTATTTTGGGATAACCCATTCCTTGATCCAGGCCAGCTTTTGAATGGGGCTTTAGTTACTTGTATTCCAGTCCTGGAGTAGAGGCAGGGCTAACAAACAGCCAGCAGCAAGAGCACTGAAAAGCAGTCCGCACCTGCCTCTCTGTAAATAATATCTATTTCAATAAACCATTAATATACTTGATTCTACTCCACTGCCTTGTCCTTGCATGCCACAATTCTTTCCTCTGCATTCTACAAAATGGATCATCCACACAGGGAGCTCCAGAGTGTTACAAGCAAGGTAGCTCAGTCCTATGCAGCCACCTGGTGAATAGGAGGGTGGTGTGTGTGGACATAGAGCAGCGGCATATTAGAGGACCTGAGCAATCAAGTAAGTTCACATTGGCAGAGGGGCTTAAGATATCTTGGCCGCAAACCATTTAGTCCAGAAAGGTCAAAACCAGCACTCTGAGTTGGGATTAGGAACAAAGAGGGAGTCAATAAAGATGATGCAATATTATCAGATCTCACTGAGCTCTCTGACAGCTGCATTTTGAATGAGTGGAAGTTTCCAAACCATCTTCAAAGGCAGCGCTCTACTGTACACATTATAGCAATCGAAAGAAAGCAAGGCATTCGTGTCAGAGACCAGGGACTCCGTGGTAAAGAAGAGAGAAAATATATTCAAATGGGCACTTCTTTAATCATATGAGAAGTTTCAGTAGGACAGAATGATGGCTTTGGATTTTGTTATCGGCAACCTCCCATATACAAACCAGAAAACAATGGGGCTTTGCTAGTGCTGTGAAATACTATCAGCTTAGCAGAAACCACTCATACACCAGATCCCTAATGGGGAAAACACTCCCATCTGTTATACAGCTACTGAAGTAATGAAGTGTGTTCTGTGTTGTCCCCACAGAATGAGAGCTATAGAGTAGGCAAGGCAAAGAACAGATGATATATTTTTCATTGTGCCAACCAACTGATTCAAAGTGCTGTGAGTTCTCAGGTGCCAAGACATTATTGTTCTGGCAGGGTGATCCAGGGCAACAGTAAAATCAGATCGAATACCTTTTTATATATTCAGGTTTATGCCATCAGTCACCTGAGATGCTCAAGAGAAAAAGATGGGCTAGGAAATCAGTATGATCAGAAATTAAGTTTGGAGCTGCCTAGAGTTGTATATAATATGCCTTTAAATACTGGAATGACAAAAATTGGCTCAAACATGTATGTCTATGGCAGATAATAAGACAAAGCAACCTGTATTGTTATTTTCAGCTTAAAATGCTTGTGGGTGGTTCATACTGCCACAATAATTCCCACTAATTCCAGTGGAATATATACTTGAGAAGTGCACCGTGAACCTTCAGTGAGAGGTTCACTGTGCCTCAGAATTTCATTTATTCAGTGATTATTTATCATATTTTTATACTGCCTGATATGTACATCTCTATGCAGTGTACAAAATTTAAAACACAATATAAAACAGAATAAAACCAGTTAAAATGTCATAAAATAAAGTAAAAATAATTTCATAAGATAAAAAAAATTAAACAGTTTAAAATTAATTTCAGTTACAAGCCTGAGAAAACAGAGGAATCTTGAGGGTCTTCCTAAATGCAGAGAAGGAGATGCTCTTATTTCAACAGGGAGTGCATTCCAAAGCCCTGTGGCAGCCACAGAGAAGGCATGGTCCCAAGTCGCTACCAAACAAGTTGGCACTTGGCAGCAACTATAACTGGACCTCTCCAGAAGATCTTAATAGGCGACAGGGTTCATGTCAAAGAAGGCACTCTCTTAAATACCTTGGATCCAAGCTGTTGAGAGCTTTATGGGTAATAACCAATATTTTTTCAGAAACATATTGGCAGCCAGTGCAATTGTTTTAAAATCGGTGTTAAATGGTCACTTTGGGTTATCCCAGAGACCAGTCTGGCTGCCACATTCTGTATCAATTGCGCTTTCCAGACTAAGGCAGCCCCACCTAGAATGCATTAGAGTAGTCAAGCCTGGAGGTTACAAGCATATGCACCTCTGTTTTAAGGTCATTTACCTCCAGAAAGCATGGCTTGTCCCCTTAGCTAAGCAGGGTCCACCCTGGTTGCATATGAATGGGAGACTTGATGTGTGGGAACTGTAAAATAGTCCCCTCAGGGGATGGGGCTGCTCTGGGAAGAGCATCTAGATTTCAAGTTCCCTCCCTGGCAGCATCTCCAAGATAGGGCTGAGAGAGATTCCTGCCTGCAACCTTGGAGAAGCCGCTGCCAGTCTGTGAAGACAATACTGAGCTAGATAGACCAATGGTCTGACTCAGTATATGGCAGCTTCCTATGTTCCTAATCCTATAAGAGGAGTTGCTGGACACTTCCACAATAGACTCTGCAGTAATTGTGGAATCCAGTTCAGCCCAAGTATGAGATATTTTATTCTCAACAAAATCATTGAAGATGTCATAGCAATTGACTGATAATTCCAAGTTCATATTCAAGGGGGGGGGACATAAACTCATGACCCTTATGGCCATCGTGGCCCTAAACAACTCTGCTGGATGTGCATTTGGAGAGGCAATACCATGCAGCCAGCTGCCAATGGATGGCTTGCATACTGCCTCCATTCTGCATATCACACTGGTACTCTTAGCAACAGCGCTGGAGCCTCCATACAAATGGCATGCTGCATTGGATCCGTTCTGCCCAACTTCCAGCATTCCTAATGGGAGTCAGGCAGAGCTGCTCAAATGCAGCACGCTGTTTGCATGGAGTCTCCCGTGCCCTTGCTAAGAGTGCCGGTGTGGTTTGCAAGAGGACAGAGGCAGTGCACATGCTGACCACTTCCTTCGGTGGGTGGCTGTGCACAGTGGCAGCATCAGGAAAAAAAAATTGAGGGTGGTTACAGAAGGGGCAATGTGCATTTCTGGGTGGGTGTGATGCATCCCACATATTACATTTTTGAAAGAGAAATGAGGAGGCAGGTGAGGGGGCAACTACTCTTCTGAGGGGACACTTGTCCCCCTTGGCCCCCTCTGGAGCCACCCAGGGTTGTGCAGTAAGTCACATTTTAAGTGTAACAACAAACAGAAATGCTACCAAAGTATTTGTGGGGGATACATTCTTAAGATATCTGCCATTGGGTAGGTTATGGTATGACCACACCTATTATTTATGTATCAACTGAACTAAGTCTTCAAAACCCTTAAAATCAACATTTAACAACAATCTTAAATCCAACATCTAAGACAATAACACTGAGGAGGTGCCCATAGCTGTGTCCTGTCACTCTTGAGTCAAATACCTTTGAATAGATAAAGATTTCCACTACATTTTGCTTCTGTCCATTACTGTTGCTTCCACAGAATGCTGCTTTTTTCTTCTTTCTGGGTTAGTGGTGGTGGTGATCCCAGCCAATCAGGGTTGACATAGCAAAGAGGATGAATCATGAAGCTGTGCCACCAATCTCTTTTGACTTTGTGATGATGCTACTGAAGGGAAGACGAGTGAAGGAGATTTATTACAATTCTTAGCATATGTTTAACACTTGCAAGTGTCCAATGCATTTCTCATTAATAAACAGGTTGTAATCCTTACAACCACCCTGGAAGAGAAGTGTTGTTATCTTCACATGGTAAGTGAGAAGCTATGGGAGAGAGGCTTGCTTAAGGGCACCTAGTGAGTTCATGGCAGAGATGAGATTTGAACAGGAGGAGTCCCGATATGCAGCTCCATCTCTTAGCCACAATCCTACACCAGCTCTCACATCAATGGGGAATGAGAGTACATAAGAGCAATGTACATGAATAACTGGGGTTTTGGAGTTTATTTTTGGTTTTGCTTTTGCAAAGAGCACTAAACAATTATTGGAAAAGGAAAGTGTTTTCCTACACGGCTGAAAATGTTGTTTGTTTTTGCTACAACACAACTGACTGACACCGCTACACCTCTAGACTTTGAATCCTGTCTTCTGAGACATCTGAAGGCTGAAGCCTTTCCCTAACAAACCTTGGAGAAACATAGTTGATAATATGTCATTTCTTCACTCCGTGAAGGATTTTTTCAAACCAAGTACAAATCCTGTATTGTAGCCAAGGGATCACAAAAGAGAGAGTTCACTGGTACCTCATACCCTTCACCCTAATTTTTACCAGATACTTCACACTGATAAATAAAGAGCAGCCCTGGGCAGCTAGGGTGGTACAAAATAGCCCCCATTCAATTTGTAGACTGCCGTGATGCTTTGGGGAGCCCTCATTTGATTCAGGACTTCAGGGAGTTTCCTGACGGACTTCAGCCCTTCCCTCTTCCTGAAAACCCAGTAGATATTTACTAGCAATAGGCAGGAGGCACAACTGGGTGGCTTTTCTTGTATTTTTCCCAGGGGGGAGGGGAGGGAACGATGTAACATCTTCTACAGTTTAGCTTTTAAAATGAAACCCAGAAGACATTTCCTTTGCAGTCTTGAGAAAGGTGCAGGTTTTTCTGGGAAATGTAGCCTTTGGGGCAGGGGATTGTCACAGACTACAGTTTCCCCCAAATTCTGCACCTTTCCCAGGACTGCAGGAGAAAATGTCTTCCAGGTTTCATTTTAAATGTGAAGCCATGGAAGAAGCTATTTCTCCCATTCCCTCTGGGCAGGGCCAGATTAAGGGCAACTGATGCCCTAAGCACAGCCCAACAATGGTGCCCCCCTCAGCCCCCTCCATTGCTTAACTGACATTAAGACTCAAGCAAATTATCTACTTATACCATAAAATTTATTTAAATTTTGAAGTTTTCTTCTAGATTTTTTTTAAGGTAAAACAAAACAGTTCCACTGCCTAGAATTTCTTATAAATATCTGCAGCAGAAGGAATGACTGAGAAAAATATTTCATCTTCAAGGTCAGACACCATAACATATGACCATCTTTTATGTGAAGTTTTATCAATATTTTGTACTGCTCTTTACAGTAATCTTTTGCAAATCAATGATTTTTTACTTCAGATACATAGTTTAGTAATTTCTTGAAACTTTAGTTGCTCACCGAACCAAAGAAAAAAATTTCTTAACAATGCAGAGTAAAGTCGAACACGTCAGATAAAAACAATTTTTAAAAATCGACCAAGTTGAGTGTGGCTGTGAAATACAAGGTGGCAAAAGAAATGCAAGGTGACAATAAGGGAGGTGAAAAGAGAGTTTGAGGAACATTTAGCTAAAAGTATCAAGGGGAATAATAAAAACTTCTTTAAATACATCAGAAACAGGAAACCTGCCAGAGAGGATGTTGGGCCATTAGACAACGAGGGAGTGAAAGGGATTCTTAAGGAGGATATGGAGGTTGCAGAGAAGCTCAATGAGTTCTTTGTGTCCATCTTCACGGCAGAGGATATAGAGCATATACCTGTTCCTGAACCAGACTTTTCAGGGATGGAGGCTAAAGAACTGAGTCAGATAGAAATGACAAGAGATGATGTTCTAAACTGTCTGGAAAAACTGAAAACAAATCGCCAGGGCCAGATGGCATCCATCCAAGAGTCCTCAAAGAATTCAAATGTGGAATTGCTGACCTCCTTGCCAAAATACAGGTGAAACTCGGAAAATTAGAATATCGTGCAAAAGTCCATTAATTTCAGTAATGCAAATTAAAAGGTGAAACTGATATATGAGACAGACGCATTACATGCAAAGCGAGATAAGTCAAGCCTTAATTTGTTATAATTGTGATGATCATGGCATACAGCTCATGAAAACCCCAAATCCACAATCTCAGAAAATTAGAATATTACATGGAACCAAGAAGACAAGAATTGAAGAATAGAACAATATCGGACCTCTGAAAAGTATACAGTGTACTGTGCTTGACTGGCCAGCAAATTCGCCTGACCTGACCCCATAGAGAATCTATGGGGCATTGCCAAGAGAAGGATGAGAGACATGAGACCAAACAATGCAGAATTGCTGAAGGCCACTAATGAAGCATCCTGGTCTTCCATAATACCTCATCAGTGCCACAGGCTGATAGCATCCATGCCACGCCGCATTGAGGCAGTAATAAAAGAGCCCCTGGTGGCGCAGTGGTAAAACTGCCGCCCTGTAACCAGAAGGTTACAAGTTCAATCCTGACCAGGGGCTCAAGGTTGACTCAGCCTTCCATCCTTCCGAGGTCGGTAAAATGAGTACCCAGAATGTTGGGGGGCAATATGCTAAATCATTGTAAACCACTTAGAGAGCTCCGGCTATATAGCGGTATATAAATGTAAGTGCTATTGCTATTGCTATTGCTAATTGCTGCAAAAGAGGCCCAAACCAAGTACTGAATACATATGCATGCTTATACTTTTCAGAGGTCCGATATTGTTCTATTCTTCAATCCTTGTCTTCTTGGTTCCATGTAATATTCTAATTTTCTGAGATTGTGGATTTGGGGTTTCAAGGTGATCCAGTTGACATAGTCTACCTGGACTTCCAAAAAGCTTTTGACAAAGTTCCTCATCAACAACTCCTGAAGAAACTTAGCAGTCATGGGATAAGGGGACAAGTACATGTGTGGATTGCTAACTGGCTGAAAGACAGGAAACAGAGGGTTGGTATAAATGGAGAGTTTTCACAATGGAGGGTAGTAAGAAGTGTGGTCCCCCAGGGATCTGTACTGGGAACAGTGCTTTTTAATTTATTCATAAATGATCTAGAAGTAGGGGTAAGCAGCGAGGTGGCCGAATTTGCAGATGATACCAAACTCTTTAGGGTAGTGAAATCCAAAACGGATTGTGAGCAGCTCCAAAAGGATCTCTCCAAACTGGGTGAGCGGGCGACAAAATGGCAAATGTGGTTCAGTGTTGGCAATTGTAAAGTGATGCATATTGGGACGAAGAACCCTAACTTCAAGTATATGCTGATGGAATCTGAGATGTCGGTGACTGACCAGGAGAAGGATCTTGGGGTCATGGTGGACAGCTCGTTGAAAGTGTCAACTCAATGTGCGACAGCTGTGGAAAAGGCCAGTTCCATGCTAGGGATCATTAGGAAGGGGATTGAAAATAAAACTGCTAATATTATAATGCCCTTATACAAAACTATGGTGTGGCCACACTTGGAGTACTGCGTACAATTCTGGTCATCACATCTAAAAAAGGACATTGTAGAACTGGAAAAGGTGCAGAAGAGAGCAACCAAGATGATCAGGGGCCTGGAGCACCTTTCTTATGAGGCAAGGCTACAACACCTGGGGCTTTTTAGTTTAGAAAAAAGACGACTGCGGGGAGACATGATAGAGGTGTATAAAATCATGCATGGTGTGGAGAAAGTGGATAGAGAGAAATTCTTCTCCTTTTCACATAACACGAGAACCAGAGGTCGTCCCATGAAATGGATTGCCAGGAAATCTAGGACCAACAAACGGAAGTACTTTTTCACACAACGCATAATCCACTTGTGGAATTCTCTGCCACAAGATGTGGTGACAGCCAACAACCTAGATGACTTTAAGAGGGGTTTGGATAACTTCATGGAGGAGAGGTCTATCAATGGCTGCTAGTTGGAGGGCTGTAGGCCACCTCCAGCCTCAGAGGCAGGATGCCTCTGAGTTCCAGTTGCAGGGGAGTAACAGCAGGAGAGAGGGCATGCCCTCAACTCCTGCCTGTGGCTCCCAGCAGCATCTGGTGGGCCACTGTGTGAAACAGGATGCTGGACCAGATGGGCCGATCGACTGATCGAGCTGATTGGTCTGATCGAGCAGGACTGTTCTTATGTTCACTGAAAGAGTTAAGGGCATGATAGCTAGGGGGGAAACTCCATGGTGCCCCCTTCCCTTGGTGCCCTAAGCACATACTTGTTTTGCCTTATGGTTAATCCAGGGCTGCCTCTGGGAAAATTACAGGTAGAGCCAACCTTCCTCTTGCCTATGTTGGTAAACACCTACAGGAGCTGGACGAGGGTGGTGAGGAAAATACTAGGAAGGGCCAAAGTAGCTGAATCATTTCAGAAATCAATCAGTCTGATTTGCCAGGACTGCTTTGAATTGGACCAAACTGAGGGTGTGCTGTTTCAGGTCCGAATCAAAGCTCTGGTGATCAAATTGCACTTTGATCATTTCCGGACAGATACAGCCATTTCAGCTTCACACACTGTCCTACTATCCATTCCACATTTTACAGAGCAATTATCCATGGCCAATGACACAGCAGTTTGGTGTACATCAACGAGCATGCTATGACTTAAAGCAATAAATAAATAAGCAAACCTTAGACAGCCAGTTTTGTATTTAGCAAAACCTTGAATAAAAGTATGACCACCTAGGGCTTTGTTCAACCATCTGATAGCCTCCTGCCAAATCTATCTTGCAGATCCCCCTGCAGATTTTATGAAAGTGTGTGTGACAACAGAGAGCTTCTCTGAATGTTATCACTCCATGGCTACCTCTGCCAATTAGAAACAGCTTACAATAGATCCTGTGGAGGAGACTACAAACTGCATGGGCTCCTATGGAGAAAATGCGGTCCACAAAGAGGACTCCTGCAGTGGTTTGAGTTATGCCAACACTTCACAACCATAAAATAATTTATTATTTCAAAATAAATAAGGTAAATCAAATGGACATGGAGCACAGCATTAGAAGGAGTTTGAAGCAACCCAGCGAAATCCCTAAATGAAAACTTAATTGAAGCTGAAAAGTCACAGCCATTAATTAAACTTGGTATAAATCAATACTAAAGTATTTGATACACATGACCAGCTTGACTGACCGACTAACCCAAGCAATTCATGGGGCAACAGTATTACAGGACATAAGTAGCGAAGTATCTTGGAAAGTAGTGCAGATGCTTGGGACAGCAAAATGTCTTGAGCTGACCCTTCAGCACATAGGGTTTAGAGTACTGAAACGCCAAGGAGGCATGCAGTTCAGAAAGACTTTTTCACTAAAGGTGTAAGGGTAAAGATGCAGAGAGTGCTGTGGTCCCATAGCGGACAATGATTTCCATTTACAAAAGATCTCTTAGCTCTGTAATACAAGGTTATATTATACAAGTATTATATTATATACTAGAACAGTTCACATGATTGTAAATGGGGTAGCATCCTACCCAGCTTCGAGAGCTGTGAGCACTCTCTGTGGGCCAGGAGCTGGTGGGATGGCACCATCCTACCTAGCACTTGTACCCAGCATGTTATCATGCTGTTCTACCCAGCTCCTGGCCCACAGGCAATCCACATCCCCTCATCCTTCCTAGATTTTTGCTACCACACAATTGAAAATAGAGCATGCACACAGCCAGCACACAAATGTCCTAACCAATCTGCAAGTGTGTGAACTAGATGAATAAATGTTTGCTCACTAGCAATGCGAATCCCTTAATAATGCAAGTCTAACTTCATGCGAAGTAATGTTGTCAAGTCCAGACCTTTGCATGGACTCCTGTAGGAGATGTACCTTCTGCCATCATGCTTTACTCATGAGAGAAAACCACACCTGATGAAATTCTCCTTTCGATGCAGTTCTTAAAGGTGTAGCAGCCCACTGAGGAGCTGGAAAACTCAGGAAGGGAGTTTCAAAAGCAGTGCACCTTATGGCAAAGGAACCAGCTGTTAACCGGGGTAAAATCTACAAAGATTTCACTGAGCTTGCACCAAAACTTTGCATAGGCCTCAGTAGTTATTTAGATCCTGGCCCATTCAGAGTTATTAATTCTAGGGGCAATTTTTAAAATAATCACTTTCTGTTTAGAATGGGTAGCATCCACACTGGAATATACACAGGATCAGTCATGTAAGCCATATTCCTTGCCCCCTCCTCCTAGATTCAGCCTTCTGAAGCTTCTAAAAAGCCATTCCTGAGGATCAGGGGACCCTTGGCAATGGCATGAAATGTAGCCTAAGGAGCCCATAGAGGGAAGTGGGGGGGGGAATCTTTGGAAACTGCGCAGCGTACCCTACAAGTGGCCCTTTGCTTGCAAAAATGCCTCCACACAATTTCTAGAGATTCCACCCCCGCCCCCAATTTTCTAACATCATGTTATGTTATTACTCCAGCCATCTTCATTTTAGATTTAAGTTTATAATGTAAAGGTAAAGTTTTGCTGTTGAATCGGTGTCAACCACAGAGCCCTGTGGTTTTCTTTGATAGAATACAGGAGGGGTTTCCCATTGCCATCTCGCATGCAGTATGAGATGATGCCTTTCAGCATCTTCCTATATCACTGTTGCCCTATGTAGGTGTTTCCCATAGTCTGGGAAACATACCAGCGGGGATTCGAACCAGCAACCTTTTGCTCCTTAGGCAAATTACTTTCCCGCTGCACCATTAGGTGGCTCAAGTATATAACATATGTACCTTAAATACCGTATTTACCCAAATCCAAGACAAAGTCCCCCCCTTCTTTCCTGTTAAATATGGGGGAGTGGTCTTGAATTTGGAGTCCTCTTTCTTTTGGGTAAATACAGGTATAACTTGTATTTAACCTCTTTTTAAAGGCATTGTCTTAAATTCAGGGTTGCCTTCTGTTCAGTAAATACGGTATATGCAGTATTTTTGAGTGGCTTAGGTTTTTCAATATGATCATTGTTTAATTGATCATATTTAAATATTTAAACATGTAATCCAATGTTTAAGCAAACATTGAATGTGAAAAATAATTGGACTTTGTTTAGAGTGCAATTTTTGGGGACTTGAGTTTTATAGCTGCCAGTATCACAAGAAATAAATATTGCGTGTAGTGTTCTCTCCCTCTCCCTCTCTCTCTCTTTCTCCACACTTTATTTCATCAGTAAAATTAAATAGATAAATAAAAATTGTGCAGCAGCTTTGCTATTGCAAAAAGAGGGGAGAGGGGCCAGTTGCGGTACCTTTAACATCAATAAGCAAAGGACACAAAACACGGCATTCCTGCTGTGAGGGTTAACACATGGGGCCTCGTTTGAAGCAATCCGTCCATAACCGCTATTGCAAATTGAGCTGAGGGGGAGCTGCCTAAAGGGAATTGAAATTAGCTAGGCCGTTCTGCTGTTGCCATCTACAAAGACCCGGGAAGGGAGTGCAAGGGAAAGCATGCCAATGTGAACTGCCATCTGAAAAGCACTGCCAGAGGGGCTAAAGCCTTTTCTGGCCCAAGCTGTCCCTCTTCAGATCACATTAGTGTGGTTGGCTGAAAGAACAGTGGGGGTGGAGGGGATAGAAAACAGAATGGAGAGCTCTGGAGGTATACCTCTCTCTTTTTCCTTTTTGCCCTTCATCTGAGATTAATATGTTACCACCACACTGGCGATGGCAAAAGTCTCTTAATTTTATTCCACACTGATGCTTATTATTTTTGTATGTCCCCAAAATTGAAAATATCCGACTTCATGGGATTGCCAGCAACATACAACTACTGCCATAAGCTGGATCTACAAAGAGACATCACAGTTTGGATGATTATTAGTAATAATAATAATTACTACAGTAACTACAATAATAACAACTACAACAATAATAATAATAATTACAGTTTGGATTATTATTAGTAATAATTCAGAGCTTTTATTGTGAAAAGGATTTACACCCCTCACCTTGCTCATTCTACCAACAACATAGGAAGCAAATCACTATTATTAGCTCCAGTGTGAGGTAATTGTTGTCAATGCCATTTTATAGATGGGGCTCAATTCCTCATTGAAAAGGTTAGTAAGTGAAAGATCTATTATGGTTAGAAAGGTGACTCATATATTCATATCAATCAGCTCCCCCACAGCTCAGCCCAGCCTGTGTTTCAATGAAACACGGACTGGGGAGGAGAGGGGGCACGCCTCATGATCCCAGCCGTGAGCACTTTGTTTGCCAGCTGGGTGTGGAAGGGGCATGGGGCTGCCCTGGCCAAGAGCAAGGAGGTGACTTGGCACTCCCCCCCCCACCTATCCTGGTAGCCGAGGGATGGTCATCCTCCCTTGCTCCATTGCCCCCACGGCCCTGCCACCTAGCTCAGTATTGTCTACACAGTCTCCCCAGGGTTTCAAGCAGGGGTCTCATATAGAGATAGCAGGGACTGAGCTTGCGACCTTCTTCATGCCCAACTGGTGTTCTACCACATGGCAGCCCAAGCCCCTGTGATACCACAGGCAGGGGAGCAATATGCCACCTCCTCCTGTGGTGTGCAAAGCATGACCAAAATCCCTCTCTCTATAGATAGATAGATAGATAGATAGATAGATAGATATTCCAGTACTTACTCTGCTTCCACCCACACTCAACCCAGCCATCACTTCCTTCCCCTTCTCTCTCCTTTGACCCCTCCCACCTGTCACAGCTGTTCTCAGTCTCTTTTTATTTACGGAAACAAACACATGGACACTCAGCCACCCAGCCCATCGTCCCTCCTTCCCCACTTACCTTACCCCACTTACCTTCCCCACTTACCTTACAGCAGTGTGTGAGCTAGGTCACCCTCCACCATGCCCCTCCACTGCCTCTGCCTGGGTTTTGAAAGCCAGAGGAGAGGAGCAGAAGGCGAAAGTATTTTCAGTCAGAGAGCAGAGTGCTAGTCCAGGGTCTAGGTCAGCATTGGAGACACTATGGAGACACTCTAGGTCAGCATTACCCAACCAGTGTATTACTGGCCAGCGTGACTGCTCCAAGCTAAATGCCTTGCTTTTGGAGATGGCTTGCCCCACAAATGCCCTGGGAAGGGCACGTCCCCCCAAGTGCAAAAGGGAACAAGCCAACCCCTAAATAAATAAATAAAACTTTTGCAGCAGCTTTGTGACTACAAAAATCGGGGAGAGGGGCCACTTGTGGGGGCCAGTGTGCTACAATTTTGGGGAGTGGGGTTGAGTGTGCTGCCAGATTTTTTTTTTTAAGGGAACACTGTCATAGGAAGATAGGAAGCTGCCATATACTGAGTCAGATAGGCCCAACTAGCTCAGTATTGTCACAAACTGGCATTGTTTTCTCCAAGGTTGCAGGCAGGAATCTCTCTCAGCCCTATCTTGGAGATGCCAGGGAAGGAACTTGGAACCTAGATGCTTTTCCCAGAGTGGCTCCATCCCCTAAGGGGAATATCTTGGAGTGCTCATACTTCTAGTCTCCCTTTCATATGCAACCAGGGTGGACCCTGCTTAGCTAAGGGGACAAGTCATGCTTGCTACCAAAAGACCAGCTCTCCTAGGCCAGCACATTGCTGAACTTACTCAAGTCACTTCCCTTTGCTGGCTTTTACCTTTTTACAGAGCAGGAGTGGAGGAGTGTGGTGAAATGAACCACATGGGGTTAATGTGTTAATGTTAACTTGTGTCAGAGTTACATTAATAAGAAGATTATTAATCTTCTTATTCGTGAATTCTCGGGCAGATAGATCTTGTGAATAATTGATAATATATTCCAGGACTGTGGCATTTCGTACCCAGTCCTAAACACACTGTGGAGTTCTCTTTGAGCTTGGGAAGAAACAGATGGGCCTAAAGAGTCTTCTCCTACTCTAAACTTCCCTTCCTAAACAGGCCCATTTTTAGCACAGAGACACACTAGCCTTGGTTGCCAGGAGAATCCCAACAGCTGGAACTAGAATATGTGCTAGACAGAGTGGCTAGGGAGATAGCAGTGGCCTAAAAATAACTTTTCTGCAAGCCTGCAGTATCTCATAGCAGAAACTTTAGGATGCCTTTGCCAACCTTGAGGGAGGAGAGCTGGTCTTGTGGTAGCAAGTATGACTTGTCCCCTTAGTTAAGCAGGGTCTGCCCTGGTTGCATATGAATGGGAGACTACATGTAAGATGGGGCCACTCTGGGAAGAGCATCTAGGTTCCAAGTTCCTTCCCTGGCATCTCCAAGATAGGGCTGAGAGAAATTCCTGCCTGCAACCTTGGAGAAGCTGCTGCCAGTCTGTGTAGGCAATACTGAGCTATATGGACCAATGGTCTGACTCAGTATATGGCAGCTTCCTATCTTCCTAACCTAGCTTTGAGTCAACCGTAGCTTGGGTTCATTGCTGGCCTTTTAGGGTTTTTTAATGGTTTTTAATTGTTAAATGGTTTTAAACTGTTTTTTTGGTTTTGTATTGATTGTTTTTAAATGATCGAGTTGCGGGTCTGGTTTTGTCCTTGTACACTGCCCAGAGCCTTTTGGATGGGGTGGTATAAAAATTTAATTAATTAATTAATAAACTTTCAAATAGCCACCTTGACTGCCCACATACAATACTAAGATAACTACTACTTTTTAAAAAGACTCCTCACAGAATACCAATTTCTTCTAACCCTGACTATATGAGCAAATAATATATCTTGTCTTTTCAAAAGGTCAGTTCAAAGAGGCCACACTTTTAATTCCAGGAGATTAGAATGCACCCCTCTTCTTTTGTATTTGCAACAATTATTCTAATTCATTAGATAGACTTCTTTCTGGTAAAATATGACAAATGACAATGAAACCCTTGTCACCCTTATCTTCTGTTCATACAAGCATGATTCATATATGATACAAAATGGCTGGTGATAACTAAAAAGCAGGGGGAAACTTACATACGTTAAATTTTAATGTACACATATAAAAAGTGGTGGGTTTTTTTCCCAAGGGTTAAGCAGCTTTCAGCTGCTTGATGCTTCTTCTTCTCAGGGACCAATGAAGCTACTGACTGAATATATAATAACATTGTCTAGGCAAACGCTGTAGCTAGCATCCCTGTGAAGGGAAATGCACAACAGCTGTGACATGATTTCAAAGCTGGCAAATTTCCAAAACACACAGCCCAGTAACAAAGCCTGTGCATGGAGAAAAGGATTTGACCCTGATTGAACTGACTTTTCTACATACAAAAAGCATTAGGAGTGTGGGTAAGCAGCCTCTAAGGGTTTTTATTGTTATATTATTATTATTTCTTGTTTATACAGTCAGACAGGTGTTATTGACTGGTTTGTTTTATCCAAACATCGAGTCCTTGTCAAGGACCTGGGATGGCTGAATTTTATTGTCAATGGTTATAGATATCGTCGCAGAATATAGGCTGTTCCCAGTAAAGTTGCTTTTTGTAACTGGCTGATGGTGATTTCTGTGGCCCCTATGGTGTTGAGGTGCTCTTCAAGTTCTTTTGGAACTGCACCCAGGGTGCCAATTACCACTGGGATTATTTTGGTCTTTTTCTGCCACAGCCTTTCAATTTCAATTTGTAGATCTTTCTATTTGGTGATTTTTTCTATTTCTTTTTCTTCTATTCTGCTATCCCCTGGTATTGCTATGTCGATTATTTTGACTTGTTTTCCTTTCTTCTCGACTACAGTTATATCTGGTGTATTGTGTGGCAGATGTTTCTCTGTTTGTAGTTGGAAGTCCCATAAGATTTTCGCATCTTCATTTTCGACAACTTTTTCAATTTTATGGTCCCACCAGTGTTTGGCTGCAGGTAGCTTGTATTTTTTGCAGATGTTCCAGTGTATCATCCCTGCTACCTTGTTAGGCCTTTGTTTGCAGTCAGTCTGTGTGATCTTTTGACAACAGCTGATTAGGTGGTCCACTGTTTCATCTGCTTCTTTACAAAGGCGGCACTTGCTGATTGTGGTTGACTTTTCAACTTTTGCTCTTTTTGCATTTGTTCTTAGTGCCTGTCCTTGTGCAGCCAGTATTAAACCCTCTGTTTCTTTCTTCAAGTTGCCATTCTTAAGCCATTGCCAGGTCTTGGTGATGTCTGATTTATATTGTGGTGATGTCTGATTTATATTGTGCAAATATTGACCATGCAGGGGCTTATTTCTCCATTTTTCTGCTCGGTTCTTGACTTGTTCTTTCTTGTAGGCCTGTTTTGTTTCATTGGTATTGAATAGTTTCGCGTTCTTGACCATTTGAAGTGCATCTTCTTCGCTGTCCTTTATATATTCTTCAAGGCTTCTTTTCTCCTCCTCTACTGTTTGATGGACTTGCAGCATTCCTCTTCCACCTGAGCTGCGAGGGAGGTAGAGCCTTACTACATCACTGTGGGGGTGCAGAGCATGATTGATGGTCATGATTTTCCTGGTCTTACGATCTAGCGTCTCTAGCTCTGCCTGGGTCCAGTCTATTACACTTGCAGTGTATCTAATAACAGGTATAGCCTGGGTGTTTATGGCTTGTATGATGTTCCCGCCATTGAGTTTGGACTTGAGGATTTTTCTGACTCTCCTGATGTATTCACTTCCAATTTTTCTTTTAACTTCAGTGTGTGCGATGTTATCAGCCTGGAGAATGCCCAAGTATTTGTAACGTTCTTTCTCTTCCAGGTTCTTGATGTTGCTTCCATTGGGCAGTTCTATTCCCTCTGTTCTTGTTATTTTCCCTCTGTTCATAATTAATGCAGCACACTTGTCTGGTCCAAACTCCATTGCTATATCGCTACTGAATATATGGACAGTGTGTAGCAGTGATTCGATTTCTGACTGGGACTTTCCATACAACTTCAGATCATCCATGTACAGCAGATGGTTGATTTTACTGGAAGTTTTAGATGTTTGGTATCCGAGGCTTGTTTTGTTTAGTATTTGTGAAAGTGGGGTCATGGCGATTACAAACAATAGAGGGGATAGTGAATCCCCTTGGAAAATGCCTCTTCTAATGCTAACCTGTCCAAGTGTCTCGCCATTGATTGTTAACTGTGTACTCCACATGCTCATTGCTTTTTAAATAAATATCTGAATGTTTTTGCTGACACCAGTTGTTTCTAAACATTTTAGTATCCATGTGTGAGGCAATGAGTCGAAGGCTTTCTTGTAGTCAATCCATGCAACACTTAGATTTGTTTTTCTTCTCTTGCAGTTTTCTAAAATCATTTTGTCAATCAGCAGCTGGTCTTTTGTGCTTCTGGTGTTCGGGCAATTTCCTTTCTGTTCAACTGGAAGCTGTTTGTTAGTTAATAAGTGTTGTGCATCACTTCATCTGCTATTATTCCAGTTAATAATCTGAACATGGTTGGCAGGCAGGTTATCGGTCTATAATTACTTGGAACTGCAGCTTTTGCTGGGTCTTTCATAATGAGATGAGTTTTCCCAGTTGTTAGCCATTGTTCAATATCACCGCCTTTCATAATGTGATTGAACTGTTTTGATAGTTGTTTATGAAGGCTTGTTAGGTGTTTAAGCCAGAAGCCATGCAGTTCATCGTCACCTGGCACAGTCCAATTTTTAATTTTCTTTGCTCTTTCACTTATTAATTCTGGTGTTATTATTAGATCTTGCATTTGTTGGTTACATTTTTTGACCTATTTCATCCAGCCTGCTTTTTTATTATAATCTATTGGATTGTCCCATAATTTCTGCCAGAATTGCACTGTTTCTTCTTTATTTGGTGTTTCTACGTTTCTTGCAGTTTCTCCTTCTATGCTTTGGTAGAAACGTCTCTGATTCGACTGGAATTGGAGATTCTGCCTGTGTTGTGTAATTCTGGCTTCGTATCTGCTAATCTTCTTTGACACTGCTGTTATTTGCTGCTTTATTATTTCCAGGACTTCTCTAATTTTCCTTGAATCTAGGTGCTATTTTTGGATCAGATACTGTTTGGTGTTTTCATTCTTCAGCTTCTTGTCTTTCATATCTTTCAATTTACTAGCATCTGATCTAAGCCTGGAGATTTTATTTTCTAATCTAATCTTCCATTTAGGTGATGTACTGCTTTCTTTTTTTACAGGTCCACTGATCTTATATCCCAGCTCTTGTGTTGTTATTGTTGCTGCACTGTACATTAGTTGGTTTGTGCTCAGTTATTTTTTGCTTTAGTTCTTGTTGCTTTTCTGTTGAATGGCATTTGGGTTTTTGAGGTGAAGGCAAAGGGGAGGTTGCCTGGTTTTGATTTTGAAACAGTTCAGCAACGGTGGTATCCTCTATTTCCAACACTTCCTCCATCTGCGCCTGAGCAACTGCTTCAGTTGGTGGTAATTCTTCTTCCATATCTTGAGCCTGTGTTGCTCTTTGCAGTTCTTCCAGCTCAACTCCTGTGAATACTTTATTTCTTATTATGAATCTTCTCTGGTCTGCTAGCCTTTGTTCTGTAACTGAGCACATGAACCAAACAACCACCAGGGTTTGACTTCCAGCTCTAAAAACAGTTGCCAAAAAACAACTTGCTCAGGCATTAAAAGATGTCAATGCTGCACTTGCAGAAATAACAACCAATAATTTGCAAGAAACAAACCAACTAATGTACAGTGCAGCAACAATAACAACACAAGAGCTGGGATATAAGATCAGTGGACCTGTAAAAAAAGAAAGCAGTACATCACCTAAATGGAAGATTAGATTAGAAAATAAAATCTCCAGGCTTAGATCAGATGCTAGTAAATTGAAAGATATGAAAGACAAGAAGCTGAAGAATGAAAACACCAAACAGTATCTGATCCAAAAATAGCACCTAGATTCAAGGAAAATTAGAGAAGTCCTGGAAATAATAAAGCAGCAAATAACAGCAGTGTCAAAGAAGATTAGCAGATACGAAGCCAGAATTACACAACACAGGCAGAATCTCCAATTCCAGTCGAATCAGAGACGTTTCTACCAAAGCATAGAAGGAGAAACTGCAAGAAACGTAGAAACACCAAATAAAGAAGAAACAGTGCAATTCTGGCAGAAATTATGGGACAATCCAATAGATTATAATAAAAAAGCAGGCTGGATGAAATAGGTCAAAAAATGTAACCAACAAATGCAAGATCTAATAATAACACCAGAATTAATAAGTGAAAGAGCAAAGAAAATTAAAAATTGGACTGTGCCAGGTGACGATGAACTGCATGGCTTCTGGCTTAAACACCTAACAAGCCTTCATAAACAACTATCAAAACAGTTCAATCACATTATGAAAGGCGGTGATATTGAACAATGGCTAACAACTGGGAAAACTCATCTCATTATGAAAGACCCAGCAAAAGCTGCAGTTCCAAGTAATTATAGACCGATAACCTGCCTGCCAACCATGTTCAGATTATTAACTGGAATAATAGCAGATGAAGTGATGCACAACACTTATTAACTAACAAACAGCTTCCAGTTGAACAGAAAGGAAATTGCCCGAACACCAGAGGCACAAAAGACCAGCTGCTGATTGACAAAATGATTTTAGAAAACTGCAAGAGAAGAAAAACAAATCTAAGTGTTGCATGGATTGACTACAAGAAAGCCTTCGACTCATTGCCTCACACATGGATACTAAAATGTTTAGAAACAACTGGTGTCAGCAAAAACATTCAGATATTTATTTAAAAAGCAATGAGGATGTGGAGTACACAGTTAACAATCAATGGCGAGACACTTGGACAGGTTAGCATTAGAAGAGGCATTTTCCAAGGGGATTCACTATCCCCTCTATTGTTTGTAATCGCCATGACCCCACTTTCACAAATACTAAACAAAACAAGCCTCGGATACCAAACATCTAAAACTTCCAGTAAAATCAACCATCTGCTGTACATGGATGATCTGAAGTTGTATGGAAAGTCCCAGTCAGAAATCGAATCACTGCTACACACTGTCCATATATTCAGTAGCGATATAGCAATGGAGTTTGGACTAGACAAGTGTGCTGCATTAATTATGAACAGAGGGAAAATAACAAAAACAGAGGGAATAGAACTGCCCAATGGAAGCAACATCAAGAACCTGGAAGAGAAAGAACGTTACAAATACTTGGGCATTCTCCAGGCTGATAACATCGCACACACTGAAGTTAAAAGAAAAATTGGAAGTGAATACATCAGGAGAGTCAGAAAAATCCTCAAGTCTAAACTCAATGGCGGGAACATCATACAAGCCATAAACACCCAGGCTATACCTGTTATTAGATACACTGCAAGTGTAATAAACTGGACCCAGACAGAGCTAGAGACGCTAGATCGTAAGACCAGGAAAATCATGACCATCAATCATGCTCTGCACCCCCACAGTGATGTAGAAAGGCTCTACCTCCCTCGCAGCTCAGGTGGAAGAGGAATGCTGCAAGTCCATCAAACAGTAGAGGAGGAGAAAAGAAGCCTTGAAGAATATATAAAGGACAGCGAAGAAGATGCACTTCAAATGGTCAAGAACGCGAAACTATTCAATACCAATGAAACAAAACAGGCCTACAAGAAAGAACAAGTCAAGAACCGAGCAGAAAAATGGAGAAATAAGCCCCTGCATGGTCAATATTTACACAATATAAGTAGAAAATCAGACATCACCAAGACCTGGCAATGGCTTAAGAATGGCAACTTGAAGAAAGAAAGAGGGTTTAATACTGGCTGCACAAGAACAGGCACTAAGAACAAATGCAAAAAGAGCAAAGGTTGAAAAATCAACCACAAACAGCAAGTGCCGCCTTTGTAAAGAAGCAGATGAAACAGTGGACCACCTAATCAGCTGTTGTCAAAAGATCACACAGACTGACTGCAAACAAAGGCCTAACAAGGTAGCAGGGATGATACACTGGAACATCTGCAAAAAATACAAGCTACCTGCAGCCAAACACTGGTGGGACCATAAAATTGAAAAAGTTGTCGAAAATGAAGATGCGAAAATCTTATGGGACTTCCAACTACAAACAGAGAAACATCTGCCACACAATACACCAGATATAACTGTAGTCGAGAAGAAAGGAAAACAAGTCAAAATAATCGACATAGCAATACCAGGGGATAGCAGAATAGAAGAAAAAGAAATAGAAAAAATCACCAAATAGAAAGATCTACAAATTGAAATTGAAAGGCTGTGGCAGAAAAAGACCAAAATAATCCCAGTGGTAATTGGCGCCCTGGGTGCAGTTCCAAAAGAACTTGAAGAGCACCTCAACACCATAGGGGCCACAGAAATCACCATCAGCCAATTACAAAAAGCAGCTTTACTGGGAATAGCCTATATTCTGCGACGATATCTATAACAATTGACAATAAAATTCTGGCATCCCAGGTCCTTGGGAAGGACTCGATGTCTGGATAAAACAAACAAGTCAATAACACCTGTCTGACTGTGTAAACAAGAAATAACAACAATAATAATAATTAATTAATAATAGTGTCTTTGAGTATATACAATATGCATTTCTCTCACCATTAAGTGCCCACTCAATTTTTCTCCATATTCCTGAGATTATAGGGGAGAACATCTATGTCAGAGGGTCTTGAGCCTTATCATCCTTCTGTTTAGAAATTAACCATTAAATATAAGAGGCACAAGTCAACCACAGCTGAGTAATCTGAAGTACCATGCATTTCAATGAAAGAATTCAGCACTTGCTGAAATGTCACTCATTGAAATCAATGAAGCTTGAAGGTGCTTAACTTCAACTGGATCGGGCACAAGGGTTTAAAAGGCAATCAAGGCAAAGCGGCATGGCTTTACCTCACTGGTTACAGGATGTTACTCCAGCTGAAGCAGCACAAATCATTGTTTGCACTGTTCCAGGTAAAGTAACTCCTCAGGATCAAGTCATTTGTTCTACAGTGTCCAATGGAAACAAACCAGCTAAAACTAAGTACTCCAATATAACTGGATTGTGGATAAGAGCCTGTATGTTTATTTAGGGCACCAATGAGTATTTATTTATGGGTCAACAGTTAACTTGTTCAGTAGAATTTAATTTCTGGCATGTCATTTATCTACAGATTAAGTTTCTACCTCAGATAACCTCTGCTTGGCCCAGAGGCCTGGCCCTCACCACACAGGCCTCCCTGAAGAGAAAGGTCTGCTCAGTGTCACTGGATAATGAGACAAATACCTTTTTAAATCCTACAGCTCTCATCTCCTTGCTTATCTGCTTTCGGTAATCAGATTCTCCCAGGCTGCTGCTACACTAAGTCAACCTTTGCTGCTGACAGTAAAGAAGCATGTTCCTGCACAGCTCACAGACTAGGTCCTACATTGTAGCAGTGGCAAGAGATCTCCTTCAGCTGTCATTCTGCAGAGGCAAAGGGGACTTGTTCACCCAAAAATTATCCCAAGCAGATTGGAAACATCACTTACTCCTGTATTTCCAAAACAGCAAAAAGAGGTTCAGTGGAATTTGACCAAGAACTGGTATAGAATTGCTTCACTTCTTAATACTGGGTAGCACCCACAAGTATCACTGCACAATGTGCGCTAGCAGGAGGCAACTTACCCACCCCTTCCCCCTTACTGAAATTCCCTGAGTGCCTCAAAGACTGTTGCCAAGGGTTGGAGGACTTCAGCAATGGTATGGGATGCAGTGGGAGTTGCAGGGGGAGGGGAATATCCGGGAACTACAAGTTTAGTGGGCAATTGCAAGGGCAACAAAATCAGGCATATTATCACTTTTTCAATGACTGTGGCCATAAGCAAATTTTTAAGCTGATCCTGTGTGTAACAACTAGCAAGAGAATATCTATAATAAGGCCATATTTTTACAAACACTTAAAAGTCACAGTGTCTAAAATGTGCAAAATACACCAGGGACAGAATCAGAAGTTTTGGACAACTCTTCTGATTGCATTACCGATGCATTTTCATGTTTCAGGCACTGACACTGGCTGCCAGTTCACTTCCGGGTCCAATTCAAGGTGCTGGTTATCACCTATAAAACCCTTCAGGCCTTGGCACCTGTATACCTTCAGACCGCCTCTCCTGTCCAACTTTGACCTACCCTGTGAGGTCATCTCAGGTGGGCCTTCTCAGAGTTCCAGGCCCAGGGGAGGTACATGGGGCCCGGGCTCATGAAAGGGTCTTCTCTGTTGCAGCCCTTTCCTTATGGAACACCTTACCTCCTGAGATTCATAATGCCCCCTCCCTTTTGTCCTTTAAGAAGCTTCTGAAAACTTATCTCTTCTGCCAGGCTTTTAGTGAGTGTGTGTGTGGTTTTTTTCTTTTCTTTTCTCCCCCCTTTTTTCTTTCCGTCTTTCCTTTCTCCCCACTGTTGTTTTAATTTATGTAAACTGCCTTGAGTCTAAGGAAGTCAGGCGGTCAATAAATTTGCTACATAAATAAATAAATAAACAAATATTTAAGGCTTTTGTGAAAATATGGCCTTTTAATAGATGTTCTCACCAGTGTGTATATATAATATCAATTTCAACATTTGTGTATGGCTACAGACACTGACAAAGTGGTAACATGCCTGATTTAATTACCCTTGGAGTTGCCCATGTGCAGTAGCACCTTTGCTAATAGTTGCACTCATGGTTTTTCAGGCCTTTTTGTCACATCCCACATCATTGCCAAAGTTACTTGAACTCTCAGCAATTGCTTTTCTGGGGAATCAGGAGTAGAAGTGGGGAGAAAGTGCCTTGCGCTAGTGATAATTGCACCAGCGATACTCTGGATGCTAACTTCTGTGTTTGGATGTTGTCGAAATCTTCTACTGCACAGTTTTGTCGCTCTGGATATTCAAGCTCTTCAGGAGTGCGAGAGCATCATCATGAAATAAAATACCTTGCATCACCCCTGCTAACTGGGCAAAGAGGTACCTTTTAACTTGGTGATCCTCTTTATTTAGCAGGGGGAGTGTAACTGGCCCTATCCACCCTCAGCACAGTACTTCCAGTGACTGTTATTGGTGTCTATCTTATGTTTCTTTTTAGAATGTGAGCCCTTTGGGGACAGGGATCCATCATATTTATATGTTATGTCTCTGTGTAAACCGCCCTGAGCCATTTTTGGAAGGTTGGTGTAGAAATTGAAAGAATGAATGAATGAGATTCTGGTGGCTAGTAGAAGGACTGATCATGGAGAGGGGGTTCATCTTGTTTTGGATGGGGGTACACCCCCTTTGAATGAGCAGCTTCTGGACCCAGACGATTCTGGCTCCTGTAGGCAGAATCACCTTTTCACTGCTGTAGCCAAGATTCCCTTTTCACAACTTGTGCACCAGCCAGGACCCTTTCTTGAAATAACAGATCTGTCCACTGACATCCATACTTTGGTCATATTTGTAGATGGATTACTGCAATGCATTCTACATGGTCATGTTGTAGATGGATTACTGCAGTGCATTCTACATGGGCTGCCCAGGAAATGCATTCAGAAATGGCACCAGCCAGGACCCTTTCTTGAAATAACAGATCTGTCCACTGACATCCATACTTTGTTCATGTTGTAGATGGATTACTGCAATGCATTCTACATGTGCTGCCCAGGAAATGCATTCAGAAATGGCATAATACATAATATATTATAAGGGGCAACATGTAGAATACATATTAAGCCAATGCTGAGGGAGTTACACTAGCTGGCAATCTGTTTCTGGGTGCAGTTCAAGGTGTTAGTTTTAGCCTTAAAGTCTTAAATGGTTTGGGGCGCTCCAGGTATGTTAAGGACAGTCTGCTCCCAACTGAATCTACCCACCTGGCACAATCTGCTGGGAGAGCTCTGCTTCACATGCCGACGTGAAGGCATGTTGGCTGTGCACGTAGGAACGGGCCTTCTTTGCGATAACCCCCAGATTGTGAAATCCTTCCCAGAAGAAAGCCCAGTCTTTAATAAATGTTTAAAGCCCTGTTTAACTGGGCTTTCTGTTAGAATAAAAAGACCACTTACTGTCCTTTTAGATTGGCTTTATTGGCTGCTGTTCTGTTTTTCAATCCAATGTATTATTTTTAGCACCTTATGAAATAATTATTGTAATTATTTGTGCAGATTTTGCACACTGCCCTGGATCCCAAGACAAGGGTCAGTACATAAATGTAATAAATAAACAAGTACTTCTGACTGTTTAGTCTTCTTAGTAAAGAACTAGACTAAACTAATGACAACGGGTACAGCAACCACCCTCAAATTGATAATGAAGACATTGAAGTGGTAGATAACTTCTGCCTTTTAGGATTGACCATCAAAAGTAAAGGATTCAGCAGTCAAGAAATACGCCGCAGACTAGCACTTGGTAAGGTTGCAATTAAGGCCTTAGAACAGATATTTAGATGTTGTGACGTGTCGATATCTACAAAAATTAGAATTGTTTAGACAATGGTTTTCCCCGTGACACACTCTGGATGCGAAAGATGGACTTTGAAGAAGCAGGATAGAAAAAGTATTGATGCTTTTGAACTTTGGTGCTGGAGAAGATTTTTGAGGATATCATGGACAGCCAGGAAAACAAATAAATGGATCATAGAACAAATCAAATCCAGAATTTTCACTCGAGGCACAAATGACCAGGCTCAAACTATCATACTTCGGACACATTATGCAAAAACCCAGCTCACTTGAGAAATCCATAATGCTAGGGAAAGTTGAAGGAAAGAGAAGAAGAGGATGATCAGCAGCAAGATGGATGAACTCGATTACAACAGTGAATGCACCACTGAGAGACCTAAAAGGCCAAGCTGAAGACAGATCATCCTGGAGAGAATTATTATTATTATTTTTATATTTATATCTCGCTCTTCCTCCAAGGCGCCCAGAGTGGTGTACTACATACTTGAGTTTCTCTTTCACAACAACCCTGTGAAGTAAGTTAGACTGAGAGAGAAGTGACTGGCCCAGAGTCACCCAGCTAGTTTTATGGCTGAATGGGGATTTGAACTCGGGTCTCCCTGGTCCTAGTCCAGCACTCTAACTAAGAGTAGACACAGACTTGATGGCACTTAATAAATCAATCAAAACTTCTGACTGGCATTCGAGCAGGCATTAAATGCTGGCACTACTACAGAAAAGGGTATTCTCTGGCCATCTCTAGATCTCACCCAGGAAGACTGCACCCAGAGCAAGGTCCAGTGTTCCCTCTAACAGGGAATCCCAGATGTTGTTGACTACAACTCTCATAGTTTATCCCAGCTGGGGATGCTGGGAACTGTAGTCAATAGCATCTAGAATTCCCTCTTAGAAGGAATGCTGGCAAGGTCCCATTCCTTGATCTCTGAATTCAGCGAGGATCATAAGGGGACATCCCACAGTGCTTTGCTTCTGTACATCACTCTTGATGGGACTGGAGAATTTGCTGTAGTGACCCAGCATCAGAGGGCCTCCAGTCACCAGGTGTTGGGAACAGTAGGGGGTTAGCTATGCCCATCACACCTGTTTGTGATCATTCCAGGGACAGATGTTTGGTCTCTGTTGGAGACAGAGTATGGTTTAGAATGGGATAGGCAACACTGGCTCTCCAACTGTTGTTGAACTACAACCCTTATCATAGCCAGCCATAATTTATTGTGGCTAAGTTGAGGATGATGGGAGTTGTAGTTCAACAACAGCTGGAAAGCCAATGCTGCCTATCCCTAATCTTCATGAACCTTTGATCTTCATCGCCACACCTTTCCTTGGGTTGAAGACCTGGCAACCCTATATTTAGCAAGATTTGATCTTGTGTTCTAAAGTAAATTATGTTTGTCATGATGGGAGATGAAAAAATTACTTTGTTCATATGACATTGCAGAGAAATAACTGGTCACAATTCTCCCTATAGTGCTGAATGAAGAACCTTGAAAAGATCTCATTCTCTTCATTTAGTGCCATAAAATAGACCTGAAGCGAATTCTGATTCAGTCCAAGAAAAGTAAGAGTTCACTCCATATTCATTCTGCACCTGGTTGCATCCCCCATACAACAATCACAGGCAGGACTGGGAAAATATGTCATGCCCCTAAATCACATCATAATTTAAGGCATGAGTCCTGTACTCTATAGGGTGGGGGGGGAGGGGGATCCAGGCACAATCATCAATTTTTCAGACACTTGGGATTTTCCCAGCATTTCTCAAGGCTCTGTGGAAATCAATATGATGCACTACCTTCAGGTATCATATATCACAGAATGGAGAAAACTAGTGTAATTCCTGCCCTGAAAGCCTTCACCACATTATACTTACTGTTATCAAGAGGTCAGACAAAGGGAAAGCTTTACATAGCAAAGGATATATCTCTGAACTCACTCATATACTATTCCTACCCTGTGGCTTGGGGAAGAACGATATGCTGTCTCAGTAAATGCATGTTCCTAAACCTGTTTTCTGAGAGTCAAACCATGTCTATTGCAGTGAAGTGCTTGTTTTCTTGCTTCAGCAGGAGCTGAAGTGGCCCAGATCTAAACGGGGACCACGGGGTGTGAAGAGGAGAGCTTTAACCCATTGCCTTTGTCGTGGTTCCAATCCAGAGCAGACACCATGGCTGCTATGGAAGAACTGGAAAACTGCCAATGAATTTCCTTCCCAAGGGAAATAAAGTTGTGCCGTTGAGTCGGTGTTGACTCCTGGTGACCACAGAGCCATGTGGTTTTTCTTTGGTAGAATACAGGAGGGGTTTACGATTGCCATCTCCCACACAGTATGAGATGATGCCTTTCAGCATCTTCCTATATCACTGCTGCTATAGATGTTTCCCATAGTCTGGGAAATATTCCAGGGGGATTCGAACCGTCAACCTCATGCTTGCTATGCAAGTCATTTCCCCGCTGTGCCATTTAGGTGGCTTCCCAAGGGAAATAGCAGTGATTAATCTGCTCTTTCTCAGTGTGAGGAATCTTCACTGAAGCTGCTGCAACATTATGCCATGTATGGTACTTTACCCTGCATGGCTCCATTATATAAATGGCTCTGTTGTGTGAGTGTAGCTGTCAGGATATGAGCACACACCCTCACATGTAGTGCAGCTATGGTGCTGTGGCAGGTTCCTGTTACAAAGTTTCTAGGAAATTGCTAAAATTACTCACCAGACATTACTCTGGAGTCTAAGTTTGTACTCCTGCCAATTTTTGGGGAACTTCTTAAAGGAGGTCTCCATAAAGAACTGATTGGCCATCTCTTGATTGCTGCACATATGGAGACTGCTCAGCAATGGAAGGTACTTGATTCATGTCAGCTACAAAAAACTATATTCTTGAGTGAGCTACACTTATATATGGCATCTAACTCTTCTAAAGAAATTGGCCCAGCAGATTTGGTTCTCCAGAAGTTTGATCAAGCATGATACCCACTATGCCAGGGGTGCACAATTTCAGTCCAGCAGCTGTTGTTGGGCTACAGCTCCCATCAACCTTGACTATTTGCCACTGTGACTGGTGTTGATGGGAGCTGTAGTCCAAAAACATCTGGGAGCCTAAGTTGTACACCCCTGCTCTATGCCTGTATAGCATATCTCTATACATGTGTTAACCATGACTAATTTCTTCCTAAACCTCACATCAGCCCATCAGTCTTTCTGGAAAGATGCACTTGGCTAAATATATGTCTGTATGGTTGTTAAACCTGGTAACATTCCTTCCCTGTGGTTGTACTATAGATTTCTGCCTGAAAGCTGGATGTAGTCCCTTTGCTAATTTATGTATTCATTTTACCTTTGTAGAAAATTGAAGGGGGGAGGGGAATCAAAAAGAAATATGGCAGGGATGTTGGGGGTAGAAGAAAGTCTACACTACAACATAATACAGTTACTAATTATGCTAGTTCTGTCAAATAGTTCAGTATTGCTTCTGGCAAATGCCAGCCTAATTTGATGTTGCTGAGAAAGGTAGCAAACCCCTCCCTAAAGTACCAAGCTAATCCCATCATGCATTTCTGGTAGAGGGGAAAGTTCTTTTACAGTTTTTTGATAATTACTTTTGGGTAATTACTTCATCTTGATTTGTGAGAAGTTAGGACCTTTGGGAATTTAAAATGTTAATAGTCATTAAATTTGTGTTTTTATTTCATCATTACCAATGTTGTAAAAATGTGTGCTTAAACTGTAGGATTCTACAACCTTAAGGCTGCATTTGATCAATGAGTTTGCATTCTGGTTGGCCAATGAAACATGGCTTAACTCTTCATTGGAAAATGAGCTCTTTCCATCATTTCAGTCTTCTTTAAACTATGCCCAGTGAGGTGCCATTGGCTGGGAGGGCAGGGCAGTTACATATGCCAAGGGCCACTGTGGGTTTTAGTTTGTGCTTTCTGGACCTCTTCAGTTCAGAGTGGTAGCTGCTGGGCAGAGCTTCTGCGGAATCCTTCCTGTAACAATAAAGACACAATTTATAGGCTGTGTGATCCTTGCATTTTTTTCTGTTAACACACCAACGGACACAGAGATGGCCAAAAACATTTTGGTGCCCAGATGCCCCAGGTAGTCAAATTTTGGGGAGCCATCATAGCGTAGTGGTTAGTGTGTTGGACTAGGACTGGGAAGACCCGAGTTTAAATCCCCATTCAACCATGAAACTCACTGTGTGACTCTGGGCCAGTCATGTATCTCTTATCCTAAACTACCTCACAGGGTTGTTGTCAGGATAAAAATAAGCATGTATCCTGAGCTCCTCGGAAGAAAAGCAGGATATAAATGTAAAATGTAAATATAATGAACCCAATAATGTATCATTATTTGGTGCCCTTTAATAGTGCCCCCCCCCAATCTGCTTCCTTGCCCTGCCTTAAGTAGGCAGGCTCTGAGAGGAGTAGACGATGGAGGCATGCACAATAGGATCTTATCTTGGGGTTCTCCCTCTTTGCTTCCACCACCAGTTCCAGGTAACTAGAACAGTGCCCATGCAGCATAGAGACATCATGCATATGCCACTGGATCTGGATGCTAAAGAGCTTGTCTGCCTATTATCTTCCTTTGTGCATGCATGGGTGTAGAGAAGGGTCAGTTCCTGCACCAAGATCATCCTTGGAAGCTTGGTGGACATATTTATAGAACCATAACAATAAATCAAGCTCAGTTCATATTCCTCTGCTCACATCCCCCCATCTGTCTTTCATCATATAAATAGCTCCCCTCTTTTTCTTAAACTGTTGTATAATTTTCCAATCTTAATTGTTTTCTCAATGTCCATTAAATCTAACTGCTTAGTAAACTGAACTGCTTGTTTCTAAAAGACTTATGTTGCTGCATGTGCATTTTTCTGAGCAAATTCATCAGATTCCTAAACTTTTATCTGTTTCCTGCTACAAAACATCCGGGCTCCATGTGTCATTGAAATCCTGTTTCCTTTGCTTCCTGTGACTGAATTTGTGACACTTTGGGATTTCCTTCAGTAACTTCATCCAAAATGATTTGTTGTAAAATAAAGGACAACACCACTGACTGAATGAGATCACATTGTTCCTTCTCCTCTTTACTGCAGAACTACTGTACTGTAAAAAGGTTCATTCAGGATGTTAGAACTTGCAAAGACGTTTAAAGCAAAAGGAATGATCTCATCTTGCTAATTTCCCTGTTGTATTGTATCAGAAACATATTGATATGCTCCTGCATGTGTGTCATTGACAGGCTATGTAAGACAACCAAGATCACATAATTACCCAGACCCAAATGTGATATATTTTAATACAAATGTTATCCTTATCTAAGTTAATTTACTTTTCGATCATTCTATCAGAATGAGATCTTTCTGAAACAACCAGTTGGGAGGTTTAGCAGATTTCAGTTTTAATTTTGTGTTAGCAAACATATGGTAACACACATTCTGTTTTAATTATCACAACTGTGAACACCTATGATGCTTAAGGCACCACTTCCATGATTTTAATTTGTATGTCTACCTCTGTATTTCTGCCTCTCAGAAAATAGAAGTGTCAGACACCAAATCGAAATTCAGTGCATCTGATCATGGTTCTGGTGCTGTGGGATTCAGCACATGTTTGCTCCTTGTTTGTCCAGACAGCTTGATTGCAACACTATTGGGGAATCTTGGAGAGTTCAATGTAGTTTACACAGCTCTGGCTGTGGTATTATCCTGGGTATTTCCTGGGAGATTAGACCAGAGGGGAGCTCAGGTGACAGGGCTAAAAAACACTGCCAGGCTTGTACACTACATTTGGAATGAAAAGTGACACCCCACCATCACCAATTTATTTAATAATGCAGGTTGAAGGTCAGAACATGGTGCCCCCTTAAACCTTTGTAAGCTTGAAGCATCTGCTTCATGTTGCTTCATTGTAAAGCCAGCTAACCCTTTCTAGCGAAGACCTGTGTAGCTAAAAAAAAACAGGCGCAAGGATAGATCGCTTATTTGTTTTGGATTCCTTCTCTCCCCTCTCTGTCAGTTCGCATCCCTTATCATTATAGGTCTGTTGCCCCTAGATGAAGAAAACGAGCGAATTTTCCCTTCTCCCTAAAGAAGCACCCCATGATTTAAAAAACTTTTTATAGTTTCGTCTGCATCTCCGCCCTGCCCCATCCCCTCTTACTTCAGGCCTCTACCTAGCTGAAGAAAGCGTGTTATAACAGTTCTATTTGCAGAGAGCTCTATACAAATATCGGTTTGGATATTTCACATTCAATTGGACTGGATTCGATTACAAATCTCTTCCCCACCCCCCTCACATCCTCCCCTCTTCTTTTATTGCAAACCAGCCTGCCTGAAGCAAATGAGTTACCGTTTCCTTCTCTCTGATTTGCAAGCATTCTGTGTAACTCAAAGGCTTACCAATGGCTGTCATTTCATTTGCAGGGCAATCATTCGCCCCCGTCCAGCCCCGCCCCGCTACTTTTGCCTCAACTCGACCCAACTCCTCCTCCTCCTCCTCCTCGCCTTTCATGCCCGGTCCCTGCTGCGAAGGGCGGGGCGAGGCCGGCTGAGGGGGGCGGGCCCCGAGGAGCAGAGCAGACAGAGGGAGGCTTTTTGCACGGGCTGGCGAGGCGGCTCTTGTTTTCTCGCTCCGGGTTGCTCAGCTGTCCTGAGGCGGCCGCCGGCTGAGCCATGAGCGGGTCCGGGCTGCCGGGGAGCGGCGGCGGGTCGGGGTTACCTCCGCTGCCCAAAAGCCTGAGCGGGCTGCTGAATTCTTCCTCCAGCGGGGGCGGCCCGGGCGGAGCTGGGGGGCGCTGGCGGGACCTGGAGCGGCTCTATGCACAGAAATCCCGTATCCAGGACGAGCTGAGCCGTAGCGGAGGGGGAGGAGGGGGGCGAGGATCGCCGCGGCCGCCGAAGCCTCCCAACCTAGACGCCGCGTTGGCCCTGCTCCGAAAGGAGATGGTGAGTGCGCAGAGGGGCTGGCGGCGGCAGCCGCCGGGAGGGAGCTGCTCAAGGAGTTCCTCGATTTTGTGTGGATGTCTCTGTGTGTCCTTCCCCCCCCCCTCCTCCCTTTTGCATGTTCTTTATCTTCTGTATGTGTTACTTCGTAGAACTCCCACCCCCGCCCCGGAGCCAGATGTTAGTCCCAGGTCCTGATGACAAGTCTCTAGCTCCGTTCTAGTGTTCAGATCCTGACTCTGACCATGTGTGCCGCGAGTTTTCCTCCCTACCGACGACTTCTTCCCTCACGGCTGCTAACACGTGTGTGTATACGGGAGGGACAGGCTCTTGCCCGTCCCTGCTCCAGTGCGATGCACATAGCTGAAAACTTCCAAACTATGCACACTTACGTTTTGAAGGTGGACCTGTAAAATCCATTGCATAGCCATCTAAAAATGAAACCTGTAAAATAGTTCCTTCTGAGTAACTGCAATACTGCTCTCTTAAGTATCTCTTTTCTGGACAGGTTTGATCCCTAGTATCCCTTAATATAATATAAACTGAACACTGAAAATACACCACCATACTTAACTAATAGATGGAAGCCACTTCTAGTGGATGGGGAGCTGGGAAACTCTTGTGTCACAAGGGCACTTACAGATCCCCTGTGGATTTGATGCTCTGTTTAGCTTTGCAGCGTGTGAACATATGGAACTGCCTTAAGAGTGAGTCGGACCTTTGGTCCTTAGCTTCTTTGCACTGACTGGCAGCAGTTGTACCAAAGTTTCAGATGCAGACCTTTCCCAGTCATGCTTGGAGATGCCAGGATTGCCCCTGGTACTTTCTCCATGCAAAGCATGCGCTCTGCCACTGTGAATGTGAAATGCTGAGGAAAGCTTTGGCCTGACACACAAAACTAAGTGAACATGTTCTCCATCTTCTCATCTTGCCCCACCCCAGTTAACAATGCTGCTCTTGAGGTGCTGCTGCCAGTACTTTAGAACTAATGACTAAAAGTGTGAGATGTAAGCCAGGAAGTCATAATGGGTTCTACACACAATATAAATGCTAACTTGGCAAAGAGGCACCTTTTAACGTGGTGATTCTCTTTATTTAGCGGGGGGAGGGGAGTAACTGGCCCTATTCACCCCCAGCATAGTGACTGTTGCTGGTGTCTATCTTATGTTTCTTTTAGATTGTTAGCCCTTTGGGGACAGGGATCCATCTTATTTATTTATTATTTCTCTGTGTAAACCACCCTGAGCCATTTTTGGAAGTGCAGTATAGAAATTGAATGAATAAATAATAAATACTTTAGATTTCAATAAAATGCTGTTTCACCACATCACTACCACCCAAATCAAAATTCCTGTTTTCTAGCGGCGCCAGGAGTCAAAATCGACTTGATGGCACATGTTACCTTTAATAAGAGAGGAGCCTGGAAGCTATTTTAAGTGGAACTTAGTAATGTGGCCAGGGCATGGACACACTCAGTAAGAGTTCTTCCTTCGAAGAACAGATTTCAATATCCTGTGACAAACTGTTTTTAAAACCCTTGAGTTTCAAGAGTAGTTTACCATAAGACAGGCAGGGCTGCCGTTTTGGAAACATAATCCAGTGCCTTCTTGAGCATGTGGAAGTACTTGTGCTGCTGTTTGCATCTAGACTTATGGTGGTTTTCCAAGTTTTTATCCCAACAAACACCAGTTTGGGGATTGTGACTGAAACATTCCTCATGTGGTAGAAAGCAAAATATAGTTAAAAATGAAAATACTGTAACTCAGCAAGCCAAAAAAGACTTAACAGGCCCCGATAAGATCTGAAATATGCTTTCAAAATGCATTCTTTAATAGTCTTCCCCCTTCCTCCGTTAAAACCCACTTCTTTCCCTGTCCTCTAAGTTTTCTTTTAAAATAAGTAAGATTTTAAAGCTTAAAGGATGTGGTTTACTCTGAGTTCCTCTAGAAATTTTGTTTTAGCTGAAACTCATATTTCATTCTGTTCTCCTTTAGTGTTCATAGTTGCAGATTGTACGACAGACACACACAATTGATCCTCAGCATCTGGTTTATAAATGTGTTTTGTTCTGCTTCAGAAAGTGGAACTTGGCTGTAGCAGGCTGTTTCTTTCCCACCCTCACTTTGGTTTCTCTCCTGAAATGTGGGTTAATTGGCTTGATGGGCTTTCTGCTTCATCCATGATGGTGCTTTGGATTGTATACCAGACTGCTTATGCCAGTGAATTTACATAGGTTATAATTTTGAGTAATAGAGCTACTTTTCTAGACTGAAAAGATAATTAGTCATAGAAATACTGCCAGATGAGAGAAGAAACGTATGCAGAATGGCTAAACTCATTTTAAAAACCAAATATGGCTTTTAATGTCTTAAACTATATTTAATTAACAATGAGTTTTTTTCATTGCCCCCCAAAAGCTTTTAAAAATTCCATAGTCTAAAGGGTTTTTGTATTTGAAGTAGGACTCTTCAGTACACATGTCTTTAACAAGGGAGAGAATGAGGTTTAAAACTAAACAAGCTATTTTGCCCTCAGTAAAATAAGGCTTAATTATTAGGTACTGAACATCTTTGTTTTTCATCTGTGACATGAAATTCTTAAAGGCAACAGTGATTTATGCCTGTCTGGCACACACCCCTGCTTAAATACTCTGGAGATGTCTTTTTGTCCTTTTCTTCTGGAGGAAGGAAGTTGTAATGACTGATAAGCGTCCTTAGAATTAGGCTGTCAGAGCTCATGAATATGCACAGCATGTGATCACTCTAAACCTGGCTATTTCAAGATGTGCTCTTTACAGTATATTTCTCTTTACAGTATCTAGTGGGATAGTAGGGATGTGCAGAACATTTTGAGCTCGAAACTTTCAGATTCTAAACAGGCTGGTTCTGTTTTGAGCTGAGTTGGAACATTCCAAGTGTTCCAGGCATCGTTTTGGAGGCACGTTTTCCCATTGCTGACTGGTTTTGGCACTGGCTTGCAATCTCCATGCTGCTTCTCGTACAGATCAACTTGATTTGTATGATAACAAGCCAACCAATAGGTAAGGAGATCACAAGCCAATCAGAAGCCAGTGCCTAACCAGTCTGCAAGGGGAAAACAGCCCTCCAAAATGGCGCTCGAAACTTTCTGAGCTCATTCTGTCGGAACAACCAGTTTGACTGGTGGTTCCGACATAATGTTCTGGACATTTGCATTCTATTCTGAGCTCGGTATGGACACAAATCCCATTGTGTGCATCTCTATAAAATAGTGCTGCCAACCTGTGTGTGGTATAGTCTAGATCAGGCCTGCTCAACTTAGGCCCCCCAGCTGTTTTTGGACTACAACTCCCATAATTCCCAGCCACTGTAGCCAATAGCTAGGGATTATGGGAGTTGTAGGCCAATATCTGCAGGAGGGCCGAAGTTGAGCAGGCCTGGTCTAGATCCTGTACAACATAGGCTGGGGTTCCCAGCATGTGGTACTCCAGCTGTTGATGAACTACAACTCCCATTATTCCCAGCTATAATTATTGTTGCTGGGGATGATGATCAACATCTGGAGGATCCTTGGCAGGCACATAGCTATAATTGAGCAAAAGGGTTCAAAGAACACGGGCCCCCAGCTCCTAAGGGCCCTCCAGCTCCATCCCTCCCTATTTTCTTCATTATCTCCCTCACTCTGGGGGGCCGCCAGAGAGAGAGATGAACACGGGCCCCCTCTTCCCTAGCTACACCCCTGATTCCCCTGGTCTAGATTCTAGGATATGATGTACTTTGCTCTTCCAGCAGGACATCAGAATAATATCACTTTAAAACAGTGAGAATGTAGTAAACACTCCTAGCAACCATGGGAACACTGCCAACACACACCCTTAATGATGTGGCATGCCAACAATATGTTTGCATTAGCAATGCATGGAAGAAACCAGTCTGCTCATAGATTGATGATGGGAAGGTAGAACAGGCCTTGACAAATTTTCTTTGGCTAGGAGCTAGACTGTTCTGTGTTGCATGCAGGGGTGCATGGGGACTTACTGCTCATCCCTAGCAATGCCCTCTGCATTATGGGGCAGTAGCCTCCCCCAGCTTCCTCTTCCTGGTTGCATCCATCTGGCTGAGCCATGTGAAGGACTGATATGACTAGGAGGAGGAGTGAGCAAGCAAAATGGGGGTGGATTGCACCCCCTTCCTTGGGTTGGGTTGGTCTGTTGAATGCCTGAGCATCTAGAGACCACCAGGAAGAGGAGGGAGCAACCTGCTCCTGACTTGCTTGCTCACTCCTGGTCACATCCATCCATCACCTGGCTCAGAAGCCACATTTAAATTTCCAGGCATGCCACAGAGGAGTGCTCCAACCACACAGATAGCAAACCCATGTCATGGGACATTTGCAATCCCCCTGGAGCCCAGGCCATGGGACCAGCTATATAAACAGGACTGAGGGAGATGAAATTCATAGCTCTGAGGAGTGATTATTATTTCTGGCTCCTGCCTTCTATACCAGCAGATCTTGTTATCCATCTCTCCCCTCTCCAGTTCATCTAGTCCAGTTCTGTGATTTATCACACCAGAAATATCTGGGTGGGTGATGAACTATTTGAAGCCCGTCTCCTTACCTTGTTCTGCAGCTCAAGTGGCCAAAAGGTGCAGAAGTTTGCAGGTGAGCAATCTGAGTGCAGGTGAGGTGGGGTGATGGAGAATCTTCAGGCACCTCTCGCAGTGAGAGTGCCATTCTGAGGACGGCTGAAGTGAGTTATTGAATGTGCCAGAGGAAGGATACATATCTGCTAATCCCCATTCACACCAAAGGTTCTTGTGTCTATATTTGTTGAACTGCCTTGAAAGAGCCAAAGGAGATACAGGGCCAGTAAGGAATACTAGTCTGCAGCTGCAATAGAGTTGCTGTATCCAGATAATTTGCTCGTGGTAATGAGCGAGTGATTGAGAGAGTGGTGCCACCTGGGTATTCTTTCATTTCACTTCCCTTTTGACCATAGATCTTATGGCAACATACAATTTTATTTATTTATTTATTTATTTATTTATTTATATGCTGCCCAAAACTTACATCTCTGGGAGGCTTACAACAAGATAAAAACAACATTAAAACATTAGTTAAAAACAAAAACAAGAAATTTAAAACACAACAATTTAAAATTTTAAAACAATATTCTAAAACAACATTAAAAGCAATCAGAACAGTATCAGTTAAAAGCCTGGATGAACAGATGTGTCTTTAAAAAAATTGTCAGAGATGGGGAGGCTCTTATTTCACTAGGGAGCGCATTCCAAAGCCTTGGGGCAGCAATGGAGAAGGACCGTCCCTGAGTAGCCACCAGACGAGCCGGTGGCAAATGCAGACGGACCTCTCCTGATGATCTCAGTGGGCGGTGGGGTTCATAACGAAGAAGACGTTCTCTTAAACACTCAGGGCCCAAGCTGTTTAGGGCTTTATAGGTTATAACTAACACCTTGTATTTTGCCTGGAAGCATATCGGCAGCCAGTGTAACTCCTTCAATACAGGAGTAATATGGTCTAGATGTCCCAGAGACCAGCCTGGCTGCCGCATTCTGAACCAACTGTAGTTTCCAGACTACGTACAAGGGCAGCCCCACATAGAGCACATTACAGCAATCCAGTCTGGAGGTTACCAGCAGATGTACCACTGTTTTTAGGTCATCTATCTCAAGAAACGGATGCAGCTGATGTATCAGCCAAAGCTGATAGAAGGCACCTTTGGCCACTGCCTCAACCTGGGACACCAGGGAGAGCCTTGGATTCAGAAGCACCCCCAGGTGGCGTACCTGTTCCTTCTGGGGAAGTGTGACCCCATCCAGAATAGGCACATCAAAATCGTCTCCTGAGTTTCGACCCCACACAATGAGTACCTCCGTCTTATCTGGATTCAGTCTCAGTTTGTTATCCCTCATCCAGCCCATTACTGACTCCAGGCAGGCATTTATAGAGGTTATGCGTTCTCCCGATGATGCTGACATGGAGAAATAGATTTGGATGTCATCAGCATACTGATAACACCCTGCACCAAATCTCCTGATGATCTTTCCCAGGGGTTTCATGTAGATGTTAAACAACATTGGAGACAATACGGAGCCCTGAGGCACACCATACAAAAGTTCAGATTTTGAAGAACAGCAGTCTCCAAGGGACACCATCTGGAACTTGCCTGAGAGGTAGGAGCGGAACCACTGCAGAGCAGTGCCTTTCACTCCCAACCCCCTCAGACGCTCCAGACGGATACTATGGTTGATAGTATCAAAAGCCACTGGGAGGTCCAAAAGGACCAACAGAGTCACACTTCCTCTGTCAGTTGCCAGTTGGAGATCATCTATCAGGCCAACCAAGGCAGTCTCCACCTTGGCAGTCTCCACCATAGCCAGTGTGGCAGTCTCCACCATAGCCAGTCCGGAAGCCAGTTTGAAATGGGTCTAGATAATCCTTTTCCTCCAAGATTGTCTGGAGCTGGGAGGCCACCACCCTCTCAATTACCTTGCCCAGCCATGGAAGGTTGGAGACAGGCCTGTAGTTACTCATCTCTGAGGGATCCAAGGTAGGCTTCTTCAGAAGCAGTCTAATAATTGCCTCCTTAAGACTAGAAGGCATCCTACCTTCCCTCAGAGACACATTTATAATCTCTGCTAGGCCTTCTACAATACAACAACCCCCCTGCCAGATAGTATAAGCCATGTCAGGCAAGGGTCAAGAGGACAGGTGGTGGGCCGCACCGTTCCAATCAGCTTGTCCACATCCTCAGGAGTCACAAACTGAGGGTTTGTTAAACCAATAGTGGTTTAAAATAAAACCCCTTTTTAAACAGTTTGCAGTAAAATGGCAGCAAAAACAAAATTATCAGTCCTGCTGAGCAGTCACAAAAAGCTTGGTTGAACATAAAGGTAGTTACCACCAGACATCTAAGGACCATCTGAATGGATGGTCCTTACCCAGAAGAAGGAATATGGGGAGGGAGTTCTGTAAGTGAAGTGCTACAACCAAAACAATCTATTAAATGCACCTTTTTAAGGAGGCTTTTTAATGTTCCATTATTGTTTTGTTATATCTGGTAGGTTCTTTAGCTTCTTTAGCTTTTTGTAATTTTCAGTTTTAATTTGAACCTAATAATTGTGGTTTTTAACCTTTAAAAAAGTTAGTTAATTTTATTACTTTTATTATATCTGTGTCTAGCTTATTGTTGTGAGCCACCCTGAGCAGTAGTACACTGGAGGGGTGGGGTATAAATATTCTAAACAAAGAAACAAACAAATATTCCTGGTAGTCCCCACCTTGCCTCTGAAGGTGATGCCCCCAATGACCACGTTTCAAAAGGCACTTGTTGGAGATACTGTGTAGTCCATTGAGACAACACTCACCCATCCCCTGTCGGGAGTTGCAGTGGAACTCCCATCATGCTCCACATGTGCAGGTGCTGGTTTTTGCAAGGCAAAGCAGGTAATGAAGTTCAGCCAAAGTTAGAAGTAGGGTGTCTGGTGTTCTCCAACGAAGGTCTTTACTTCCTGTTGCCTTCATCAGTGTATTGTGGGAGATTACCTGCATGTGTGGTTCATGGTCAACAAGGGCCTCCCCACAGAGCATGCTTGCCCTTTGCCTGTCCTGGATGGAGAGACTGCCATTAGTTGTTAGGGGAAGAAGGGCTGTTCAGCCAATATACAGTTTCAGTATATTTCAAGGAATGGGAAGGAACATGAAAGAGATTTGCAGCAGGCCTACTTTGAAGCATGGAATTTCCCTGCCTTGTTCCGCTGTGTCAGGTGCTTTGTCCTGCATCCAGAGTTGGAGGAGCAGAGTTGAGATTCCTGTTTGTTTCTGTCTTGAGTCCTGAGGCATTATGACGGAAAGGTTTCTGAGGAAAGGAGTGTTAACGCTAGTTGGAAGTACATGTTATTTGAAGGACATATTGGCTGCTGTTTGGGCACATTCCTTTTTTGTGCCAAATGCTTTCTCACGTAGGGATGTTTTCAGAATTTCTCTCTGCTAAGGGTGTTGAGGTTCCACTTTACTGGATATGTTTACCGGAGAAGAACTCAGAATGTTAGAATCTATTATTTTCCCAAAGGTACATTTATTTAATATTCTGTCACCTTTCCTTAGAAAAATAGCAAAAGTTAATTAAAATGAAAAGAGATTCACCAAGAGGCAGTCAAGATTATTTGTTTAATAGTTTTAAATTGTTTTATATGAGCATTTTAAAAAACCTATACTTCTAATAAGCTAGGAATAGTGTATTTTTATTTCCTAGTTTTTCACATAAGCTCAAAGGGTAGGGGATTTTGTCTGTTTAATTACAATGGTCAGGCACATGTGGGAAATCCTTCTTTGACATTCCAAAATCTGGAAATCAAATCAGTCAGAACCCAAGGGATATTTAAATGTTAGAGCAATAGCAGGGTTCTGCTCATCCCTACTCCCACCCAAGTCCCCACTTCTGTTATGTATGTTCACTAGGCATGGGACCAGAGTGGTGGCATGCCATTCACTGTGCCCTTTTATCTGAGAGATGCACTTCTTGGTGGAGGCTTACATACTGGTGGTGGTGGGGTTGCCCTGATTGGCTGAGTAGTTGGAATTCTTTGCTCTGTGAAAAATATTAGTTAGAGTGAGAAGAGTTGGAGAGGACAGTGATTTCAGGACTCTCCATTAACTTTGGGAATGGTTTAGCTTGGACAACCTCTTTTTGTCAGTGTACTGTTACTGTTGCTTTGTCCTGAATCATTCTATGCAATCATCTCATACCCCCTGTGGAGAATCTGGGGTGCAGAACCCTGGTTGTTAAAGCCTCTACACCCTGTGATTCCTCCTGAAAGAGTTTTTGTTGCTACCACATAGGTTGGCCATATGTGCTACCCTGAACCCGGAACGTGCTACTGGGAACATGCCAACAGTGACTGGGAGTTGCAGGACGAAATCAGGGAGGCGTCAAGGAGAGGCAGGGCTGTAATTATGGGTGATTTCAACTACCCACACATAGACTGGGTAAATTCACATTCGAGTCAGGACAAAGAGGTCAAATTTCTAGATACGCTAAATGACTGTGCCCTAGAACAGTTGGTCATGGAACTGACGAGAGAGAAGGTGACCTGGGATCTAATTCTGAGTGACACCCAGGACCTGGTGTGTGATGTCAGTGTCATTGACCCTTTAGGGAACAGTGACCACAGTGCCATCAAATTCAGCATACATGCGGGGAGAGAATCACCAAGGATGTCTAACACAGACATTTTGAATTTCAGAAGAGGAAACTTCTCCAAAATGAGGAGTATGGTGAAAAGAAAGCTGAGGGGGAAACTCAGGAGAGTCACTTCGCTCCAGAATGCATGGAGTTTACTCAAAACCACAATACTAGAAGCCCAGTTAGATTGTATACCCAAAAGGAGGAAAGGTACCACTAAGTCCAGGAGGATGCCAGCATGGCTTACGGGTACTGTCAAAGAAGCCATAAAAGGGAAGAAGACTTCCTTCCAAAATTGGAAGGCCTGTCCAAACGAAGAGAACAGAAAGGAACACAAACTCTGGCAAAAGAAATGCAAGGTGACAGTAAGGGAGGCAAAAAGAGAGTTTGAGGAACATTTAGTCAAAAGTATCAAGGGGAATAACAAAAACTTCTTTAAGTACATCAGAAGCAGGAAACCTGCCAGGGAGGCAGTTGGACCATTAGACAATGAGGGAGTGAAAGGGACTATTAAGGAGGATATGGAGGTTGCAGAGAAGCTGAATGAGTTCTTTGCATCTGTTTTCACGGCAGAGGATACTGAGCATATACCTGTTCCTGAACCAGGCTTCTTAGGGATGGAGGCTAGAGAGCTGAGTAAGATAGAAGTGACAAGGGATGATGTTCTAAACTGTCTGGAAAACTGAAAGCTAACAAATCACCAGGGCCGGATGGCATCCATCCAAGAGTCCTCAAAGAATTCAAATGTGAAATTGCCGACCTCCTTGCTATTTAACTTATCCCTGAAATCGGGCTCTGTACCAGAGGACTGGAGAGTAGCAAATGTAACACCGATTTTCAAAAAGGGATCCAGGGGCAATCTGGGAAATTACAGACCAGTTAGCCTAACATCTGTTCCAGGCAAATTGATGGAAAGCATCCTCAAGGTTAAATTGTAAATCACCTAGAAGAACAGGCCCTGCTGGGAGAGAACCAGCATGGCTTCTGCAAAGGTAAATCTTGCTTCACCAACCTTTTGGACTTCTTTGAGAGTGTCAACGAGTGTGTGGATCAAGGTGATCCAGTTGACATAGTCTACCTGGACTTCCAAAAAGCTTTTGACAAAGTTCCTCATCAAAGACTCCTGAGGAAACTTAACTGTCATGGGATAAAGGGACAAGTACATGTGTGGATTGCTAATTGGTTGAAAGACAGGAAACAGAGGGTAGGTATAAATGGAGAGTTTTCCCAATGGAGGGAAATAAGAAGTGGGTTCCCCCAGGGATCTGTACTGGGACCGGTGCTTTTCTAGAAGCAGGAGTAAGCAGCGAGGTGGCCAAATTTGCAGATGATACCAAACTCTTCCGGGTAGTGAAATCCAAAACAGATTGTGAGCAGCTCCAAAAGGATCTCTCCAAACTGGGGGAGCAGGCGACAAAATGGCAAATGCGGTTCATTGTTAGCAAGTGTAAAGTGATGCATATTGGGACAAAAAAACCCAACCTCAAGTATATGCTGATGGGATCTGAGCTGTTGGTGACGGACCAGGAGAGGGATCTTGGGGTTGTGGTGGACAGCTCGTTGAAAGTGTCGACTCAATGTGCGGCAGCTGTGAAAAAGGCAAATTCCATGCTAGGGATAATTAGAAAGGGGATTGAAAATAAAAGGGCTAACATTATAATGCCCTTATACAAAACTATGGTGCGACCACACTTGGAGTACTGCGTACAATTCTGGTCACCTCATCTTAAAAAGGACATTGTTGAACTGGAGAAGGTACAGAAGAGGGCAACCAAGATGATCAGGGGCCTAGAGCACCTTTCTTATAAGGCAAGACTACAACACCTGGGGCTTTTTAGTTTAGAAAAAAGACGACTGCGGGTAGACATGATAGAGGTCTATAAAGTCATGCATGGTGTGGAGAAAGTGGAGAGAGAGAGAGATTCTTTTCCCTCTCACACAACACTAGAACCAGGGGTCACTCGATGAAATTGATTGCCAGGAGGTCTAGGACCAACAAACGGAAGTACTTTTTCATACAACGCGTGATCCACTTGTGGAACTCTCTGCCACAGGATGTGGTGACGGCCAACAACCTGGATGGCTTTAAGAGGGGTTTGGATGACTTCATGGAGGAGAGGTCTATCAATGGCTACTAGTCGGAGGGCTGTGGGCCACCTCCAGCCTCAAGGGCAGGGTGCCTCTGAGTACCAGTTGCAGGGGAGTAATGGCAGGAGAGAGGGCACGCCCTCAACTCCTGTCTGTGGCTACCAGCGGCATCTGGTGGGCCACTGTGCGAAACAGGACGCTGGACTAGATGGGCCTTGAGCCTGATCCAGCAGGGCTGTTCTTATGTAACCTTGCAAACCTGGGAATGTTCAGGCATACAAATATGGATATTCTTCAAAGCCCAAAGGAACCCAGCAATGGCAGGAGAGAGGGCATGCCATCACCTCTTGCCTGTGGGCTTCTCAGAGGTGTCTGGTGGCCCACTGTGTGAAACAGGATGCTGGAATAGATAGGCCTTTGGCCTGATCCAGCAAGGCTGTTATGTTCTTATTTATTTTTATTATTTATTTAACATTTGTCTACTGCCCAAAACGCAGTAAAGATCTCCTTGAGCTCTTAACTCCACCCCACCCCCCCACACAAATCCCAGGGACTTTGTATAACATGTAGCCAAAGTGGGCATCAGTAGGGTGAACATGATATCAAATCCCACACAATAGAGTATTTATAGTGTAAAAAAAATTTTTTTTAAGAAGTTTATTACAGTAAAATAAAAGAACAGAGTTCACAGGCAAATAGGAGAATACAAAAGAGCATCAAGCATTCCTTCCTACTTCCTGGTCTAGCTCTTGCCAGGAGGTCACAATTCTTGGTTCCGAAAAGGATGGATTCAGAATCTCAGGCCTAGAAACATGATTCTAGAAGTTATTTGTCCCTCACCGGGAGCAAAGGAATGAATCTTATATTTTATCTCTCAAAGAGAATGCTAAGCTCACCCCCACACACAAACCAGATTTTTGTTTGAAGTTCCCCATTATCTGGTTGTCTACCACCTCAGGTATATGAAAATCCTTCGCTAACAGGATTAAGTGTAGATGGAAAATACTCTTGAGTGTGGGGCAGAGGAAGAGTCAACCAGTCTTTAATCATTACAGCAACATGCAGACATATTGCAGACGAAAGGAGGAGAAGTATTCTTACACTTGCATCCAGGACTCTTGTCTGTCTATCTTATATACTGCCCTATTTAAAATCTCAGGGTGGTTTACACTTTAAACAAATGGCGACGAAAACCTAAAGATCATATAAAGCAGATTAAAATGGTCATAAATAAAACTTTAAAACATCATCTAGCTAATTAGGTATGAAAATATTAGGCCAGCAAGTATGTGTTTGCCTCGCCTCCGAGTGGAGTTTTAAAACCACAACTGAATTAAGATTCACACAGTAGGTCTAAAGGAAGCCTTTTCTCCTCACCCTCCATGTTGCCTATTTTTGCCAGTGTGCTATTTTCAAACTCTGCTGACCAAAGGGGACTTAACTGATATCCATCCTATACCCTGGTATACACCTCTGATCAGCATAAATGGAGTATAGGAAGGCACTGTAAATGTGTCTCTTTAAATCTGCAACTGTAGATTAGTTTTAGCAGCACTAGTAGTAAAGATAGCAGTGCTATATTTATGGGATCTAAAAGCCTAGCTGCTGTGGTGTCTGTTAAGTGTTGAGATTATATCTCAAAGATAGGGAACTAATTAGATGGGAGGATCACACTTCTGCCATAAATATTTTATGGCTGAGGTGTCTTTTGGATGGGAACTGAAATTGCATGCTCCCTTGAGAACTTCCTTGATACCTAAAGGTAAAGTTGTGCCATCAGGTCGGTGTTGACTCCTGGCGATCACAGACCTCTGGGGTTGTCTTTGGTAGAATACAGGAGGGGCTTACCATTGCCATCTCCCACGCAGTGTGAGATGATGCCTTTCAGCATCTTCCTATATTGCTGCTGCCCGATACAGATGTTTCCCATAGTCTGGGGAACCTACCAGTGGGGGATTCGAACTGGCAGCCTCTTGCTCGCTAGGCAGGTTACTTCCCCACTGCACCTAGCCTCCATATTTTCCTTGCTCCTCCTACACCTACTTCTTCGCTCTCCCCCCTCCCCCTTTTGTTTTTCGCTTGTCAAATTCTGCTGTAGCCGAACACTTCTCCTTAAAATGCCTGTGAGGAGTAACTAGGACAGAGCTATTGTGATAGCTGACTGCTTTCTGCAGGAAGCAGCTTTTTCTAAGGGCTCTTTAAGGGGCAAACGAGGCATGATCTAGGTCAGAATTTTTGCTGGTTTCCTATAGGGTGATGGAGTCTGTGGAATTTAAAGTGCAGCATGGATGGGATGTGGAATGGTGTTCTTTTCTCTCCCTTGAAGCTGCTTATCCTCAGCTGCTGCTTTCCTAATTGGGCTTCAGAGTCAGAAGTAGCCCCCACCAGGGAAAAAATGGCTGGGGGGAGGGAAAGCACTCCCCTCTTGTCAGTCCGCACCACATTTCAAATTGCACCTGTCCCCTCCCCACTTCATAGGAAATCTTTGACCTGATTCTGATGCAGGTCTGTCCCCACCCAGAGGTAAAGTAAAGGTAAAGTTGTGCTGTTGAGTTGGTGTTGACTCCTGGCACCAACAAAGCCCTGTGGTTGTCTTTGGTAGAATACAGGAGGGGTTTTACCATTGCTTGCTCTCACACAGTGTGGCCTTTCAGCATCTTCCTATATTGCTGCTGCCCGATATCATTGTTTCTGGGAAACATACCAGCGGGGATTCAAACCGGCAACCTCTTACTCCCTAGGCAAGTTACTTCCCCACTTTGCCATTAGGTGGCGTTACACCTAGATAGTTTTGGAGCTTGGACCTAAAAGCCTTTGAAGCCCCCCCCCAAGTTAAACATCATCACCTGTACTCCCCCCCCCCAAGGCCCTTAACATTTCCCCATCCAACATATTTTTTTCTCCACTCCCCACTCTGTCTCTCAAGCACTCGGCACAGGTCATAATCACCCTCAACTGCCCAGCGCAGTCCGGGCCAGTGGCAACAACCCCACCCAGGACAGACTAAAGAGGATTTTGGGGGCCCCATGGGGAGTGGAGACCCTGGACGTTGGCCCCAAAGTCCAGGGGTAAGAGCACCACTGCCCCCACCATGTCTGGTTCCCCCATTGTGAGCCCTTTTGGGACAAGGAACCATTGTTTATTTTTCTGTGTAAAGTGCTTTGTGAACTTATTTTGTTGAAAAGCAGCATATGAATATTTTAATAATGATTAAAGCAAAGCATCAGCTGATGATTACATAGATCTTTTGCTATGAAAGAGGGCATGGTACCATGACCCAAGCATCAGGAATGTGTTGCCACACTACATCCTGTGTAAGGCAGCTTTTTTCTTGTTCGTCCAGTAGGGTGGACTCTCTCAAGTAATGTAACTATCCTGTTGTATTGTGTAATTGTCGGGTGCAATGCTGATCTTGTGGGTTAAATCCACTGGAGCTGGAGAGGGGAGAAATGTGCAAGAGCCAGTTTCTTAGAAATAAATACTAATGTGTGTGTTTTTCCCCTCTTCTATAAGGTTGGCCTCCGGCAGCTAGATATGTCATTACTGTGTCAGCTCTACTCTCTTTATGAATCTATTCAGGAATATAAAGGTGCCTGCCAAGCTGTATCAAGTGCGGACTGTGCATATGCCCTGGAAAATGGATTTTTTGATGAAGAGGAGGAATATTTCTAAGGATACAGTGTCAATCCCAACAGCAGTGTGTGGATGGGGCTTGTATTTGTGAGATCATCGGTGTCTAAATGGAACTCTTAAGTACATCCTCGCCTTGTGCTGGAAGAAAGACGCTCTGCTACTGTGCAACCCATTTACTTCTGGCATGCTGTCAACACACGTTATACATTGTGCGAGTTCTACTTCAGGGAAGCAACGTGCGACAACCTTTGAAGAGTCCTCAAGCACGTTTGGCAGGACATGTCAGTATAATTTGTGCACTGGGTGTTTCTAACTTGCACATGTTGGCAAATAACTTTCTATATCCATAGCTTGGATCATGCAAGAAAGCAATTACATCCTGAGTATTCTGAAGTGTAAAATGGTAGTTAATATAACTCTATGGAGTTCATGCATTTTAATACATCATGAATCACCTTTGAAATTGTTCATCGTCTTTTTTTTTTTATGACATTAAAAACGGAGATCTGTAGGATTCTTGTATCTCAGTCCCAGTAATGGACTCTGGAACATCTTGAATTTACTCTAATAGCCTCTTTATCATATTTTGAGTTCCAAAATTTACATTTTAAGTGAAAATAGACTTTCCCTCCATTGATACAGTTCTTTCCCTTTACCACCATATGTCAAAATGAGTCTTGTTTAAACCAGTATAATCTAAACTTGTTTTGTAAAAGTTTGTATTTCTTACTCAAATACAGTAAAAGCAAGTTGGCAGTCTGCCTCATATTGTGTAGCTTGCAGCAGCACAAGCTCACACAAATATAATTTAGTTACTTGGCATACAACGGGTAGTAACATGAAATGTCATACGGACTGAAACAGCAATATTTTATACTCATTAACATGCTTGGAAGGTAAGCTGTGAACTTGTTATAAATCTTTGAAGAATTGACGTTCTTTACAAAGAATTTGTAGAGTATTGTATGCAGCCTTGTTTTTATACTACCATAATAGAAAGCAAACTTCTAGTATAATTTATTAAACTTTTTAAGATTAACTTATTCTTACATTGGGGTCTCTGTGTATACATTAGTGTTTGGAATCAGCAAAGGGCTATAGCCTGCCTTACCCAAGGACCAACTCGCCTTACTGGATTTTCCATTTAGGAATTTGCAGAATAACTATGTGTAGGGTAGGAAACCTATACGTAGTGTGTAGATAATCCTACACACTAGTTTCATGCTATGTATAGATGTGGTGAGAAGCTGATTGGCTGTGGCTATACACACCTGTGTATAGATGTGGTGGAAAGCATATGTGCACAAATGTACACATGTAGGAGGAAAGTGTCTTCCCTGAAAGGATTTGGTACATGGATAACTAATTCTCTGAATTTCAGTATCAAAAAACCACTGGAATGTTTTATTTTGGGGAATTCCGATAAATCCATGTTCTGCTTTAAAAAAAAAAAAGGCTTTTCTGAAGCTGGACAATTCAACAGCTTTTTCTAAACTTGTTTTACACATATTCCAAACTAAATCTAATTTGTGTACCCCTGAGTCTTGCTATGTTGCCTCATAGTGACTGTGTGTGTGTTCATGTTCCTGGGAGGGATGAGTGAAGTACACTGGGAGGTATACTCCCAGTAGGGTCACCCAAAGTGCAAAGGTCATCCCAGCTACCCAGCTGGGGTAAGCAAGCAGGCACCTATATTGGGCAGCAGTGATATAGGAAGGACAGTCTCTTTGTCACAATGACAAAGGCATCATTTCATACTGCGCAGAAGAAAGCAATGGTAAACCACTCCCGTATTTTACCAAGAAAACCACATGGATAGACAAGATAGAATGACTGTCGATGTAGTGTCTGATGATGGGCTCCTCAGGTTGGATGGTACTCAACATGCTACTGAGGAAGTGATCTTGAGAATGTACCCACTATTTTCAAGGAGAACACCAGGAACCACTTTGATGTTCTGATTAATAGTGAACCAGAGGAACTGTGGAATGAAATCAAAGAAGTTAAGGACGAATGTGAAAATAGACTGCCAAAGACCAAAAAACAGAAGAAAGCAAAAAGGATGTCAGAACAGGTGGTGGAAATTGCCAAGAAGAGGAGAAAAGCCAAAATAAAGAAAGAAAGACCTTATGAAGGAACTTATGGGGAATTTCAGAAAGCTGTTAGAAGAGACAAGGAGCAGTACTACAATGACATCTGTAAAGACCTTGAGGATGGAATAGACACGGAAAACAAGGAAAAGTTTTCCAAAAGATCTCTGAACTCAGGAGGTTCCAACCTCTAATTGGTTTAAGGGATGCCAAAGGACAGATAGTAACTGATTCAGAGAAGATCAAACAGAGTTGGAAGTATACTGAAAATCTGTACAGTAGGGACGTCAACATCCAAGATACTCTAGAAGATATTCCCAACTTGCAAGAACCTCTGGTACAGGAAGATGAAGTTGGATCAGCTACTCTGGTCAAGTAGGAAGGCTACAGGAATTAAAGAAATAGCTACAGAAATGTGGCAGGCAACAGAAGAAGTATCAGGCAAGGCTCTAACCAAACTATGCCAGCAAATTTGGAGAATGACACAGTGGCCAACAGAATGGTCAGTCTACATACCCATACCAAGGAAAGGAGATTTAACTGATTGTGCAAACCATTGCACAATATCCTTAATTTTACATGCTACCAAAATAATCCTCAGGATCATCCAACACAGATTAGGGCCCTACATGGAAAGGAAAATGCCGGATGTTCTAGCTGGTTTCAGAAAAGGCCGAGGAACAAGAGACATTATTGCTGATGCACACTGGACAATTGAGAAAGCCAAAGAATACCAAAAAAGTCAATATGTGCTTTGACTACAGAAAAGCCTTTGATTGCATTGACCATGTCAAATTGTGAAATATTCTTAGGAAAATGCAAACATAACTTGTCCCCTTAGCTAAGCAGGTAGCACCCTGGTTGCATATGAATGGGAAACTAGAAGTGTGAGCACTGTAAGATATTCCCCTCAGGATGCAGCCACCACAGTGGGAAGAGCAGAAGGTTTCAAGTTCCCTCCCTGACTTCTCCAAGATAGGGCTGAGAGAGATTCCTGCCTGCAATCTTGAAGAAGCTGCTGCCAGTCTGTGAAGACAATACTGAGCTAGATAGACCAATGGTCTGACTCAGTATATGGCAGCTTCCTATATTCCTATCTCATTGTTCTGAGAAACCTGTACACAGGACAGGAAGCCATAGTCCAGACGGAACATGGTGAAACAGACTGGTTCCAGATTGGCAAAGGAATAAGGCAAGGCTGTATACATTCTACTTTATTCAACTTATATACTGAACATATACTGAGAGAAGCTGGATTGGAAGATGAGCGTAGTTTTAAAGTTGGAAGAAGAAACACCAATAACCAGTGCTATGCTGATGACACTACTCTGATAGCTGAAAATGCAGAGCTGTAAGCTCTAGTAATGAAAGTCAAGGAGCACAGTGCAAAAAATGGGGCTATGACTAAACGTAAAGAAGATTAAGCTAATGACAATGGGTACAGCAACCAGCCTCAGAATTGACAATGAAAACATTGAAGTGGTAGATAGCTTCTGCCTCTTAGGATCAACCATCAACAGTCAAGGATCCAGCAGTCAAGAAATATGCTGCAGACTTGGACTTGGTAGGGTTGCAATGAAGGCCTTAGAAAGGATATTTAGATGCTGTGACGTGTCTATACCTACAAAGATTAGAATCATTTGAACAATGGTTTTTCCTGTGACACTCTGGATGTGAAAGCTGGACTCTGAAGAAGCAGGGTAGAAAAAGTATTGACACTTTTGAACTTTGGTGCTGGAGAAGACTTTTGAGGATACCATGGACAGCCAGGAAAACAAACAAATGGATCATAGAACAAATCAATGTAGAACTCTGACTTGAGGCACAAATGACCAGGTTCATACTTCAGACACCTTATGTGAAAACCCAGCTCCCTTGAGAAGTCCATAATGCTGGGGAAAGTTGAAGAGGACAGCTGGATGGATGGATGGACTCGATTATGACAGCAATGAATGCACCACTGAGAGACCTTAAAGGCCGAGTTGAAGACAGATCATCCTGGAGAGAATCTATCTATGTGGTTGCTAAGGGTCGACACCGAATTGACAGCACTTAATCAGTCAATCAATGCTTCACCAAAGTGTTCTTTTGGAAGTAATTTCTACACATTTCTCTTTGTCTTACCTCTTTGATGTGCATAATAATCCTTCCCCATAGCCCATAATGTTGTTTCCATCATCCAGCTAACCAATTTAACAGGATCGCTCAGTTAAATCCATGTGTAAAGCAAGTTTAAGAGATACCCATATTGTCCTAGTTGGAGCCAAAGAGATCTGTTTCACAAATGGAAATCAGTCCCATCTGTACTGCTTATTTTTAGCCTACTTTCCAGTAGGCTTATGAGATCACCTGGCTTTTTGTGTGTGTTTGTCCATATGTCCACCCCCGCATCAACTTTGCAACACCTGGACCTATTTGAACCAAATCGGGTATAGTTGTATGGATACCTCAACGGCATAGTTTGTGATGTCATTCACCCTGCTCCAAGATGTCGGATGTGTGAACTTTTGAGGCACCTGTGGGCTAACTTGTGAACTGCTTAACTGATTTGAACCAAATTTGCTACAGCTGTAGGGATACATAGGGATGCTCTAATGGCGTGGTGTGTGATGTCGTCCACTCCAGTTCAAGATGGCCACATAAACATCTGAGGTGCAAAAACGGGCTAATTTGTGGACTGCCTAACCCATTTTAACCAAATTGGGTACATTTGCATTGAGTGACACACAAGGACACCTAAGTGGAATAGTCTGTGGTGATGTCATCCACATCAATTCAAGATGGTGGATGTGTAAACTTTTGAGGCCCAAGTGTACTAACTTGTGAACAGTCTAACCAATTTGAACCAAACTTGCTACAGCTGTATGGGCACATAGGGATGTCCCAATGGTGTAGACTATGATGATGTCATCCACCCCGATCCAAGATGGTGAACATGTGAACTTTTGAGGCACAAGTGCACTAACTTGAGGACTGTCTAACTGATTTGAACCAAACTTGGTACAGTTGTAGTGAGTGACACACAGGGACACCTCAATGGTGTAGTTTGTAATGATGTCATCCACCCCGATCTAAGAAGGTGGACACATGAACATTTGAGGCACAAGAGATCTAACTTGTGGGCCTTGATTTGAACCAGATTTAGTCCAGTTGTAGAGACAGTGAAAGGAAAGTAGGCTGATAAGTTCTTACTAGAACAACTTGTGTCTTTTTGGCTGCAGTTCTTTGCATGACCTTCAGTGCTCTTCTAGATGGTCCCTCAACGTCCAAGAGAAGTATTTCTGGAATGCAAAGGGCTGCAGCTGGGATTTTCAATTTCTGCATACTGTAGGGTTTTGGAAGAATCCTGGTATGTGTACCAAGCAGTACATGCAATCCCAGCTTTCCTGTTGGTTCTTGACTTTCTTAAGGAAGTTATTCTGAATAATGTAAATTGAACCTCAGAGCAAGTTTTCATTTGGGGCATGCAGAGAAACTTTTGCTGACTGAGAAGGTTTGAAGGGTTAAATGCTAAAGGCTTGGCAAGGTTCACATCTGACACACATGAACTTTCCCTAAAGTTCAAAGATTTAATTCTGGATTTAATTTCCCTGTGTTGGCTTCCTACATCAATATCTTTAGTGAGCCACAATAACAAAGAAAATATTCGGGAATAGTATGACCAAAAGATCTTGTGTGGACTTCAGATTGGGATAAACGGTTAGATTGCTAGAGTCCAGAAGAGCTCAACTGCTCAGTAGTATAGGCTGCAGTTTGAGATAGACTTCTAAATTGAATGGCAATTAAGAACCTTCATCAGTTGCCACCTCCACCCTTCGATACTTTGTAATAGTTATAGCTTGGTATAATTTGAAGGTTTGAGATTTGACTATGACACAACAAGCAGTTGCTATAAGGTATTCCTTCTGTTTCAAAACCAAACAAAATCTTCTCCACTGCTTCAGTTGCATAATGCCTTTTAGAGGCATGGCTGAGCAACTCCAAAATTGTTTACTGTCCTGTATTGATTGCTTTTAATGGATGACATCTCCAGCATTCTTCTCCTAAGCCACATCGATGTAACAAACATGGCTTGCTGCTTATAAACTGTTTCACAATCAAGGCTGTCAGTACAGCACATGCTCTGCTCAATACAGGGTTAAAACTGAATCTATGAATCTCATATGAAAAGGCTGCTTTTCTTTGTGGAGAGAGAACTGGGGGGGGGGGACATCTTTGTCAGACACCATAGAGCATACTGTGCAGGGGCTAGGAAATGGCAAATTGCCATACATGTCATCCACTGATGCATTTGGGTAACCTTTCACTCCTCCTCAGTAATTATCTGAGCTCTATGGTTGGTGCAAGTCAGTACTATAGTTACAAACAGGATTCTAATTACCAGTCAACAGGGGCTATTGAAGTGCCAGTGCATCAGTGTTGTGTCCCAGAGTCAGAATAAGGCTGAGCTCGCACATGTGGGGGTGGGTGGGAAACTCTCCCCTTCTTTGCACAGCTGCCTGCGCTGCCTGAAGATCTGTTCCTATTCTCCATTTCTTAGAGAACACGGTTCTGCTCTTTAACTATCTGGGGAGGGGGGAGCAAGGCATGGCAGTTATGATAGAGGAGGTGGGGCAAGCGACAGCTGGAAAGAACACTAAAGCAGCAGCAGCATTTTTTCATGTGGATTCCAACCAGTACCTGCCTTCAAAAACTGTCATGGCTTCAGGTTGCAAGAGACCCCCTGTTTGGGAATACTTTTGAGTAACGCCTTTTACTAGGGTGGGGGTGGGTGGAGAATGTAGCAAATGTAAATAGTGGAACAAAGACATGCAATGCTGGTTGTCAGAATGAAGCAACATTATATTGATACCTTTTATGATTAGAGCAATGAATTCGTATGCACTTTTATATACAGTACGAAGTATCTAAAAGCATCTGATTCAAATCACTTATTTAAACAGGCCTTTTTCTTAATGATTTCAGCTGCTGAAGAATCTCCTGACTCTTGTTATAAGGAAACTCTGATCAGCAATAGTAGTAATAGGCTATTAACCTCAGAAGATTAATCTTAGTTACTGGATTTAATAAGGGTCTGGCTTAAATCCCTGGCTGGATAGAAACAAGGGGCCCATCTAGCCAGCATTCTGTTGTCAACAGTGGCCTGCCAGATAATTTTTGTTTGTTCTTTTCCTACAAGTCCAACAGTTCATGATATTTTAGGATTCCTTGAAGCAGCTGCAAGCAAGACGTGATTTTGATAACCATCTTGTTTGTACAGAGCATCTGCTAATTACAAGTTGTAGCCGATTTAAGCCACACTTCTCTTCCAGCCGCAAGGCCCTCTAGGTCCTGCCCACCATGTGCCTACCCACCATGTGGCTGTTTCCTAGCCTGTCAGTCAGAACAGGGTTCACATCCGGTTCACTCTTTAGGGTAAGGGAGGGCTGATTGCTACACAAGTATATTATAGCTGAGGGTTAAATGGATGGAGAGCTGCTGGACTCTAAAGCATGTAGGTACTTTGAGACCAATACGTCCTCTTTTACAATAAAAACCACACAAAGGTTACTTGGAGAACAAAACAGGACTGAAAACTGATAAACCCTTTCTAGAAACAAGCAATGATTATCAAGATGTCTAGTGGGTTTTTAAAAAAACATTCTTGCTATATCACGCAAAATGCAGTGTAATACTATAATACTATTTTATACTATTTAAAATAGCCTGGGTACAGTTCAATAACAGTATCCTTTTGAAATGCAATGTGAATATTAAAAAATAGAAATAGCCAAGTTGAGTGTGGTGTTGATTCTTTCATGACTTTTGATTAGCTCTTTCTCTTGCCTTTCCATCCTTGGTGCTTTCCCCAGCACCTCTTTCTCTCAACTGTTTCTCTCACCCATTTGCTTTTTTCCAGCCGCTCGCTCACGAACTCTCGTGAGAGCTGCCACGCATGGGATTAGCAATGGGTATGTCTTAGAGAAATCTATAGATAAGAATATAGATTTTAACAATTTAGATCTAGAAAACTGTTGCTATTGTTAAATGATCTGGAAACAGAAACTCTTACTTGGTCTACACCACATGCTCTAGTCGTGATCTGCTTCTAGAAGAGCCTGATCTATCTTGTGTCCACTCACTCACCCACTCCAAGCAGTCAGTAGGAACCAGCAACATTCCCTATAATGCAGGCTCCAGTTCAATTGAAGAAGCAAGCTCATAAACTTTTGAGACACTAGTATCTGTTTAGGAACTTCTCGAATTCTACAGGAACCTGTGTTATAGTAAGTGTCGCTGATTCTGTCTGTTCAGAAGATAGATCAAAATGAGTGAGCCAAACCACATGTGGAAGGGAAAGGTTAAAAAGAAATTCAATTCTCAAGGGTACTAACCAACATGAGCTGGAGGGGAAATTGTCCCTGAGCCCAAATAAGGCATTTTAACCCAATTGTTACACACAAGCTTAGCTACACATCTCCAAGAAGAAATAGTTTTGGCTGACTGATTATATGAGTCCAGCCAAACTAGGAAACTTTACCAGTATCATCTGGCTGAGTACGTATTAATAATATGGGTCTCTGGTTTTGCTCGAAATTAGAGTTCTCAATTAACTCCATCAAGGCCTTGATTTGGAGAGTCAGCCCTCTGTGGTTTGGTTCCTTAGAGATCTCCAGGCCCTGGTGTGTGACATCGGCAAGTAATGCAATGTGGAGGCAGTGGTGAAGATGCCATTTGCATCATGGAAGTCACAGAAATAAGTGACCTTCCATCACTGGGGTATGACAGGGCCTGAAGACTGGACCCAGTCCAGAATGCAGAGGAGTTTTCTAGATGTCCCAATGGCATCTGGGAAATCAATTGGCTTATTTGGAATTATTTCTAGAGTGGAGGAGGAGGGAGTTAGTTGGGTATTCACCAAACCCAGTTTTAAATGTCTAGATCCCTGCAGAGGCTATAAACAGGATAATCTCTCTCTCTCTCTCAACCCACATGTTAGGACTCTTACCCACTTGTTTACTCAGCAAAGGCTTTAACAATCCAGTGGCTTATGCATTGCCAAACAGATCAAAAGAATTTTTTTCTCCTTAAATGACACTCCAACTTATCTGTAAAATGAAATCCTGCTGCTAAGAACACATTCCTGTTAAACTACCCAGAGTTCAGATTGCTCAACTTGTTTTTGGCTGTTCTGTGTTCAGCTAGCAGTTTTGGGAGATTCGCAAGGACAGAAGAGGCTATCGTGGAAGCAAAGGAAATGACTTCCTGCTGTGGATTTCCCTCTGTTGTCCAAAAATATCAACATTTCAAAAAACTGGCCTGTATTTCTTTGGGGCTAACTACAGAAACTTCATTGGACAATGTTATATTGAATTCATTTACTACTGGCTTCTGTAGCAGGTTTAAGGATTATGAGTATGTCAATTTAAAAAAAACAAATCCTTCAGTTTCCCTACTGGGAACAAAAATACTATAGAGAAAATAATATAATTTAATCTTAGTTTTATTTGCAAGATAAGCTAGGCTGCTGTATTTCCCACCAAAAATAAGACTATAGACCAATAGTAGGGCAACAAACAAGGATGAACCATGGCTGGTGTGAGAAGTGGTCTAGGCTGGTCTGGTGGTCTAGGCTCCAAGTTCTGGAGGCTCCAAAGAGCTGACTGGGCTGTCACTTTAATTTTGCATTGAGCTCCTAAAATGGTCAAAATGGTACAAGTGTCTCTCCTACTGACTTTCCCAGGAGGCCAGTTGAAAGAGAGAACAACCTACCTGTTATCTTCTCCCGTCCATATTCTCCTGCAGTTGTAAGGGAGCAGGAAGAGGAAGTGGGGCTCCTCATGTCATGTTGGTCTCAAAGGAGTGGGGCCAAGTAACATGGGCTCCAATCAGAGACAGTCTTTATTTCTGGAAACCTGCACCTGGTGAATCAAAAGTCCGTCTTTTAGCCTCTTGAGTATTCCAGTTATTTTCATGTGATTTGCTAGAGTGTATTTATTCTTCAGGATTCAGCTGTCCCCAGAGTCTCTCCCAGTAAGTGGGGGGATGCATCTTGTTTCTAATGTACCTGCACGAAAATGGGTGCACAATACTAAGGCTGTATTGTACAGTGGGTGGAATCCAGTCATCAGCAATAGTGACTGGGGATGGGTGGGGGCTTGGGCTGGAATCCTTGCTAGGAGAATTGGTTCAAAGTATCACAATTTTCACAAATATCACAATTTAAGGGATGAGTTAGATCTTCCTGTGCTGGATGGGGTTACACTCCCCCAGAAGGAACAGGTATGCAGCTTGGGAGTGCTCTTGGATCCAGGCCTCATCCTGGTATCTCAAGTGGAGGCTATGGCCAGGAGCACTTTCTGTCAGCTTCGGCTGATTTGACAGCTGCGTCCATTCCTTGAAGTGAACGATCTCAAAACAGCAGTGCATCAGCTGGTAACCTCCAGGCTTGACTACTACAATCCGCTCTACGTGGGGCTGCCTTTGTACGCAGTTCGGAAACTTCAGTTAGTTCAAAATGCGACAGCCAGATTGGTCTCTGGGGTAACACGGAGAGACTATATTATGCCTGTCTTAAAACAGCTGCACTGGCTGCCGATATGTTTCCAGGCGAAATTCAAAGTGCTGGTTATTACCTTTAAAGCTCTGAACGGCTTGGGTCTGGGCTACCTTAGAGAGCGCCTTCTTTGGTATGATCCCCATCGCTCGTTGAGGTCATCTGGAGAGGTCCGTCTCCAGTTACCACCGGTACGTCTGGTGGCGACTCGGAACCGGGCCTTTTCTGTAGCTGCTCCTGGTCTATGGAATGCACTTTCGGCAGATATCCACAGTTTAGGCTCGCTGTCAGTCTTCAAGAGAGCCCTAAAAACCTATTTGTTTGGCCTAGCCTTCCAAGGCTTATAAAGTGTGGTTGTTTTTTAAAAGTATTTTAATTGGTTTTAAATGGTTTTAATCATTTTTGAATTGTTTTAATATTGTTTTTAGCATTGTGTTTGAATTGTGGGTTTTATGTCTGTTTAAAAAGTTGTTGTTGTCCCAGAGCCTCTGAATGGGGTGGTTTATAAATGTAATAAATAAATAAATAAATAAATAAAATTTTCATCTACACAGTGTTGGAGGGTAGGAAGTAAATAGGGGGTGGAGAGTGGATATAGAAAGGGCAGTATATAGGACACAGCTATTACAACATTTCATTGGTCTACATGCTTTGCCCCTTTGTTCCTTGCTTGTTAGAATTCACTGAGCAACAAACATGTTGTTAAATGTGTTATTAGAGGTGTGCTGAAGACCACCAACAGCTCCTTTAAAAGAAATATCAGCTCTGTGTGTGTGTGTGTGCATGCAAGGGTGAATCCAGTTTGGGACCATCATCTGCAGAGAGGGAGAGTTTAACCAGCTGTTCTGTTTTACCTGCCGGCAACCTCCTCCCCATTGCTATTTTACAAAGTAGCTATTTGTTGCAAATAGCCACTTTGGGGACAAACAGCAGCTTGAAGGGTACTTTTTCCACTGGGAAACAGTACACCATTAACCCCCCCTAGTTGCACACTGCGGTGCTGAACTTGATCAGGGCCTTCACAGCTAGTTTTTGATAACAAAGGAAGATTGCCAATCTTGAGCATGCTTCTTAACACATTGAACATAACATGTAGTTGGTTGTCTGTGTATGCTGCCAACTCCTAGAGTTGACTCCAGAAACAGCCCCAACTCCATCACATGGTACTTCTGTAAATGTTTGACCTGAACTAGGGAATCTTTTGTTTTCTCTGATCATATCTGCTCTTGTAGAACAGTTCACAAGCAGATACATTATCCTTCAACAATGAGCTTGCTAAATGTTTCTGAAAACCTCTCCTTAATGGACAAGGATCTGGATGAAAAAACCACGCAACTCTTCCTCCTACCTGAGGGGACTTTGGACTTTGCGTCTCCACCAAGAACTTGTCATGCCATGTAGCACATCCCACTTTTGAAACCAAGGAGAGTTTCAAAAGCAGAAAAGCCATTTGTGGCATGACATGAGGCGCTGCTGTTTAAATAAAAGTAGTGAGAACTCTCCCTTTGTCCTCAGACACACCTACAGTATTTATTTGGAGCCTGATTGTAGAATGTTTTTCTTTCATCCCATATCAAGGGTGCATTTTTCTTACTGATTAGCCCTGTCCAGACATTACATTGTACATGTGTTCAGGTGCCTATACACACCTACATGCATATATTTTAAAAGTGAGCCTGGGTATAGGCCCTCTCAAATGCAGAATAGAGATAGGAAATGTACTACTGAACATGCCTGAATAACTGTATGTGCCTGCAGTTCTGTACATGTGTGCAATGTACCCAGGCTGTACGTACATTCAGCATCTCACGGATAGAGCTATTGTTCCTCATAAATATCCCTCCTGCTGTTGCTTCTCTGAATTAGGTTTCCTTGGGTGATACACAAGAGACGCCTCCACTCCACAGCATCCTTTTACATGTGCAATGGGTCACGTATTTTTCCCATCTGAGTCTAGTACATAGGGAAACCATCATGGAAAGTTCATGGAAGTCACTATAAGCTCCTTTCTTTTCTACTCTTTGAAGGACAATACCTCACAGTAATACAAGAATCTCCCTATACTATAGTTTTGGATCTGTGTATAGTCTCCTTGTTTATGACTGACCTCACAAAGTACCTTGGTTAAACCAGAAAAAACACTTATTTATGTTCTGAATCTTGTGAGCAGTCTCACGTCCTTGAAATTAAACACGGATAGCAAGTGCCTGAATCTTAGGCGGCATTCACCTGAATAATGTCAAACAGTGTTAAGTACTCTTATGGCAGTTGTTCAGAAAAGTATCGTACTTCTGTATTAGCCATAGCACAGCTACACACACCTATAGCATACTTTACGCAATAATGTACCTTAAAGTTGCATTCCGAAGCCCACTTGGAGACAAGCCCCATTGAATGCTGTAGAATCCAAGGGAAAGAGTTGTTTTATGCAAGGACAAGGCATATGCAAGGACAAAGCAGTGGAGTGGAATCAGGAATATTAATAGTTTAACGAAACAGATATTGTGTACAGAGGCAAATGCAGACTGCTTTTCAGGGCTCTTGCTGCTGGCTGTTTGTTAGCGCATCCTGTACTCCAGGACTGGAATACATTTTATGTCGGTGAGCATTCAGGTTTCAAAATAATATTTTCTGCCCAAAATGTTTATTTCATCCCCTTTGCCAAATACCTGACAGAAGTGTTACCTCCTCATAGGTCAACGTCATCATTTTGGAGAGCACAGAGGGTTGGCCCATGTGTAATATGTTAAGATTTTATTTTAGACTCTCAGTTCTAGGCTCTGTCACAAACAATAATTATGCCTGTCTGGATTGTGCCTGCTATAGCTTAAACTGTTTTGACTGGTTAAGCAGGAGAGTCTTCTGCATAATTTAGAACAAAGCAGAACTGCTATAACCATATACAGGCTAAGTTGTACAAGATTCCAAGAGAAGGGGGTGGGTGGGAATTATCCCACCATAACTCTTTATGCACATGTTCATTTCATCTTGATCATTTGTTAAGACTTTTGATTTAGGATTAGCTTTATGGGAATTCAACTGAAAATTATTAATTCCTCACATTTAGACAGGCTGTTACTTAGAATTAAATAGCACATTTCAGGATATATTGAAGCAGATGAGCACAATAAATTTGAAATCCTAGCAGGGTATACTTGCATAAAGCAGAAACACAGAGCAAGTGACCCTGCATCTTTTATAAAGAAACTGGAAATGAGTGCTTGAGCTACATGTTATTAAGTAGGCTTAGATGTCCGGGGGGGCGGGGGAAATATAATCTTGTGCCATTTTATGGCCAGCGATGGTCTGGCCTTGCTGGAGGAAATTAGGTTATACAAATCACCCCCCGAGATAGCAGTGGAGTGAAAAAATTCAGGAACAAACTCTAGATGTTTTACTAATGCTGTATGTCCCATACAATTTGGTTTAAACTGCTGTCCTATGCACACCTACCTACCTGGAAGTAATATTGATTTGTTTAGAATATTTATATACATATATACTGCATTCCAACAAAAAAGTTCTCAAAGTGGTTTACACAGCCAAAGGAATGAGAGGATGCTTCCTTGTTCCAAAGGGGCTCCCAATCTGAAAAGAAAAAAACCTGCAACTGGAGGGACACTATGCTGGGCTGAATCAGGATGGTTGCTCTTCCCTGCCAAATACTTTAAAAGGTGCCTCTTTGCCTAATTAGCAGTGGTCATATTAAACTCAGTGAGTCTGTCTTTTTAACACAAACAAAAACCAGATCGGGTGCTAAGGGTCCTAATGATAGAGCCAGCATGGTATAGTGGTTAGAGTGCTGAACTAGGACCGGGGAGACCCGAGTTCAAATCCCCATTCAGCCATGATACTAGCTGGGTGACTCTGGGCCAGTCACTTCTCTCTCAGCCTAGCCTACTTCACAGGGTTGTTGTGAAAGAGAAACTCAAGTATGTAGTACACCGCTCTGGGCTCCTTGGAGGAAGAGCAGGATATAAAATGTAAATAATAATAATAATAATAATAATAATAATTCACTTCACTTGTCCTGTTCTGTAGTTTATACCAGTGTTTCTCAACCACCAGTCTGTGGACTGGTGCCAGTCCACAGGGTGTTGGGTACCAGTCCGTGAGCCATCACTAATAAAAATCACTCCCCCAAAAAACAATTTTGAGCCACCGGGAGCTCTTTGGAGCTCATTTCCAGGCAGCCCTCATTACACTTCTTCGAAATGAACATTATCTAGCAGAGAGGGCTGCCTGGAAATGACCTCCGGAGAACTGCCCGGAATTCTTGGGGGGGGGGAGTGCCTGCGGGTGGGGTTGGGGGTGAGGGTGGTGACCCCCTTACTAACTGCTAGTCTAGGAAACTGCGCACGAGTAATGTACTGGTCCATGATTCCAAAAACGTTGAGAAACACTGGTTTATACTCCCAAAAGACAGATAACTAGCATGTCAGAAAGGATAGGCCAGAAAACAACTCCCTGCACTCAAGCTTACTTTTTAAAATTGAGGGCATTTTTTTAAAAAAAGGGATGTTTACTACTTTGTTCTTCCTCAAACAGGACTCACCCGCACCTGCTTTGGCATTGGCAAACAGATTTTTAAACTGAAGTGAATTTCAAAAGCAGTTTTGATACAGTACAGGAATGTGCCAGTCAAGCATTACGTGAGGTCATTCCTGGCCTCTTTGGGGACCCTAAACAGCTCTTGGATCCCAGACAATATTCCTTGTCCCAGTTTTACAGTTAACAAGTGAGGAGATCTCAGACTGTCTTTATCATTTATTATGTTGATAATTGCTGGGGGCAGTGTCCTTTAGTGTTATGCACCACTTTGTGTATTTGTTGCATTGAAATGCAGTATGGAAATGTCAGAAATAAATAAGGACCAGTAAGAAAAAATATTTATCAACACAGGTGTCCACATTGTTCTGCCATTTTCAGTAGTCTGAAATGCATGTATCTGGATCTCTTAATCAGTCAGGAGCTGCAACTCCAGATAACTCAAGTGTGAGAATGCATCTGGTTGGTTAGTTATTAATCGCCAACATTAATCTTACCCAGCTTTAATCCTAGGTCTCTACCAGTCTAGCTGAAATTTGATTGACAATAAGTGTGGCTCTGCAAAGTATTAATTTAAAAAGTCACTACACAAAACTCCTTATACTACTATAGTTAACTATAAAAGAAATTGAGAGGCCTTGCTGTGAAGCAGAATTTCAAAACGCAAAGTGACTTTTATACTTCATTCCAGGTGGCACTTTGGGCAAATCGCTTCATTAGGAGAAAAGAGATGAATAGCATATAGCTTTCTAATGACAAAGCTATCGCTTCCTCTCTTGACAAGGGGGCAGCTAATAATTTTCCAAGATTAATTGTCATAATCTTTATCCCATCTGCCTTGTACGCATATTACTGCACCCAAAGTAGTATCGCATTGGCCAGAAAGAGAGAGCAAGGAAAGATCTGGTAACATTCTTGCATGTGAATCTCCAACATGTCATTTTCATTAGAAACCAGACATTATTAATATAGTCCCTGCTTTACCCATGTTAGGCAAATCAGATTTTGATGTGAAAAAGTAGTAACGTTAGTTTCACATGACTCAAAACATCTGTTTTGAGTCATGTGAAACTAACGTTACTTCTTTTTCACATCAGACACAGTTTTGATTTCTACTAGTTTCTTCTACACCCTTCATCCTTTATGTAATCTGATGTTCAACAGAATCATAAGGCTGAAGATCAGATAACTATCAAGTTACTCAGTTCTGTCAGACAGAACAGCCCCCACATCAGATAATATCTTGATTAATTTACTTGGGGAAGTCCTACTGAAATTAATAGCCCTTTAGAATAACACCTGAGTAGTACTACTCAGTGGCTCAAGGTCAGAGGGGCCCCTATATTCAGTATATGAACACCCCCCACCCAACATTTTATCCATTTGAGTTTTTGGTAGCACAGCCACCACCGTTGCCAATGCAAAGCCACCCCCCCTGCAAGTCCCCACTCAAATCTGGCACCCTGCTGCCCACCCCCACCCCACCCCCGCCGCTTGCCAAACTTTGCTGCTGTTTCTCCTGGCCTCTGCCCTGCTGCTGCTTGCGGAGCCTTGCCACTATTGCAGCTGCTCCTCCTGTCACCACTGGCTGTGCCTTGCTGCCACTCCTCCCTCCCATCACCCTGCCGCTGCTTTTGGAGTCCTGCTGCTAATCCTCACTCACCGCCTTGCTGCCACTTGCAGTGCCTTGCCACTGTTGCTGCTGCCGCTCCCACCTGTCACCCCATCACCATTTGCAGAGCCTTGCCACCATTGCTCCTGCCGCTGCTGTGCTGACACTCCTCCTGCCTGTTGCCCTGCCACTGCTTGCAAGCGCCCTGTGTCAGCATCCTCCCAGTCAGCTCTTGTGAGTGAATGGGTGAGTGTGCTGAAACAGTCTATCTACCCACTCCCCGCATGAGCTTGGCACAATATTATTGCAAGTGGTGACAGCAGTGGAAGGAGGCGGCGGCTCCTGGGGACCTGGATCCGTGTTCACAAGACACCTTTGAACACTGGCAGGCACGCCCCTGCTACTACAGAGCAATTTAATCAAGATGTCAGCCACTGACTTCTTCTCCCCTTTGGATTCTCATTCATTTGGATACGTGATACCTTATGGGAGACAGTTCAGGTAAGCCCTCCCAGACTGAGATTAATTTCGACAAATTGGAAGGACTGAGATATATATATATATATATATATATATATATATATATATATATATATATATATATATATATAACACCAGACTATTGCATCAAGAGTGGTTCTTAAACATGGTTTTTTGGTATTTCATTTTTTATCTTCCTAAATCATATGAAATCCGAAATGAGAGAAAACAGATTGTTCTAGACTACACTGTCCTCTCTGAAGAATCCAGTTCTATAGACACAAGACTGGATCTATTTAATACTGATAAATAAATACCATCTATTTATTTATTTAATAAATCTGTATACCTCTAAGGGGGGGGCAAGGGCACCCTCCCTGCACATTAAGGTAACCCCCCTGCCACCAAACCAGCTCAAAGGCTGGACCGATTCGTGCACATCTCTACTTGAGATCCCCTGAAAAGCCACTGGTGAGGGTTGGGGAATCTTTGGCAATGAGTGGGGGGAAAAGGGAGCACCCAGAAATTGGTAGAAGTATACTCAGTCTCTGAGTATTCCCTTCTGACCCTGCAGCTCTCCACACCATTGCTGAAGGTCTCCGAATTCTCAGCAAGGCTTTTTGTGAGGTGGGTGGCAGAGGCTCAGGGGCCTTCAATAGGGAGGAAGATATGAGAAAGACACTTTGTGCCACTGCACATTAAGCAAGCGGGACTCTGGATACCACTGGATATGTTTCCCAGTGGCAAAGCTGCCAGCATCAAAGTGAGGCAGGCTTGGCATGATGGTATCTAGTGCTGCAGTCTGTATATCCCGCTTCAAATACGAACTTGCTGCTAAAAAATAAATACATTATGAGGATCAAGCTGTTGGGACTTTTTGCTGTCATATTAAAAAGAGTTTGTTTTTTTAATGCAAAATTTCAAGATTTTTTGAAATACCATTTTGTCTCCCTTCTCATAGTGCGTTCATTTGGTTTTTCCTCATAAGAGAACAATTAATCAAGCTCCTTTCTTATGCAAAGAACAGAGTGGTATTTTCTGTTTTCCTGCTGTCATTTGATCCATACGTATCTAGGACAGAAACACCACCAGCTGGTTTGTCAAAAGTACTAAAAACTATTATAAAATAGAAGTGCCTGGTTCCTAAAGTTCCTGGGCAGGTTTCAGATTGTCTTTTGTTAAGTCTGGAAAGTTTATTTACATTCTTTTTTTTTACCAGAGTATTTATAGCTAAAGGATAATATACTGTGGTAAAGTAGTCTTTGTGAGTAACCCATGGAGATCTCTTTTCTGTACATCTTCAAAGAATTCCATCACCAGCAAAACGACAAGTGGACTTCAGACATTCCATCCTATCCTCTGGAATAAACAGATGATGCTGTTTTCCAAAATTAATCCACTCACAATGGCCACCAGACAAAGCTTTCGGCTTGTATTCAAGGTAACTGCAAAAGGAAAAATAAAATGGATTGTAAGAAAAAATTTAATTGGCAATAAGAGGGGCCCTGCTGGATCACATGTCCAGTCTGATCCGGTAGCCTGTTTCCCACAGTGGCCAATCAGATGCCTCTAGGCATCCCAGAAGAGGGGCCTGTAAGCATCTAGCTCACTCCCACTGATGCATCGCAGCAACTGGCAGGCATACAGGTGGACCTCTCTATACGCAGTCCCGATATCGGCAGTTCCGTTTATCCATGGTTCGGCAATTGACACCCGACCTCGGCATACGCAGAAAACAAAGAGTTAATTCCCACATATCAACGGTTTCTGGGTGGTCAGAAATGACCTCTGAGGTCATTTCTGGCTAGCACTTTGAGCAAAGGAGCCATTTTGTGGCTCATTTTTTAAAAAAAAAAACACAAAACCCGTGATTTTTCATGGAAAAATGGCACCGTTGGGACTTTTGGGGGGGCAATGCTGGATCCCTGGAGACCCAAGGAATACAGTAGGCCACTCCCCCCCATTTGTAGGGCCATTTCCCAGCATTTTTTCAACCTCTAGGAACCTAACCCCACCCACCTCAATTCCCATCGCTTCAATGCCTCGGTGCAGTTCCGTTATCCGCAGTTGTAGCGAAGAACAGAACCCTCCAGGATACAGAGGTACTGTACTATCACTGCCCTTGAGACAGCAAATAACCATCATAACAAGTAGTCAATCATTGATAGACCTGCCCTCTATGAATTCACCTATTCCTCTTTTAAAGCCATCTAAGCTAGTGGCCATCACCACATCTTGTGGCAGTGAATTCCAAAAATTAAATTATGTGCTGTGTGAATAAGTGCTTCCTTTGAACCTCCTAACAATCAGTTCCATGAGGTGACTGTGTGAGCTAATATTATGGAAAAGGAAGAGAAGCCTTTCTCTATCCACTTGATCTGCACCATGTACAATTCAATAAACCTCCATCATTTGTCCCTTTAGTCAACATCTTGGTTCTAAACTAAAAAATCTCAAATGTGTTAGCCTTTCCTCATAGGGAATGCCCTCTGATCACAGACCCCTGATCATTGTGGCTGCCCTTTGCCACACCTTTATAGTAGCTTTAAAAAAATATATTATTTTAAAATAAATTTATTTTATTTAACACATTTGTATACCGCCCAAAATACAAGTCTCTGGGTGAGATGCAACTGCCAGATCTATACACAGTGGCCACATGATGTGCAGTGTTATGGAGGTGTCATGCTGCACAGTGGGGCTGCTGAGGACTGGAAAGGCAGCGTTGGGGCTGCTCAGAAGAGGCAATTTCTTGCACAAGCAGTGTGTCCATAGATTCCCCCATTCGGGACACCCGGGAAACCTACACAGACACAACCTGCACAACTGCCCGTTCTGAGCAGCCCCAGCGCTATCTTTCCAGTCTTCAGCAGCCCCACCGTGTAGCATGACACCTCCATAATGCCTGTGGGTAATTTCAGCCTGTATTCTAAGTATGGCTGCACCACAGTGTTCTCGATAGTGTTGCTATTAAGAGCCTTGGGCCTGATCCAGCAAGGCTGTTCTTATGTTCAGTGATTTTGCTTGAGCATCTTAAAGATTCAGTAAACAGAGAACATCAGGAACAGATCTGGAATTTATTAACATTCCATTGGCAAAGAACACGAAAAATAAACCGATTCCAGAGCAAATAGACTGGTTCATGGATGTATGGAACATAATGCATATGAACAAAACTGGTCTATTACATACCTATCCAGGGCAAAAGTTATCAACAAAAAACTTCTTATGTAAGAATTTTTTGTTTTCCTCTGGACCAAAGTAGCACAATTTTTGTAATGATTAAGCTTTCAGAGTCAAAGACGATGCTTTCAGCCTTGGCTAACTTTTGTACAATATAGATTTCACATGTATGCAGATTTGTTGTTGGCATTCCCCTCTCTCCCCAGAAGAGTTTGTCTCTTTCTGGATGAAGTTCTCTTCTCTGACATTTTAGACTTTAATGCTGGACGTCTGCCTCCATTTCATGGGGCTGAAACCCTGAAGCTGAATCGGCAGCTGCCATATGCCTGGACTGAAAGCATGCCAAATCCTGACCTACTTTACAGTTTTATTATATTTGTAGTATAAAATTAGAAAAAAAAATACCTCTAATTGCTTGAGAGTTTGATGTCAAGACAAACACTTTAATGAGCTTGAGGCACAAATGAGTATAGTCATGTTCCCAAATAACAGCTGGGATCAGCAGAAGTTTCCCATAGCTAGAGAGCAGCAGCGCTTTCAGAAGTAAGATGAAATCTGCCTTGGTTTTCAGGACCACTGGTCTTGCTAACCACAGAGCAGTAAAGATGCCAATCAAAAATGCAGTTTGTTCTGAAAGAAAGATAGGGATAGGTGAAGACAATTCACCTTGAGAAACATTGGAAAATATAAAATGTTTATTAAACTATCAGTCATAAAAACAAGTTGCCTGTGCAAGATTTTACTACCTATACTCACAAGGTGCCCTCTATGGAAAGGAGTACCCTTTGGATTGGATTATGTAGATAGCAATTTGTATTCAAGTATTTGAATATGGTGTTCTAAACTGGGATCCCCAAGCTTTTAAAATAAATGTACCCCTTCTGTTGCAAACCTTCAGTTCAGGAACCTCTAAAAATTGTTTGTGTGCACGTGCGCACGCACACACATGCACTTGTTACAGTTATGAGACAGGCTACTCTACTCATCAGTTTACATCCAGATTAAGTTACTCATGAGCAGGGCTTTTTTGGTGATGGTACACAGTGCTATGCAGTACTGGCACCTACCGGGCACCCTGCCACATCTCAAGCTCTGAAAGCGCCAAGCATGGTGCTTGAAAACTCACTCCCCATCAGGGATCACGGCAGCGGGGAGGGCTTGGCCTTTGTTCCCTGCAGGAATGAAGGCAAAGCCCTCCTCGCCACTGTAATCCTTGGTGGGGAGTGAGTTATTGAGCGCCACACCGGGCACTTTCAGAGCTTGGCCATCCCCCCTTGCGTGGCCATGCAAGCCATGGCCGTACCGGCTCCTGTGGTGCTAAAAAAAAAGCACTGATCACGAGTACTCTCACTGAAATTAATGAGACAAGCTTGCTTCTATTAATTTCAATAGGAGTACTCAGTGCTAATCTTGTAAAGGGAAGAGTATGCTGAGCTTCAGAACACATAGGCAGTCAGGAGCAGAGGAGGCCTTTACCCTCCTCCCTCTCCTTCTAGATGGACACCTCACTGAGGGTGTATCCTGCTTCAAGCTGGTGATCCTCAGATGGGGAACAAATAGTGTGGCTGCAGCATAAGCAGACAGGAGGGCTCTGAGCACTCGCTGGGAGCCCCTGGCATACTAGTACCCCCTGTTGGGAACCCCTGGACACACAACTAATCTCCTAGAGACTAGGGCCAGAATCCAAAGAACTGCTTTCGCACATGCACCAGGACTTTGCAGGTTCTTTCTCCTCAGAGGGAGCACCTGAAAGGGGGAACCCTTGGGCTCTGCCAAAAGCCATACATATGGACGGGGTGACCCCTCCCACTACCACCCTGAGTTCAGCAACTGACGAAGGGCTGTGTCAGGAAACTGACAAAGTCCTGTGCGCAGGTGGAAGCACTGCCATGTAAATCAATACTATTCCAGTTTGAAAAAGTCTCTGATAGAAACAGTTTTTGCAAGGTTAATCAAGAGGTTCGTGGCCGAGAAGGGAACTTTTCTCCCAGGTCCAAGCTCAACATTACAGACTGGAAAACATTTGCTCTTGTTAATGTCTTGTAATAACATTTCCATATAAGACTACCTATTCAAGATGTGATCTCTCAACTGCTGTGAATCTTTCAACATACCATAATCAAACATATTCAGTGGAACCAAGAGAGAGATAATGGACAAGTGAATCAACAATACAAGACATTCCATTCTACATTATAATTTTTGTGCATGCAGACCTTTCTAAAATGGTTTAGACAATAGCTGACATCCAGACTGTTAATCACGAGTAGTCTGATTGAAACTAATTTCAATTGGACTACTCATGAGTAATTTAGTCTGGCCATCAGCCAATGATTTTCAGAACTAAAGCAAATATTTGACAGCAACAACAACTAATCTTTGTTCATACCCAGAGATGCTATTCCAAACATTCGATAAAAATCCCACTCCTTGGCATATCTAATTAAATCACCAGGGTCAGGGCTTTGACTTGAATCCTGTAGCTGCAACCACCTGAGATAAGCTTCACAAAGCAAACAAAATATGCAGAGCTTCCCATGAATCTGTGATGGGAAAGAACATTAGCATCAGAAGCAGGCATTTCATTCAAAATAATCTTCTAGCAGCTACAGGCCCAGAAGCATCACGACCTTACCACGCTTGTTTACAAATCGCAAGACAAGTTGTTAATGCCATATATCGTAATAAAAGAAAGCCAGTTCTCTTCCACATGCTAGCAAATGCAGCATGTCCAAATTAGAGACTGGAAGGGAAGAGGGCAAGTTGCATACAACACACAGACCTACTCCTCTCTGCTATGCAGTTCTTGAAGCACTCTGAGCCATTGCCCTTTGGGGCACTTGGGAAATGAAGCGACTCTAGTCTTTGCAACACAGAGAGTCCCCTCTGCTTCATCAGTTGCTCCCTCTTGTCCTCTCCTCTCCCCCAGGCTCCAAACTTAACAACTGCAAGGCACCGTTACCTCTGTGCATGGAGCCAAGTGGCTTGTCTCAATGGCTCCCTCTCCCTGCCCAGTTGAGTACTGAAACTGTGGCAAGAGATGGGAAGGGCTGGAGCAAGTAGGGAAAGGGGAAGAGTGTTCCCTCAGGGATCCCCAGATGTTATTGACTACAACTCCCATAATCCCCAAGCAAAGGCTATGTAGCTGGGGATCCTAGGAGTTGTAGTCAACAACATCTGGGGATCCTTGTTAGAGGGAACACAGAAGGGGAATGGCCCAGAGTTCACCCCAAAGGGCACTTCCACATCCCATCTGTAAAACTGACAGGTTTTTACTTTGTTTAAAACTAGCAGGTACCTTAAATCAATTTGAGGGTTTTGAAAATCATAGGAGCAGCTTCTTCAAGCAGCAGCATGAAGCTGTAATGTTTGGATACGCACACACAGAATTTAGAATATATTAAAGAATATGATCCAATTAAAAAGGGGCCATGCTACCACGGTCACTATTTATGATTGTACTTCAAGTCGCTCTGCATTTTAAGTTCAGCTGTGAAGACTACAAAGAGAGTGTTGGAGAAGGGAACACACAAAAACAAGTTTCTAATAGATCTTGTAAACATTGCCCATAATGCAAGAAATCAATTAGGACAGAGCCAAATGTATTTAGCGCAGTTTCTATTCAGCCCTTTCTCCAAGGCTGGGGCAGTTAGGCACATAGGAAGCTGCTATATACTGAGTCAGACCATTGGTCTATCTAGCTCAATATTGTCTCCACAGACTGGAAGCAGCTTCTCCAAGGTGGTAGACAAGAATCTCTTTCAGCCCTATCTTGGAGAAGCCAGGGAGGAAACTTGAAGCTTTCTGCTCTTCCCAGAGCAGCTCCATCTCCTGAGGGGAATCTCTTACTGTGCTCACACTTCTAGTCTCCCATTCAAATGCAACCAGGGCAGACCCTGCTTAGCTAAGGGGACAAGTCATGCTTGCTACCACAAGACCAGCTCTCCTCTCATTAACAGCTGAAAACACCCACCCACACAACACCCACACCAGTTCACAGAGTGGCTGAGGTCTGTTTTAACAGTGGCTGTTTCAGAAGATTTTGCAGCTCTTAAGTATTCGGGCTCATATTTTTGACAGGGCTCTAGGGCAAGTTCAAAGTTACGGAGCATCCACTGAGAATGCCTCTTTATATTCCTTCTTCACTGCTGGAACGTGTCCATACCATCTGTGCAACAAGATGGCATTTCAGCTGATATTAACATTTGTAATAGGGGAGTTAAACAATTAAACATTTGGGTTCAATTCCAGTTCAGGTTTATCAGTATTTTAAAACTTTCTGATTCAGACACTGGCTGATACGATACGCAGCATTAGGGCTTCATAACACTGTGCTCCAGCGAGGCTGCAGACTTCTAAGCAAGCTCTGACACTGTTCATAAGCAGCGTTTCTGCAGGTTTCCACATGTTGAGAATGAGGAAAGCTGCAAAAATGCTGCTCCCACACCCACTGCTTCTGTACAGCATTGGGGATCGCTTAGAAATGCACAGCAGCCCTGGACAGCTCTGTAATGCTGCACGTCACGTCAGCCACTAACTTTTAAAGTGGCTCAGAAATTGGTTCAGTCACTTTGAATCGGTTCAGATACATTTCATGTGGAATAATATCAAACTGCCTTGCTTGCAGTGTAACTGTATACAATGAATAGAATACCTATCTAACAAGTGGGAAATTTTTTAAAGAGCAAATAAAAGGCATACAACAAGGTTAACAACAGGAAAATAAAACATTCAGCATACAATTTGAAAACCAAATTTCTAGTTTTTGAACCATTAAAAAAAATTATTTACTATTTTTGACATTGCTAATCGAGCAATGAGGCACCTTTTTAAAGTGGCAATTCTCTTTATTTAGTAGGGGGAGAGTAACTGGCCCTATCCGTCCCCAGCACAGCATCCCTCCAGTGGCTGTTGCTGGTATCTATCTTATGTTTCCTTTTTAGATTGTGAGCCCTTTGAGGGCAGGGAGACATTTTATTTACTTATTTATATCTATGTAAACCGCTTTGGGAACTTTTGTTGAAAAGCGGTATATAAATATTAGTTGTATTTGTATTATGTATTTTACAAACATCTTTCCCAGTCCTCACCCACCCACCCCCATGAGCCCGACCTTTCCTGCCCAAGCCAGCCTTTGTGTGCTGCGCTGGATGGGAGGTGAGAAAATAAAGGAGAGATAGAGGAAAAGAGGGGGAAGAAGAGAGAAGAAAAGCAGAAGCGGGGTGAGGGAAAGGGGAGAGAGGAAGGAATACACACCTTTGCAACAAGTGATGTGGGTAAATCAAAAGGATTCTTATTCTAACAATAAGTCAAGGAAGTTGTCTCAGATTTCTGATCATTTATCTGGTTTATTTACTTTTATGAGAGCCCATTTTTCATGTGCCGCCAACTCAAGCAAGTCATGCACCCATTCCTTGATCCTAGGGGGAATGGGAGATGTCCACTGCCTCGGTATTCTTCTCTTGGCCACCAGTAATTGAACCATGTATTTTAAACCGGTTAATACTTCTTGTTCAAGGTAACCCTGAGATTTTGGATTTGGGTTCAGTTCTAGTACACTGGGGAAAAAATCTGTCTGAACTAATATTTAGGTTAAAGTTTGTTTTGACTTCCTGTTTGATATAGTGCAAAGATTTACTCAGAAAAAAGCTTTTATTTAGGAAGTACAGACCCTTCCTCTCTCAAAGTAGACCAGAATTGCCCTAATATGGCGACTGCTTTTGCTAAGCCGCAGCCTATAACAGTAGGTTCCAACATATTGTATGTATATATTTTATTACATTTAAATCCCACTTCTCTTCCATTATGGAACTCAAGGTGGAGTCCCCAAGCCAACACCCATTAGACTGTACCGAACTATTAGCTTCAGAAAGAAAACATGTACAGGCAGCCAGCATAGAAACGCATTAAAAAACTGCAGCTATAACTGAGGGCTACCCCTATGTTATGATTTTTCAGAGATGGTTTGTGTACACATCATCACTCTCAACCTGTGCATGTGCATAAATGCACTAACTGCAAGAACAATGAATCCATGCCATTTGTTACTAAGCAGGCTTCGAACTGCAGAACAACTTCCAGAGCACTTTTGTTCAAGGACCTTTTCAAAAGACAACTCAGCTATTATTAGTTGTAAATGTGTTATATATGGGCACAAGAGTGACTTCCAAGAGATGTCATTTTATGGGAAGAGAAACAAACACCATAATACAAGAAGCAACCTTTAGGACTAGAAAGCCAACCACCAATAAATGGAAGGGAAGGGGGGAAATCTTCAAGGGAAGGCATTGTTGCTCAGTAGGAATGCACAAGTTTTGCCCAGATTAAAATCCCCGACATCTCCAGGTAGGACTGGAAAAGACTCCTGTCTGAAACCCTGGAGAGCCACTGCTGGTCAATATACTGAGCTAGATGGACCAACAATCTGACTCTGACCCTGACTTCCCATATTAAAATAAATTCTTGACTACAAATTACAGACCAAATCTTTTCATTAACTTGTAGTAAGATCCACCTATCTTATAGTGAATTAAGACAAGCAGAAAAAGCCCTAGGCACTCACGTTTATCTTTGTATTAAACAGAATATGTCGGTAAGCCTGTGCCTTACATAAGATAGCATTAATCAAGATGATAACAGGATCATATTCGATGTATTTGTCCACTGGCTTCTGGCAGGATTTCTGAAAGTAACAGAGAAAAAGCAAGTATAAAAAAAACTCAGTAATATTACAAATGACAACTCTCTTGAGAATTCCAGAAAGCAGCCGGATATTTGCGACAGCAGGGAACAAAAAACATTCTGATCGGCATCTTCATATTGTGGTTTTCATCAAAGCAAATTTGTCCCAGTGCAATAGCAAAAGATAAATAGTTTCAAGTTTCATCTAGCATTAAACTTGGCCATGGTGTGAGTTTTAAGTTGTTTGTGCACTATGCAGGCAGAGATATACAGCCAACTGCCAAACAATGAACGAGTAGCTCATAAAATCCTATTGCCAGGGCTGTATATTTTTATCCACATAAAGAACTTGAACTTGTTTCAATATTTTATCACACACTATCCAAAGACAGGTATTTTAGGATTAACTCTAAAATATTTATTGAAAGAACGCAGCCTGTGCTTTACAAGACAATTTGCAAGGACCAATAAAAATAGGATCCAGTCCTTCAGTGCAGAGAACAAGGAAGCCTATCTGCATTCCATACTTACACCAGTCATGGCCCATGGGGAGGTTATGTACTACAGCAGTGAGGGGAAAAGGCAAACTCAGGGTTAGGCTTTATTAGAAAAGTATCCAGTCCAATACAGCTACTATCATACAGTATTGCCATTATAGAAATCTACGCTGCACCAACCACTGGAATAATAATAATAATAATAATAATAATACTCTGAGTTCCTGTTGCTTCATATCAGAAAAAAACAACAACACATCATAGAGCTGGAGTAGGAATTGCAAAGGACAACTACATGATCTGATGTCGGGAGCATCTTTTCTATGAAGGCAGGCATAGGAGATCGGGGCTTTTTAGAAAACCATATTAGTGAGCGCAGATCGTATAGGTTCATAAAAACTATGGATGATGGAGACTGAGTAGAAATAAATTACAATCTTTCTCAGAACAGAACTTGGTGTCATTCCATGAAATTGATGGTGTGGGATCTGCAAATCACTGGGTCAACAGCAGTGACCAGAAATTAATTTTGGGCCAGCAGGGAAAAATATCCAGTGTAATCTATTTATTTATTTATGTTTACATTTATATCCTGCTCTTCCTCCAAGGAGCCCAGAGCGCTGTACATAGTTATGTTTATCCTAACAACAACTCTATGAGGTAGGCTAGGCCAAGAGATACATGATTGACCCAGAATCACCCAGTGAGCTTCATGGCTGAATGGGGATTTGAACTCAGGTCTTCCCAGCCCTAGTCCAGCACTCTAACCACTATGCCATCACAGGAGGAACAGATTTTTTTTTTTTTTTTTTTTTAAGAAGAGAGAAGCAAAAAGTGGTTCTTTTGGAATGGCTTCTGTTAGGCCAGGAGGCAAAATCAGCAATGTGAGTTGGAGGGGAAGGGTTGTTAAAACACACACACACACACACACACACACCACCACCACCACCACCACCCTTTCCTGGTAAAACTCCCTCACATAGCTACAGGTAAAAAGAGAAACAACACTTGCCTCAGTAGTAGCAGTAGAAGTAGTTTCTAGAAACACTACTTGGCTATGAAGTCCAGCCAACCTGTAGACCTCTGTTGATTGCCAATAGGTTCAGGGCAGCAAAGGAAATCTTTCTTCATGAAAGCTTATTTTAAAAATTGCCACAAGATACCATGACAATCATTAGTTAAGATGGCTTTAAAGCAGGAAAAGGGACATTCATGGGATGTGCTATTAGGGATGTGCAAAAACCCATAGACGGCCAGTTCTACGGGGGGTGGGTTACTTTTAAGGAGCAGGGAGTGTGCTCTTATCCCCCATCAATGCTGTCTGAAAAATTGCTGGTGCAGGGCAGCAGCGTACCCACTAGCCGCCCTGGTCAGTGTCAGAGCAGAAGTGGCCGGTGCACATGCGTACGACCGTGGTGGGGTGAGTGTAAGAGTACCATCCCTGCTCCTTATAGGTAACCCCCCCCCACACACACACAGACAGAACTGGACTGGTTCATGCACATCCCTAGTAGCCATTGCCATTAACCAGGCAATGAGTTAAAAGGCAGTAAACCACAGAGTGAAACAGTGGCACGGGGGAGGACTTTCACCTTCATGAGAGCATGGGAAAAGGAAGAACGAGGCACTCGGGGTAGCCACTTTGAGTGTTCCAGGATGGAGACAGAAAAACAGGGTATAAACCTTGTAAATAACATAAAATAAAAACAAAACTAGTCAAAATATTTAATATAAATCAGTAATGCAATGCAAATAAATGCAATTTTCAAATAAATTACGGGACAGTAAGGCTGTTCTCATATGCAGCCTAATCCAGGCTAGGGCAGCCTAGCCTGGGTTAGGCTGCGTGTGTGAAGCACCGGGATCCACACGGATCCTGGTGCTCCAGTCCAGCCTGACTCGACTTTTAAGCCTGGCTTTCAGCCAGGGTTAAGGGTGTGTGTGCGCCCTTAACCTGGCTGCTGGGATTGTGTGTCTCCCCGGGCTCGTCACACAGTGCATTGTGGGATACCCAGAGGCAGAGACATGCCATCCTGGCCTCTGGAGATCCTACTGCATGGATCATGTGGGAATGTGGTCTGTGCTCCCACCACTGTTGAATGATCATCGGTGGGGCTGGGGGTGTTTGTGCATGTTTGCGCAGCCTTCCTGCCACCTGCCTGCCCCACCTCCAGGTCGTAAGAATAACCTTAGTGGGTAGTAACCAGAGCAGTGCTTGCACAAACCATTTTTCTTACTCCCTCCTCGCTGTAGCATCTTGAGCCCCCAAGAAGAGGGTTCTGAGAGTTGAGGAATTTCCAGGAATATCTTTTTGAGGGACCCAAGGTATTGCAGTAAGAAGGGGGCAGGAAAAATTGCTTGCACCACTCTGGATGCCACCTACCTATTGAGAAGACCTTCAGATTTTGAGGCTTCACCCATATATTTTGAAATTATTTCACCAATTATGTTGTAGTTATTCAAATCATATACTTGTATATTCCCCCCACCCCACCCCCACATACTACTTACTCCTAGTCACTCACTCCTCCTTTCTGGTTTGTAACCTGCTTCATGTTTGTGCCAGCTTGGGAGCTTCTCAATGGCCGGCTATTGCTTGAATCAAGATAATGGAACAGAACTTATGTTCTTAAATTTGTAAAATTTGACAGGAATGATTGCTCAACAACTTGAACAACTTGAACTCAGGTTCTTGCTCACTCAGTCCACTGTTTAAATAGTATTGCTGGACTAAGTCAAACTCATAAGCACGTTAACTGAAACAATTTCCCTTAAAGTAGGTACATACTAGCTCTGGCTGACATCCAGACTAACACTGCGCTAATCTTCAGGTGGCGGCAGGGGGAGGGAATGGCCAATTGTGGCCCACTGTGCCTTTGTCTGAAAATACATCCATGAGCATCGTGCCACCCCCAGGGACATATTTTTGAGAAGCACAGTGGGCTTTAGAAGGAAGGTAAAAATCGCTCGTCTCCCATAGTACCAGCACAGTTAGTCTGAAGCTCAGCCATTTTATTTACTGGATACAAATTAAGAGCTTAGCTGAAGGCAGTTTCAAAATGAGACAGAAAGCACAAACACTTCATACTTGTAAAAATGGTATCATCTGGCATTAAGGAGATTCTAGATGCTATGACCATTAAGGAGAAGAACAGCACGTCATATCTTGGTATCCGTATTCATGCAAAATGTAAGCAAACTCTTTTGTAAATGTAAGGCAATATTAGTTGCTTTTGAGTGCTGGCTTGCTGAAGAAACTGCCTTTGTCCAAAAGACAGATGACATCTAGTAAGGGCTATAAAAGATTACCTCCATTTTATTTTTTATACCAGGAAAAGAAGTTTTAGTGGCTGGAGGATAATAACCTGCTGCCAAAGGGCAGTTTGACATTGGAGAGATGAGGCAGTAGTTAAGGCTTGTTTTTATTCCCTCTTCCTGCTGCAGCTGCTACTGTCCAGTTCTCTGTCCCAGCTGCCTGTTATTGTTCGTAAACAGCTAGCCTTTTCTTGTGGTTAAAGGACACCATACACAATTTATTTATTTAACGTATTTTTATACTGCCCAAAACTTATGTCTCTGGGAGTCCCATAATTTTCACCTCCCATAATTTATATTTATATTATGGGATGTATTAGGTAGGCAACATTTCCACAAGACTACTTTCCAAGTAGCTTCCACCTCCTCCCCTCAAGTCTACGCACAGCAGGCTCTACATAATACCCTTCTTCCAGGCCAGGGTGGGTGGAACAGGATTAGGGTAAAACTTAAATGAGTGGTTTTCAAATGGTGTTCTGAGGAATCCAACTTCCTTTGCAGTTTGCAGCCCCAGAAGACTGTTGGGTGTGTTCTAGGGCACCCTCTTAATTGATAAGGGCACCAGTGAAGCTCAGTGGTTTGGCCAGCACCTCGTATGAAGGAGTGTGCACCCAGAATGTGCCCCAGAAATCTTCTGCAAAGTGTATGGGTTGGTTCCATGGCAGATTTAGAGGTATTCCTGGTCTGTACAGGGCCAGCCTGTCAAGTGAGCTAAGCAGCCGCTTAGGGTACAAAGTGGACAGGGGTGGTGACAGCTAGATCACATGGGACCCAGGGCTGACACCTACCACCCCTCCCTGCAGTTTCCGCCCCCACCCAGCCTCCGCCCACCTCCATGGCCTCCACTCCCACCCAACCTCTGCTCACCCAGGCGATGGGGAAGACCCGCCCACAATCTTTGCTGCTGTCGCCTCCACCTGCCATTTTTGTGGGGAGTGGAGGCGGCAGCAGCAAGGAGGGCAAGTGAGTGGGCATTCTCTATCACCCACCTGCCTTGCCACAAAACAGCGGGTAGAGAGAGACAGTAGTGAGGATGACAGGCAACTCCTGATGACGTGGACAAGCTGCTTGGGGCAGTACAGCCTACCACTTGTTCTCTGGACCCTTGCCCAACCTGGCTGCTTCGATCTAGCGGAGAGATTGTTGGAGATGGCCTAGTTAATATCATAAATGCATTGCTGAGGGAGGGTAGGGTACCTCCCTGTTTGAAGGAGGCAATAGTTAGACTTCTTCTTAAGAAGCTGGATCCCTCAGTGATGGATAGTTATAGGCCAATCTCCCCTGGTTGGGCAAGGTAATCGAGAGGGTGGTGGCTAACTAGCTCCAGGCAGTTTTGGAGGAAACCGATTATCTAGACCCATTTCAAACTGGCTTTAGAACGGGCTATGGAGTTGAGACAGCCTTGGTCGGCCTGATGGATGACCTTTACCGGGGAATTGACAGAGGGAGTGTGACTCTGTTGGTCCTCTTGGGTCTCTCGGTGGTGTTCGATACCATCGACTATGGTATCCTTCTGGGTTGCCTGGGGGAGTTGGGAATAGGGGGCACTGCTTTGCAGTTGTTCCGTACCTATCTCTCGGGTAGATCCCAGATGGTTGAGCTTGGTGACAGTTGCTCCTCAAAGCAGGAGCTGTTATTTGGAGTCCCTCAGGGCTCCATTCTGTCACCAATGCTTTTCAATATCTACATGAAACCGCTGGGTGAGGTCATCAGGAGATTTGGTGCTGGGTGTTATCAGTATGCTGATGACACCCAAATCTGCTTCTCCCTCCCTTCTTCAGGAAATGGCACTCATTCTCTAAATGCCTGCCTACAGGCAGTAATGGGCTGGATGAAGGATAACAAACTGAAGGTGAATCCAAGCAAGATGGAGGTGCTCATTGTGGGGGCTCAGAATCTGAGAAGTGAATTAGATCTCCCTGTGCTGGATGGGGTTACACTCCCTCAGAAGGAGCAGGTGCGCAGCTTGGGAGTACTCCTGGACCCAGGCCTCACCCTGGTATCTCAGGTGGAGGCCATGGCCAGGAGTGCTTTCTATCAGCTTCGGCTGGTTCGACAGCTGCACCCATTCCTTGAAGAAGATGATCTCAAAACAGTGGTGCACCAGATGGTAACCTCCCGGCTTGACTACTGCAATGCGCTCTACGTTGGGCTGCCTTTGTACATAGTTTGGAAACTTCAGTTAGTTCAGAATGCAGCAGCCAGACTGGTCTCTGGGGTAACCCGGAGAGACCATATTACGCCTATTTCAAAACAATTGCACTGGCTGCCGATATGTTTCCGGGCAAAATACAAAGTGCTGGTTATTACCTTTAAAGCCCTGAACGGCATAGGCGTGAGTTACCTCAGAGTGCACCTTATTCTGTGTGATCCCCTCCGCACATTAAGGTCATCTGAGGAGGTTTGTCTCCAGTTACCACCAGCTTGTCTGGTGGCGACTCAGAGGCGGACCTTCTCTATAGCTGCTCCTGGGCTGTGGAATGCGCTCCCTGCGGAAATCCGTAATTTGAATTCTCTATTAGCCTTCAGGAGAGCCCTTAAAACGTATTTGTTTGGCCGGACTTTCTAGGGTTTTTTAATTGGTTTTAATATTTTAACCCGGTTTGGGGATTTTTAATTACTGCAATAGTTTAATTCTTGTTTTAAAATGTTTTTAAATTGTTAACTGTTATATTGTTTTTAATTTTTGTTTTTGTTCTTTATTGTTTTAGTGGTTTGTTTTTAATTGTAAACCGCCCTGAGCCATTTTGGAAGGGCGGTATTCAAATCAAATCACATCAAAATCAATCAATCAATCATCACTCCCTGTCTCATCCACCCTCTTGCCTGCTTCCTCCACAGCATTTAACCCTGGTGGAGGCTGTGGCCAGGAGGGAACACAGGCAGGTGATGGGGCCGTGGGGGGCACCCAGGCAGGCTTCTCCTGGGGCAGCCCTGAGCCTCAGGCTGGCCCTGAGTCTACAAGAACTCATACACCTCGAGTATATGGTATAGCACAATCATCTTCACTTTTTTAAAGTTTTGGCCAATTGGGCAAAACAACAAATCCAAGATGAAAGCCATTTCCCACTCTGCTAACCTCTGTACAGTAGTGTGCTTTTCTCAGTGCCGGGAAGGCCCTTTAAAAGAGACAGAACCATCTCAAGCGCTCTAGGAGGAAAGCACGGGGAAGGGCTATACTTCCCCCCACTCTGTGCATGCCTTCCAAGATGGTGAAGGGGCTCAAGAGGGCTCTGCGTCCCTTAAAGGAGCACCCCTTCCCCAGGGTTGCCTCCACATGGTGCTAGAGGGACTGTGCAGAGTCTTCAGCTTTGGTTGAAGCTTCACACAGGCCCATTAAACCAAGTCAGGGAGCCACACTGAGAATTGATGAGGGCTACCATGAAGAACACTGGTAGAGCACACATATGATATTAAGACAGAGCATGGTTTTATGGCTTAGTTAGAGCCAGAACCAGTCTTCGTGTATGACAATTTTCAGTGTTCTTCATATAGGTTGTGAATGTTTAACCACTTTTCCAGTTATTCCAGTGCATATTTATGTATTATCCTGTCCTTCCTTCAAAGAGCTTGTGGGGTGGGGTTTCCGCACTTTAGTGTAAGCCATTCATTCCAGATTCCCCTGCCCAAAGGTGTGGCTCGTACAGTCTTGCCCTTCCACCTAGCCATATAAAGCCATATCCTGGGGGGCACGATATGAAGGAGAGTACCAGGTGTATGTGTAGCCCAATTGCAAAGTACATCAAGAAGGGGAAAATTACGGGGGCTGGAAGGGAGGAACATGAAGTGAACTTGCTGCTCCTCGGCATGCCAAGGAAAAGGCCGGCTAGAGGTAGAGAAATGGCTGCCCCGCTTATGGCTTGGCCCACTGTGTCCGGTACTAGAATAGCACACATTCTATCTGTACCCTGTATGTGAGAGGGCCTTCACCTATGTTTACATACATACATTTATTTATTTATTTCTATACCACCCTTCCAAAAATGGCTCAGGGCAGTTTACATTAAAAATTACTTCTAAAATGAATGCACATATGGTCATTCACAGAAAAACATGCACATGTGCACAGATACCTGTACAGTACACTCATCCAATGTAATGTCTGAATAACACATGACAAACTTTATGAATGAGCCCCAATAAGGCTTTCAAATGTCCAGCAGTCAAAATAGCTTGAAAACTAGCCTTCTGTACAGTCATAAACAAGGATGCCCAAAGGTGGAATTCCTCCTATTACTAAGCAGCTAATTAATTCTCAGAGTGATATGAATAGAAAAACCATCAATGGTTCATTAGCCTGATGTTTTCAAGAACAGCTAGACAGAAACTTGCTTTTCTCAAGCATAGATTTTCCTAGTGAAAATCTGCATGAGTGGCACAGATTTTTATTTTAATAAAGAGGCACTCTCTATTCACATCACATCTCTTCAGGGTTTATAAAGAAGGAATGTCACCTCAATTCTGCAGACTTAGTGTCCAAGATATGCAGAGACACAAAACCATGGTGTGCTCATGAACTTCTAGATGTTAGAGGTATGATTTGTACAAGGGTACACTTATGCATATGGTTTGGTTCTGTCTGTTTAGTGTGCCATTTTGGCTTGAAATCCATAATGATGTTAACATGACATTGCAGCAATCACCATCTGTCAAGGATGTTCATGTTTTGTTGGGGTGCATCCCCAGCATATCAAATCTAGCCTTACACCAAGAATTGTGGATTCTTCATGCTTGGAGGGTTGCCAAAATATTATAATACCGCATGGGAAGGACACATTTACTCCTGAACTGCAACTTTGGATAAGTGACATGTGTGCCCTGTCAGCATCTGAACTGGTTTCCCCCGCTACTGAAAGGTAAAGAAGTGGAATTTTCAGCTATATGGTCAAATTTTAATGAATTGTTTATGCTTTGAAAACAAAAGATAGATCATTAGAAGAATGTGTCCCCCCCCTTTCATTTTCCCCTAGGCAGGTTACATTTTTATTACGTTAAAGATATTCTTAAGGGAACCTTCCTGCTTTTCCTTTCCTTTCTCAGTTATACTAACATATATAATTGCTGTCCTTGATTGTTAGATGTACGGTTGTAATCTTATTGAAATAAAAAGAAAAAATGAATGTTTTTTTCCATCTTGGTCAACTTGTGTGCTCTCTCCTTTTTCCTTCTCTCCCTGGTGAACAGCTGTGATGCAAGAAACCCGGTCAGTTAATCACAACTATACATCTCATTCAAACCTGGAAACCATGGTTTAACTGCAGCTTACAAACCAGAATATGAAACCAAGCTCAGATCCTGGTTTCATATCCTGGTTTACAAGTTGCAGATAAATCACAGCTCCCAAGTTTAGAAGGCACGTGGTTTACCTAATGAGGATTCTTCCCTTGTAGCCAAATGCCCAAAACAGGGAGGGAAGGAGGGAGCACCCAAGCTTGGTGCTCTTTCCCATTGCATTATGATTTGTTGGATTGCCTTGTTGGACTGTCTAAACTGAGCCAGTGTTGAGGAACCTCAAGAGCTTCAGAGACAACACAACAAAATGTGTGCACAGGCCAAGACTGCTATGCCATAGGGTGGTTCTTGGAGCAGCAATTCCCTGGGTGGAGCAGGACGCTTAGTGATAGGAGAGTACAAGGAACGGAGATAGTTTGGACATCATATAGCCCCAGAGATCTGGCTAGCAAGATATATGGATGAGGACACCTAGTGACAATATGGAAGGTTAAAAGATCCTGTGCCATTATAGGCAGAATGAACTGCAGGGCTGGTGGTAGTTCATCCCCTGAGCAAGTAATACTAAAGGAATTTATATTAAACTGTACTTCTAAAAATGTTTGTAGTTAAGATAAATCAGAAGAATGGGCACTTAAGTAAAAATGCTTTGGAATCCCTACTAGATAGAATCATAAAGCTTTTGGAAGGATGTAACAGGAAAGAGTTAAGAAGAAAATTAAGAAGAGACCCAATTAGTCAGCAGTTTGATGAGCCTGAAACTAGAGTTAGAGAGATGAACAAAGGATATGTTTAATTAAATATAGCGTGAAATCTATTAAGGAACAGATTATTATAACTATAATTAAATGATGATGTGCTGGTTTTTCAAAACAGGGAATCTAGAAAGTGTACTCTGGAAAGCAACAAATATGGCAATTATTCAGAAAGGTATAGGCTGTAAGACTTAAGGAAGTCCTCTTCCACTGCTTTAAATCTTTCGTTTGTATTAATACAGTTAGGGATGTGCATGAACTGGTTTGTACACACTAGGGATGTGCAAGGAACTGGGCAGGGGGTGTTGCACTTAAAGTGGGGGTAGGCTGCACTTAACTCTCCCTCCGCTTTCCCCCTGCCAGCGCTCCATTTTTTAAGGCTCCTTCAGGGTGGCAGCATACCTCCCTGCCGCCCCTTCCCCTCCTTGCCTGGCAGTACCCGGAAGTACCGAGGCTGCGTGCTCAGTTCCGAGTACTGCCAGGCATGGAGGGAATGGGGGGCGGGGCAGCAGGGAGGTATGCTGCTGCAGCCGGTTGCTTGAACCAGTTTGGAGGGGCCTCCCAAAGGGTTGTGCACATCCCTAGTACACACCCAAGAGGCGGGGGGGGTGGCTTTAAGGGGCAGGGAGGGTGCCCTTACCTACCCTGCTGCTTTTCACCCACCAGTGCTCTCCCCAAAAGTGTTGGTGCAGGGCTGCAATGTACCTGCTTGCAGCCCTGGTGAACATCGTACCGGAAATGGCTGACATGCACGGACATTGGCCACTTCTGGTACGATGGTCTCTGGGGCTGCCAGCAAGTATGCTGCAGCCCCGCACCAACACTTTTTAGGGAAAGTGCCATCAAGGGGGAAGCGGTGAGGCAGGCAGGGGCACCCTCGCTGCTCCATGAAGGAACCCCCACCTCTGAACTGGTTGAAATGCTGGATTTCCGAACCGGTTCGGAGATCCAGAAAAGGAGCACCAAACCGGTTCTTGGATATCCCTAAATACAGTATAGTTGTCAGACATACAAAACTGAACTAAATACTGTAATCTTCCAATTATAAGAAGCTTTCTCCTCTTTAAAAACAGCCTCAATCCATGAAGTATATAATACATGGAAATATACATGGGAGGGGGGGGCAGGCATTTTTACAAATAATGCCCACTGCACAGAGGTGCCTCTTTCTTTGCACCTGAGCTGCTCATGCTGGATGGAGAGGCGCATAGGATTCGTTTCTCACTGAATCTCCCCATATCCCTTCCCACCAAGCTAGGACATCTCCTCTCTGAATCAAAGGGCTCAAATGGCTCTGAATGATTAGAAATCATTCCCGTCAGAGATCTGCCGACTTGCAGTCAATAGGGCTGCAAATTTATTAACTGGGACTGGATATTTTGATTATATTACACCAGTGCTTCGTCAGCTGCACTGACTCCCAGTCTGTTTCTGGGTCCAATTCAAAGTGCTGGTTTTAACCTTTAGAGCCCTAAATGGGTTGGGAGTCAAGAGTGTCTTACCGCATATGTCCCAACTTGGGACTTTAAGACCTTCTTTGGAGGCCCTGCTCCGAATGCCCCTGTCAAATGAGATGAGACAGGTGACTACTAGGGAGAGGGCCTTTTCGGTGGTTGCACCCCATTTGTAAAAACCCCCAGTGAGGTTTGCCTCGCTTCATCACTTTGTTCTTTTAGATGCCAGGTAAAGACCTTTTTGTTTACTCTGACCTTTTAAATTTTGATTTTTAAAATAGATTTTTAAAAACTTTTAAATTGTGATGTATTGTATTTTTTCCAGTGTGTTGTGATTTTATATGTTATATGTTTTTTGTTTGTTTGTTTTTTGATGTTTTAATGCTGTGCTGTGAACCACCCAGAGAACAATTTGTTATGGGGTGGCTAACAAATAAAGTTTATTATTATTTCCCATCTTTTGTTACCGTGTCTGCAGTAACCCTAGAATGTACTGTGTGTTTAGTATATAAAAGCAAGAAATTCCAAGTATGGTTGTGTGTATAACAAAGCACTGATTTCCCTTCATTGTCTTTTGAAATTAAGCACTGTGTACAATATATGTGGGCATATAATGACTGGAAAATTATAGATAACAAAAAAAGAAACAGTGCAGTAGAACCTACATTTTTTGTAAGCAAGCGTTATCTAAACCTCGTTATCAATATTGATTTTCTTTTCTTTTCTCTGCTTCTACAAAACCACATGTGAACTTAAGCCTCTGCAAACAGAAATCCAAATATTTTAGGCATACCCTAGATAAAGGTATATATTTTCTATGGTTTTTCAATGAACTCTTTACAGAATAAAGCAACTGGAAAAAACCATAACCAAAACAAAACTCGTGTTTTGTAACCTTTGAACACAATGGGATACCTAAGTTCTCCAAGTGCATTCCACATGTTTTACAAAAATGTAACTTACAATTGAGTCTCAGTTTAGATGGGTAAAACTATCAAAGAAAAATGCATGCTGTGAGCTCTGGCAGAGATATATTGTCAGCATGAAAACTGAACTCCAAAGGAATGCACTCACATAATTTTGCAAATACTCCAAGAGGATCCAATACTCCTGACTTTCTTCTCTGAACACAGACAAGAAAAATAAAAGCTTGTTATTGCATTAAAGTAGTACTATCCAATGGCAGTGAAACTATATCCTTACCTCAACATAATGGAAGGGGCCTGCCTTGTCATCTATTATTTCTAGAGAGCATAACACGTACTAAGCGCTTTAGAATAAATAAAGAGTCCCAGTAGTTCCAGTCTGAAGGTTTCATAAAGTAGAGACAAGGAACACAAATAGGGAGGGAATAGGAAAAGGGCTGGATTCCTTCCCCACACCCAATCATTGTGAAAAGAGGAGCAGGCCCTGTTTGCTAGTTCATCACAGATAAATGCCTCTGGCAGACCCAACTTTCCCTACGAACCCTGTGTGTGGAGCAGAGAACATGGAAGAGGGGAGCAGCTTGGTGGCAACCACAAACAATAGTGGATCCTGGGGATGTATGCTGTAAAGGTCACAGAAGTTCACCACATGAACATTTTAACAGTGTTCAAGTCACTCAATCACCATCTCACCAATATGAACAGTGTCCCATAGATGGCTGCTAAGTGGATTACTGAGGGTACAGTCAGGGAATGACCCTGTGGTTTAAGGCAGGGGTCAGCAACCTATGACACACATGCCAAAAGTGGCACATGAATGACGGACTAACAGTCCAACCTGGACTAGTGGTGTGAGAGCCATTCAAAATAATTCTGTCTCTACCACCAAGGTGTTCTAACTTGTCAATAGTAGCAGCAACAGCAGTGGCAGCATGCAGCCCCTGCTCCACCCTGTCTCCTCTTCCTGCCTTCTGCCAGCTGCAAGAAGGGAGGATGTATGGAGCAGAGCAGGGGCTCAGTGCTGCTGCTGCTGCTGTTACTGGGGAGTTAGACCACATTGGTGACAGAGACAAAGAAGATGAAGGAGGGGGTAGCAAAGCAGGAAGAGCAGAAGTGTGGGAGGTAGCAAAAAAGGACTAGAATGCTTCCTTCTCCTCCTGTGTTGGGAGCAGCCGCTGCCACTGCTGCAACCACCCTCTCTTGCCTTGTGTGCGTCGTGGGGTCACACCTCAAGTCCCCATTCTGAAAGGTTGGCGATCTCTGGTCTAAATACTGTGGTGTGAAAGGCAATGGGAAACCGTGACCAGCTGGAGGGAGGATGGTGGCCATGCACAGACCTATTTCCCAAAGCAGCCTTGTGTGCTGACTGTGCATACAAGGGAGGAAAACAGAGTTCCATGGTGCCCTTTGGGGGATGAGGCTGTGTCTAGATAGGGGAGGATCATGCACAATCTATACAATATACTGGAAGCTATCGTTCTATTGAACAAAGAGCCAACCCTTGCATAGGGTCTGTGAAGAATGCTTGTTTCCCTGTACTATTTAAAATATTTAGAGATACAATGAATAAATAAAATGTATGGTAGATACATACATTAATAAACTGTATGGTAGATTCATACATTAACACAAACAGGAAGAAAATAAACTAACTGCCTACACTTTGCTGATGGCAACTACAATTGCAGATATGGAAGGAAAGCTGCAGAGCATTTAATAAATTAAATACATGAATTCAGGTTTTTCTCCAGAAACGTGTTCTAAAATAAATTAGCATAAAATGAAGACATTAGTGACAAGCTAATCTTTCTAGAAGCAAGATAACATCTGGCAAAAAGATCTAGAGCAGAAATCAGAAGCAGAATAAGTAGGCATTTTGTAAGAGCAAATGCTGGATGATCAGAAGAATAAGTTTATCTTCCAAAAAAGACCAATGGAGTACAGCTCTACACAGATGTGAAGCAAGGACAACAGTTAAAATGGAAGGCATTTGAAATTGGTGTTGAAGAAGAATGTATAAAGTGAGTTTAGCAAAAAGGAAAATAAATGAAGAAGACAGGAGGACTGAGGCAAAGCTTGAAGAGTTAATACAGGAGAGTAGGGCATATTAAAAAAAATGGAGGGACTAGTCCAAAGCAAGGAACTATTATTTGGCTTGGCTTACTATCTAGCATCAAGCCCCTCCTCTCCCCCAAGCCCTCTGGCATGCACAGGAAACTCAATCTCATTTTGAGGCAGGGATCGATCTCATTTGCACTGGAGTACAGAAAAAGTAAGAAACGGGGAGAGGCTCCTGTTTCTCACCTTCTTCAAACTGCAGTGCAAAGGATAACTTCTGGGAAGGAATGCTTGCTTCTGGACATTCTTCTTGCCAGAGGACCTGAGATACTTGCCCCTGATAAGTAGATTTGTAGATTCTTGGCCTCAAATATAACTAAAGATTAACTGGAAAGATAAAGAGCAAGAGCAAGACCAATACAGAATTACATTAAGCAAGTTATGGAGAGAGAAAAGTGAATATAATATTGTTAATAAGTATACATTGCTTTTCAGCAAATAACTCTGAACAGCTGAAGAAATGGAAAAGAGTCATGAGTTTTCAGACCAATCTATGCACTGAAAGTTAGGAGAGATATCCCGTAGCAGAAAGCAGCACACACTGTCAGCAAGATTTCCAGTCCCAGCCTCCTCAAATGGCTCTTACCACTTTACCAAAAAGCACAGCCCACCCCAACTTATTCTTCTTCAACAGCAAGCATGAGTCTAAAATAAAAGCCATGTTACCAACCATTACAAAATGACTTCAAAGATGACACACAAACAGTGATGTGAACACATCCATAAAGCTCTGCACAGGATGTGAATCAGATAGCATGCTGTAAAAAAACCTAAATTTGAATCTCAATAACGACAGCATTTGAGATTTGTACATTCACTATAACCACAGCTGAATTAACAACGAACCTAATACAATAACTGCCCACCACATCATCTTCATATCTAATTTGAATTTTAAAAAAAGAAAAAAGTTACAGCCCTTATGGTTGTGGAGGAGACTGTCTCAGGGCCAGTTTGTACATTCACGCTGAGAATGTGGGCTGAGAGGATCCATATAGATCTTACCACCAGAATACCACCCTCTATACCAGGGTTTCTCAACGTGTGGGTCCCCAGATGTTATTGGACTTCAACTCCCATAATCCCCAGCCACAGTGGCCTTTGGTTGGGAATTTTGGGAGTTGAAGTCCAATTACATCCGGGGACCCACACATTGAGAATCCCTGCTCTATACCCCTTCCCAAAGCCCTTCTGTTCACTACAGAAAAGATGAAATCTCTCGGAAAGGGATCATGAAAGGACACTGCAAAGGAGGTCTCTGAATTAGCATTACATGACTTCATGGCCCTTGCCCCCCTTTTGTGGAAGATACGTTCCTATCCTTTAAAAGCACATGAATGATCTTCCTACAAAAAAATACCCAATGCTGTTAGTCTTTATTCACATTGCATTAATGCAGCTTCAGCTATACCTAGAGCAGTACTTGACAAATCCCAGACGACAGGGCACCATGGCACCCAGAGAAAACTGGTTCAATGATGGTTTCATAGATATTCCACGCCCTGGGTCACAGCACCCTGTTTTTGTCCCTCCTCCTTTCTGCTGCCATAGCATTTTTTTTTTAAATTTAACACATTTGTATACTGCCCAAAACGCAAGTCTCTGGCAGTTTATAACAAAACAATAAAAACAACAGATAAAAAGATTAAAACATTACAACAATTAAAAAATGTTAAAACTATTAAAAACACAATTAAAACAATATCTAATTAAAAGCCTGGGTGAACAAATGCATCTTGATTGCCTTTTTAAAAGTTTTAAGAGATAGGGAGGCTCTTATTTCAGCAGGAAGTGTGTTCCAAAGCCTCAGGGCAGCAATGGAGAAGGCCTGTCTCTGAGTAGCCACCAGACGAGCCAATGGCAACTGCAGACAAACCTCTCCAGTTGATTTCAATGGGCAGTGTGGTTCATAACGAAGAAGGCGTTCTCTTTTTCCCTCCTAGACATGCCCTCTTCAACCCGCTGCTGTTTTTGGACTACAGCTCCCATAATACCCAGCCACTGTGGCCAATAGCCAGGGATTGTGGGAAATTTACCAATCCCCACTGGTATGTTTCCCAGATTATGGGAATCCCCACTGGTATGTTTCCCAGACTATGGGAAACACCTATATCGGGCAGCAGCGATATAGGAATATGCTGAAAGTCATTGTCTCATACTACGCAGGAGATGGCAATGGTAAACCCCTCCTGTATTCCACCAAAAGACAACCATAGGGCTCTGTGGGTGCCAGGAGTCGACACCGACTCGACGGCACACTTTACTTTACCCTGTCTCACAGGGTATGTTCCAACAACCACCACAGCTGGTGTTCCAGCACTGCACATTCTGTAAACCATTGGTGGAGCTGCTATTGCTCAAGCAGCAGTAACTGGCTCATGCACTTGCTGGCCCATCCATTGGCCACCACCATTTCCCCAGCACTGCACTTACTGTTTTGTTTGTTTCGGGAAAGGCACCAATGGGTCATAGGTTACATTAAAATGGAACAGCAGCAGAGACAATGGTGGCAGCAGTGTCAGGCATCAAATCATTCCCTGGGATGTGGAGGCAGGAAAGAAAAGGGGGTAGGATTTCTTGCTTAAGGTAATTTTTTTTACCTCCAGTTAAAACAATAATTTTTGTTACTGTTGAAGCTGAGACAGAAAGATGCAAACACTTGTCCCATGGACAGAAGAAGCCTTTCTTCCATCTTTCCAATGGTGTATTTATTTATTTTTTTAGCTTTTTGAGGGGGTCACTTTCAAAATATGGTACATATTCGTATAACGTAAGTTGTTGGGAAAGTATGAGGAGATCTGTTCCTCATCATTTCTTCATATGAATGTATTGGCTAGGATATTCAGAGGTCAGGATATTTCTGACTAGGATATTCAGAGGCAGAGTTATCTTTATTTCTCCAGAGACTTTTACACACAGCAGGCTTTACCGCAGGTTTACCGGGAGGCTTTACTGTGAACTCGAAATTGTCCTCCCAAAGTGACACAAATAGTGGATTTTTTTACCCTGGATATAAATCGGGCTACACTCTAACGCACAGTGAAAAACCCGAATTGTGTGTGAACTGCTCCCCGACAACTCGCAGGGACTTTGGGGTAAATCTGGCTAATATGTGAATGTACCCCCTTCATTCCGGAGCAGATGCAAGTTAAAGGGCTTTAAAAGCCCTTTGTGAAAAAATTCCAGGCAGCCCTGTTCTAAGTATGTCACTTGCGAAGGGAATAAAGAGAAGCCACACACAATGTCTGTCACTAACAGTGTTCCCTCTAAGAAGGATTCCCAGATGTTGTTGACTACGGCTCCCAGAATCCCCAAGCAAAAGCCATTGCAGCTGGGGATTCTGGGAGTTGTAGTCAACAACATCTGGGAATCCCTGTTAGAGGGAACACTGGACTGAGTCTGGTAACTTTGTCAGATGTTCATTTTCTGGCTGCTAGATCCAAAGAAAATTTGTCAAGGCCTGACCTGGGGCTCCAAGACAACCCTGATTTTAAACGAACAGCCATTATTCCAGAACATTAAAAACAACCACGCAACAATATACAAAGATGAGAAGCAAGCTGATTGGCAATATCTACACTACCTCAAAACCTCAATCTACATAATAAAACTAATTTGATAGCTTTCGAATAATTGAAATTAATAATATTCTCTAACTTGTATCTTAAGGAAGGATATAAATTTACATTTATAAATCAACTACACTTAGTGCAGGATAGAAATCTACAAAAATTGTAACTGAAGTTTGTTTGTGTGTATTTAGATTTTAGAGTAGGCTCAGTATGATTTAAGCTACGTGGCAGTTAGGGCTACCAACCATGCAGAACTGAGACAATTCAGAAACAATGCAGGGTTCAGAAAACCTTTGAATTCTGGATACCCGATGTCCAAGATTTATGTCACCAGGCCTGGAAATATGTTTCTATTTTTATTATAAGGCAATGATGATATTATTTATTTTACATATTTATATACTGCTGACATCAAGTGCCTCAAGGCAGTTTAAATGTGACAATGATTATCTTTGGTGAAACCTGGTACCTTTTCAACAACTAGAGGATTTACACTCTGAGAAACAAAACATGAGGAGAACCCTCCCACCCAGCTTGCACAGTCCATTAGACAAATTAAAAATCACTTTGCTTCTGCTAGGACAAAGGTTCCTAATAGGGGTTATTAATACCCCTAGGGGTACTTGAAGGGCTCCCAGGGGGTATTCAGTGCCCTGCAGCCACATTATTTGTTCCCCATCTGAGGATTACCAGCTTGAAGCCAACATGTCCTCAGCTATGTGTCTGTTGCAGATGAAGAGGGAAGGGGATGAATACCCTCCTCCTCTGCTCTTGATTGGCTGGCTATGTGCTGAAGTCCAGCAGGGCCAGTTTATGTGGAAGAGAGTTGGTCTTGTGTAGCAAGCATCAATTGTCCTCTTCGCTAAGCATGGTCTGCCTTGGTTTGCATTTAGATGGGAAACTACATGTGAGTGCTGTAAGATATTCCCCTTAGGGGATGGGACCATAGCTCAATGGAAGAGCATCTGCATGCAGAAGGTCTCAGGTTCACTCCCTGGCATCTCTAGGTAGGTCTGGGAGAGACTCATGCCTGTAACCTTGGAGAGCTACTACCAATCAGTATAGACAATACTGAGCTAGATGGACCAATAGTCTGACTCAGTATAAGGTAGCTTCCTATGTACGCCTCCTCTCAGTCTGACTGACAGGCTTCAAAAACATAGCACTCAGTACTCCCTCTGAAATTAATGGGACAAGTTTACTTAATTATTAATTTTTATTAATTTCAATATTAATTTCAATAAGACTGCTTATGAGTAACTTAGTGTAGAAGTGAGCCAGTGGCTGTAGTAGGGATGTGCAGAATGGTTTAGTCAGAACATTCTGATTGTGAACTGGGCTGTTCCAAGTGTTCCGAGCTCGGAACAGAACACCCTTCAAATGAAAGACCTCTTCTGAGCTCGGAACACTCGGACCATTCCGAGTCATTTTGGACTCCAAAATGGCGCTCTTCTGGGCTCTGTACACACGCAGCAGCCATTTGTCCAAAATGGCACTCTGAATGGTTCAAAAGAACGGGGTCATTCTGTCAGAACAACCAGCTCGACTGGTTGTTCTGATGGAACGTTCAGTAGATCTTGCGTTCCATTCTGAGCTCGGAACGGAGTCCAAGATCCATTTTGTGCACACCTCTACACTGCAGAACCTCGTCTCCCTAATTGTAACACTTAAATTTGTGTTTTTATGTATATGTGTATACACACACAGAAATTAAAATGTTACAGTTATAAGGCAAGCTAGTGTTATGTATGCTTCTGTCAAGCCCCCTAGTATCCCTTGTCCTACCCCAGTCACTGATTTACATCCAGATTAAGTTACTCATAAGTATTCTTACTGAAATTAATGGAACAAGTTTACTTGTCCTACTAATTTCAATGGAAATATGCATTACTAACTTAGTCCAGATGCAAGCCAGTGACTGCAGTAGCCCATCTCATAACTGTACCATTTAAATTTGCAAGTATATACACACACACACACAAACACTATGAGGCACCTGAGCTGAAGATTTGCAACAAGGGGTACACTTGTTTGACAAAGTTGGGATTGGGAGCCTCTGTACTAGGATACCGTAGGAAAGAGCAAGATCTGAGACTAGGTTCTTCAACACTGCATCTAATGAGCTTTACTAAATTTCAATCCTACCTACTGATGTATCCTACAAAACTTAAGGGAACACTCAAATTGCATATGAATTGCATGAACACAAGAACCCTTTTCGCCTACTACCTGGGCAATTCCCACCCTGCATCAATTTGGTCAGTCCTTAGATCCTCTTGTTTCTGGCTAAGAGGACCGCACTACCCATCCTAAGTTTCTTTCCCATCATCAAACTCACGCAGATAGAGATGCGCAACACGCCACGCTGATAGTCCTTGTACAGCTCTGTGGCTTTCCTATTGCACTCGATGCACCTGTAGTCCCCACGACCCTCCATCTCTTTCACTAGGATACAAATGCAAACCCCCGTTGCCACAGAAACGACCGTCCTCCTTCTTGGAGGTTTGCTTAGTCCGCTTCCGGGTTCCGCTAGGAGAGGGAGAAAAGCAGTAGCCGCAGAGCGTCCTGGTGTTTGTAGTTTACCAGCTGCACGTTTTTCAGCAAAGGCTCGGGCGTTTAGAACTACAGTTCCCAGGAAGCTCTCGGTTCATACGCTCCTTACCAGAATCCAGAAGGAGGTAGCTGCAGGAAAGGTATGTTACTCTGCGCAGGCGTGCTCTGAAGATGGCAGCTGCTGTTGTCGCCGCCTCTTGGCGAAGTCTCTCTGCACCGCAGGGGATGCTCTTGGCGCTGCTGTGGCTGGTCTTGGTGACAAGAACGCGGCCGGTGCATGCCCTGACTGAGCAGTACCCGACGTTGTCCCTGCTCAGACAGGAGCTCTACCGTCAGCAGGGCCAGCGGGGCAGAGCCTGTCCGGAGCTTCTGGCGGCTGAATGGGACGGGGAGCAGTATGCGGCAGCTGCAGGCGACTGTGGTGAGTGGAGGGAGGAGGGAAGGAACCCGTCCGGTCAGGCTCTGGCGGGAAAGTTGCTGCTCCTCCGAGTCCTGGATGGGACTAGAGCGACACATGCCGCACGCAGCATGAGGTGCTGGAATCCTGAGCTGGTGGGGAGTGCACTGCACTAGGTCACTCTGCAAGTGCGGGACTGGGACTGTTCACACGTGATGCAAACAGCTCCACGTAAGGTAAACAATTATTGCAAGCCAAAAAAACCCCACACATGGCACACTAAACAGACGGCTGAGAGCTAGGAGGATCTTTCTTCCTCGGGGCTAGTCTTCTTTTGGCAAGCAGCCTTTTATGGAGAGGAGTCGAATCCCTCACCTGCATCCATTCAGTCTGTGCAGGAAATCATGGTGGTATTCTTCACCAGCAGTCCGCTCTACTACCTGGAGACTTTTGACCCCATTAAGTCGCATGTCGAGACTAAGCTTTACCCGCTGAACGAAGGGAAGAGCGTGGAGGAGGTGCGCTTTAGGCGTGCCTTTGAACTCAGAGGGAGAGGCTGCGAGTATCCTTTGGCTAGAGGGCACTTGAGTCTACTAAAGACTGTCCTGCCGTATCCCTAAGGACCAGTTTATACAAGCAGCAGAATTAAAGGAGCAGACTCTTATTGGGCTGTATCACTTCAGGATGCTAGCGGAACAGGTGGATTGCATTCTTGATTCTTCCCCCCACCCCCCACCAAAAAACACCCTTCGTGTATGTATATATATATATATATATATGTGTGTGTGTGTGTGTGTGCGTGTGTGTGCGTGCGTGCGTGCTGTGGTGGGTTAACGGAGAGGAGGGCGAAATTTGAGGAGCAGCAAATTTTGTCCCTCTCTGTGGGCAGCTGTGGTTGCAGCAAGAGTGGAGTGGGCAAGGAGAAAGTCCCCCCTTTTACATAATAATGGTGATGACGATGGTTGTATTTTTTTTTAAGGCAACCCTTTTTTGTTTAAGGTAAAAGGAGGCAAAAACCTTTTTGCCTATGAGTGGAAAAAAGCTTAATCCACCCCTGTGTGCATGCATACAGGGCTGGTTCTTTTCCCTTAAACACTAGTTTTCTTTTTGTAGGGAAGTGGTTGCTCCTATTAATATAATGGATCATTCAGACATGTAGCCCCGTACCTTCAATATAAAGTGCTAAAATTCTGGAAGACCAATTGAATCTGCCAAGTGTATAACCTGTTTCTAAGTTTTGGATGTGGTGGACAGAAGCTTTGGCATGGTGCACAAATTGAGATGAGAGAAGCTGTCATTCTGGGGAGTCAGATAGGAGTAAATATCACCAAGAATCATTTGAGTTGTCATCATTACTAAAGGTGCTCTGATTGCAAGGGAGGAGTTACCATGCTGGTGAAGAAATTCAATAAATGATGTAATCTTTGTTTACATGCTGTAGTGTCTGACTTCTGTGTGCATAGTAAAGATTGATGCTAGCTTTCCAAGCAGCGGAATAGAGGTGCTGGTGCTTGTGTGTTAGTTAAACTTGCATTTGCCATGCCATGCAAAAGCACAGACTCACCTTTAACAGGTTAGACAGTTCATATAGCAGGGTATTGCAGCAGATCCTATTCAGAAATACAATACAGAATATCCAGGTTTAAAAAACTGATATATTTCAAGTATCCTAAATCAGATAGTTCTCTACTATTCAGTTACTAAAGGCTGCATGTTTCTAATATCACTAGTTTGCATTATGATCAAAATTTATCACAAGAAGCTTGGCAAATAACAATGCAGTTTGTATTTGTTAGTTGTGAATCTTATTCACATAAGGAGTAAGGCGAAATTTAAATGTGTGTTTTAAATAATGTATTTCATATTTTCAGAGTGTTTCATGTAACATTTCTGAAGGGCTTTAAACTGGACCCAATGGGGGAGGGAGACAAAAGCTTAGTACCAAGTATTAGGGGACAAGAAAACATGTACCAAAGGTTGGAAAACATATGGGAGGGGGCTCTCAGAAATTCACAAGTCACTGTAGCAAGGAAGCCAGAAACTAGGAATGTGTGAATCGATTTGGATTAAATTGATTCAACCGGAATTTGGGCAATTTAGGTGATTCAAGCTTGAAACGAATCTGCCCAGGCATTCCTGGCCAAATTTGAACTCAAATCGAATAATGTCAGATTCTATTCGAATTGATTCTAGATTTGGTTCCTCCTATTATTTCCCCCCGATTCCCAGCTTTCATTGTTTTTAAAAAACTATGCTCTAGCTCTTTTAGAAGTGGAGTTATGAAGCAAAAAGTGTTTGGATTCTTTGGTGTATAATAACTTTTCCTTAATAAATCCCTATGATGATTCATTACACACCTTCATTTCTTCTTTTCATTTTTACTGTCTTTGAACAGTGCCAGTTATCAACTAATTGGCACTGTCCAAAGACAGTAAATATGAAAAAAAAGAAATGAAGGTGTGTAATGAATCGTCATAGGGATTTATTAAGGAAAAGTTATTATACACCAAAGAATCCAAACACTTTTTGCTTCATAACTCCACTTCTAAAAGAGCTAGAGCTTAGCTTTTTTAAAACAATGAAAGCTGGGAATCTGGGGTACTACTCAGTTTATGTTCTAGGATTTTTTCAGTGTTTAGACTCTTTGGAGTCTAACAACCTTTCCTCAAATGAATCCCTATGAGGATTCTTTATACACCAAAGAGTCTAAATACCTCAAACCCCCCTAAAACACTGAGTACCCCAGTGGCTTGTGAGTTGGGGGGTGGTTGGCGCATGGGATACCACTAATTCTCTACCTCCACCTGCAAAGCAGTGGTGTCAAAATGAACAGAAGAAATGAAGACACCAAAGAATCTAAACACTTCAAAAATTTCTTTAAAAATTGAGTATCCCTGTGTGGGGGGTGGGTGGGTGTAGTTGACACATGGCAGTTGACAGTTGGCACTGTCCAATGACAGTCAAATTGAACAGAAGAAATGAAGGCATATAAGGAATCCTCATAGGGATTCATTATGAAGAAAGTTTATTAGACACCAAAGAATCTAAACACTTCAATATTGCAAAAAATAAACTGAGTACCTCACTGCCTTGCAGGTGGGGTGTGTGTGTGTGTGTGTGTGTGTGTGTGTGTGTGTGTGTGTGTGTGTAGTTGGCACATGGAACCTGGCAGTTAGCACTGTCCAATGACAGTAAAAATGAATGTGTGCAATGAATCCTCATAGGGATTCATTATGAGGAAAAGTTATTATACACCAAAGAATACAAACACTTGAAAAATAGTGGCTGCACATTTTGCTCCATAACTCCATTTCTACAAGGCCTATTGCTTAACTTTTAAAAAATGGTTTGTTTTTTTAAATTCCAGCTGGAGGTCCATGTTAGAGTTAGGGATAGGGCAACTTCAAATCCCCATTATTTCCTATGGCAGAAATATACAAAATCAGTAAAAACTAAAGAAAATAATTAAAAATCAGCCAAGTAGCCCACTGTCTTGAAATTTGAGTGGCAAGGGGCACCCATGGGTACCTACCCACCAGCAAAATTTGGTGCCCCTAGGACCTTTAGAAGTGGTCCAAATCTATCTGAATCCAAATGGAATAGAATTCAACTTGAATTGCATCTGATCAGATTTGAGTTTGAATCAAATCTGGCTGATTCAATTCGACCTCAAATCAAATTGCAAAAAATCTATTCATGCACATCCCTAACAGAAACCAGTGATATCTATAGTCTCCAGTGCACAGAGTATGGGGGTGGGGAACAGGAGGAATTTGAAATCCTGATGCAGGAGGGCAAATATGATCTGATACGTATCACTGAAATTTGATGGGATAAATATAACTTTTTAAAAGTAATAGATCCAACAGAAAGGAAAGGGGAGCTACATTATAGAATGTGAAACAGGGGATACCAGGATCCATGGTGGCAAGAGTGGAGGGAATCGGAGGGTCACAGCCCCAAGATGGATCTTAGGAGTTGCATGTGTTGGAAGGGCTTTGTCTGGCCAGTTTTGTAGGGTTAAAGGATGCTTTTTGTAAGGAGGACTATGTGCTCCAGAAAGGCTGCTCTGGGTTTAATCGTTACTGAGGGTTGTGTGTGGTGGAGAATACTGGGTTTCAGGGTGGTTAGCTATTAACAAAATCTTGGATTTTCTGAAATGGAGGAAGGATGTTGACACTGGAGCTTTAGGGTTATCCAAAAGGCATAACCGCCCTAAACCATTTTTGGAAGGGTGGTATATAATAAATACTGATCTGGCGTCAGTGCAGAGGTCAAGAATGCAGGATGTGAGTGAGTGAGTGACAGGGGAGCTATGGCTGCCTTGCCCTGAGGTCTTGGGAGCTAAGCTTCCATAGTGGAAACCTCTTTTCAGGATGCTGAAAAGACCTGTGCCCGGTCCAGGCTTCTAAGGCGGTGAGCTGCAGCTGTTCTCCTTCCTCACTAGTCTCCCCATGATACTTCTGGTTGCAGTGATGAACACTGCCTTCCTCCTGGACCAGCCTGTGGGCAGGCAAGTTCTGACTGCACATCTCCTTTAGGAGTGCACTGCGGTGGGTGACAGTGTTCCCTCTAACAGGGATTCCCATATGTTGTTGACTACAACTCCCAGGATCCCCAAGCAAAAGCCATTGTAGCTGGGGATTCTGGGAGTTGTAGTCAACAACATCTGGGAATCTCTATTAGAGGGAACACTGGTGGGTGCATAAGGGCCCAATTCTTGACCTCCTAACACAAGGATCCTTCCAACTCTGATTTTTTAGCCTGCTTTCCTTAAGGAAAGTAAGCTTATGAGATCACTCAGCATGTCTGTGTGTCCCCTCCGTCAGCTTTGTGGTACTTCGACCAATATGAACAAGACTGGGTACAGTTGTAATGAGTGACATGTAGGGGACACCTCAGTGGTGTAGTTTGTGATGGCAGACGTATAAACGTTTGAGGTGTAAGGGGCCTAACTTTTGAACTGCCTAACTGATTCGAACCAAATTTGCTACAGCTGCAGAGAACATAGGGACACCTCAACGGCATAGTTTGTGATTATGTCACCCACCCTGATTCAAAATGGTGGACATGTAAATGTTTGTCTAACCAATTTGAACCAAATTTGGTACAGTTGTAGTGAGTGACACATAGGGACAACTCAAGGGCATAGTTTGTAATGATGTCATCCACCCCAATTCAGGATGGTGGACTCATAACATTTGAGGCACAAGTGGGCTAACATGGACCATCTGACACATAGGGACACTTCAACGGCATAGTTTGTGATGATGTCATCCACTAACATTTGAGAAGGTGGATGCATGAATGTTTGAGGAGTAACTGCACTAAATTATGAACTGCCTAACCGATTTGAACCAAATTTAGCACAGCTGTAGGGAAACATAGGGGTGGCCCAATGGTGTAGTTTGTAATGATGTCACCCACCCTGATTCAAGATGGCGGATACATGAACATTTGAGGTGCAAGCGGGCTAACTTGTAGACCTCCCAACTGATTAGGACCAAATTTGGTGCAGTTTTAGTGAGTGGCACAAAAGGACACCTCCATGGTGTAGTTTTTGATGATGTATTCCGCCCCAATTCAAGACCGTGGACTTGTGAATGTTTGAGCAAAAGTTCGTAATTATCAATTAAAATTATAGTGAAAAGAAAGTAGGCAGATTCGTTCTTACCAGAACAACTTGTTGGTTGTTATCTTGATTGATCAGTTATCTTGATCAGTTATCTTGATTGTTGGAAGAAGAAGGTTGTTATAAATCTTGAGAATATTCTTGAAAGAGCAGACTGCATTCCAGTTGTGGATTAATAGAAGAAGAAAGGATGATACAAGAATTTTCACGTAGTTGGGAACCATGGGTTGGGGGAGCAGAACAACTGTCATGTCCTCTTCCATGTATTCAGCCTACATGGTTTCTTACCATGTGACAAGACTTGTTATAAATTCCCTTGTTCTTTTTTTCTCCAGTTTCCTGTGATGGTCCTCAATTCTTCCTCCTTTTTCTCCCCTCCTCCTTATTTTATATAAGTTCAGTCTTTTATAAAGATATTAGTCCAGAAATTTTCTTTGTAGAAAATTGTAGAATTAGCACTGTTTTTTTCTTCATTTCAATTTTACTTCAGCTATTTTTAGGTGAGCATACCAATTAACAGTGAAAACATTTCCATTTTAGACTCTTCTTTTTTGCACTTTCATGAGTCAGACTGTGAACTACGGGAGCCTTCATCTTGTGAATCCCTGCTTTCTCTGAATACTGAAAAACTTCTGGTATGTTTAGCTATTTACTGTGTAGTAAAGAAGAATGCTGATAGATCTTTGGTAATATAGAAGCTATTTTGTTTTACTTACGATATTAGTCATCCTGGGTGATAATGAAATTTATTTAACTTCATTGTTGATGTCTAGATCTCGAGTCTTATTTTATGACTATATAGATGCAGGTGAAATTTAAATTTGATTACTTGTACTATTTGAAGAATATAGATATTGAGACAAATAGCACTTAGCACAATGAATGAATTGAAACTGTATAAGCAATTGGTTTGTTTGTTTTTTGGGGGAAAAAAAACACCCCATGTTGTTCTACAGATACTTGTGAATCCAAATCTTCTGAGAATTCAAGCATTACATTATCTAATTCTAAATTTTGATAGCATACATACTTTGTATGTCATCCAGCCAAAGTTAAGGATTGTGTCATTACCTTGATTTCAGTAAGAAAATTAATCATATGCCTAACGCTCTCCCATTAGAAATAACTGAGACTTAACTGTGTTATGTTTTGGTGGATCACACCCTTTATCTTTATTTTGGTGTTTCCAGTTTAACTTGATAAATATTTTACAGAATCAAGCAAAATTGCTTGCAGAACAAAAGAGATTTCCATTTGCCACAGATGATGGCAATACAAACGAAGAGTTAGGTAAGAGATACTATGTATTGTCTATAACTAAATAAATAGCAGTTTATAGTACCTAATGAGCACTTTACGATGTACTGAAAACAATGATGCTGGGACTTAATACTAATTTAATGTTTAATCACTAGGTGATATCCTCAGTTCTCCTTATGCTGGAACAATGAGTCCCTGTTCTAGAGCAGGGGAAATTGTGGATTCAACCCACTGTGATGACTATCCACAGAATAAAATTAAGTTGATGTACCTGTCACAAAATTATGTTTGTATCCTGTATTTTTAATTGAAATTCTTCATTGTTAAGCTGATGCCATCTAAATTTTATGCAGCAATATTTTAGGGTAGAATGTCGTTTTGGACATGTTTACCCCAAATAGGCACATTAACCTATTTAGGCTTGTACTAGCCTGTGTTGCAGAGCGAGCAAGGATGTGCAAGGGCCTGGTTCCATGGACTCCTGGGAGGGTGGGGGCATAACTTTAAGAAGCAGGAAAAGTGCTGCCTACCTGCCAGCCTCCAGCCTGCTGCTTTTCTCCCACTGGCACACTCTCCAGAAGTGGGCACGTGGGATAGCAGCGTTTCTCCCTGTTGACTGGCCGCAGTCAACTTGCTGTGGCCAACTCACCACCGGTCAATTGAACACGGCCAACTCGCTGCAGGGAACAACACAACTCTCCCCTCGCAAACCCGTCCTGTCACTTTGGCTTTCGATCTGGAGGGGACAAGCGGGAGGGAGGCGAGAGGAAGCTAAATTTCCACCCACCACCCAACAAAGCATGTCTTTCATGTTCTGCAGTGGAAGGAAGAATCTCTCTGCATTCCTACCTGTGGGGTTGTGCCTCATGAGAAGTGAAATGTCAGGTGCGAAGCCTACACCAGAGCTTTAGAGCAGGCGGGCTGCCATTTTCCTCCTCATATGGCCCCTTTGCAGGTCTCCCCAAAGCAACAACACAACTACTCCCCACAAGCCCATCCTGTCACTTTGGCTTTTGATTGGGAGGGAGGCGAGAGGAAGTCAGCACCCCCCCCCCGGCCGAGAGAAAGCTTGCAAAACCTTTTACGCACAACAGAGTTTTCTTTCCTAGAATGGGGTTTGTTGCAAATGAGCAAGTGGCGGGCAAGAAGCCTGCAGCGGCAGCGCCGCCTGTGCCGGATCGAAAGCCAAAGTAACAGGATGGGCATGTGGAGGGGGTGGGTGGGGAGGCAGATGTGTTGTCCGCCGAGCGGAAGCTGCAGGGAGGGCTCTCGGGGTGCCCCTTCTGCTTTGGACAGAGAGCCTCCCAGCCCCCCTCCTGCCCCTTGGTTTTGTCAGAAGAAGCTCCGTTTTGCAGGAGAGTTGCATCTTTCTCAGTGAGGCTGGCAAGTTGCCTCCAGAGAAGGGCCGTTTGACTCAAAATGGGTAGAGCCCACATCGCTGCTCTCCCAGCCCGCCTCCCCCACCCGCCCCATCTCAGTGAGCCACAGAGCAAAACGGCAGCTGCTGTGGGGAATGAGTTGTGGGGTCTTACAGTGCCATCATTTGCTAGGTTAAAGCACAAGCACGCCCATGGCACAGCTGTCACTTCTCTCAACCATAACACAAGCACCATTGAGAATCATGGTTGCTTTTAAGTAGACCTTGCCTCCTTCCAGCCCGCAGCCTGAGCTTTGCATTTTTATATTTATTTTTGCAATTATAGTTCCAAAGTGTTCACATGCATCTGGTGGCCATAGCTGTTTTCACATCTTTCTGATGATAATAATAATAATAAGAAGAAGAAGAAGAAGCAGATGATCACCATCAGCCAATTACAAAAAGCAACTTTACTGGGAACAGCCTATATTCTGTGACAATATCTATAACAGCAACAACATTGATAATAAAATTCAGCCATCCCAGGTCCTTGGGAAGGACTCGATGTCTGGATAAAACAAACCAGTCAATAACACCTGTCTGACTGTGTAAATAAATAATAATTATATTATTATTATTATCATCATCATCATCACAATGTGCTGTGAAAGATGAGCTTTATTTTAGTAAAGGGTGTCGGGCAAGATTCTGAGCTACTTACTGCTGCAGCCTGCCTTGCTGAATTGCACTCCAATAGATAAAATCCTAACAGTCTGTACAATCCTGCAGCATGAATGATTGGTGTGGCATCTTGATATCTTCTCTGCCATGTAAGCAGTTTTATGCTGGGCCATAGGGTGCAGTGAGTTGTACTTTCCTGCAGATAATTGAAAAACAACAATACAACATGAACACACACCTTGGCCAGGAAAGCTCCTCCTAAGAGTTTTGCTAAACAATTCAAAATTCAACTACACACCAGATCCACCAAGTGTTCTGTTAATATCCCTGGGATACACGTGAGGTAGTCTGCTTTAATAAGAGAACTCAGCAGCAAGGTCTGCTGCTGCTTTGGGGAGACCTGCAAAGGGGCCATATGAGGAGGAAAATGGCAGCCCACCTGCTCTAAAGCTCTGGTGCAGGCTTCTCACCTGACATTTCACTTCTCATGATATTTCACCATTGAAAGCAAGGGTCTGAAATTCCATTTGTGTGGAAAGCAAACTGCTCCAATGATAGGAAGATGGAGAAATATCTCATTCCACAGGTAGGAATGCAGAGAGATTCTTCTTTCCACTGCAGAACGTGAAAGACATGCTTGGGTGGGTGGTAGGTGGAAATTTAGGTTGCTCTCGCCTCCCTCCGCTTGTCCCCTCCGGATCAAAAGCCAAAGTGACAGGACGGTCTTGTGGGGAGGGGGGAGTTGTGTTGATCACTGTAGAGAGTTTTCCCTGTGGCGAGTTGGCTGTGTCCAATTGACCGGCAGCCAGTTGGCCGCGGCAAGTTGTCTCATTCCCTCTCCCTGCATCCCGTTCTGTGTTGCCACACAAATGGCTGACACACATGTGCTGACATGCATGAGGAAGAGCAGTGGGGCGAGGGCTGGCAGGTAGGCAGTAGGGATGTGTATGGAACCAGTTCCGTGCATTCCTGGGGGATGGGGGGGGAGCTTTAAGGCACAGGAAGGGTGTCCTTAACTTCCCTGCCGTGTCGCCCCTTCCGGCACTCCTTCCAAAACCACTGTTGCCAGGCGGCCGTATACCGTCACCCCGGTCAGCGTAATATTGCAAGTGGCCAGCGCTAAGGGTCTGCATGGAACCGGTTCTGTGCACACCTAGGAGGCAGGGGTCACTTTAAGTCACGGGGAGCGTGTCCTTACCTCCCCCACTGTGCTTCCCCCTCCGGCACTGCTTCAAAAACCTGCACATGTGCCCGCCATGTTCAGTTTTACACTGACCAGGACAGCAAGAGGGTATACAGCCGTCCTATGCCAGTGGTTTTTGAAGCAGCGCCAGAGGGGGACAGGTGACGAGGGAGGTGAGGGCACCCTCCCCACGCTTGAACCGGTTCGAAAGTGGGGTTTCCGAACTCGTTCAGCATTCTAGGAATAGAATGCTAAACCGATTCATGCACATCCGTAGCCAGCACATGTGCACATGCGTGATGCATGCATATGCGCTGGCCACTTTTGGTATTACTCTGTCCAGGGTGGCAAGAAGGTATACAGCTGCCCCGCAACAGTGGTTTTGGAAGCAGCTCTGGAGGGGGGGAATACGGCGGGGGAGGTAAGAACACCTTCACTGTGCCTTAAATCTACCCTGCCACACACCTTCAATCCGGCTCAGACACTGGTCTTTCGAACTGGTTCGGCAGTCTGTGAATAGACCTCCGACTTGGTTCATGCACATCTCTAGTAGGCAGGGCCTTCCCGGACTCTTAAAGTTACCCCCAACACACGCACATGTTCAAACCAGTTCAGACAGCGGTCAATGGAACTTGTTCAGAGCTCCAGAAAAGGACCGTTGGACCAGTTCCGTGCACATCCTTAAGAGAAAGAACCATACAGGTGAAAAATAAACTCGGACGTTTACATGTAAATCTAGCCTCTCACGCTTGCTGTTGCTCTACCTTTTATGCTAGTGATATTTCTCCATCTCCCTATCATTGGAGCAGTTTGCTTTCAACACAAATGGAATTTCAGACCCTTGCTTTCAATGATGCTTTTAAAGTTCTGTGCTTTTAAGATGATGGTAAACATATTATTGAAGTGATCATGTGTGAATTTTTAAAGAAAGTCTCCCGAGGGTATCTAGGACTTTGCTGCCTAAGTGCATTCTCCCTGGGACTAGACCAGTGTGCGCTACTTTTCCTACATTATGTTCACAAGCATCTTAAGCAACATTTTTCTCTCTCTTCAACTCTATCTTAATAACCTTAGGAAGCTGCTCTTATTTTCATACAGATATACTTAGAGGATAGACTTACTGGAGTAGGTGTGCGTGTGTGTGTGCTTTCTGCCTGCCTGCCTGCCTGCTTGAATCGCAGGATCAAGCTGCTCCTCACAATTACATTCTGGAAGAGCAGGGTGGGGGTTTGTGTGTTGCCTCTATAATCATTTGAAGGTGATGCCTACTATAATCATTTGAAGCCATAGGCGAGGCTTCCAGGATGGAATGGAGAACTAAGACTTTGGCTACTTGTTGGCTAAGGAGTAGCATGGGCTAAAACAAGTATTGAATTCCTTCTGCCCCACCATCTCCAATTTGGATCATGTAGGGAGGGTTATCTATCTATCTATCTATCTATCTATCTATCTATCTATCTATCTATCTATCTATTTATTATATCCCGCTCTTCCTCCAAGGAGCCCAGAGCGGTGTACTACATACTTATATTTCTCCTCACAACAACCCTGTGAAGTAGGTTAGGCTGAGAGAGAAGTGAGCGGCCCAGAGTCACCCAGCAAGTATCATGGCTGAATGGGGATTTGAACTCGGGTCTCCCCGGTCCTAGTCCCACACTCTAACCATTTCAGAATTGGTTCCTGCCACTTTTGCTGGCTACAATTCTATAGAGTCCAACTATTTATTGTGGCATGAGCTTTTGGAGAGACCCTGGGGACTCCTGTACACTGGGGAGTACAGAAAGATTGTGGGTGGGAAGGGGTTTTTCCCCCCAGTTAGTCCAGTGCAAAATAAAAATTATGTTTATAAACTGTATAGTGATGCAATTAATAGTTTCTAGCTTTGAGCAACTTTTTACAAAGCGCACATTGCATATACTAAATTTTGAAACTATTTGGTGTTGATCATGCCATATAAGCATTTGACAGGTTGCTGATTTAGGAAACTAGGGTTTTGGAATTAAGTATACTTTGTTTAGTTCATTGGTGCTATTCATCTATTCTTATATATGTATGACAAACATGGAATTCACTGAAGTTTTTAATGAAGGTTAAGTAATTATTAACACTATTTTGACAGCTATTGCATATGTATTGATTGGCAGTGGCCTTTATGATGAAGCTATACGACACTTCTCAACAATGCTCCAGGTAAAGTGTGTCTCCTTTTTAAAATGGTTATTCCATAATGGAGTTCCCAAGGTAGAACACCTACCTTGGGAACAGACAGAAGGTGAAGGTGAAGGTGAAGAACAGACAGAAGGTGAAGGTGAAGAACAGACAGAAGGTGGAAACTGCTTAGCCTGCCTGCATTGCCTAAAACGTATTTGAAAATGTATTATGGAACATAACGTTTCAGAGGGAAGCAGAAGACTGAGGCAGAGCTTGCTGAAGCTTACAGTGGTGTATTCTGTCTCTTGAGCATAAGTGGTTATATGCTGCAGTGGGCATAAGAAGCCCAATGCTTTGCTTTGCACCAAAAATAGCTGATTGTGATTGGCAAATTAAAGCAATATCACGGGAACAATCCCCAAAACAAACATTTGCTAGTAGGAAAGCAAAAACTCTGTAGCTAGTCAGGAACTTGGGGAAATTCTTTCCCATCTTTGTCAAACAGTGACTGACAGTCGGTCCATAGCAAAGAGACTATGGAGTATTAACAACAGTGGAATAGGAAGGGAGGGAGCAGGAAAGGGAAGTATTGGTCAGTATCTGGACTGGGCCCTTAATTTATGGCCTAAGAGCAGACCAAAGGGAAGAAGTTCCCCCTCTCTCCCTTTCCCAGGTCACACCCCTCAAAGTAGCCTAAAGCTGATGGCCAGTGTGGGAGTCATACTGTCATGGAGCTAGCTGCTCTGGGATTAGTCCCATTTCTTCCAGTCCCACCACCACTCCATGCCGGGTCCAGAGAGGTTCCCTCACTGAAGTGTGACCTAAAACAGGAGCTGAACACAGTCTGTTTTTCATACAGAATATGAATAATATGTACAACTATATTAAAATAGTGTACAGTAAAATATATTTGAAATACATGAAATAAGGTTTTTGGCTGCAATGGTCTGAAATGAGCAATGCAGAAACAAAAAAAGAGAAGGGCCATACCAGAAGAATTGGAGATCAACAAAGGGGAAGTGGAAGCCTCAAAATGATGTTAAAAGTAAAATAATTTTATTTTGCTGTGCGCAATGCATTTCACCCTGTCACCAGCTTTAGGGGCAAAAAAAATCTTATTTTAATCATTGCAGCATCTTTATTTCAAAGATAAAACATTTTTCTACTTTGAGCATCATTTTGAGACCATCTTTCCTTTTTGGGAGGAGTTCTAGCAACTGCAAGGTATAATATTTGAAGGGAACATTTTTTAAAAATATATTCACTCCAACAGTAATTTACATTTTTAAACAATTCCTATGCAAAACTATCCATCAAATTGGTTTTTTTTAAAGCATGCAAGAGTTGAAAGGAAACTCTTAGAAATGCACATCTGCATGCATACATGTATGGTATGCATTAGGGGCGTGTATGGACTGGTTCGTGATAGAACCAGTCCGCCGCAAACCAGGCCAGTTTGAGTGGTTCACTTGTGAAGCACATTGAGCCAGTTCAGTGGTTAGACCCCTGCTAACTGGGCAAAGAGGCACCTTTTACCGTGGTGATTCTCTTTATTTAGCAGGGGGAGAGTAACTGGCCCTGTCCACCCCCAGCACAGTACTTCCAGTGACTGTTGCTGGTGTGTGTCTTATGTTTTGTTTTAGAATGTGAGCCCTTTGGGGACAGGAAGCCATCTTATTTATTTATTGTTTCTCTTTGTAAACTGCTCTGAGCTATTTTTGGAAGGGCGGTATAGAAATCAAAATAATAATAATAATAATAGACCAGCCCCGCTGCTCGGTTTGACCGAACCAGTTCAGGGAGCGGTCAAACCGGATTCGGAATGAATCACTACTGCCAGCCTGTGCACACCTCTAGTATGCATGCCAGTCTCTGAATCTTTGCTTGTGTTGGGGAATGACGCTTACTGAGTTCACTGTTAAGATACAGGTGAACCCTGTTATGTGGGGGGGGGGTCCATTTTGCAGTGGAACTGCAGATATCGGAATGCAGATAGCAGGACATTGCAGCAAAGAGAATGGGAGTGGGGTGGGGGTTAGGTTCCTGGAGGCTGGGGAAAAAGGCAAAGAATAGAGGGAAATCGAGAAACAAAGTGTCCTATTGTGCTCTGTGGGTCTCCAGTCTTCCAGGAATGCCTCCTCTCTCAAGTCCCAAACTGGGCATTTGTCTAAGAAAAATTGCAGGAAAAATGGTTGCTTTTAAAAAATATGCCATAAAATGGCTCCTGCTCCCAAAATGGCAACAAGAAATGACCTCGGAGGTAATTTCCAACCACCCTGACCTCATGGAACATAACCCTTTGTGTTCTGCGTATGCCAGAGTCAGGTGCCTAGTTTGGTATCGCTGATATGTAGAACCACGAATAGCGGTGCCACGTATAGCGAGGTCCACCTGTATTAGGTAAATTGAAATTTTCTTTTGTTCTGAATAGGAACAACCGGATCTTGTTAGTGCAATTTATGGACGGGGGATAGCATATGGGAAAAAAGGATTGCATGTGAGTATCTAACATTTCTGAAACTGCACACAACAATAGTAATAATATATGCAACATTTGCATCAATAGATTTAAGATTAATAGATTCAGGCCTAACTGAATTAGAATATTTAGTCTTTATTCTGGCATTGAATGTAAATGGCTGAGGCTAGTATCTAAATCACAAATACCTCAGGATGAATGGTAAATAATTGCTATGGGATACCTAGCTGTCAGATTATCTGTATAGTTACATGTGCAAAGGTTTGTGTAGTCAAGGAAGACAGGGTAACAGGGGTTTTTTAATCTTAGGGAAGGTCTCATTTCTCCATCTCTTGGCAGCAGTGTTGCTCTCGCTAATTCCACAAAGTCATCTAAATCATGGCTGTGAATGCTAGAACAGATTGTTGTGCAGCGTGTTTTGTTCTACATCAATATATTAGCAAAAAGGAATGGGCTAATTGATTTGAATTCTTGTTTTATCTAATTGCTATCACTTCTGGAGGCAAGAATAATTGAACACTGGAGTAGTCTTAGAAAGAGAGAGAGTATAAGCGGATATATCCTGCCTGAGCTGATGGGCTAAAGTGGCTTAAATCCATATGCTTTCCTCTTATCTGGGTTTTAGATTAAGGATGCTTGCCAGATACATGGTTTTGAGATATTCTTGTTATCCAAATTATCTATATTATAAACTGCCCAGGACTTTCCCATGCATCATTCACAGCTTCAGTATACAAAAAGGTACATAGTACAGAATTCGACACATTGGACTGGTAAATCTTGGCTTCATGCATCATCCTCAAGCCTCGGGAGTGATGTGCTCCTCCCTTCCCTGCCAACATGAAAGTTAGATGAATTCTACTTCTGATTCTGGTTAGAAACAAGCCAGGATCATTAATCTCTCGAATGAATGATTCTGCCTTACCCCAGCCGGGGTCTGAACCCAAGCTAAATCTCTGGTTCAGGTCTGGTTTTATTTTGGATCTCAAACTCAAATTGTTCAGTACTATACAGGTGTAAAGATTAGTTCTGCTGTGTTCCTGTTCCTAATCTGTAATAGTTTTTCCCACTGTCATGGGCAGGGGAGGTGGATAGCATTCCTGAGACTTGGTGGTATAGCACGAAGCCAGAATTTAATACTGGCTCTGCAATACATCTGAATTGGTCCATTATAATCATGAGCTTTTTAAAGCAGATTTTAATTCCCATAGTTGCAGAGAGAGCTTGGAGGTATGTGAGCTACATTATCTGAAGTCTCTGAAATGTGGCATGTGTGGTAATCTCTAGGGAAAGCACTTTCCAGTCTATACTGGTGTGTCTGGAAATATGTTCATTTAACCTCCCAGTACAACAGACCTCTTTTTGCATAGTTTTAAAGAACAGGACTGAAAGGTGTTTCTTTGACCACAGACTCCCCCACTCCATTATTCTGAATTGGGTAGAAAGGGGTTCTGCTAGAGTTGGAAGTAAACCTGGCATAGTTGTAGATATGTCTTCCTTAATTACCCCAGACGGCTTTCCAAACTGTTTCTGTGTCTATAGCAAAAAATAATGTGTTGTTATATAGCAGAAGGCTTTTGTAAATGTTACATATTCAAAATAACCCAGGGCAAAATTGAAAATTAAAAGTGAGATGTATTTAGGACAAAATCTAGCATATGAACTTAGTTTGAGATGTCAGTTGGAAGCCGGTAGAAACTGTTAGATTGTACTTATAAAAACAGTTTTCTCCCCCGTGAGCTGTGTCAGAGAGCCAAATATATATGCAGTTTATGTCCACAGAAATAGATTCACTAAACTCATAACTGAACATATCCCATGGTGTTTGATGTGTAATTTCAAATCCATGTGAAGTCTGAGCAATCTTCGCAAGCAGTTGTTTGAAGTTTTCCAGTCAACAATTAGCTAATTAATCTGGAGACTGAACACAAGATGAGTTAGCAAGAAGGCCAGGTAGTACAGTTAGCCAGTCTCCAGGAATATTTTCATAGCAGGCTGGCTTGACAGAAGTCCAAAGAGAAATGCAAAATACTGCCCATAATACGTCTCAGATGAGCTTTGTGGGTGAATCTTTTGACTTAATAAATTTGCTTCCCTGATTCCAGTACATTCAAAATGGGCACAATGTTGCCATAGAAAATAATCATATTTCTATATTTGTGTTACACATTCGCTTTTTCTCAGTAAAAACACTACTTTTGTCAGTTTTGTTTTGTAGCTGCCCACTGGATTTCTACCCAGAATCCGTTTGATCTGGAATATGGCAATGTGCAATGCAATTACATCACATCATGTGTTTTGTCTACCTAGACATTGTAAGGAAAGGAAGAAGAGATGGATTGGCAACTCTGTGTCTCTTGTAATGTTAAATTAAGCCCTACGTTGGGTGTTATGCAACCCCACGTTGTAGACTGACAGCTGCAGGATTAAACCCCTGGTTTTGCAGCATGTTGGCCATGAAACCAGGCAGGCTGCAATAAATGGCCGGTGTACTGTGTATGAGGATAGTCATAGCTGTGTGCTCTCCATCCTCCATCAACCACTGTCTGCCCTGCTTATGATGCTGAAAGAGTTCACCAAACTATTAAGGATGGACACTGAAAAAAATGAGCACTGACAGAGGAGCTATTTCAATTTCACCATGATGTTGGATTTGCTAAACTAATATTTATGGCATAAACAGTTTATTTCTCTTGGCACACATCAAAATATTCCATGACTAGTAGGTGACATGGATCAGGCAAATACATTTTGCATAGATTACACTGCTAGGATAGTTCAAGAAATGTAAGCCAGGAGGTTCAAGAAACGAAATCTTGTAATATCACGGGGGTAATGTTTGTAGAAACTGCAATATCAAAGTGCTTGACTTAACCCCCAAATGGGGTTAGGTTCCTTATCTGAACAATTTGCCCTTGTGGCGAGGCTTCATGGAACAGTTTGTGTGGGAAGAGTGGCTATTTAAACTTTTAAACCGCCCCATCTGTCAGCTGAGAAGTGGGAAGAGCAGCTATTTAAACTTTACATCTGCCCACATGCCAGCTGCGTGGTGGGGAGAGGTGTGAAGTTTAAATAGCCATTCTTCCTGCTTCTCAGCTGACACTTAAGGAGGTTTAAAGAAGTGGTGCAAGAAGCAATAGTGGATGCAACAGCGTGCACCTCTTGTGACGCTTCTTTAAATTTCCCTGCGCACTTACTAAGAAGTGGGGAGAGTGACTATTTTAACTGTATGCCAATTTAGTTGGGGTAGAAAACCAAGAATAACCAATACTACCCCTCTCCACAATAAATAAATTGGTATATAGGGAAATGGCTCGCAAATGGCAAAACTGCTATTCGAGGACCACCTGTATATGTCATAGGATTTTTTATTAGTGTGCTTGCAAAAGGACACTAAAAACGCAGTTTTAAATTTTTAGGATTTCAGCTTCAAACATTATTCATTTTATTGACCAGTTACCATATATGGTATATTTGCATCACAGTAAATGTGAATCTGAGAAAGATCTTTTGAAAGATCTTCCAAAATGAAGGATGTCATTTTGGAATTATTGATCTGATTATTGAGTGTTAAAAATATGTTGAGAACAATAACAGTTAAAATATGATTATATTCTGAATTTCTTATTAAAAATACCAAAAAAGTATTTAAATCTTTCCCTGGGCATATTCCAGTATAAAAAGTGGTGCATTCAGTTAACTTAAGTGGCAGGATTGTTCATGCTATATTTGTCATCTGTAGGTAATCTGGAAGTATGATCTGCAGAATTCCTTCAATAAAGCTTTAAAAATTAAATTTTCATTGAGCACATTCTGGTCTGTAAATTGGTGCATTCAGCTAATTTCAGTGGCAGGATTGCGTATGCAAAATTTGGTATCTGTGTGTCATCGGGAAGTATGACTGTTTCAGACAAACAAATCCTTCAAAATATAGAATAGATGAAAGCAATAACTATGATTTACTATTGACACTGTGCCATCTAATAATGGTTAGCTTAATCTTATAAATACTAGGTATTTACTGCTGCTTACATTTTTCTCCCTCCCCACGCACCCCTTTTCAAGGATATTAAAAATGCAGAGCTTGCTTTGTTTGAGCTGAGCAGAGTAATTAGCCTGGCACCAGATCACCCTGAAGTATTTGAACAGCGAGCAGAGGTATTTTTTCTTTTCTTTTAAAGACTTGTTAATTTTAATATTTTATACATCCTTTTTGTTTTTGTTTGTTTACCTTCTGACCATTCTACATGTCTGATACTTCTCATCTTAAAACAATGCACCTCTTTTCTCTCCTTTAGTTTAGTCATATGATCGAAGGAAAATATACTTGTAATATTCATGAAAATACATGATTAAGATTAAAGATTTGAGGTACATAGACACACAACTGTCAACTAACTATGTACACAGGCTTATAATTATCAAAACATTAAGAATGTTTTTATTTGTGAAATGTCTTGATGCCAAAACTACATTTGCAAACCCTGTTTAATCAGAAATATTGGGCCCTGTTTAATCAGAAATATTGGGACATTTCACAAATCATGGTTTGTTTGGTTGGGAATGCGAGCCAAGCCTACAGACTCCTTAGTTCCATTGTGCAACCAAAATGTTTCAAATCTACTGTATTAAATGAAGGCTCTGCAGCTGATGCAAATCTAGGAGCTGTGCTTTAACTCTGACTTACAAGCCAGGATGGGCAACCACAGTTTGATGTTGGTTTCAGATCCAGGCTTATATGCCAGAATTAAACTAAGTTCCAGCTTTGCACAAGCCACATGGTTGAACAAGTCAGAATTCTTGGCAGTACACAGTGTAAAGAGGAAATGGGAGGGAGAGGCATGTGGTCTCAGCTCATGTTCCTGAATGAGATCATCTCAACCACATGGGTGCAGCGAGCAGGGAAGCCCTGAGGGCCCTCAGCATACTATTACTATTTTTACTGACAGAACTGGAACAGGGGCGTGGGGTGAAGGGCCCCAAGACTATGGTTTGCCACAGGCCACCTCTCTGCAACCCTGCTGGACCTGGCCCATTGTGTAATCAAACTGAACAATTGAAATGAACTTGTGGTTATATATATTCTTTAAAGTATATGAGCATGTCATTGACTGTGCATTTGTTTATGTAGCATTTTGTGTATTTCTTTATGTATAGAAAGTTTCTATTAGATAACAGGGGTAACCAGAATTTTTGTAAATGCAGTTGATCAACTTGGAATTGACTAGGAAAAAATACATCATTTCAATGTACCCAAATATACCTTTTTTACCTTTTACCTTTTTATTTTTGTTTACTTCATTGATCACTTGCCTCTTCCTTCAAGAAGCTCCCAAAGCAGCTTGCAAAATAAAATTAAAGGCCCCAAATTAAAATGGAAAAATGTTAGAATTCCCCACAAAATCCTAGCACTGGATTTCACCCCAACCTCTCTGTCCCAAAATGCCTGGCAGAATAAAAAAGTCTTGGATTGGTTTCTAAAGGTTAAAATTCATGTAGAATAATATGTGTACATTCTCCAGTCAATTTAAATGTACAGTTTCTTCTCTATATAGCAATGCATTTATTTCATTGTAGGTTTTGAGAACAAATTGTTTGTAGATTAAGTGTTGCATATTGTAAGGTAAAATTATTTTCAAAAATGAAGGATTACTTCTATTTGCTAGGCTGAAATATTACCTTGGATTTATAGATACTTTCACCTCTGGGTCGTATTAGCGAAGCACTGGCTGACCTCACAAAAGCTATTCAGCTAAAACCTTCAGCACGTCTCTATCGGCACAGAGGTACTCTTTACTTCATTTCTGAGGTTAGTTTTTCAGTTAGACACTGCTAGTAAATGAGTTACGACAGGCGATCAGTCTTGGGGGCTACATTTGATGCTAGTCTTAAGTTGCAAAGTGATATATATATCCTTCTGGAGAGTACAGTTTGTGGGAGCTGAGATTGCTCACTTCTGGTACCCAGTTGCCCTGTTTCTAGACAAGACGTCTAGTCTATGGAGGCTGCTCAAGAGAGAGAGTCGGGCATTTCAGACTGAGGGGGATAACAACTGCTGTGTATCTACTTTAAAAGGAAGGATATGCAATGTATAAATAACTGTACATTTGCAGAAATATCCACATTTCATTCTTGTTACACAAATAAAAAATACAGTTAGCATTATCATAGAAAGCTGTCTCAGTGACTTAGTTCTAAGTACCATTACATCAAAAACTGGATGGCTGATATCTCTAGGGTTAGTGGAAACAATTTTTAAGGGATTTCTCTTGGCTTTTTGTAAGTTCAGTTTTTTAATTCACTGTGGTCTTCCCCACCACCACCCTTATACTTGTAAGAATAGATGGAATGTATTTCTTGTGACCCAGTCTTATGCATGTTTACTCAGAAACAAGTCCCTCTACATTAAGTAACTCCCTAGTAACAAACAACTTAAGTTTGTTAAATGATTATACAATTGATTGAAGTGCTTCACATGGCATGTGTGAAACGCCAGGCGGGGTTTGTGCGAGGAGAGTGAGTTTAGCCCACTCTCCCTGCACATGAGTAGTCGCTCGTTGCTGGGTTGGTGGATCCAGCCTGCCCTCGGCCGCAGCTCCATTGGGAGCTCTGGGGGTTGGGGGAAGGGGGCGCTGCTGCGCGGTGCCCCAGCCCCCCAAACCCCAGGAAGGCATCGTGCGAGTGTGTGGTGCCTTCCTGTGGTCCCCTCTCCCCCCCCCAGTGTGTCAGCTGCGGCTGCTTGACATATGATCAAATAAGCAAGGTTAACGGAGTGCTCACTCCGTTAACTTTGTTTAGAGTGAGGGGTAGTTAGGCGGACTAGCTGCCAGAGAACCACCGGGCTCACCTGCAAGCCCGGTGGTTCTCACAATTGCTCAAAACCGGGCTAAGAGAGCCCAGCCTGGTTTTGAGCAATTGTGTGACTAGCTTCATTGTCTTTTTTTCAGAGTTTCTAACATTTTTATAAACTACTAGTGATGAAGGCCAAGTATTATGCAATTTCAATGTAATTTGTGTTGTAGTTTTCAGGTCAACTGACTTTTTCCACTTGATGAAAGTTGCTTTTGTCCAGCAGGACTATACAACAGCCCATGAAGACTTTCAGAATTCCCTTGAACTGAACAAAAACCAGCCTATAGCTATGCTTTACAAAGGTTTAACATTTTTTCACAGAGGACTTTTAAAGGTAATTATTTTGAATGACTGGAATTTGTCAAGATTTCCCACTATATGGATTGCATCCTAACTAGCTCAATTCATAACCTCCAGGTTGGACTACTGCAATGTGCTCTATGTAGGGCTGCCTTTGTATGGAGTTCAGAAACTTCAGTTAGTTCAAAATGTGTCAGCCAGATTGGTCTGGCTTATGTCCGGGTTGCCTGAGAGAGCACCTTTCTCTACAAGCTGCACACCACTCATCACAGGGCCCCTCTCTTCGAGTGCCACCAATTCATCTGGTGGAGACCTGGGATCGGGCCTTCTCAGTTGTCACCCCTGGGTTGTGGAACACACTCATAACAGGGTTATCTTCCTTGGAGGCCTTCAGGAGAGCCTTGAAGACCCATCTTTTTCACCTGGCTTTTAATAATATCTAGTTTTCATTTTAATGAGTTTTAATCTGGTTCAGATGTTTTAAACTGTTTTATTACGTGTTTTTTATTTTAATGTAAACCACCCTGAGCCACTTTAGGAAGGGTGGTATATAAATTGAATGAATGAATGAATGAAGTGCAACAGTACTTATGCAAGCTATGTTCTCCACCCTTTTGTCCCTCTTGCAGCTCCCTGATCCCCGTACCAAGCCATTTCTGAGCATTCCAGACCCTTGGAAGGGGGGGGGGTTCCCCAATCCTCAGGAGTGACTTTTCAGGGGGATAAAGGAGCTTCACTAGGGAGGAGCGGGAGGGGTATCTTTGTCTGGTTGCCCTTTCCCTTCATAAGTAATTACATTAATTTCAGTAGATGTTTAAGGACATGCTTAACTCTCTTCATTAAACCAGGGTTGCACAACTTCAGCTTTCCATCACCCCCGACTGTAGTGACCAATAGTTGAGGATAATGGGCTCTTCAAAATTGGAAACGTCACAGATTTTGGACTCTGAGGGCTCTTAGGCAACAGAGTGCACTTAGCTGGAAAAGAGGAGTTGTGCGAGGATGCCTGCTGCACCCCCAAAGTCTCTTGAAGCACACATGTCTTGTTAGTCGGAATGTGGCCCCAATGAGCCTTAGAAGTGCTTCACTGCTTGTGCTAATTACTTGTAGTTTTCTTAGTTGCAACACACTTTGAAAATGAGGAAAGAAAAACTTTTGAAAACTCAGCAATTCAAAATGTTTTAATAACAATTAGCCTTATTTGTGCCCGAGAGACTTCAGTGGTAACTTTTATTAGATTAAATAATGATCTTTCTGTCATTTCTCAGTTTGCATTTTATCTGCTTGAATGACTGCAGCTCATGATTAAAATATTTGTCAGCAATCTTGGCAAGCATTAGATAAATTTAGAAGAGTGTAAAGAAACTTTATGGGCACTTAGCCTCCTTCTCTCCTGTCCCTTAATTTAGTTCTTTGTTAAGCTTATCAATTGGTTGCTAAATTTCATCACAGATTTATGGTGATTCAAATGGAATGCGTTCAGGAATCCATGTTTGCTTGTTTGTAGGGTACTATCTGTACATAGGCTTTACCATTAGCCAGACATATCAACATTTTGGTTTTTAGGGAAATATTATTTGAATTAATTCATATGTAATTTATTAGCAATTTTGCTCATGTACGATTATTCTCTCAGTTCACTTTAATGATAATCTAAGTCCCAATATAAGTGTGGACTAAGACTGGGGAGGCCCAGGTTCAAATCCCATTCAGCCATGAAACTCACTGGGTGACCCTGGACACTTATTCCTCAGCCTAACCACCTCACAGGGTTGTTGTGAGGATAAATATAACCATATACACTGCTCTGGACTCCTTGGAGGAAGAACGGGATATAAACATAAATAGTTTCGTTAGCAATAATTGATAACAGACACCTATTTGTGCTTTACACAGGAAGCTATTGAATCTTTCAAAGAAGCCCTGAAGCAGAAAGCAGATTTTGTAGATGCATATAAAAGCTTAGGACAGGCTTATCGGTAAGCATATTCACCATGGTGTTTTTTTCTGTCTGTGGCTGTCATGCAAACAAATGCATACAGTGAAAAGGTTTCATATATGCAGTGGGATGAAAGAAAGGAAGGGGAGAGCAGCAAAAATCCACACACACACACCCTTCATAAGTGAAATGTTTTTCAGTGTACACAACATTAGTCTGGATGATGGCTGCTGTTTGGCCCTCAAATGTGAATTCTGCAAAACTCTTTGCAAATGCAAAGGTTGTAGAAAGAAGAGATTTTCAGCTAGGCTGCACTATGCTAAACTTCTAAATTTCTTGAATGTCTTAGCAATTTCTGTGTCAAACCTTGTAGCATTCGGTCGAAACATGCCTTCAATAATATAATGGAGAAAGAAGAATATGGAGTAAAATACTGCCCTTGGTCAAAATAACATATATATTATAAAGTCATTTTTCCTGATAAATTTTTGGTTTATCTTTATGATCTTAAGCAATATTAAATTGTTGAAATTATCTGTAATATGATATTAATTTTCAGAGCCTTGGTTGTTTGTATGTTAATCACATTAGAGAATTACTTTACGAAAAGAAATTGTTGCTGTTCATTTATCACTTTATGGAATTCCTTAGGGAACTTGGGAACTTTGAAGCTGCTACAGAAAACTTTCAGAAAGCACTGATGCTAAATCAAAATCATGTTCAGACGATACAGCTAAGGGGAATGATGCTTTATCACCATGGTAGCCTAGATGAAGCGCTGAAGAACTTCAAGGTAAGGGATGGTACACTCTACAAGTAGTTCTAGTTTGAATTTGTTTTCCTGTGCACTTTGTAATACTGGGAACCTTTGAAGTGGAGAGAAACTTTTTGTGGTGGGCCCACATAAATTGGAAAGATTTTCAGGGAGTTGGGGAAATATATTACTAGCAATGCAGGTTTTGTTTGTTGTCTCCCTCTCCCCCCCCCCCCCGCCGCAAAATGGTTCCATCTCTGCAGATTGTGGCTGCAGCATCACTTCAAGCACTGCTAAAGAGGCTATCGTCAGTCATTTTCTTTCTCAGGATGCACCAGGGACTCCCAGTGCATTCTGGGAAGGAATGTCTGGCAGCAGCCACTACAAAGACCAGCAGTGCTTGAAGTACTGCTACAGCTGCTGCCTAAAGCAATGGTGCTGGTTTTCAAGTGGGATTGTTTGAGGAACATGCCACTGCTAGTATGCTCATCCTTCTCACCCTGAAAATGTTTTAATTATTTTAATAGGTACCTTCCAAGTGACAATTCTCCTTGCTGCTTTTTGCAGCCTGTGAAAGCAGAGGTGAAAATGGTGGAGGACATTGAGCTCAGTAAAATTTAGAAGCAAGTCTAAGTGATGCACACTGAGGCAAAAAATCCTGACTTCACATATATGTTGCTGACATCTGAACTGATTATGACTGCTCAGGAAAGATCTTAGGCTTGTTGTGGGTTGCTTAATGAAAATGTTAACTTAATGTGTGCGGCAGTGAAAAAGCCAAATTCCTTGATAGAGATTTGTTAGGAAAGGGATTTAATACACAGTGCCAAGATCATAATGTCTTTATATAATTCTGTAGTGCAATCCCATTTGGAATACTTGATTTAGTTCTTCTTGCCCCATCTCAAAAAGGATTGTAGGATGGGAAAAGATGCAGAAAAAAGCAACCGGATTCAATGGATCAGTGGACTGGAGCACCTTCTCTGTGAATTTGAGGCTTTTTAGTATAAAGAAAAGTTGAGTAACGCAAACATTGTGATAGGGATATATAAAATTTTGAATGATGTGAAGCAAGTGGATGGAAACATTTTTCTTCTCTCATTAGAATGAAATTTGGAATTATGTAATGAAATTGATTAACAGTATATTTTGGCGAGACAAAAGAGTGTATTCCATACAGTCTGCTGCTCCAAGAGGTGGTCATGGCCACCAGTTTAGATGACTTTAAAAGGGGGATAGACAAACCTGTGGGGGGTGAGGATACAGTGGCTATTAGCCATGGTAGCTAAATGACATTTCCATGTTTAGGGGCATTATCCCTCCAATACAGGCCTGCACAACATTTTGAACAACTCATCATCTGCAGCCACAATGGCCAATAGTCAAGAATGTTGGGAGTTGTAGTCCAGCAACTGCAGGGGGGCCGAAGTTGTGCCCTGCTGTAATATGGTGCTGGGGATACGGAACAGGGGAAGGCTGTTATAATTTGTTTGAAAACTCATAATAGTCTCAGATTTCTTTCTTTCCTTTTAATTTTCCAGAGGTGCCTGCAGCTGGAGCCATACAATGAGGTGTGCCAGTATATGAAAGGTCTCAGTCATGTTGCTATGGGCCAGTTTTATGAAGGAATAAAATCTCAAACTAAAGTTATGCTAAATGATCCTCTGCCTGGTCAGAAAGCTAGTACAGAGTACCTGAAAGTGAAATACCTCAGAGGTTGGTTGCAGCCAATAAATTGTTTAATGATTTTGCACTAAAATGTGTATACATGTAAGAATAATGCTTGTAGCATTTTTAAAGGGACATGTGGTTCTTCTTATTCTTGCTGAGTCTTTCTAAGGATCTTGGCTCTGATAATTTGAAAGATGATTTGAAGTTTACCTATGATTATAAATGCTATTCTTTATTTATTTATTTATTCAATTTCTATACCTTCCAAAAATGGCTCAGGTTGGTTTACAAAGAGAATGAATGAATGAATGAATGAATAAGTTGGATCCCTGTCCCCAAAGGGCTCACAAACTAAAAAGAAACATAAGATCGACACCAGCAACAGTCACTGGAGGTACTGTGCTGGGGGTGGATGGGGCCAGTTACTCTCCCCCTGCTAAAGAAAAGAGAATCACCACGTTAAAAGGTGCCTCTTTGCAAGTAAGCAGGGATTTTTGCTTGACACACACAGGGATTTTTATACAACATACATGCTTACATTTTTGCTTGGTAGAATACCCGTTGCAGAGGAGCACTGGCAGGAGAGGGGGCATGCCTTCATCTCCTGGTTGTGTGGCTTCCCAGGGTATTTGGTGGTCTACTGTGAGAGACAAGAGTGCTGGACTAGATAGGCCAGGCCTTGGGCCTGATCCAGCAAGGCATGTTCTAATCTGTTTGTCCTCACATGAAAACCTTTTGATCTGCAAGTCCTTTAACTTACAAGAAAGTAGGTTTAGGCTGTTTGTTTACTTTACAGAATATTCTCGCTATCTACATGCTCACCTGGATACTCCACTTACAGAATACAATGTAGATATGGATCTTCCTGGAAAGTTTAAAGATCACTGGGCCAAAAATCTTCCTTTTCTCATAGAAGACTACGAAGAACAGCCAGGATTACAGCCCCACATAAAGTGAGAGACTAATTGTTTCTTTACAGTCTTTAGCATGCTGTGCTGGAAATTTTTAATAATGATATTGACAGGCTTAATCTTTAGCAATCTGCAAGTGGCTTTTTAATGTACTTGGGTATAGTGGTGTTTTATAATCCAAGATCATAAATCTTTAGTATAGAAAGAGGCTTTACTGCTTTGAGGTATACAGTTGAATCTGTATTTAAAGAATGGATGTGTATGTGTCTCTGAAGAGAAGTTACCTGGTGACATCCAGGTCTGCAACACTGCACTGATAGTGGAATCTCCTTTCATAAACAGAAGAAGAGTTGAGCTCATGCAAAGTGTCCTCAAGCAAGGGTTCACAAAAGGAGCTTCTGTCAGCAGTGCTCTGATCTGAATGCCACTCTTAATGTGAGAGAATATTTTCTTCCACATTATTTCAAAATGTTAAAGTGCGTATGATTCTCAATCTGTTTTTTTCATTAAAGAAAAGCTATCTAAATTATTCAGTTATATTTACTTTTCTGAAAATTTTATGTACGCATGAAGCACAGAATCTGAAGACTCTGAATATAGTACACTACACTTCTGCTAATGGAAGGCTACTGGAAACCAAGTTAATGTTCTTTGAAACCATTTACATTAGCTGCTTAGCAAGTAGTCTCCCACTGGGAGTTGTGATCTTAGCATTCTTGCTGGAAGGAGTAGGAGCAGTAGCTGAAACTCTTCTAGATGGGTGGGGTCAGGCAATCTTTCCCCTTCCACTGCAACTATTGGACACCTTTCTTTATTCTCAATCGCAATGGCCATCTTAAACCTTATTTCTAATGTCTCTGCTTGCCACTGACTGCTCTGGAAAATCCATGTAGGACTTCCTAGAAATTATCTTGATTATTTAATCTTTGCTAATGATTTTAAGGGATGTGCTGCTTCAGAAATTTGAGACCTATAAGCCCAAAATGCAAGAGATGATATGTGTAGCTGATCATTTGGGTTCACTGATGCAATACGAGACCCCTGGATTTCTTCCAAACAAGAGAATACATAGAGGTATGCTGGAAAAACATGACTTGAATATGGAAATAAAAGCTTGGTGATACTTGCTGTGATTACACTTGGATACTTAAGTTGAATTGCAGTACAGCTGTAAAATGTGTTTGTTTTTCAGTTTGTAGTTAGCTTATTCATACATTACCCTGTAAATAAAAATGCTAAGGTTTCACAAGCTGCTGTTTACTATAATGTATAAATACTTAATGAGGCAGCAGCTTCAAATGTAAAAATGAAATTCTGGCTGACATCCCAATGAATGATTTGTTCACTGAAAAATGTTCCGTGCACCTAACAGGGAAGGGGTGATTTCCACCCATCTCCCCTTCCTTTTGCAGCCCTTTGTGCCTCCTGAAAATATGTTCCTGGAGGTTGCAAAACTCTCAGGGACATATTTTTAGGAAGGACAAGGGCTGAAGAGGGAAGAGGCATTGATGAAAATATTCCTCCTGTTTGTGCAGCTGAAATGTTAGTCTGGGTGTCAGCCACTGTTGTTAAATGGAGGCCCTTGTTCTGTCGTTGTCCTCATTGTATCTCTTTATCTTGTCTCAGTTTTCATTTCAGTTCAGAATGTGATTGGATTTATCTGGTAATTAACCTGCTTTATTTGTTCAGCAATGGGCCTAGCTGTGCTAGAAGTAATGCAGGCTGTGCAGAGAACATGGGTCAACTCAAAAGTACGGATGAATGGGAAAACCAGGCTGATGCAGTGGAGAGATATGTTTGACATTGCTGTGAAATGGCGAAGGTAAAAAAAAATCTATTGGATCATTTAATTCATGAATTTTGTTAATTATCACTAGCAAGAATACTGAACAGAACTGTAAGCTGAGCATTTGTAGGCCTCAAAAAAGCACGGGTGAAATGAACAGAGGAACGTTTGAATATAGATAATTGTAATTCCTGCCTTGTTACTTCTGCAAAGAATAATCTTATGTTCTGGTATTTGTGAGCACTTCACCACATAAAAAGAACTTTTCAGTTCTTGGGTCTTCTGTTTTACCTCATTCAGATAGTCCCACAAGTTACATAGGTTTGCAGCATTAATATTGTAGATGGAAGGAAGCAATACTACAACTATGAACATTTACCTACTGCTTTTCAATAAAAATGATGAAAATGGTTTACATAGAAAATAATAAATAACTAGAAAGATTTCTAGAAGAAAAATATGGAAAATTAAATCTGACTCTATACAACTGATAAATCTGTGTTGATGTGTCTTTATAGGATAGCTGATCCAGACCAGCCAGTACTATGGTTAGACCAAATGCCAGCTCGAAGTCTTAGTAGAGGCTTTATTAATCACATCAATCTAATAAGGTAGGATGCTTTAATGGAATTTTGTTTGCTTTAGAAGCTCTTTAGCATATATTCTACATGATAAAATTCATGTTGTGTATGTGTGTGTTGGGATTTTTGGTCTTGTCAAAACCTTTTTTTCTTTCAGTGAAAATTTCATTTTTACGAATACGGCGATATACCACTTTTCAACCAAAGTTCCGAAAGCGGTTTACATGCTGAAATTAACTAAATAATTAAATGGCTGCCTGTCCCCAAAGGGCTCACAGTCTAAAAAAGAAACATAAGAAAGCCAACAACAGCCATGGGATGGATCTTATGCTGAGGCTGTATAGGGCCAGTTGAAAATTTCATGTTTAGTGGTTTTTCCCACCTTGAAAACAAATTGTAGTTCCTCTTGAGATATTTCTCCATTATTTTTTTTAGTAGCTAGAGTTGTAGGTCTACATTACTTTGGAGTTAGTCGTTGAAGAACAATTTCAATACATGTTATGGCCAATTGAATCCATGTTTCTGCATGCAGAAAATTTGTAGGTGCTCCTAAATGTTAGTAAGGATCTCTAGAACAGGGTTTCTCAACGTGTGGGTCCCCAGATGTGATTGGACTTCAGCTCCCATAATCCCCAGCCCCAGTGGCCTTTGGTTGGAATTATGGGAGTTGAAGTCCAATTACATCTGGGGACCCACACGTTGAGAATCCCTGCTCTAGAAGGTGGTGATGCATCCAGCAGACATCATCCAATATTATGATGTGCTCAATCATCACAAAGTCATGATGTTAAATTAAAGTGAAGAGTTTAAGGGGATGTGAGCAAATGGGAATAAAAATAAATAAATGAACGAATATTTACAAGTGCATGTAATTGTATCTTGAACAGATCTGAAAAATAATCATAAATGATAAACTTTTGTTCCTAAATCATTATGCCTTTAACATATGTGTATTATCTTCAGTAGCTTAATGTGTTCATATTGCTTGGAATGGACAGTTTGCAACATTATGAAAGTGGCACTTAAATAACTACTGTTTCCAGATTATCATTAAGCCTGTTTGGCCATCATGACATTCTGATATTGAAAATAAACATACTACAATTAGAATTATTACAAATATATGCATACACGTTGTCATTTTTGTATCTAAGGAACAACAACAATGCCACTGTGTTAATGTACAGAAATTGCATACGTACTTTTCTTTTGGTATATAAATGCCAACTAACCCACCCCATTTAAAAATGTTCTTCTCTACAGAGGACAAGTGATTAACATGAGATATCTGGAATATTTTGAAAAGATGCTTCATTTTATCAAAGACAGGATCCTTGTTTATCATAGGTAAATGAATTCTTGCTTCATCATGAATAATTTTATTCATAAAGTACCTTAAGAATTAGGTGCTATAAAGTAATTGAATTAAAAAATTCTGCCTATGGGCTTACAGTCTAAGAAGATGAGACACCACAGGAAGGGGAAAAGAGAAGGAGAGGCAGAGATCATAGCTAAAAGACTCAGGAGAACAGACATATTTTACAAGTGTTAAACAATTGAAAGGAGAGAGGTGAAGATGTCAAGTGACAGTGACTGACATATAGACTAATATTGCACATGCCAAATAACTATTGGATCCAGCTTAAATCATTACTTTTTGTTTTAAACCTCTCTGTCTGGTTCCTTATCCTCTCTTCTCTTTGCCTTCTCATCATTTTTGCTTTGCAAAAAGTTTCCTTTTCGCTATACCACAGCCTAACAACTTCTATTTTATTCCTCCATCATTTCTCTCTTGAACTCACCAGTTGACATCTAGACAAACAAGCAGAGGCGTAACTAGGGAAAACGGCACCCAGGGCAAGCACTGAAATTGTGCCCCCCCTGCCGCCCCCCCCACGGCCCCCCCAACATACATCTGACTGACACGTAATCTACTCTTCTACCAGTGCCTGCCTATGCTCACATTCTGCCTGGTACAGAAAGTGATCCTCTATAAACACAAACTCAGCTATCTGGCCTCAAGCCACACCTGTGTGATTAGGGCTATTACAAAATATCTGTGTATTCAGGAGGCCATGCAATTTTGAAGGTACACCATAAATTCAAATATTAATTTATCTGAAAGTTATGCTTGTTAATCTGTTAATCTGTTTGAGCAACAATTAGAAGCCACTGTTGCTAAAAGAGATTTGAATGTGTTTTTATTTTAACTTTTTATATTATTCATTAGATAGCACTCTACGTGTAGGTATTTCTTCATAGTAGTCACTTAGTGCTTCCTCCATTTGTATGCCTTTCACTAAGTGACAGTGTAATGAGAAAAGCTACAGTAACTGAAAGTAGGAGGCAGGTGTAGGAGTAGTATTGGGAGTCATTGTAAATTCTTCTTTTCATGTAGCCAGATATCTGGATGACAGCAGTATTCCATTAAATTTCATGGCAATTACTGTCTTTAATAAACACAGTGTTGGTAGCACTAAATCCCCACTCACTGCCATACAATCACTGCAAAGTGTAACCCTGTACTCTTTATGAATACTTCAGCCTGTGTTTAAAGCAACAAAATCACTTTCTGGGAAAATGCATCTAGCAGCAATCAGTACACATCATATTAAAACCAAGATATACTGAGCAGCACCTTCATAATTTTTAGTGACACATTTTGGGTTATAGTGGATAGATTGCAGGTTTGTATACGCATTAACTTGTGCCAGTTATGGCTAAAGAACAATCTTAAAGCCCCACAATAACTAAACCACAAAGAGACATTTGTTAATACAGGTCACATACCACTTTGTTTCCATATGTAGTTGCTTGACTATATCAATGACAAGGACACTGATATAGTAAAATAATATGAAGCCTTATAGTAAAATGATATATTTAGCTCTTATTAACTATAGTTAATGGTGGGCTATGAACTGAAGCCCTCATAAACATTGCCGCCCCCCCCCCCTTACTCCACAGTCTTACCACACTCAGCTAAGCCAGTGGAATAAACATCTATCTTCTGCCCACAGAAAGCAAGACAAGTGTTATTTTTTTTAATGCTTTCCAAGCATTTAAGTTCCAGAACATGCAAGCCAGTAAAGTTTGGAGTGCTCCCTCTAGATTTATTCGAGTTTCTTAGTGCTTTTACAAATCACTGGCTGAGCTTATTTTAACCATTGCTCATGAGGTCTTAGCCCCGGTGCCTGTTTTTCATGGCAAAGCTCAGCCAAGAATAAATGAAATTAAACAGAATGCCTTGGAGCATACACAGAGTGCATTTGATCTGGAACTCAAAAATGTGTAATGCTCCCTTCCTTCTGTCCTTTATGAAGCTTCTGAAAACGTATCTATTTTGCCAGGCTTTTTATTTTTAGTGTGGGAGTGGGTGGGTTGTGTTGGGTTTTTTGGTTTGTTTATGGCTGCTCCAACAAATGCAAACACGGTTCTGCAGCAGGCAGGCTCCCTGCTTCTGCCCCCTTTCCCGCCTTTTCGCAGAAGATTTGGGAATCTAGACAGCAGGGAGCGGGTAGGTTGCTCCCTCCGCCAGCCCCTGTGCGGAATACATAGGGGCGCCGCCAGGGCTCCCTTACTTACCGCTCCTGGACTGGGCTTTGCCTCCGAGCGAGCAGCTTCTCTCTCCTGCCACCAGCTGAGCTCTTCATCCTACGGGAGGCTGTCCCTGCGCGCCCACCACCGAGCCGCCCTCAGCCTGCCATGCGTCGGGCGGGAGAGCAAACGAGGAGCAGAGCGCGGCTGAGGAGGGGCGCGCGCCACGAGAGGACGGGGGACTGGTGGGGAATGCCATAGCTGGAGGACTCTCAGCGTTCCCGCCGCCTTGTCTTGTCTCCCGACGCGCCCAGGCAACCCTCACTTCTGGCTTCCATGCGACTTCCCCCCCACATACAGAGTGGCTGCATTCTGCCACTCTGTATGCGGGGGGGGGGGGTCGCATGGAAGCCGGAAGTGATGCAACCCTCACTTCCGGCTTCCATGCAACTTTCCCCCACATACAGAGTGGCTGCATTCTGCCACTCTGTATGCAGGGGGAAGTCGCATGGAAGCCAGAAGTGAGGGTTGCCTGGGCGCCGCGGCGCATTTTTTAAATATAAAATGTTTTTTTTTAAAAAAAAAAAAATTGGGATCGGCAGGGGTCATGGCAGCGCCCCCCACGTGACCAGCAAAGATGGCACCGGGGGCACGTGCCCCCCCCTGCCCCCCCTATCGTTACGCTTTTGCAAACAAGTGAATCAAATGTTTCATGTGTGCAGTGGGAAAGCGCTGATTTTTGCCAACTTGCACTTTATTTATGTATTTTATTTATTTAAAATATATTTATACCCTGGCCATCCAGTACACTGCTTCTTGGGCCAGCTCACAAAATTAGTAAAATATATGCAATATCAAACAATTTTAAAAAATAAAATTAAAGTTAAGAGATAAATCTAAAATCACATTTAAAATTTACAAATTAAAAATTACAGATAAAAAGCTGGGTGAATTCAGTCCTACAGATACCCCAGCCCCAAGACATGTAGGGCTTTAAAAGTCAAGATGAGCACTTAGAATCTGGCCGGGAAGCAGACTGGTAACCATTGAAACTGCTGCAGGGTGGTTATATCATTCATGAAATGATGTGCACACATGAGCATCCTTGTGGCAGTATTTTGGACCAGCTGAAGCTTCCGAACAGTATTCAAGGGAAGCCCCATGTAGAGCGCGTTGCAGTAGTCCAATACGGATGTGACTAAAGCATGAGTGACTGAGGTCAAGTCCGCTTCTCCAATTAAGGTTGCAGCTAGTGCACTCCACCACCATCTGAACTTCTACAGACAGTGTTGGGACTAGAAACACCCCCTAGCTGTGTACTTTGTCTTTCAAGGGGAGTGTGACACCATCCATGACCAGATTTACCTCACTACTCAGAAAATCAGTTTTTACCAGTCCAGAGCACTTCCATCTTATCTGGATCAAATTTCAGCTTGTTTGCCCCCATCCAACTCAGAACAGTCTCCAAACACCAGTTCAGAACATCTACTGCCTCCCAGGTATCCACTGACTTAAATGATAGGGTGTAAGCTGCGTATTGATGGCACCGCAGCCTATACCTACTGATAACCTCTCCCAGTGGCTTCATGTAGATGTTAAACAGCATAGAGGACAGAATGGGTTCCTTGTGGCACCACATAGGCCTTTGTCTTACAGTCCTCTGTACCGCCTGAAAATATGTTCCTGAGAGTACCACAGTCTAAAATATTAGCACACAGGTTTTATACCATATGGACTAAGAACTATGAGAACAAGAATCTGATTGTGAAGGAAAGTTGCAGGGGAGCAATGGCAGGAGAGAGGGCACACCCTCAACTCCTGCCTGTGGCTTCCAGCGGCATCTGGTGGGCCACTGTGCGAAACAGGATGCTGGACTAGATGGGCCTTGAGCCTGATCCAGCAGGGCTGTTCTTATGAAAGGAATCAACCAAGTTTGAGGAAAGAAAAGCCAATGTGAATACAGTTGGAGCAAAAAGGATTGTGTTAACCGTGTCAAAGAGAGCAGAATAGAAGAATCTGGGGGCAAAAGGAGGCAAAATAGCTACGGAGAGGAGGGATGCTATGGGAAGAAAGATCTATTGTCATTGATGTAATCACACAAAGTCTTAACAGAAGGAGGAGAAGAAAAATGTGAAAGAAAAAGCAGTCAGCCAAATCTATATGTGTGAATAGTGTGTTGCAGACTGATTAACTCTGCATACATACATGGAAGAACTTTGCATGCATGTGCAAGGGAGGTCATTTTTGCTGACTCCACCTTCCCTTTTCTGCCCTGATGGTCACCTAATCCTAAGGTATGTATTTCCAGGGGGTATCGGGTGCAGCACAGGAAAGGGGGTTCAGTGAAAATTATCCATGTTTGTTTGTTTATTTAGTGCATTTATATACTGCCCTATACAAAATGTCCCTGGGTGATTCACAATATAAAAACGATTAAAACATTAACGTAATTAAAACAATTTAAAATACAATAAAAACTCTTAAAAACCAGAACTTTAAAACTATAAACTAAAAGCCAGACTAAACAGGAATGTTTTTAGTTCCTTCTTAAAAACATTCAGAGAAAGGGAAACTCCAATTTCATTAGGAAGTGAGTTCCAGTGTTGCAGGGCAATTCTAGAAAAGGCCTGGTTTCGAGTCGCCACCGATCGAGCTGGTGGCAACCTCAACCGGACCTCTCCAGATGATCTTGAGAGGCGGGGGTGGGGGTTGTTGACGAAAAAGGTGTTCTCTTAAATAGCTCGGACCTAAGCCTTTAAGGGCTTTATAGCTAATGACCAGCACTTTGTATTTTGCCCAGAAACATTTTGGCAGCCAGCGTAGTTCTTTCAAAATAGGTGTAATATGATCTCTTCGGGCAGCCCCAGAGACCAACCTGGCTGCTGTATTCTATACTAACTTCAGTTTCCGAACGACATCGTTTCCATTCTACCACATGCTCATTAATCAGTATGCACCAATGTATATGTTAGGTGGTTTACAAATAAGATGAATAAATAAAATATGTTGCCCAGGATGTTTTTAATTCAGAAAGCTTATTCATGCACATTTTTGGAGGAGATGGAAGTAGATATGTGTAAAGAATCAATGTCATATAGCAGCTAGAATGACTGTGGGGAAATTTCTCCACCAAAAAAGATCTCTGAATGAAGAAGCTCTCTGGATGGCCAAAACAAGTAATTATCTCTCAGTGTAGGAAACCTCACAAAGGAGGGGAAACTGTGCTCCAAACTGTTTGGTACAAATAATAGTTCACAAATGATATATCGCTTTGTTCCTCTCTGTCAGACATCTTTCAAAACTGTCAGTCAACAAGTATTCTTTTTGTAAGTCTAATCATAGGAAGAATTGATCGGGAAGCGAGGGTACTTAGTATGTATATAGCACCGTACGGTTTTTAAAGTGTTTGCAGACATTCTGAATAATATAACCTAGGTAGATAAAAGGACATACAGGTTTTGAAATATCTTCTAATGATACTTAGGCAGACTAGAACTAGATTATGAGATAATTGAAATTATGTTAAGACTTATTGTCTAACTTTTAGTGCTAATAATCACAAAGAACTTGTAGAAGTTCGAGAAGCACTGGAACAGGTACATAAAGTGGAAGATCTTCTCCCAATAATGAAGGTAATTTTATTTTTTGCTGCTGCTGAAAGCTAATTTTTTGTAATATTATAGGTAAGATTATGCAGTCACAATAGTTTTGAAGAACTGAAAAATGAAAAACCATCTCTGATATTACTCGTAACATTTTAATGGACTAATAAATGCCGTATGAAAGATTTCTTGGTGAAGTAGAATACCCAACTGTCCCTTTCCTGTAGTGCAGTACAGAGGCCTAATTTGGCTGTTTTGGACATTATGTTGCTTTGCAAGAGCAGAAGTGGAAATGCTGCTGTTCCTATTTTCTATGTACTGTCTGAAGTGGGAAGTGTCACAGCTTCCTGTAGAGAAATGTGGAAGTGCCAGGTGTTTAGGATGTTGATGTTGATGTTGGTGGGGTGGGGTTGAAGTGGCAGTTCGGAACTTGCCAGAGGCGTATCTAGGGAAAATAGTGCCTAGGGCAAGCATTGAAATTGCGCCCCCTGTCCAAACATCTGACACCCATCTTTCAGATAACTTTACCATAATATCAGCAGAAAAATACAAGTCTGAAGGACACATACAAGTCACATATCTGAATATGTGTACAGTGACTTATATTATATTATTTTTTTAAAAAAAAATTACCTGTAGCCCCTTTGGGGGGCTTCCTAAAGGTGGGGGGGTCTTCAAAGGTTCCCCCTCCCCCTGCTGGCCTCTAGGGCCTCACAGGGACCATTTAAGCATGTGCGATGGCCATTTTTAAAAATATTTTTTTTTTTAAAATGGCAGCTGAAAACAAAATGGCCACCATGCATGCTCAAATGGCCTCTGTGAGGCCTGGTATGGCCTCGGGCCTCACAGAGGCCATTTGAGCATGCGTGGGGGCCATTTTGTTTTCAGCAGCCTTTTAATTATTATTTTTTAAATTTAAGAAATGGCGCCCCCTTCAAGTGGCGCCCAGGGCATGTGCCCTGGCTGCCCCACCATAGATACGCCCCTGGAACTTGCACATTTCACCATTGAGGTTTTTGCTGTTTTGTGCTTTTGTATACAGGAAATATGAATAGAGGCATTCATGCTTTCTTTTCTATGTCCTCTAAGGGTGTCTCTCTTTAATTCCGGAGACAGGGTATACTTTTCCCTCCTGGTTGTCCACTGGTAATTCTTTTTCACCATGACTGCTTAATTATAAGACTGAAATAATTAAAACATTAAGATACTAGGAGCTATATATGAGTGAATCCATACCTTGTATGTCATGAAACTTTAGTAGTGATTATGCCTGTATAGCCCTTCAAATAATGTGTGGAGGATAGGTTTTCAAATGCACAAATATTTCTGTGAGGAAGAAAACAGACTTCAGTTGCCATTTTAAACTTGGATATGGTTGTTCTAGTGCTTGGGAGGTTACTTTGAAAGGGGGAAGGCACATAATATAATAAACTACAGCTAATTTTCTAGATGTTGTAATCTCTTCTAAAATAAGAACAGCCCTGCTCGTTCAGGCCCAAGGCCCATCTAGTCCAGCATCCTGTTTCACACAGGCCCCCACCAGATGCCACTGGAAGCCTACAGCAGAAGTTGAGGGTATGCCCTCTCTCCTGCTGCTACTCCCCTGCAACTAGTACTCAGAGGCATCCTGCCTTTGAGGCTGGAGGTGGCCTATAGCCTTCTGACTAGTAGTTGTTGGTAGACTTCTCCTCCATGAAGTTATCCAAACCCCTCTTAAAGCCATCCAGGTTGTTGGCTGTCACCACATCTTGGGTCAGAGAATTCCACAAGTTGATTATGCGTTGTGTGAAAAAGTACTAGCAGGACACCTTGTGATCTGTATACGCAGGCCCTGTGTGGCTATTATATGTGTGTAATTTTATCTCTAAGCTGGAATTATGTATGCTAATATAATTTTAAAAAAAATACAAATTATCCATGGTACAGAAGATTAACACCTTGGATATTATAGCATTAAGTTTTTATTGCAAGAAGCATTTCCTTTACACATATTATATGCATTTAAATATACGATTAGTAAGCAGTCAAAAGGGTGGAACAGAATAGATCTATTCTATTGTTAGAATAGATCTCTTGTCCTATTTATTCATATGGTAAAGTTGTGACAGAATTTCACAATTTAAAACCCATTTTTCAACTGAAAATAATCCTCTACCCTGTCCAGGTCAAGAATTATGTAGAGACTATGGAGTATTCTACCAAAGAAAACCACAGGACTCTGTGGGCACCAGGAGTCGAAATCGACTTTATGGCACACTTTACCTTTATGGAGTACTGTTTTCTATTTCTGGAAGACAATTAACTGAAGAGTTCAGTCACTCAAACAGTTGCTGACAAGATGAGCTCCAAATGTAAATTTTGACTTCCTTATATGATGCTGGCTTATACCGAGTCAGACCCTTGGTCCATTTTGGTCAGTTTTGTCTACACTGACCAACAGTGGTTCTCCAAGATTTCAGCCAGGAGTCTTTCCCAGCCCTTCTTGAAGATGCCAGGAATTGAACCTGGAACCTCTTGCATGTAAAAGAGATGCTCTACTACTGAGCTATCGCCCCATCCCATAGCTCAACTGATATTTGAGTAGTAAAACCTGAAGTAGCCTGTATAAACAGCATAGGGAAAACAGTTAGTGGTGTGTATGTGTTTTTAGCATCTCTCTCTAGTGTGCTGTATTTAAAAATAATCCCATTAAATAAAATTGGGGACTTGTAACAAAATGTTGCAGTATTTCCCAGTCCTAACTCTTGTTGACAATCCCAGCCAGTTTGGGACAGGAGCCTCCTAGTGCTGTTGCAATGAAGGGGGAAAGTTTCAGAGATGAAGGGGAAAATACAGCTTCTTTCTTTGCTGTCCTTCTAAACCCTTCTTTTGCTGCACTTCCTATAAATTGCTCAAGGGCTTGGGTCTGGGGCTGGCTGCCACATATCAGAAGCTGAGTTGTTTCTGGAGGGTAGGAAAGGGGTGGGGGTGGGAGGATACTTCCCCCCTCCCCCACATAAAATCTCACCATATAGTATGGGAAAGAGATTTTTTTTTTAACCTCACTCTACCCTCTAAGATAATTATTATAAGCTGGTAGGGACCTGAGCAGGCCAATTTCCTCTTTCTATCCACATTCTACATTCCTCCATCCCAGTTGACTCTTAACATTCTGTAACTCCATTGCTCTCAATATTCCATAAATCCTAGAAGTTCACAGACCCTTAATTAGCAGTTTGTGGTGTGTGTGTTTGTGTTTTTTTAATATAAACACCCGTATATTCCTGCATGCCTAGTATAGGGAGACCTCTGCAGCAGCGTAGGGAGGCTGGCGGTGGCCCATGTGCGGCCACAGCCCTCTAGCCCTGCCCCCTGCCTCTGATGTCAGGCGCAGGGGTCTAGCTAGCCACACCCTGCATCTGACATCAGACATGGGGGCATGGTCTCCCTCTCAAACAGGCCTGCGCGGCCCTGTTTGGAAGGGAATCGTTGGGCCCCGCAGCCTGGAGTGACTGTTCCAGCTGCGCTGCCAATGCAGCGCAGGCCAATCTCTCTCCTAAACGGGGATGTGCGGCCTCATTTGGAAGGGAGATCGATTGGCCCCACTGTGTTGGCAGCAAGAGCAGGAGCGGTTCTTCCCGCCTTTAAGGCAGGGAGTGTCACTCCGGCCATGCTGCCAACGCAGCACAGTCCGATTTCGGCTCCAAACGGGGCCGCGCAGCCCCATTTGAGACCAAAATAATGCCCCCCGCATCTGACATCAGAGGCGAGGGGGCGTGTCTGGGGCCACACTCGCAGCCCCTGATTGGTGGCGGCCCGGGTTCTTTGAACCCATTGTTCCAGTGGTGGCTCTGCCCCTGGATCTCTGAGCACGTAGAAACTGCTACCTTGTTTTCAATTCCAGACTGAAAAATTTGAGTGTTTTCCAATTTTTCCAATACCCAATTCTGGTGTTAAAGGGAATGATATTGCAATAAGCAAATCAGCCATAGTTTTTCTTGGTTAAAATTTAGAGCACTTATATTTGTGTATGTTTCAGGTTGTAAACCGTCTAGAGACTTCAGTAGTGGGCGGTATACTAATATATTCAATAACAAATTAAATAGGTTGTTTGTAGTACAAAAGTAACAAACCTTCTGTCCTATTAAGAGGCCTCTAGAGAAAGGAAAATGTTTGTGGTTATTGCCCTGCTTCTTCTGAGCTCTTAAAGGGATAAATCTCTTTTGGGGAAGCTGTCTTAAATGTGTATGTAATATAGGACAAAGTGTATCTTGTGACTTTTCCACTTTGGATGTTTGAAAGCAGCTTAACAGTAAGACAAGGGATGGATTCACTGTCAACACCAAAGTCCCCAGCCTCAAAGATCCAGGAAAAGAATATGATGGATTTACTATCACCATAACAGGAGATAAGTATGTTAAGCTTTTATTGTATGTCATGTAAATACAGGGGGTGGGGGGGATAGTTTACCATTCTTGATTTTAATTAACATTTCAATAGAGCTCTTTCAACCAATAATTAGGTAGGTTTCAAAAGCTCCATTTTTTCCCCTCTAATCAAGTTCATCTGTGCTTCATTAACTTGTTTAGTTGAATTAATTTTATACTTCTCTCTACAACCGTCTAATTTACGTAACTGTGTTATATGCTCTAATATCTTGTCCAAGGCTGATCACTAGCAGCAAATAGGTTGTAAGCATTACAGTTTTATTTATCCCTATAGGAAGGGTTTTTGGTACGCTTAAAGGCGGTTTTGGATGGCACAGATCTTGAGCTCACTGCTGAGCAGGAACATGCTGTTAATAAAACAACATAGTAGTAATTTTATATATTATTTTATTTTGTTATAATAGTTTTGTGCTGTGGAATATATTGGCTTAAGAACTCATCTGTGATCGATACCGCCCAGAGATGAAAGTTTGGGCGGTATAGAAGATAGATAGATAAATTAAATGAAAATAATGCAGACTCTTGTTCCATAGAATCAAGCAGAAGCAATTCTTGGTGGACTGCATCATATAAAAATATCAACATCTGCGGGAAATGTGGGCAGGATTGGGACCAGCCTCTGAGTGACTCAGCTGTTCCTTGGGTCACCTGCTCAGTTTGGGGCTTTATAGGAAGGCTCCTTCTGACTCAGGGTGTTAGAAGCCCAGCAGAGAGGGAAAAGGAGAGTCCATCTACCTCCCACCCAGTGCTGCCTGGAGTGAGAGACCAGGTGGGTGCTGGGGTTCCTTCTGCTGTTGCCTGCCTGCCTTTGCTTCCCCTGTGGGGCTGCAGCCTCAGGTTAACATCTGCGGGAAGTGTGGGCAGGACTGGGACCAGCCCCTGAGTGACTCAGCTGTTCCTCGGGTCACCTGCTCAGTTTTGGGCTTTATAGGAAGGCTCCTTGTGGCGGCGGGCCTGCCACCAAAGGGGAAACACCAAAGGGGGTTGCCCCTTTGGGGAAGCCACTTCAGGGGAGAATGAGGGTGAGGACTAGTGGGCTTCTGTTTAATTAGTTTTAAGCTGTTTTAGACTTGGGTTGAAGTTGCTATAATGTGTTTGGGTTCGTCTGGAGATGTGGGGGACAGGGGGTGCCTTTGTTGACTATGGGGCATCTATCCCGGTGGTGGTGGGGAATAGAAGAAGTAATGTTGGCAGATCAGCGGGCCGTTCCAGGGGAAGGGTAGTCAGAAATTTAATAGCTGTCTCCCCTTCCGGCTGTCCTGCCAGCTCTTTGACCTCGGGGAGCACTGCCAACAACCCACATAGCTTTTCACTGCTCCTCTGTAATGCCAGGTCAGTCCAAAATAAATCTGAATTCATCCATGATTTGATCATGGATGAAGCGGCCGACCTGGTATGTATTACCGAGACTTGGTTGGGAGAGCCTAGTGGTCCAGTTTGGTCCCAGCTTCTCCCTCCAGGATATCTGTAGAGGAGCAGGTGAGGGGATATAGGTGGGGAGGTGGGGTGGCTGTGGTCTATAAGGATAACTTCTTCCTTACCAGGGTCTCTGTCAGGGTATCGGACCATACTGAATGTGTGTACTTGAGTTTGGGGACCAGGGATAGACTGGGACTTCTGTTGGTGTACTGATTGCCCCGCTGCCCAGCGGAATCCCTTACTGAGCTCACGGACTTGGTCGCGGAACTTGCGTTGGAGTCTCCCAGACTCTTGGTGCTGAGGGACTTCAATGTTCATTTCGGGACCAATTTGTCCAGGGTAGCTCAGGAGTTCATAGCGGCCATGACAACTATAGGCCTATGCCAAGTGGTCTCTGGACTGACGCATATTGCAGGTCGCACACTTGATTTGATCTTTTACTCTGAGCAGGGTGGTGTTCCGTGGGTAGGGACTCCTGTGATTTCCCCATTGTTATGGATGGACCGCCATCTGGTTAAGGTTGGACTTACAGTCACTTCCCACCTCCACAGGGGCGAGGGGCCTATTAGAATGGTCCACCCGAAGAGGTTATTGGATCCAGTAAGATTCCAAGAAGCCTTGGAGGAATTTAATGTTGGCTTTGCTGGTGATCCTGTTGATGCGCTGGTTGAGAATTGGAACAACTCGCTCACCAGGACAGTAGACAGGATTGCTCCCAAGCGTCCCCTCTGACCTGCTTCAAATTTGGCCCCTTGGTATACGGAAGATCTACGGGGGCTGACGCAGCAAGCTAGGTGACTGGAGCGCAAGTGGAGGAAGACTCGACTTGAGTCTGACAGATTGCGACATAGAGCACATCTAAAGATCTATGCTCAGACAATACGTGCGGCAAAGAGGCAGTACTTTTCTGCCCGTATTGCCTCTACGAGTTCACATCCAGCGGAGTTGTTCAGGGTTGTGAGGGGATTAGTATCTGCCCCCAATCCCTTGAACCAGAATTTGAAGTTGTTGGTTACCCTCTGTGATGTGTTTAAAGAGTTTTCACAGATAAAATCTCTCGGATTCGGGCCAAACTAGATGGAGACTCCACAATTAATTTGATGTCTGAGCTGGAGATGCCCAGCGACTTCTCTTATGTGATTCGACTGGATCTGTTTCAGTTTGTGGCTCTTGAGGATGTGGACAAGCTGCTTGGAGCGGTGAGGCCTACCACTTGTTCTCTTGACCCTTGTCCAACATGGCTTGTTCGATCTAGCAGGGAGGTTGTTGTAAAAAGCCTGGTGGGAAATCATAAATGCTTCTCTGAGGGAGGGCAGAATGCCTCCTTGTCTTAAGGAGGCAATCATTAGATTAACTTCTAAAGAAGCCTGCATTAGATCCCTCAGAGTTGAGCAATTATAGGCCTGTTTCCAACCTCCCATGGCTGGGCAAGGTAATTGAGAGGGTGGTGGCCTCTCAGCTCTAGGTGGTCTTGGAGGAAACTGATTATCTAAACCCATTTCAAACTGGTTTTGGGGCAGGCTATGGGGTGCAGACTGCTTTGGTTGGCCTGATGGATGATCTCCAATTGGGAATTGACAGAGGAAGTGTGACTCTGTTGGTCCTTTTGGATCTCTTGGCGGCTTTCGATACTATCGACCATAGTATCCTTCTGGAACGTCTGAGGGGGTAGGGAGTGGGAGGCACTGTTTTACAGTGGTTCCGCTCCTACCTCTCGGATAGATTCCAGATGGTGTCAATTGGAGACTGTTGCTCTTCAAAATCTAAGCTTAAGTATGGTATCCCTCAGGGCTCCTATTTTCTCCAATGCTTTTTCACATCTACATGAAACCGCTGGGAGAGATCGTCAGGGGATTTGGAGCTGGGTGTTACCAGTACGCTGATGACACCCAGATCTATTTCTCCGTGTCAACTTCTTCAGGAGCTGGCATATCCTCCCTAAATGCTTGCCTGGAAGCAGTAATGGGCTGGATGAGGGAGAATAAACTGAAGCTGAATCCAGATAAGATGGAGGTACTTATTGTGCGGGGTCAGAACTCTAGAGACTATTTTGATCTGCCTGTTCTAGATGGGGTCACACCTCCCTAAAAGGAACAGGTTCGCAGTCTGGGAGTACTTCTGGATTCACACCTCTCCCTGGTTTCTCAGGTTGAGGTGGTGGCCAGGGGTGCTTTCTATCAGCTCCGGCTGATATGCCAGCTCAGCCTGTTTCTTGGGATCAATGACCTCAAAACTGTGGTACATCTGTTGGTAACCTCCAGGCTTGACTTTTGTAATGCGCTCTACGTGGGGCTGCCTTTGTAGGTAGTCCGGAAACTTCAGTTGGTTCAGAATGCGGCAGCCAGGTTGGTCTCTGGGTTATCTTGGAGAGGCCATGTTACTTCTTTACTGATAGAGTTATACTGGCTGCCGGTAGGTTTCCGGACAAAATACAAAGTGATAGTTATAACTTATAAAGCCCTAAACGGCTTAGGCCCTGGGTATCTAAGAGAGCGTCTTGTTCATTATGAGCCCCACCACCCATTGAGGTCATCTGAGGAGGTCCGTCTCCAGTTACCGCCAACTCGTTTGGTGGCTACACAGAGATGGGCCGTTTTGGTTGCTGCCCTGAGATTGTGGAATGCACTCCCTGCTGAGATATGATCCTCCACATCTCTGCCAATTTTCAAAAAAACACCTGAAAACCCATCTTTCTCAGCTTCCTAAATTTTGGGGTTTTTAATATCTGGTTTATTTTAAAACTCAAAACCTGATTTTGGGGTTTTTAATCACTGTAATTGTTGTTTTAAAATGTTTTTAAATTGTAAATTGTTATATTGTTTTTTAGTTTGTGTTAGCTCTTTACTGTTTTAGTGGTTTGTTTTAATTGTAAACCGCCCTGAGCCATTTTGGAAGGGAGGTATATAAATCAAATTATTTATTAATAATAATAACAATAATAATAATAATAATAAATAGTATCCATATAAATCTAGTGGGTAACATTCAGAGGGAAAGAAAAAGGAAAGGGAGGAAACATACCACTTTGAATTCACTTAGTTTCTCTTTTTGAGTAGTAGCTGCAAAATTTATATTATGACTATAACACTGAAGGCTTCAGCTGTCCAAGCATTGCTACTGCTTACTCATTTAAATTGATAGATTTTTGGAAACATGTATTTAAGCAAAATAGTACTGGCCAACAATTCTGCAAAAAGTGTTGTCTCTTGATATTGCTTTTTGATTTTGGTGTTTGGAAACTTAAAGGGAAGATAGCAATAGCAATAGCAATAGCACTTACATTTATATACCGCTCTATAGCCGAAGCTCTCTAAGCGGTTTACAATGATTTAGCATATTGCCCCCAACATTCTGGGTACTCATTTTACCGACCTCGGAAGGATGGAAGGCTGAGTCAACCTTGAGCCCCTGGTCAGGATCGAACTTGTAACCTTCTGGTTACAGGGCGGCAGTTTTACCACTGTGCCACCAGGGGCTCATGCCACCAGGGGCTCACCAGGGATGTAGTTGATATTGTGGTAGCAAGCATGACTTGTCCCCTTAGCTAAGCAGGGTCCACCCTGGTTGCATATGAATGGGAAACTTGATGTGTGAGCACTGTAAGATATTCCCCTTAGTGGATGGGGCTACTCTAGGAAGAGCAGAAGGTTCCATGTTCCCTCCCTGGCATCTCCAAAATAGGGCTGAGAGAAATTCCTCCCTGCATCCTTTGAAAAGCCACTGCCAGTCTGTGCAGTAGACAATACTGAGCTAGATGGATCTATGGTCTGACTCAGTATATGGCAGCTTCCTATGTTCCTAGCTATTGCATTCATTTCGACATTCTCAACTGGTAGTTGTTGGAATGAAACATATATTTCATTTATCTGTCTAGCATATTTTTATACTGCCTGATACTTACATCTCTGGGTGGTATACGATATTTAAAACAGAAAAAGCCATTAAAATTTCACAAAAGTAAAAACTATCTCATAAGATAAAACAAACCAGCAGAACCGGCGCACAGCATCTGCGCCGCTAGTTTGTCGATATGCTTTCCTTCCCCATTGGCTGGGTGCAGTGCGGCTCTGGCGCTACCTGGCTTGGCTCCTCTTGGCAGCGCGGCTCCGCCACTTGCCTCCTCTCACCTTTCCTTCCCCGCCGGGCATGGTGCGGCTCCACCACCCGCCCAGCTGGGCCTCTCTTGGTGGCGCGGCTCCTGGAGAGCCAGCCCGCCACCTCCTCCCACCCCCTCCTCCTGGCAGCTGGGACAGACCAGCCTGCCACCTCCTCCCCCCAGTGGGCAGCCTGCTGCCGCCACCGCCTCCAATCGGTCAGCGCGGCTCTGCCCGCCCCCCAGCTGTCTCCTCACGCATGTTTGGAACTCTCGCCAGAGTTCTGCCACGCATGTGATTTCTGCCACGCATCCCCACACATCTGGCTCTGGCTTAGAGAATTAAGTATATAGAAAATTAAACAGTTTAAAATTAATTTCAGTTAAAAGCCTGAGAAATATTTGTGTTTAATATGTGCACATATGCAAATATTTTCAGAATTGGGAACATACTATTTTCAGTGGAAACACAGACAACAGAAGAGAGAACACAACTGTATCATGCAGAAATAGATGCTCTTTATAAAGACCTAACTACCAAAGGAAAAATGCTTGTTTTCTCTGCGGAACTTGGGGTAAGGTTCACCATTCCTTAATTCTTTTTAACAGCCAGGATACAAAGCACTAGTCCAAGGGGACTTTAGACTTGCTTTTCTTCAACAGCTGCCCCCCTTTGCACCTGGCAAACTGAGTTTGACATCAGGGGAAATGTCAGAAGTACTTTGTGATCTGGCATATAGGAGTCAGCAGCTCAAAGGGGAAAAGTCAGAAATTCCACTGGGCTTGTGCAAACCCTTTCTGTTATCCTAAGAAACACATCTCACTTTAGACTTTCTGTCCGTTATTAGTTAAACACATTCCATCTCTATAATATCATTTATTAGATTATTCCTATTTAAACAATAGTATTTAGTTGTTTAAACATGGCTTAGATTAAATTATCTTCTTTATATATAATTCTCTTAAACGCACCTGTCGCTAATCCCATGTGTGGCAGCTCTCGTGAGAGTTTGCAAGCAGCTGCTGGGGGGTTAGCGATGGGGACGGGGGAGAAAACTGTGATGGTGGCCAGCAGCAAGAGTAAGTGCGGCCAGGCGGGTGGGATGACATGGCCGCTGCCGGCGGGAGTGGGCGGGTGGTGCTGGGCCGGCCAGTGGAGGTGGCGGGTTGGCGGGCTGAGGCAGCCGGCAGGAGGATGGGTGGGCGGCCGGGTGGGAAAATAAGTGGGGACAGGGGAGAGAAAATGGCTGCGGCAACTAGAGGTGCGGATGCTCGGCGCCTGGCCCAGGTAGTGTATCATAATGCTTGTTCTTACTAAAGATGCTATAATTTTCTTGTCATCTGCAACTACATATTTTTAAATTAAGTACTATAGTGAGCATACATTCTACGTAATAAAAATGCCATAAACATCTCCATAAATTCTTTCCATCACATTTTATTATCTGGATCCTTTTTTCCTAATGAACAGTTTTATTCAATTTTTTGTTCATGTTATAACTAAGTAATTACAAGAAAAAGGTGGGGATATGATGGGGGGGGACAGAAAAGGGGGGAAGGGAGGATGAAGGTGTTCTATTGATTTGAAATAAACAGAGGAAATTATGCAAATAACTTGTGGTGTGTAACTTGCATGGAGGAGTGTTTTGATCTAAAATAGGATCTAATATGTCATTAAAATCCCCACCAATTATTAAGCAGTGATATTCTAAGGATAAGAGGTGGAGTATACATGAGTGGAATGTATCTGGAGAGTCTATATTTGGGCCATATATATTCACCAGTACCAGAGTGGTGGATAGGGTTTTTGCAATCAAAATCAGAAAGTGGCCATTTGGGCCAGTTATTTCTTTCATTATCTGCAAAGTCAATTTCTTATTAATCAAAAGCATTACCCCCCTAGTCTTTTTGGAAAAAAACACTAGCAAAAGCTTCACTGGCCCAATCGTTACATTCTGTCTTTATCTACTCGAAGCAAATATGAATACAACAATTACAAATACAACAAATATTTATATACCGTGTTTTAACAAAAGTATTCCAGCTGACAATATTAACAGCCATGGTATTCAAAATAAAATGAAAATTGTGGCAAAGTGGAATGAGGAGGAGGAGAACCTAGATTGCACACTTACCCAAAGGCCAGACAATAACAAAACAGAAAAAGACTTTATGATGGAAACCAAGGACAACAGATTATGGATCCCGTGTGCCAGGCGGTTTAGATTCTAATTTTGAGGAAAAGAATTGATCAGAATAATATCTATAGATATTCAAAGTATTATAGCAAGGAACTATAATAAACATGCACCAGAAGTCAGAGTATTTGTAGTAACACAGCTTCTGTAAGAACCAGGACTGGGAAGGAAGATTTTAAAAGGGAAGGCATAAAATATATCTAGGCAAGGTAAGAAAAAAGCCACCATGAAAAAAAAAAAGTGGGGGGGGATAGAACATGTGAGATCAAGCAACAGGCTCATGTTCCAGTTTATAGAAAACAGTAACTGCTTCCAGAAAGGAGGCAACTCCCCCCCGCCACCCTGCAATGATACCATAGCGAGTAGGAGCCCAATACTGCTGTGCTGAGTTACTGAAAGAAGAGAGGGAAAAGGAGCCAATATTCACATTCATCTTGAGTAAAGGTGAGATGGACAAAATGGGAAGATAAACAAATATGGATTTGGCCAATTTACATGAAAGAAATTCCTGCCTATGTCAAAAGCCCATCATAACCTGTTCACATTTTAGGAGTCAGTGATAAATTGTAATCCAAGAAACAAATGGGGGCTGGGGGGAATGTCAAGCAGTGTCAACAAAACACACACACACACACACACACACACACACACACACACACACACACACGGTTAAAACTCATGGGGGGGGGAACACCCTGAAAAATTGGTGTACAGGGATAGTAACAAATTGTTTGACCATAAATAGACAAAGACGGAAGTGGGGTAAGAAAGTAACTGCAATATTAATAACAACAAAGAATCCCCCCCTCTCTCTCTCTATATATACACACACACACACACACACACAAATATGCAAATCTTTTAACTGTGATCCACAGTGACTTCACAGCATTTTAACCTCTTAATCTCTGTGTCCCTCCTTTGTTTTTTCCTACCCCTTCCAAGAAAAACAAAACCGCACCCCAATAGTTAAAATAAGGTCTTGTACATATACGAGTGCTTTAAAAATGGTAAAGCAAAACACTTGAATCATAGCAGAGGTTTATATATGAAATAATGAAAAGGGGGGAAAGGCCAACCCCTTTATCTCTGTGTGTGTGTGTGTGTGTGTGTGTGTGTGTGTGTGTGTGTGTGTGTGTGTGTGAATGAACACATGCACATACACCCTATCCTTACAGCCACTAACAATAAGATTAAGTTCTGGAACTAATAATAAAATTAAGTTCGGGAACACATAGGATTTATATAATTTTTTTAAAAAACCAAAAAAAACCCACCAAAGAGTAGGGTAGGAGAAACTCCAACTTACAAGCAGAACCAAAAAAGGTGGTGTGGGGAAGAAAGAAACATTTGCCGGGGCGGGGGAAGTGGTAATTAAATAACCAATTTTCAAAAACACTGGGAGCTAGATGTACAGGGATGGTAACAAATCATTTAACTCTTCCTTCCCAAATAGAAAAACCCTCCCCTCCACACACACATCCTGCACACATGTACGCGCACACACACACACAAAATCCCCCCTCTCACCCAGAACACACACACCAACAGTTTTCAAGTGAAGCACATGGTATATAAAAGCAGGGAATATAAACAGGCCAAATAATAAATGCAACACAATATTAACTCCCTCATTCACCCAAAGAAGAACCAAATAGTCTGCAGGAAAAATGAAAACAAAATTCTAATGTAAGGAAAGTAATTAAAAATTAGGGTAAGTATAAGGTATCCTGAAGAAATGAAATGGCTGAAAATGATTCAACCTAATATTATACTAAGAGAGGTCTAACAGTTTCTCAGCCTTCAGCAGGAGTTTGGCGGGAAGAATCCAGAGCAAGTAGAAAGCTTTCTGGTTCTGCAGTATTGTTGAAGGAAGGAAGACGGTCCTTGTACAGAAAATAGCAGGGCAGCAAATGTAAAACTGGATATTGTGGGCTCTGGCTAACTGAAGGGTAACTCTGGCTAACTCAATCACATCCTTGGAATAATTTGGGGAAATCATGATATGAGAACCATTTTCTCCCCAGCAAAGTTCTCCCTTTCCACGTGCTCTCCATAGAATGTCAGCTTTAGTAGGAAACCACAGGAATTTGACAATAAATGCCAAGGCCTCCCTCCCTCACAGGGTGGTGGGATGGGGGCTCTGTGAGCTCTTTCAATCTCCAAGACATAGTCCTCAGTCCTCCTGAAGGAGGTCTCAAAGGAGATATGCAATAAAGGTGGAGGGGCAGGAACATTCCAAACACTCTCCGAACCCAACAATTTGTTAATTATTCATGTGAGAATGGCATTCCAAATTGACCACTTTAGCTTGTAGCATTTTATTTTCATTGTACAAAGTCTGGATGGTGGTGTCTATTTTAGTACAGGCAAATCTCACCATTTGCAGACCTGGCATCTGCGGTTCCATGTATCCACAGTCAGCTAATTGACACCCGACCTTGAAATAGGTGGGTGGGAAAGGTCAAGAAAAGATTAATTCTGCATATCCATGGTTTCATGGTGGCTGGAAATTGTCTCCGAGGTCATTTCCAGCTGCCTTTTAAAGGAAAGGAGCCATTTTGTGGCTCATTCATTTTGTTTTTGTTTTTTAAATTTCCCATGAAAAATCATGGGGAAATGGTAGTTTTTGGATTCTTGGGTGGCATTGCAGGATAGTTGCAGACCCACGAAGCACAGTAGGGCACTTTATTTCCATTATTTTGCCCTCTTTTGATATTTTTTGTTTGTTCTTCTCCAGGAACCTAACCTCACCCCCACCTCACCCCACCCGCACCTTCATTCTCATTGACTTAATGCTCTGTTATTCTCCACGGTTCCATCATCTGTGGTCGTAGTAGAGAATGGAAGACAGGAGGATAACAGGGTTCACCTCTATCATGGTCTTCAATAAGGGAGATACAACTCTCCACAGCGCCCCCCCCCCCACCTTGTGCCCAAAGTATCTACTGACAGCTGTAAAGTATTTAAAGACAGCTCAATTGTTTTAATATCTTTAGCCATTTCCTTTAACAGGGCAAGGGTTGTAGGATCAATTTTCAAGGGGAATGTGGGGGAGAACCTGATGACAAGGAAGAGCTCGCCTCAGTGCTAACACCTCTTTTTTTTCTTTTTATCTCTAAGCCCATTAGACTTCCCCATTTCAGCTTGCAGAGGGATTTTAACTGGATATTTGAATTGCTTTCAGTTAATAGCTCACCATAATGCTGATTGAAAGATGGTTTAGGATCATGAAAGTAGAACTAGGATTTGGCACCAGACAGGAGCTCCCTCACAGCATGTTCTCACCGGTAGCCATCTTAACCGGAACCTCTTACTATCTGGATCCTTAACAGTTTTGTATGAATCAATACCTGATTCCTGAAAAGTTATCTGTACAATAAAAGCTGACATAAATGTGTAACTAAATAAAGTTTTCAGGGTGATTAGAAGAATAGCAAGTGTGTTTGAGACTGAGTAGTGAAACCTATTTTTTGATATGACAAAACTTTTTTTTTTAAAAGAAGATGGTGGGGTTTTTAAAACCTATAAGTATGTTCAGTCTAGATCCCTTGTAATATGCTATATCATTTAGCTGCTATTTCCAATTTGGCAGCAAATAATATTCACTAAAATTTAGAGTAAATATCCTTGAAGAAACTCCAGGTATTGCATAATCTATATCATCAGATGTGTTTATGTTTTGAATAATTTATTTAACACTGTGTATTTGAGTGTTTCACTTTTTCATGCTAAATACATTGTTTTGTTTTGCTTTGCTTAGGAAGCAGAAGCTGTATGTAATCTAATCCTGTCCCTTGTATACTACTTCTATAACTTAATGCCTCTGTCTAGAGGTTCTAGGTTAGTATCTTGCTTCATATATGGTTGGATCCTACAATTCACAGATGTAGCTCTCTGAACCATCTGAAAAACTGCTACTGGGGGTCAGGAGCCACTCACAAAAGGGGCTTGTGCCTAGTCTCCTTTAAACTGTTGTTGAGCATTGCTTAGGAAAACTGATCACTTTCATGGGGGGTGCACAATACAATGAAAGAATTACTTTGAGTCCATATGGCAGTGCCTCTCCCTCCACCCACCTCTCAGAAATGCAATTCAGGTATAATCTGGAGCACTATATAATTTGATTGGGGTTTCTTCTCTCCATCCTCATAATTTGAGAGATAGCAATAGCAATAGCACTTACATTTATATACCGCTCTATAGCCGAAGCTCTCTAAGCGGTTTACAATGATTTAGCATATTGCCCCCAACATTCTGGGTACTCATTTTACCGACCTCAGAAGGATGGAAGGCTGAGTCAACCTTGAGCCCCTGGTCAGGATCGAACTTGTAACCTTCTGGTTACAGGGCAGCAGTTTTACCACTGCGCCACCAGGGGCTCTTAGATGGCCTTAGTATTAAAACCTTAAGAGCAGATAAAACCATATTGTCTCTGCATATGCTAGTGAAGCAAATTATGGTGTCTGTGAATCTTTTGGTCCTTTGAATATGGTTATCCTAGTCCCAATTTTGGGGAAACATGCACCCAAATATCTATGGAATACATACTCAAATTGCAGCTATACAATTCTGAATTGTGACAGAAGCTATTATTTTAGTGTTCTATTTTGTTCATGTGTAAGAAAACTTACTAGCATCCTTTGCTGTTTAAACAATTTTATTCGGGACTATATAGTGGGACTATGCCATCTGTGTATAAAATAATGGTCTTATGGGTGAGCTACTGCTCTAAGTGTGAGAAATGGCAATCTTTTGTTAATAGTATTAATATTAAATTAAGTTAAAAGCAGGCAAGATTTATATTTATCAATATGTGAAACAATTGAACTCCATGTGAAGAAAACAGCTTCTTTGGGTAGCATCCTTGGGTAGCATTCAAACTAGTAATTCCATGAATGAAGATGTTCAGTTTGCACAAGGTGAGGAAGGGGGTGGAAGAGCTTTTTTCGTTGATTCTCCCCTTTCCTCTGCACCCCCCCAAAAAAACACACCCCACAAATATGTCCTTCCCCCAGAGGATCCCCCAACTCTCAGGGATACTTGGGGGCGGGCACAGGGCATGCAAAAGGAAAAGAGGGGATCAGTGAAAATTGTTTCTGCCCCTCTTGCATAGGAGGATCACCTTCTGTTTGCAGAAGTACTAGAAGTACATACAGAAGTACTAGAAGTACATACAGAAGTATGTTGCTCCTTGTGTCTCCACAGATACATTAATAACATGAGTAACCATGATTTCCTCCTCCTCCCTGCTAAATTTCTAAATGGTTTTGCACAAATACTGATCAAATTATTGTTTGGACCTTTCATGAGAAAACAGTTTATTATTACTCTGATATATATAAGAGAATAGTTTTCTCACTTTGTATATGAGATGTCAAAACTTGTCTTTAAGTTTGACATGAGCTAACAATATTAAAGTGAGTTTAGCTGTCTGCAAATATATTGCATTGATATATTAGAACAGAGAATCCCTTTAAAGGGATTAAATCCCACTTAACTATCTCAATTGCTAATACTTATTTTTGAAACTGCAAACTATTCTCAGATTTCAAAATGTTACAAAATAACTTTTTCATAACATGTTGAAATATGAGAACACATTTTAAACATGTTGTGTAAAAAGTGCTTTATCTGTTTATTTATTTATTTAGTTTGTTTGTTTGTTTAGCGTAGTGGCTTACTCAGTAGTAATGGGAGCACTGATGGCAAGTGGAAAAGAAGTATCAGGGAAAATTCCTAAAGGAAAGGTATGTTCTGCATAAAATATGCCACAGTTTAAATAAGGTTAACTTGTGTTTCTGTATCTCACGACTATGTCTAAAATTCTCCTTAAAGTATAATGTGGGAATGGTTATGATCATGTATGTATGTAGTATCAAGATTCTGGAAGAAGCTTGGGGTATTGGCTTCTCAAATATATGTCTCTCTGTTACAAAAGTGTAATTTAAGTGTGTTTTGATTTGTGTGGAAAGCTGTCCTAAGGGAAATAAAATTGTCAGTGTGGGGAAACTGCTAAATGAATATCTGAATAAATGTATTTCTAGAGATATTTGCTTGTTTTGAGCATTACTGTCTAAGGGAATTTGTTTACTGGTTTTCAGCTACTGCTGGAAGTGATGTTGGAATCTCCTTTGGTTTATTGCCTCTTTTGAAAATAATATAATAGTATTTTCTGTCTTTTATCAAGTGGTCTTGTCTGACCATTTTTATGCTTCAAATGGTCCAGAACTCATGAAACGGTCAATAATCTTTCCTCTGTGCCTTGCAATAGGAGTTGCATAATTTAGTCCTTTGTGATTGAAAATATATTTTCTTCTGAAATTATTTAGCAGCTTCAGCCATTTGCTCTTGAAATGGAGTTGCTAAAGTGGCAAGAGTACAGTTCTGCCCCACACGATCACGTCTGTTTTATTGTGCTAAATGTATGGATATGTTCCCATAGGCTTGTGACTTGGTTTTAAATGCTTTTGAAAAAATTAATATATGATATGTTGTGTATGTTATAGTTGGTTGATTTTGAAGCCATGATGGCACCTGGTTCAGAGGCCTTCAGTAAAATAGCAAAAGATTGGCTGAATCTGAAAAGGTAAAAGTATTAATGTTAATATTTATTATACATACACTATTGTTTATAACTGAAAAGTGAGAAGACTTTGTTTTTTTCCAATTCACGCAACTATCTTTCATATACTGATTGCAGTTAGCACACAGCAAAGCTTGCAGAGTTGAATATCTTATACTATAAGAGTTATCCTGTTTTAGGCTCTGCACAGAATTCAAGCTTACACCCAATGTATGTTAAGATGCACAAATACCTATTACAGTTGTGACCAGGGGCATAGCAATGCTGGAGTGGGCCCAGAGACAAGATTTTAAAATGGGCCCCCCTCACTGAAGCTCAGCTCATGAAGTAAAGAAATCTTAAATGAGGCTGAATAGTGCTAACAAAAAGCATAGTTATATCTATCTATCTATCTATCTATCTATCTATCTATCTATCTATCTATCTCTTATGTGCCACAATAGAACATCATCCTAAATTATTTTTTAAAAAGTTTTGTAAATTGTGGACGATGCAAGTCATTTAATGGTACTAGAGAAAGACAGGCTGTTCTGGTAGCTCCAGGTCTTAATACTCATATCAATTTTGGAGGTTGAATACAACTGAAGGAAGCCTGGGCGGGTGCGCGACTGGGGGAGTCAGTCATGTGACTTGCCTCGGGGGGGGGCTCAAGGCAGTGGGCCCCCAGACAACTGTGTCCCCTTGCCTTATTATAGTTACGCCCCTAGTTGTGACACCACTAAAATATTGTGGGTGTCATCCACAGTTGTCCTTGCTCTGCAGAAAGGGAAACTGTGGATCCCACCCAGTAGTGCATCCAGATTCCATCCAGAGAGCACATCTCTGGATCCCATCCAGAGTGCACTGCTGGCACAAGGCACCTCCCCTATCCCTTCCTCCCTACAGAAGCTTCCTGAGCCTCCTGAAGAGCCATTCCTGACACTCGGGGGACTTCTGGCAGTAGCTCGGGATGTGGTTATGGGGGGAATGAGGAAACCCAGAAACCACAAGGGGGAACTGCTAGCAGAGACACTGCTCCACTTGTAGTTTCTCGATACTCCTCTCACTCCCTTCAGCTCCCTGCGCTGCATCCCGTCCCATTGCAAAGGGTCCCCAAGCCCTTAGCAGTGGCTTTTTTGGATGACTGAGGAAGCTTAACTAGGGAGGAGGAGAGAGTGGGCAATGTGCCTACCCTTATACAATCAGCATTCTTGGAATTCTTAAGACACGCAAAATGCAAAATATAAGTTTGATTTCAAGCAGATTTATTACTTTTTGTCCTTTCCTTTCAGCATTTCCCCTTCTTACAAGAGTCTTCCTTTGGTATCAGAATCCTTTCCAACCTTACGAACCATGATTGAAGCATTGAGTACAGAGTCATCGCATTGCCTCAAAAGGCTATAGTTGCTGTGTAACTTAGCCTAATAAAAAAAAATGACCTCTTCCTTTGTATGTGTATTTAAAATGGGAAATATTATGAAGCAATTTAGCGTTTTATTTCTGATAGCTTTTTTAAAAAAAATGTAGCAACTGAATATTTGCATTACTTTCTTCTAGGGTCACAGTAAAAAATGAAAGGCTTTCAATAATCAATAATTGTTGGAGAGATAACAGTGGCTGATATGCTCAATGTGTAAATCCATGCCACTGTTTCTTAATATTGATATACTTCAGAGATTAACAGCCTGATTCTGAACATAATTGTGTTCCTAAGCACATCAAAATCAGTGGTTGTAGGTGTGGCTAACTCTGCATAGGATCAGACTCTGAGACTACAGTACTGTGTACACTTACTCTCTAGTAAGTCCCACTTGGTCTTGCTAGTAAACATCACTGGGTTGGACTGTAGATCTGAAAGTACAATTGAACAGGAATTACTTCTGAAAATGGCTGCAGATACTTGTTTTCAAAGGACAGTTGCCTTTTAAAAATGCAATATCCCTTCTTTCAACCATACATCAGGGTCTTAAAAATTGGCTATAAAAATACAGAAGCATACACCTGGGTAAAATTGACATATCTGCACATGATGATGTTCTGTTTGCATGACTGTTACACTGATAAGGAGCTTCATTTCAGAAAAATATAAATAAAAGGAATAGCATTTAAAGTAGTGTTAAGCTGAAATATGGAGCGTATTTCATAAACATTTTTGCCCCCCTGTGAAATACTGCCCCCCCTTTGGCAATATTTCATTCACAAGGGATCAGGTGTCAAGGCAAAGAGGGAGCATGTTCCTGTGGCTGATGCAAATAGAGTGACATTCCCTTGCCTTGACCCTATTAGGCTTAGTTGATTAGTTGGGGAAAGCTGGGGATAGATATTCAGACATATACCTGAATGCATATCTTCATCAGCCATCTGCCCTAATTTGTCCTATGTAATTATACATGACTAGGGTTGTATAGCGAATGGACAACAGCACTTGCCTGCAACGTATGTCAAGGGAGAGTATTTGCCAATTGCCGGAACCATTTAGATGTGGTGCTCCTCCTCCACTTAGGGCTATAGTCTATTGGTTCTGTGAAATCGTGTGTATTACAAGAAGCCCTTTCAAGTACAAATACATTTTTAATGGTGCCAAAGCAGCAGATTGTAGAAATAATGGCTGTGTATAGGTGCCCCCCACACACACACACACACAAATAAAAGTGTGGAAGAACAGAAGGGGGGGAGGTTTGCAAACCTTTTTGCTTCTAAAACATGAACTTTTGAGGTGTAAATCAAATCCTATGAAAACATGGCACAGAACCCATTTAAAATTAGCAATTTTAGATGCACTAGAAGGCTTGATGTACCAATGGAAGGCCTCTTGTGCTGTATGGGAAGCTAATTTCTATATCTTGTTTGTCTAGTATAAAGAAAAAAATTGTCATTTTAAAGTAAAATGGCTCAGCCTCCTAGCAAGATTAGAAGTCTACTACTGACTGTTACTAAGTGTTAATCTATATGTCTTCATTATAGTTGATTTTAATTGCTGGTTTATCCAGTGCTTTTTGCTTTTTTTATGTGGTCTGCGAGATTGACGGGCCTATAAAAACAAGTTGCTATTTTTAGTGTAACTTTAAAAAAAAATTGTAATAGGTAGAGTAGCGTTCATAAGAAGCTTCAGTGTTTAAACCAGACAACCTGGACTATTATCCATATCTTCCAGGTGAAGGAAACGGCGAACAGTTTCACAATTAATTTTTACAGACACACATGCACCTGCTCATGTGATCTACTTTGTCATATGCAGCTTTTCCTAAACAATTCTTCCTCATTTGCATCATTTTTCCCTTCCTGTTTTCCCATGCTAGAAATGTATTTTTTATTTGCACTGAGTAAATCCACCTACAGTTGAGGAAATACTTAAGAATGCAAACTATAAAGAACTGAAATATAAGGTGTTAGAACTTGAAGAAAAGGAGAGACTCCAACAGGTCAAGGAACATGAAGAGGGACTTGTGGCAGAACCAGCTAAAATTTAAGGTCATGTGTTGTCTTCCCATCACTATGGAAACGATGAACCTTCAGAAGACCAAGTTAGCACAGCAAATACTTGTTGAAGGGGACACTAGCTCTATTCATACATTATGTTCAATGCACATACAGTCTCTGTACAGTGTGTGCACATACAATCTATATGCATGGACAGTTATTCACACACAATGTATACTTAATACTAAGTGTACACTTAGCACACTTTCTATGTATATACAATGTAATGTCTAATACATATTGGAGTTTTTTGGAAGACAGAAATAGGTACTGCAAACTCTGGAACTCTCTACTGTCCAGTCAGTGCTGGTTCTTCAGAGATTTTTGGCATATCTGGTATTTTGTTTCTACTAGGATTTAACATTGAATTACTACTGGAGATATAGTGGTAGTCAACTGGGGCAAGAGATGCTAATGTATATCTGGAACCACAGAAAGATTTGAGAAGGCCAAATCCACTACTTGCCTATTTTTATCCACTTATGGTCTAAAAACTTGGGAAACTGACTAATGTCCAAGCACCATTGAAATCAATGAAACTTGAGTCTCGGATGAACGTAGTCTGGATGTTACCCACTGGTAGTTTTCTTGTCCTCTTTTTGCTCATTTGATTTTCTTCATACTTTACAGAGAAGGAGACTATACAAATTTTAGCTGTGGTGCAGAAATGCAAAGTCAAGACCAAGGGAAAATCACTTGCCTTGCTAATTATTTGTTTCAACACCCTAACATTTCCAATGGGTGTAAAAACCTGATCATCACTGGTGCTTTTGAAGTTAGGCTCAGCATCCAGACGGGCTGAAGTTGTCCAGGGTTTTGTTAATGAAAATGCTCTGGAGTATTGGCACTCTAGACTAACTTTTGGGCTTGTGTGGGGAATCAGTGAAACTAGAGTGAGCAGTTCATTACAGAATATATTTGTGCAAAGCTCTGGTCCTTGGGAACTAATGACAGAGCTGAGGACAAAATATACTCAGGTTTATTTAGGGTAATAGGAACACAGAAAAATTGATTAAGCAACACAATATTAACTTAAGACTAATAAAACTACTAAGACTACACTGAAGTTCACGAAGAGGCATTTTGGATTTGAGATCCAAATTAAAACAGGCCGTTAGAAATTTGCTTTAGACTTTGAAGAGGGCAAGGAGGAAGGATAGCAAAAGAATTTGGAGCATAGGTCAGTTAATATACCTGTATCCTTCCAATGGTGTGTCAGACACTTGTTGCTCAGCGGGTGCTGAGGGACAGGACAGGCAGGAAAACGGTATGCAAGAATGAAGATGAGCGTGCCACTCATGAATCAAGAAGCCTAAAAATGGTTTGATCTCAGGAAACCAGTCCAGTGCCGCCAAGTGTGCTGTGCCGATAGGACTTGGGGACAGGTTCAGTCTGGAGGCTGGAAGCGGAATGGGCACAAGGGCCAAGGCACAGCCAGATGGTATAGCTGAGGCCGATACACAAGTCCACACTGCGGGTGAATCTGGCAAAGAGATACATGGCTTGATGGGGCTTGTGATACAAATAGGCAGACTCCTGCCCTGGGTCCAAGCACGGACCACACTTCTTTGCTGATGAGAGTGATATCCATGATGGACAAAAGAATGCATGTTGCTTAACGTGTGGATCTTGAAGTGCAATGAGGTAAAAAGGTCTGGGTGACATGTATGTAAAAACACTGACTAGGCAGACTCAAACCTCACCTTGTGTCAGGAAGACCTTTCTGATGGGCAGTTGGAATTTCTGCAGCGTAAGGAGCACTCCTCCTGTGCCTCAAACCAACCATTAATGCTTATGACAGAGAGATAAACCTGTTGCACCTTTTCTATTCTTCCTGTGAAGGTGATTAGCTCGCAAATCCTTTGTGCCAGCAAAGTAGTTTCTGCTGCTCCTTGGAGAAGATAGCTTCTCCTTAACTTGTGTCTACTTAGCATCCTCATCTGTGTTTAACCAGAGAGGAGAGCACGGGAAATAGTTTGCCTTTCAGTCACTAAGTGACTTAGTCCATGTATGCAAATAGTGATCCCGTGAGTTTAGATAGTCCAAAATGGAAACTACAAGCCTGTAATTCCAAATCACATATAGGGTGCTGCTGGGAGCCCCCAAACAGGCTGTTCTCTTAACAGTTTCTCCTCCATGATGCACATTTCCACTCAGTTTATTTGGGGAAGGAAGGCAGAAAACAAAGACCAGTGTTTGAGTGTTCTTTTTCCACTCAAATAGTTAGAAGTGTCCCAGACTATAGGAAACAACTATATTGGGCAGCAGCGATATAGGAAGATGCTGAAAGGCATCATCTCATGGGAGATGGCAATGGTAAACCCCTGCTGTATTCTACCAAAGACAACCACAGCACACTTTACCCTCTTGAACTGGCTCCTAATTTATGCAAAAATGTTTGTGCTACTGTTGAATCATCATACCCATCTTCTAAAATATAATTTGATCTTGCTCCAGCATGTGCTGCATATCCCAGTACTTAAGGGTTCTGTAACTAGAATACTTACTAATGGGCAGTGAGATCCAATCAAACTGGTATAGCAAACCAAACTGGTATGTGTTGATGACTGAGCTGCATAGCCCTAATTACTTGGTGAGGAACATTCTAGCCTCTCCCACATTAGCTTAGATGAGCAACAGATCCCTGAGTAGTAAACTCATTTTTGTCTTATTGACAGAATAGGAAGAGACTATATGAATGATGAGAAAACCCTCAGACAGAGCATTCATTATGGTACTTTAGGGATTTTTCCATGACCATTTCTGCACATCAAAGATATAATTGCTAATTTGATGCATAGACTCCAGCGACTTTCATTTCACTAATATATTTCCCAAGAACTCAGAACACAGCAGGGGTGTAGCAAGGTTGGAGTGGGCCCAGAGACAAAATTCTAAACCCCGCCCCCCCGCCCACTGAAGCTCAGCTCATGAAGTAAATAAATCTTAAATGAGGCTGAATAGTGGTAACAAAAAGCATAGTAAAATTTATAGATAGATAGATAGATAGATAGATAGGCTTTCTATCTATCTATCTATCTATCTATCTGCCACAATAGAACATCATCCTAAATTATTTTTTTAAAGGTTTTGTAAATTGTGGATCATGCAAGTCATTTAATGGTACTAGAGAAAGACATGCTGTTCTGGTAGCTCCAGGTCTTAACACTCACATCAATTTCAGAGGATGAATACAACTGAAGGAAGCCCGGGGGTGTGTGTGCTTGCCTCTGGGGGCCCCCCAAAGCAGTGGGCCCCCAGACAACTATCTCCCCTTGCCCTATTATAGTTACACCCCAGAACACAGTACAGTACTATGGAAAATATATTAGTTTCTTCCTGTACTACAGCCATTGTCATTTCAGTGTGAAACATCTCTGTGTCATCAGCACATAATTAGATTTGGCAAATGGAGATTAGCAGTTGCACAATTTTACGAAGGCTGTGTTTCTTCTCCTCCAGTATAAATATACATCTATCCCAATGTTTTTATAAGGTGTGGGGGTCCAGCAGCCTATATCATCCACTACACATGGACTGGATAATGTGGTGTTGTGTTTGCATTTATTTGACTGAGCACTGCACAAAAGTTGAACTATAATCAGAACACACCTTTATGCACTGTTTGGATGAACCATTAGTGGGAGCCTACATCTCCAGTCTCTGAACTTTTAAATCTTTATACCCAAGTAACAAATTGGATTGTTGTAGGGAAAAATTTTGTAAGTCATCCTCTTGGGTGGCTTTGTGGAATTCATATCAGGGCACATGACCGGGGGTAAAATTATACTTCAGTTCCTACCATCTGTGGCATGTGTGTAGTATTTTGCACCCACTCCTAGCAACTGGTTGCTTTCTGAAATTGCTTGCATTTCTTTTTCCTCCTTCCTATCTGCAGTTTGAAGCAGTACAAGTTCAGTGTAATATTTTGCAGTCATGAGGTGACTTCTGGAGTAATTTCATGAACCACAGGATTGCAGCTAGGGCTCCCAACCAATTAAAGACTGGATTAATTGACTATGGGTTTTAATTAATTCAATTAATTAAATTTGCATAAATTTCTATGGTGCTGCCTTGAGGTATCTTGAGGAAGAGGATAGTTTCTCCAAAATGTTAAATAACTTTAGATTTCAGAGTGTGTGCTGACTTTCAATACAAATCAATACTAAAAGCCATTGATAAGCCACTGAAGACCAGTAAGAACATTTAGTTATTTAGGTCAGAAGTAATCACAAAAATTCAGATTTTACCAAAGCAGCAAAGAAGCGTAGCAATCTGGAACATTTTTTAAAAATTATTATTTACCAAGCATCTGCAAAGATAAAACCACCTTTCTGGTTTTTATCTTACTAGCTAGTCAAAAGACCAATTTTTGTTGAAATGACCAGCGATTTATTTGATGCAGAAACCTCATTGCCTTGTAAAGGCAACTAGACAAACAATTGGGGAGATCTTTTACTACACCCTCCCCACAAATGCAGATTTGAAGCTCATAGATTCCTGACTTGACCATTCAAAACACATGCAGGTATTTTGTGGAACTTTAAACAGTCTGTGCTCTTCTACTGAGAAACTAGTGATATTAAGTAACTCTTGTAGTTGTGCCGTCGAGTTGGTGTCGACTCCTGGTGACCACTGAGCCATATAGTTTTCTTTGGTAGAATACAGGAGGAGTTTACCATTGCCATCTCCCACTGCACACAGTATGAGATGATGCCTTTCAGCATTTTCCTATATTGCTGCTGCCTGATATAGGTGTTTCCCATAGTCTGGAAAATATACCAGTGGGGATTTGAAACAGCAGCCTCTTGCACCTTAGGCAAGTGACTTCCCCGCTGCTCCATTAGGTGGTGTAAGTAACTCTTGTAGATGGGCTAAAATTTGAAGATATAGAGTCCCAAGACCTTTGAGCACTGATAAATCTAACTGCACAGAATGACATTACTTTGTCAAAGTTTGCTTTCGTACCAAAGTAGCAGGCAGTAGAAAACACATGAATTTTAAAACTTTGTAACATTCTGGAACCAAATTGCAATCCTAGCTAAAGCAAAGCAATCTGAGTAACCCACCTCCAGTTCTAGCCACAGACAGTTACATAAGAACAGCCCTGCTGGATCAGGCCCAAGACCCATTTAGTCCAGCATCCTGTTTCACACAGTGGCCCACCAGATGCCTCTGAGAAACCCACAGGCAAGAGGTGAGGGCATGCCCTCTCTCCTGCTGTTACTCCCCTGCAACTGTTATTCAGAGGCATCCTGCCTCTGAGGCTGGAGGTGGCCTGTAGCCCTCAGACTAGTAGCTGTTGATAGACCCTCTTCCAGTTCTATAATATTCAAAATACAAATCATTGCAGAATGGAAGTGAACTGTACCTCTTTGAAAGAAGGAAACCAGTCCTGGACAAACCAAACTATAGGGGGATCGGTCCCAATGTGTTCTGGATTTGAGAGCAGCTCAATACTGTACTGTTATTACAGGAGGTGTGCATTTGCAGGTTTGCAGGGAGGCCTCTTAAGTGTAGGTTTGGGGCTGAGTTCTGATTATCATTGTATTTATCTGCTCATTGTAATGATCTTGAGGTAGTCAGGGTGTAACTATAATAGGGCAAGGGGAGACAGTTGTCTGGGGGCCCACTGCTTTGGGGGGCCCCCAGAGGCTAGTCACATGACTGACTCCCCCAGCCACACACCTGCCCGGGCTCCCTTCAGTTATATTCATCCTCTGAAATTGATGTGAGTGTTAAGACCTGGAGCTACCAGAACAGCCTGTCTTTCTCTAGTACCATTAAATGACTTGCATCGTCCACAATTTACAAAACCTTTTTAAAAATAATTTAAGATGATGTCCTATTGTGGCACATAGGAAATATATCTATCTATCTATTATATATAGGATATATATATATAGGATACATAGGAGATATATATATATATACACACACACACACACACACAATGCTTTAACTATGCTTTTTGTTACCACTATTCAGCCTCATTTAAGATTTCTTTACTTCATGAGCTGAGCTTCGGAGAGGAGGGCCCCATTTTAAAACCTTGTCTCTGGGCCCACTCCAACCTTGCTACGCCCCTCAGGCAATGTAAAGCTTTCATCCTATATATTTACTATGTAATGGAAAGAGAATTTCATTGCCACCAGCTTGGAACAGTGACTGACATCCAGGCTAGAGTAGTGTTGCTAGTGCAATGATCGAGGTTGTGGAGCTGTGTGAAGTTGTGGGGCTCTGTGATGTTGCGCAACTTCTAGTGGAAGACCGCCTCCAGGGTACGTACAAGATTGTGCAGAGTATTGTGCAAGGAGTGCAACCAGTTGTGCAACATTTCACTGTCTGCTAGTGCAAGAACTAGTCTGAAACAGCCTTCCTTTGTGTAATACCATTTCACCATATTATTGCACTAGTGCGACAGCATTATTGTTGGCACTCGTGTAATGCTATCGCACTAATGCAACAATGTTGCTTGAAGACTCACCTGACAAGCTTTTAATTAGAATTAATTTTAATAATTTGTTTTAATAATTGTTTTATGTTGTTCTTATTTCTGTTTTTATGCAACTGTTTTGTGTTCTAATCTGTGATTTTTAAATATTGTTTTAAATTTTGTACACCGCCTAGAGATGTACATATCAGGCGGTATAAAAATATGATAAATAAATAAATAGATATAGCACAATGATGTTCTGCAAAGAAAAGAAATGGGATTGTGTGCCTTGATGGGAACAAATACATTCTCATAAGACTTGGCACATGAATGGGTGGTTAATAGATAAGCTATCCCAATACTTCTTGACTTCCCTTCTGGGGATGAGTGGATGTCTTCTGTCAACTGACTTGACAGGGGCACAAAAGGGGCAAAGTGTATTTCTGAGCGAGTGAGCTGTGTCTCACACGTTAGACAGAACTTACAGTATATGCCTTTCAAGAGGGAATTTGGACAGAAGGAGTTTCTCTCCAACCCAGTAGCATTCTAGTAGGATATGCTGCACCAGCTAAAATTCCTTCTTCTGCCTGATTGCTAAAGCTACAATACCCCTGTTCTTGAATGCATCTGCTGCTCACCTTATTCCTGGGTGGTAGCCAATCTTCAAGGATTTGTAGAGGGCTTCTTAAAGTGGTTGGCAGCTCACTGTGTCATTTTGACTTGCCGAGTATTCTGTTGCATTTATTTTAAAGAACGGCAAGGCTTTTACACAGCTCATGCCAATAAACCATTTTTTTAAAAAAACTTGGAAGGAGAAGAAAGGGGGAAATGTAAAAGAATATTAGCAGCAATGGAAGGATGCAACTCTTCATTTTAGATGTATAGAATTGTGATTTTGTTATTATCGTGGTTGTTTTATGCAGTTAGCTGCCCTGCGCTTTGGAAGGGCAAGATTATAAATTAGTTGGGGAAATAAGGTGATTATGGAAATAAGAATGTCGAAGCATAACAAGTAGAGCGTAAGTGGAAGCAGGTTACCAGATTGCCTGAGAGACGTCCCGCACACCAAACGTGCTTTCAGCCAGCTTGCAGCCCTCTCTCTGACTCCGTTTCTTCCTACTGTTTCTTCCCCACTAGCACCTTCACGCAACCTGCTGCACCCTCTGCTCAGGGGCGTGTCGCCTTGCTGATGTTCTCATGGGCATCTTATTCAAACACTGAGAGATTCTCAATCACCTCCTACCCATTTGCTCCCTTTCTGGGCTATTAACCAGCAATCTGTGTTACAAAGGAATGGTAGTAGCGGTAACAATACAATACTTTTGAAATGTATCAGGAAAATAGACACATTCTGTATATGCAGCAGAAAAACTTAAGTGACAATCTGACGTTATTTTGGTGATGTCACTGCGAGTCATTTAATTGATTCACATGTTCAATATTTATTTGAATATAGATTTGTAAAATCAGACTTGTTTGTAAAGCATCAAACTGTCAATATGATAAAATTACGATGGGCTAAAGTCTTTAAAGGAGAGTCGGTTGAGAGAGCTGGAACCACTCTAAAGGAATCGTAAAGGTTTAGGAGAGGGTGGGTTGTTGTTGCAATTAATTAATTAATAGTCGCTAGGAGGGGGGGGGGGGACGTGTGGAATGGCATGTTTAGTCCGATTATATCATGAATATAACTTCCACACCGGATAACAAGACTACATTAGTACACGTTAATGGCAAAGCGTTGGTCTTTGGGATCCGTTCCTAGATTTTCCCGGGGGGCACCCACCACATGACAGGCATACAAACAGCAGCATTGATTCCGTACAATGGGGCTCGATTCTCTGAAGGGGAGGAGTGTGAATCGGGAAGAGAGAAGAGGAGGAGGCGGGTCCAGGAGCAGGCGGGGAGGAGCGGAAAGGCTTAAGGCTGGGCGAGCTGAGCTTGGCTCTGTGTGTAGAGCAAAAGAGCCGAGAGCGGAGGGCGCGGCAGAACTGCTTTGCGCCCCTGTGCGTTGAGTCGCGGAGCCTGAGTGAGCGGCAGGGCCCGGCCGGCCGGCCATGGCTTCCATGGCTGCAGCGATCGCAGCCTCCCGCACCGCCGTCATGAACGGCAACCGGCCGCTGGACGAGCGGGAGCGTAAGCGCTTCAGCTACTTCTCGTCGCTGAACCCCATGGCTCGCAAGATCATGGCGGAGAAGGAGCGCATCCGCCAGCGTTACGGGCCCGATTGGGAGAGGCTGCCGCCCCGCCAGCAGGATGAGATCATTGACAAGACCCTGGTGGAGCCCCACGTTCAGGCCCGGTACGCGGCACATCGAGGGGCCTCCAGAGACACCCCGCCCCCGGCCTGCTACCCGCAACTGAGCCTCAACACTGGCCAGAAGGTGGTGCACTTCGGCGACGAGGTAAGTCCTCCCAGGACAAAACAACTCTGCACGTGCTCCGAGACTTTATCGTTGGTTCCGGTTCGATCTGAGACGTTGAGCTCTGCTTTAAAATCGAGCCTGAACGAAGCCACGTTTGCATTGGGTCGGACGAAGGCTGGCGGTCGAGGGCAGTGAGATTTGGGAGAAAGAAAAATGAAGTTAGGGGGGTGCGTAGGTGGCGGGATACAGAAAGGCCTTGGTTCACTTTCAGGTAGGATTTAGAAGGATTTATTTCTGGAAATGATTTTCAGAGCCATTGCTTTGTCCTGGAACACTTGTAGTGAGTGAGTACCTTTTAGGCATGTGAGGAGAAGGGCATGTATCCTTCTCCTCACTAAGTACAACCTGTTCCCAGTCCCACAAATCCTTTGAGATAATGAAACACTTTCCAAGTAGAGGGCGTGCATCATGTCTTGAGTCCTAGCATATCCCCTCGTGGAAATCCAAACATTCAGCCACTTGAGCGGCAAGGAGCTGGCTTCTACTTGAGCATCATCCTGGTAGTTTCTTGAATCTATGGAGTAGTTCACGTTTTTTTGTTCCGTTCATGTTTTTTTTGTTTCTACAGGTGCTAAATTACTCTGGGTTTCCAATAGCTTATAAACACTGCAACTGAAGAGTGTTAGCTATATAACTACTACCCACTGACTGTTCCTTTCTTTGTTGCTGATGCATTTTACTTGTGGTCCTGGAATCTTTTTCACATGCACCACCACAGCAATAGCTGTCACTGCTAATAAGCATTGTCAACACTTGTGAAATATACTATTACTTGACTGTAAAAAAAGCAGTGTATGAGGTCAAAATGAGAGCAGTGGGAGCAGCTGTGTGAAGCTGGGCGTCATTGCTTCACTACTCTTCCTTGCTACAAAAATTATATATTTAGGGTTGCTACCTCTCCATGAGAGGGTAAAGGCTAATTAGGATTTATTAAGTATAGCCAAAGAGATTTCCCAAAATTAGCTATGTTAGTCTGTGGCAGTGGGAACAACATTTTTAAAAATGCCTTGGTTTCTGAGGGGCTGTTAGATGGTTGATTATGCCATAAGCTTTCATAGGCTGTAGTCCCTATGTTAGTTACATGAAGTAGACTGGTACTAGGTATATTTACATCACTCTTAAAATTGCCCATTGCCTATCTAAAAGGAGGGCAAACTAACTTGTATTGGGATAATCAAAGATGGTAGCTGAAGTTACAAAATAAAAAGTTATGGCTGTGTGAGCACAACTCACACAGTGGATGAGGGCCTGGTTCATACAGTTGGCTGCAACCTCCATAAAGTCATCTTGGGATATGCATGCTCCCAGGAACATGCGGAAACTTTCTCTCTCTCAGCCCTATCTTGGAGAAGCCAGGGAAGGAACTTGGAACCTAGATGCTCTTCCCAGAGCGGCTCCATCCCCTAAGGGGAATATCTGATGGTGCTCACATTTATTTTATTTATTATTAAAACTTTTATACCGCCCTTCCAAAAGGCTCAGGGCGGTTTACATTAAAACATGTACCACATGTGGTCTCCTATCCAAATGCAACCAGGGCAGACCCTGCTTAGCTAAGGGATCAAGTCATGTTTGCTACCACAAGACCAGCTCTCCTCTCCCATAGAGCTGAAGTGACCCTAGAGGTCTTCTAGTTTAAGCCTTTGTTCTGTGGGAAACTGCTACAGCATCTGTGACAGATGGCTATCAAACCTTGGTTTGAAAACTTCTAGCTAAGGAGAGTCCAGGCAGACTGTTCCACTGCTGAATAGCTCTTACAGTTAGGAAATTCCTCCTGATGTCTACCCTAGATTTGCTTGTAATTTTAACTTCTTGGTTCTGCTACTGTCCTCAGGAGCAGCAGAGAAGAACTCCTCCTCCTCCTATGTGACATCAGCTTTTGTAGGCGGAGAACCTATGCTGCAATATTAGCTGTCAAATTGCCACAGAAATCTCCATTCCACCCCCCCCGCATTAAGTTAAAATCAGTGGTGTAGTGAGGACACACCGGTGGCCCCTGTTCAGCCTGCTGCCAGCACCCCGTGACCCTTGTGTCTGATGTCAGACACAGGGGCCATGGCCATGTTAACAAACAGGGCTGTGCGCCCCATTTGGAAGTGAAATTTGGCCAGCACCATGTTTGCAGCGTGGCCGGGATGACTTCTTCCTGCTTGCAAAGTGGCCCTGTGCGGCTCAATTTTTGAGAGGTTTCAGCCTGGCCAGGAATGCCTCTCCCTGCCTTTGCAAGCAGAGAGAAGCCATCTTGCCTATACTGCAAATGCGGCACTGGCCGGATTTCACTTCCAAATGGGGGGCACGGCCCCGTTTGCTAACATGGCCACGCCCCCGGTGTCTGATGTCAGATGCAGTGGGTGTGGTAGGGGGCACCAGGTGTGGCCCCTGGTGCATGGCAGCCCAGGTTCTTTGAATGCCTTCGCGCAATGGTGGCTCTGCCCCTGGTTAAGATGGAGGAAATCTATTCTGGCACACTAAGTTTGACTATTTCCAGTTTAAACTTGAGATCACTTTTAGTTAGGTATTGCTTCAATTAGGAACTGATACACATTGCAGACCTTTTGTAGATTACAATTTGAAAACTTCTGCCTCTGTAGAGTGTTCTTTCTATGCCAAAGTGCACAGGTAGAGAAGAGAGATAGGGACAGTGGCCCATCATAACTGTAACTGTGTATCTGTTGAAATGGGCTCTCATAATCAAAAGCTTATGTTATAATAAGATGCCCTAGATCCTGTTGTAGTGGTTGAACAGCAAATGCACCAGCTGGAGTGAATTAGATGGATTATTGACACAAGCATGAAAACTGGGACTAAAAAATAATACTAAAATATCAAAGAACAAAATGGAATAATTCAAGTATCTTAAAAATTCATCCAGAGAAATGAAATACATTTGCTAACAGCTAACTCATTTGGCAACAGATGGTAGGAAGTTATTCCCTCAATTCTAATTTTAGCACTGTTTACATTTGACTCAAGAAATCTGGCAATCCTTTTGTGCTTCTTCAAGAAAGTCTGGCGGTGTAATAATTGTGGATATTCTAAGTTCTGATGTGTTTAACAGACATCCTAAAATCTTGGTTAGATTTTCCACTGCTGCTGTAAAGCCAGGAAAAACAAGGGCATGGAAAATAAAATTTAATGGTCCGAAGTGCAAGTGTTTAGGCTTTGACAATGTTTGATATTTACGGCAAAGTCCTTCGAAAATGGAGCATGTCTCTGTAAAAAAATAAAAAATTGCCATTGCATGCCTGTTGAAAATGCAGCAACATAACTGCCTGTATATAATATAACAATATTAAGTGCATACAAACATTTATTTGGCGTTGCAGTAAGTAAGTATCCTAGCCTTGGTAAAACTACAACATCTGATGCTCTCAGATGTTGCATTGGGCTCTGAGAGAGCATCTCATTCTAGTTGGTGCTCCCATTACAGAGATGTGCACGGAACCGGTCCAGGGGCCCTTTATGGGCCTACGAACTGGTTTGAAGGATGGGTGGTTCCGCCAGTCCGACGCCGGGGGTGTGGCTCCTTAAGGGCGGGGGAGGGTGCATTTACCCCTCCCACCTCTTCCCCCACCCACAGGCGCTCCGTTATTTGCCAAAATCCATGGGGCGGCAGCGTACCTCCCTGCCGCCCCTTCCTCGTTGTTGGCCAGAAATCAGGAAGTACAATCTGCGTGTGTGCCTGCTGCCACGCGCATGCACACCTCACATGTCGCACGTCACACATGCGACGTGTGAGCGTGATGTGCGGCGGGCGCACACGTAGACTGGACTTCCTGATTTCTGGCCAACAACGGGGGAAAGGGCAGCAGGGAGGTCTGGCTTTTGCTGTCATCATTTATTCATTTATTTAAAATTTTATATCCCACTGCAAGTGTTCTCTAGGCAGCTTTCAATCCAATTAAAGTACAGGATAAAAGTACAAGCTATATTAAAACAGTTTGAGAGCAATGCTGCAGTTGAATTGCCAGAATAAATACAGAAACAGCAGTGACAGTTAATCAGGGAGGTCATTCACATGACTTTTGAGAGTGCTGGGGAAGGCAGGATAGCACCTACTTTCCCCCCAGATGATCTGGCATGATCCTGGGCTATGCGCCCACATGGCTGGCGCTTTTGCAAGCTGCACAGCGTTCTTGAGTCTGGGAAAATGCATCCCAGCCTCCAGATATCCCACAGTATACTGCAAGACAAGCGTGGTGCATTGAGTGATTCCGCCATGAATCACTAGGCGCCACCCTAGGCACCTGGCTGTGTCTGCTTGAGCTGCCTGCAGCCCGAGTATTCACACGACCCTTCACCTGGGTAAAAGGGTATGCTTGCGTCCTTTTACCCTGGCCAAGGGCTAGCCGGGAGGGCAGTGCTGGGATCAGCCTCAATCCTGGCACTTCACTGGAGCATCCCTGCCCACACCTGGGTAGGACTCATGTGAACAGCCTTGGAATCCTAGAACCCCCTTCCCTACCAGCTGAGTAGGCCCTGAGGGCCTCCTTGGGCAAGGGACTTCACCTGGAGTCTCCTGCTGCTAACAAGGTCCTTTCAGTCATTGGCGTTAACATCAGAAGGCAGAAGCATATGGTGAAGGACCTTTCCTGATGATGGCCCTTCTCCAAATGCTTCTGTCTTCTGATCTTAAGCTAGGTGGCTGAAAGAGCTTTGTCAGTGGCACTGGCCTGCTTGTGGTGCTCCTTGCCTTTTCTGCTGCCCCAAGTAAGTGATAACAATGTTAGAGTATTGGGCCCAGTGCAGCACCCCATTTGGAAACCTTCCTCCAGTGTAATGTGGAACCATTGATGAGCACTCCTGAGTGTGGTCTTCCAACCAGTGGCAAATCCACCCAGTTATCACCTAGCCCTCTGTAACTTTTCATGTTGGGGAACTGCCAACCTTCACCACCATTCCCATTCTGCTAAGTGAGCAAAGAGGCACCTTTTAAAAGTGGTGATTCTCTTTATTTCACAGGGGGAGAGCAGCTGGCCCTATCCATCCCCAGCCTCATCCATCTGTTGCTGCTCTCTGTCTTCCACCTTGCCTTCCCCTCTGACCTTCTTTCGGTCTAGTGCCCGGAGTCACTTGGGCGCCGGGAGTCCCATCACTGAACTGGTTCCTCCCCTGCCATTCAAGCTAGTAGAGAATCTAAGTGGTGTTGATTAACATTATAGATTCTATTCATATGGTTCATATCTAGGAATCCACATTGATTTATTATTGGTTAAGGGTTTTATATGTGAAAAGTATTAAACCTTGGGAAATTAAGGTTTTGACATGCAAGTCAACATGCATGTATTCGTAGGAACAATTGTAATCCACTTAGCCCATTTTCAATCTGTCTTTATAAAATTTCATTATTGGACTTCTGCTGTGCCTTTCATTGTCTCGATTAACCCTGCCTGCTCCTTCTATCCCAGAGGGGAAGGGAACGGACACCTTGCAACAGGAAATTCCTCATAACACTACCTCTCCTTGTACTGGGCTAGTAATGAAAAGGGGATGGAAATGCAAGAAAAAATGTTGAAAGGGTAGTAGAGTGCAGGAGATGCCATCTCTATTGGCTTTTCATTGCCAGGTGTGAGGGAGGTTGCAGAGTGCATGTCAGGTTAACTGGAGGAGGTGGGCATTTGCACGCATGTCCTTGGAAGTGATGGCTCTCGCCGCCGCCACCAACAAAAAAGGTGGGTGTATGTGTGGGGTGGCAGCATTTGACTTATTGTCTCAGGTGCACAGAGGTCTTGGGCGGCCACTGGTCCTTAGCAAGCAAGAAAATGCATTGGAAGTCCATGTAGTGTTTCAAACCTTTCAAGCTGTCTTTTCCTTAATGTTTTTTTCAATATTATCCAGAAATGTCTGTTATGTAATAGAGTTGCTACTGTAAGCCTTTTTGTTGCCAACAGAGAACTCTTTTGTGTTGATTTGAATAACAGAGCAGTTATTTGGCTGTTCAGTGCTGATGGAAGGTCAGATCTCTGCTTATGTCATTCACTGTCAGGAAAGAAAGATATCAGTGTTTGTCTTTCCCATTTGAAATTCTGACTCTTTTTTCCAGCAAGCTGCCTGGATGTTGCAGTTTGATGCATACTTTTATGTATTTGATACTTTGCAGCTGGCTGCTGAGGTTAGCTCTGTGACCAAAATCTTGTTTGTGGATGGCATTTTTGTGATGAGTTCAAATGTGCAGAAGCTCGCCGAGAGGCACGCCATCTCCTTAAAAATGCTGCAGGGAGAAGAAAAGCCTAATTTCTTGGTATCCATTGAAGGGAAGTGCTCCGTTTCTTGTATGTTGAAAGCAACAACAAAATCCATTTTGATGCTTTAAAGGATTTATTCTATTCTGTTTCTTTTTTATCTTAACTAGAACATTTAAAATATTGCCATTGCTTTTCTCCTATTTCAGATATGGTGTAAGAGTTTGCTAATCACTTGTCTCTCTTGTTGGATTTTAGTATACATCCAGTAAATAAATAGCCTTGGATCTCTAAGATTACTAGGAATTACCTTTTAAGATTACCACAAATGTGCCAAGTTGAGGACTGTAGAGGTACATAGAGAAGTGCTTGCTGTGGCTGCCTCCCCACTTTGGGATTCCCTTTTTCTAGACCGGGGTTCCCAACCTGTGGTACTCCAGATGCTGTTGAACTACAACTCCCATCATCCCTAACCACAATAAACTGTAGCTGGGGATGATGGGGTTGGGAACTCCTGTCCTAGACGCATGCCAAAGCCTGATTCTAGGTGTCTTCTGCAAATACTGTAAGTATCCTTTATTCAAGTGGACATTTGATGACCAGGAGTAGGATAAGGTAAGAGTTAGGTAATTGGGAATTTATGATTAATATATTATTACCCACCCACGCCTTTTGGGTTGGGGCAAGTTATAAATAAAATCAGTCAATCAATAGGTTATGTCTGAGGGCTTATTGTAGAAGTTCATGGAATATCTTTGCATTAAAGAGCATAGTTCGTGTGCAACTTCCCCTGTGTAAACACTGAGGAATCAGCGCACAAGAGCGGCAACTGTGAATCTGGGGCTTGGTCTCTAGAGAACAGAAATCATACACTGTTTTGTTGTTGTTTGAGAGTTGAAAACTTGGTAGGGGAGAATGGTAGCTAAAAGCCCTCGTGGTTATAACTGATAATATTTTACATCACATAAAGAAGCAGCATTGGCTGCATTCAGACATTGCACAAAACCAGAGTTACCGGCTAACCTGTAACTCCAGTTTCGTGCGATGTCTGAATGCGTGCAACCACGGCCCTGTAAGCAAACCACAGGGTTCAGTTTACTTCCCAAACTGGAATTTGGAGCTGGAATTACTGCTCAGTTTCACCGCTCTAAACATCTGTTAGAAGGGGCTGTTATGTTGTCGGCATGCATCTGCTGCTGTAATTGTGGTTACAGGTGATTGACCAGTGAGAGGCCAGCTTGGAGCAGCACCAACAGCGGTTATGCTCTAGGGCTTACCCAGCACTCCATGGTGTGTTCCCTGACTGAATGCCATGCGCCCCCTGCACACTTTACTACTTCTGCCTGCCAACAGGCACACCAGGCCCTGCTGCTCCTAATTAAAGGACCAGCAGCACTACCGGGGAGCACTGCTTGAAGTCTGCGATCCTTCCAGCAAAGGCAGTGGTAGGTCTGTGCTGGATGCGCTGGACCTATAGGAACGCCCCCCCGCCCGTGAGTGATTTCCTGGAGCTGTGAAGTCATGCCCACAGACTGGTACTGGCATGACTGTACAAGTCGGCAGAACCAAGCTTGGAGGACCAGAAAGTGGAAGGGGAAACTCTAACCTGCCTCTGGAGTTTCCCAAACTGGGAATGGGGGATTGTCTGTGATGCGACCCCCAGTTTAGAATGTTAACTGCAAACTGCAGTTCTAAGCCAGTTCCTGCGATGTCTGAATGTGGCCATTGTTTTGTATACTTAATGTGTCTTTTATGTTGAAAGCTGCTTTAGGGCTGCCTGGCAAAAAGTGGTTTATCGATTAAAAAAATAAATACAAATTGAATATTGGCGTGCAAAGAAAGCCACTTGCTGCACAGTAGTAGCTGAATACATGAGCCTTATTTGTTCCTATCATACCTGTAGAACTTTCTCGAATTGTCAAACTGAAGCCTTGCCTTCTGCTGTGAACCACACGGTCTGCACCTCTTTCTTAAACTCTCTCATTGCTAAGCTTCCAAAGTGGTGTGAAAAGCATTTCCATATGCCCATCACAATAATGCAGGAACTCTAGATCAGAGAAGTGTGGCATTTCCAATACTAAAAAATAAACTGAGAATGCCCTGACTCCGACAGTCCAGCAAAGCTAGTATAGTGAAAGGGTGAGTTGTATGCTGTTTTATGTCATTGGCAGCAGACAGCAGAAGTTATAACCTGCTTCCAGCTTTTTATTTGGAGCTCACATGCGAATGGCATGTGAGCTAGAAATAACCCAGATGGACTCCGCTTAGAAAGGCTAAAAACAAGGGGGAGAATGTTTTTACTTATTTAATCAAACAAATTTTGAAAGGAGCATCTGAGGTAATAAATATGGAATGAGGGCTCTCTTTAATGTCTGTATAAATCAATAATCCCTCACAATTTTTGAGTGTTATAAAGTTCTCCAGTATAAAATGAAATGGCATATGTCTGTTTAGATATCAACTAAAGTACAAAGTAGGTATATTGTAATAACACTGTTGTTGAAACTCGGGTATCTCAGCTTTCATCAAATTGTGGATTCATTCTGCAAGACGGTATTCATAGTGAAATCCTATATCTCACAGAAGTTGTGTTGTATGGAGTACTTCTCATCATTTGTAACTCTTGTCAATCTTTACTTGTTAGCTGATTTAAAAATGGAAATATTGTAACGTACTTCAGTTTTATGCATTAAAGTCCATTGTACAATTCCAACTTCAGGAGTTTAAAAGTGGCTGTGCTTATTTGTGCATAAATAAGAGAGGTGTTGGAGAGACAGGGCTGTAATAATGGGTGACTTTAATTATCCTCACATACACTGGGCAAACTCATGTGTGGGTATTGACAGAGAGGCCAAATTTCTAGATGTGCTAAATGATTGTGCCTTAGAACAGCTGGTTGCAGAACCCAACCAGAAAGAATGCGACCTTGGACTTAATCCTGAGTGGTGTCCAGGACCTGGTGCAAGATTTCAGAGGAATCTTGGGGAACAGCGGCCATAGTGTGATCCAGTTCAACTTATGTGTGAGTGAAGCATTGCCAAGGAAGTCCAACACAGATGTGTTGCACTTCAGAAGAGGAAACTGGTAAAAAATAAGCTGAAAGGGGAAGTCAGGTTCAAATCACTCCAGAAAACGTGGAACTTATTGAAAACTACAATAATAGCTCAGTCGGAATGTATACCAAGAAGGAGGAAAGGTACCACCAAGTTCAGGAGGACACTAGCATGGCTGACAAGTAGAGTTGGGGAAGCTATAAAAGGGAAGGGGTGCCTCTGGGTACCAGTTGTGGGGGAGTAACAGCAGGAGAGAGGGCATGCCCTGCCTGTGGCTTCCAGCAGCATCTGGTGGGCCACCGTGTGAAACGGGATGCTGGACTAGATGGGCCTTGGGCCTGATCCAGCAGGGCTGTTCTTATGTTCTTATGAAGGTCTTCCTTCAGAAAATGGAAGTCCTGCCCCAAAGAAGAGAACAGAAAGGAACATCAGCTCTGGCAAAATAAATGCAATGAGCCAATAAAGGATGCAAAAAGCGAGTTGAGGAGCATATCGCTAGAAGTATCAAGGGGAATAACACAAACATTTGTTAAATATATTAGAAGCAGAAAACTTGCCATGAAGGCAGTTGGATCCTTAGATGATGAAGGCATGAAAGGGATTATTAAAGAGATTACGAAGAAGCTGAATGAGGGTTTTTTTGCATCTGTCTTCACAGCAGGGATCCGGGAAACTAGAGGCCAGTTAGCTTAACTTCTGTGCTGGATAAATGAATGGAAAGCGTACTTAAGGACCAAATTGTTAAACATACAATTTGGTCCTTAAGGAGAACCAGCATGGCTTCTGCAAGGGCAAGTCTTGCCTCACTTACCTTTTTGGAGGTTTTTAGAGAGTGTCAACAGGCATGTGGATAAAGGTGATCAGATTAACATAGTATATTTGGACTTTGAAAAAACTCCTGACAAAGTTTCCCACCAAAGGCTCTTGAGAAGAATTAGCAGTCATGGTATAGGGGGTCAGGTTCATGTGTGAATTGATAACCTCTTGAAGGACTGGAAACAGAGGGTAGGAATAAATGAGCAGTTTTCACAATGGAAGTAAGAAGTAAGTACCAGTGCTCTAACTTGTTCATAAATGATCTAGAAGTTGGGGTAAGCAGTGAAGTGGCCAAATCTTCAGATGACACTAAACCATTTAGGGTAGTGAAATCCAAAAGAGATTGTGAGGAGCTCCAAAAGGATCTCTCCAAATTGGGTGAGTGGGCGACAAAATGGCAAATGCGATTCAGTGTTGGCAAGTGTAAAGTGGTGCATATTGGGATGAAAAACCCCAACTTCAAGTGTACGTTGATGAGATCTGAGCTGTCGGTGACTGACCAGGAAAGGGATCTTGGAGTCATGGTGGACAGCTCATTGAAAGTGTAGACTCAGCGCGTGGCAGTGGCGAGAAAGGCTAATTCCATGCCAGGGATCATTAGGAAGAAGATTGGAAATAGTAGCATTTTTATTATAATGCCCTTATTAAAAAAAAAAAAAAAAACCTATGGTGCTACCACATTTGGAGTACTGCATACAGTTCTGGTCACTGTATCTTAAGCAGGACATTGTAGAACTGGAAAAGGTACAGAAGAGGGCAACCAAGATGGTCAGGGGCCTGGAGCATCTTCCTTCTGAGGCAAGGCTACAGTATCTGGGGCTTTTTAGTTTGGAAAAGAGGCATCTACAGGGCGACATGATAGAGGTGTATACAACTATGCATGGAGTAGAGAGAGTGGACAGAGAAAAATTTTTCTCCCTCTCTCAACACTAGAGATAGGGGTCATCCCATGAAACTGAAGCCCAGAAAGTTTAGTACCAACAAAAAGAGGTACTCTTTCACACAACACATAATTGCCACTATGTGGTAATGGCCACTAGCTTGTGTGGCTTAGAAAGGGGCTTATACAAATTCATGGAGGACAGGTCCATCAATGGCTGCTAGTCTCTGGTGGCTTTAGGCCCATTCCAGTTTCCATAGCAAGATACCTCTAAATACTAATAAGAAGGCATGCTCTCAACCTCTTGCCTGTTAGCTTCTCAGAGGTATCTTGTGTGAAACAAGCACTGTATGAAATAGGATTCTGGACTAGATAGGCCTTGGGCCTGATCCAGCAGGGCTTTTCTTATGTTCTTAACTTATTCTTCAATTTCATTTCAGGATATAACCTGGCAAGATGAACACTCCGCTCCTTTTTCCTGGGAAACCAAGGTAATTAGACTAAGTTATCTTATGATGTCACCTTCAGACTTTTACTAATTGGTGTAAATCGACTTCCATTCATTTGCGCCAAGGTCGGGTTATACCACCCAGATGCTTTAAAAGGGATTCAGAATAGAAAGCAACTCTTTGTTGGAGAGAATGTGTGGGCCTCTAGTACTGTATGAGTTCAATAAATACAGCTTCTTATAACACTTAACTGCTTGGAAACGCATGTAAGCTGTCTTGAGCTCTATGCAAAAGAAAGATGGAGGTTAAATGCAATGAATAAAGATGAATACATTTTCAAAATTAAAAACGAAGCCTAAAGGTGATGTTTATAGTGCCTGACTCGTAATATTGCATCACAGTACTTTGTGCTACTGTGACAGTAATATATGCTATTTAGAAATAGTACTGTATAATATAGCCAATGATAATATCACTTCAATTGCTATGACATAGGGGCTAAGGGTGTGTGATCTGTGAACCAGCAAGTTCCTAGTTTGGACTTGTTTCTGCCATCAATTCATTTGCTTTAGTCAAGCTCCTAGTCTCTTGGCCTCAGCCATTCGCCCGCCCTGCAACTAGAATTGTACTGCTTTGCCTGATAGCTCTATTGTAAGGATTGCTGAGATAATTAGTGTGAAGAGTGTTGGACCATCAGCCTGGTGTTCCATATTTTTGCTTTCCATGGTGACTGTAGCTCTACCATCTAGTGAACATGATGAGCTCCAACCTTCCTCCCAACTTTGGAGCAGGAGAAATGGGCAGGGATCGTCCCAACAGTTGTGTCGTGATCTCTGCCTGTTCCCCAGCTCCTGTGCTGTGGGGAAGGTTGGGTGTGGTTTGGCTGGAGTTACTTGACCACGCAGGACCAAATAAGCAAACCTGTACCCTCCAGTTCCTGCTCTTGAGTGGGAAAGGGTTATAGTGTGGGGAGCTTCTGTGGCAGGCCTCCACAATTTTGGCTTGATGGCAAAGGCCAAGTCACAATTGTTTGCCCTCACAGAAAGCATGATATAAATGTGAAGTATATTGTGGTTGTCCAGTGTTACCGCTAAAAAGCCATTGTTAGGGGTGAGGATGGTTTTCCTCTCTTTAGTTCTAGGAGGAAAGAGTTCCTTTTGTTTAAAGTGCTGTGTAACAGAGTTCATAGATACTCTAGATTAGAAAGATCTTTCTCAAATGTAACTGTAATTTACTTCATTCCTTTCAAAGAAGAAAATAATCTTGGTATTATGGTTGTGGGTTTTAAAATGGAAAATAAAAGTGTTCTGTTAACATCTTTTTTGCGGTCACTCCTACAAAGCTTTTTTCCTAAATCAATAAAAATCTGGGACAAATTTATAAATATGCACTGACAGGAGGAGGTACCTAGAATGCCAGCAAATAATTCATAAGAACGAGTTTACTCCAGTGGGATCTGTTCTTGGGAAAAATTAGTTCCTTGATAGAAAAGAGATTCTAGCTTTGTTTAGACCTCTGTACACTCATACAACATAATGTCTGTACTCTCATACATGTTTTTGTGTGAATGACTGTACCTGTGTTCATTTTCAAAGTAAACCTGGGTACAGGCCCCTCAGATGCATGGTACAGATAAGAATTGTACTGTTGTACCTGTATTTAACATAGTGTATGAATAACTTCCTGTATACAGACCTGTATCTGTGTACACCAGGGATTCTCAAACTTGGGTCCTCAGGTGTTATTGGACTTCAACTCCCATAATCCCCAGCCTCAGTGGCCTTTGGTTGGGGATTATGGGAGCTGAAGTCCAATAACACCTGAGGACCCAAGTTTGAGAATCACTGGACACTATATAACTGTTGTATGAGTGCTGAACATATGTGTGAATAGGGCTACTGTGTGAGTGTCCATGTGTGGTTGCCAGGTCATAATCTGGGGAATGCATGTGTAGCTTTAAATCAGGCCTGCTCAACTTAGCCCCACCCCAGCTGTTCTTAGACTACAACTTCCATAATCCCTAGCCACAGTGGCTTATAGCCAAGGATTATGGGAGTTGTAGGCCAACAGAGCTGAAGTTGAACAGCCCTGTTTTAAATTCTCTGATGTAACTAGAAAGGCTGTAGCTGATGCTCCCTATCTCACTCCTGTCCCTGCCCTGCTCTTCTTGTTATCAGGCTTTGAGGTGGGCTGTATAAGGGTGGAGAGAAACACAAGGCTTCATGGGACTAGGAAATTTAAAGCACTAGGCACATTCTTCAGGTTTCAAGCTTCCAGTCCAGCTTCTTTGCAGATATTTTCATATAACTCTCATGTGGCTGTGGAAAACTCAGCTCCACATTTCTTACCCATGTAGAGAGAACTTCCTGTTAATGTACAGAGATTTATAGTGCTTGTGTGTGCATGAGCACACATGTGGCAAGCCAAGATGATTACACAAAGCATCATTCTCCCTCTGGATGGTTAAATTCTGGAGTGTTCAGGGCTGTCAGTTCCAAGCAGATTTTGACTTAACATTTGTGGTGGTGTTGAAGACAGGATGTCACTATAAATTCCAGCAGTGGGGCGGTTTTGCATGGAGGAGTCTGTCTGGCTGCTGCAGTCTCTGTCAAAGGTTTGCCACGTAGCACAACTGTGTAAAGTGTTTGAACCAGGGCCAGCAGTGAAGGCAAAGGACTGGTGTGGCAACTTTCTATATGGTGAGCCACATTTTTTATGCATTTGCGTGGAGATGCTGCCACACAGAAAACACTTGGACATTGTGATTGTAAGAGCTTTACTGCTACTCGAGATCCTGATATTTCTTTACTTGGACTTGTAAATGGCCACTTATTTGGCTGCCTCTGGTGTATTAAAAATAAATTTAATAAATTTAAAAAATACAGGGAAGCTTTTGTAAACTGGAAGAGAGCGATGTTTGTGTTTTTCTTTTCTTTCAAGTCATCAAATGTGCCACAGATGACATGGGGTATGAAGTTCATATCTGTGTTCCCAAGAAGCAGTCATTTTTTTTTTTTAGTAATAAAATACTTCTATGCTGTGCATAGCATACTGCCAATTTGGAAGGAAGCTGAAATTGCTGCTGAAGTAAACGACTGCTGTGTAAAAAGGTAGATGCGAACAATCATACCTTATGGTGCTTGGAAGAACCTGGGAGATTGTTGTGGCTCTCTTGAGTAGAAGCAGTATGTTGATTATTTTGAACATACCCAAATCCAGCTCCCCCGAGGTCAGCCATGGCAGCTTCCTTATCTTTTTCACAGCTGTTTGCTTATCTTTTTGACTCTTGTGCAGAGCTCATTTTATCTTAAAGTGGACATAAGGAACTCCTGCTTGTCAGGCTGCGTTCCTTTGTTGTTCTGACTTTCATAAGAAGCAATGTATGTGTACGACGAACGCTGTTTTCCTTCCTCTCTTCTGCTTGAATTGAATGTATTTTGCTGGAGGATGGAAATGACACAACCTATCTCAAGTTTTAGAGGCAAACTACACCTTACAAGCAGTTGCATACTGCTCTCCCCCCTCCCACCCTGACAGTTTAGTTTTAACCGAGAAGCAACCTCAGAGGCTGTGATTAGGAACAGAAACGCACATAGCAGGGGGAGGGGTGGGGCTGCTTAACCCTTCCCCTTTTGTGCTCTTTGCTGGTATTCTACTTATTTGAGTACTCCCATAGCTTTTGACAAGAAGCTGTATGATTCTAAGACGGGGTTGGGAGTAACAAGTCACAGTGCCAGAGAAATAATTACTTGCAGCTTTCCATATTCTGGTAGCTTGATCATGTTGCTAAACCAACAGTTTGAAAATAGGGCTGGCTAAAGAGAGTTCTTTGCTATTAAATATTGCCCTCAAAACACCTGGTTATCAGTAGGAGGGAGAGAGAGAGAACCATAGTTTAGTGGATGAGCATATTCAGGAGGTCCTTGGGTTCAATTGCTTGGATTTCCATGTAGGCCTGGAAGAGGCTTCTCTCTGAAAGGCTGCTGCTAGTCAGTTTAGACAAAACTGAATTACATGAACAAATAGTCTATGGTACTATATATGATAACATACGTTCATATGACAGCTATCCAAACATTGGGGAGAACCTTCTCATAGACTGAAGACATTTAAAGAAGAGATGAATGACATGTTGGGGGTAAAGCTGAAATTCGGGCTCTTCCTAAAATTTTGGGGCATAGCTCAGTGTTAGAGCCTGTGGTTAGAATTCAGAAGGTTCCAAGTTCAGTCCACACCCAAGACTTTGAAGACCCAGTGCTAGTTGGATAGTGCTGGACTTGGTAGTTTGAAGATGAAGCAGATTTACATAAGCTATCTGTGGAATTTTAGCTTACCTCTGACACCTTGGAGTCGGAAAACCATGTGTAGTGTAATTCTGTGACCAAGCATTCGTGTTGAAAACAAATGGAAAACAAGACACTCTGGTGGCTCAAATCAATGTTGTACATAGTGTAGTCTTCAGGTTTCAAAGTGTAATCATAATATGGTTTGAGACCTGACTCCCTCTAAAGCACAGTCTCCTCCTGTATATATCTGCCTGTTCTTCATCTGGAGCCCTGCCCCAAGTGTCTTTGTCATTAGAGGAAGGCATCCACTTGGAGCAAGGCTTTTTCCGTGGTGGTACCAACCTTGTGGAACACCCTCCAATTGGAGGTTTGTGTGGCCCCCATGTTGTGCTCCTAGAGATGGTAAGTCAAAATGTGACTTTTTTGTTTGTGTGAAGAGGGGAGAACTTCTCATGTTGGAATTACAGGTTTTAATTTTGTTGTTGATTATATGCTTATCTTTTGTTAGCTGCTTTGAGTTGCCTGTGGCAAGAAAGGTGGGATACAGATGTTTTAGAATAAAATGAAATAAATATTGAGTGTCAGCCATGCAGATCTGCCCCCATCATGTGGTGTGTCTCCATGCCATCACCAGTCATTCTTAGTGGTGGCTTACATCAGCATGGAGACATTGATAACGTACATTGGTGTCTGCTCTGTATGGCAGATGGGAACACAAGACCATTTCATGGCGTGTGGAGACAGTTTGAAGTGCCTGGCAGCTGTATCTTCCAAAGCAGTTCTTCAGTTTGCAAGGGTATGAATCTGTGGCTGCAGATCATCATCCTCTCCTCACCTCAGTGCTTATCATTGGCACATGGAAGCAGAGTTCAGCGTGTGGCTGAGAATGGAACATCCAGTTCGATTTCTGGATCAGAATGCAGTTGCAATGTCACCGGGGTTACTGTTCTGAGACTGTGGCTCAAGCTACTGAATTGTTCAAGTTCCCCAAGGGACCAGAAGATGGGACTCTTCATAGCTGTGACAAACAGAACATACGTGAACATGGAATTAGCAGCAAGTTGGAAGCCATTTTGTGTATGGTGTCTGTGCTACTTGGCCATCTTGGTTTTGTGTGTGGGTTGTAAGATGCAGAATCTTGTTGTGCTTTCAGGGTCCGCCCCCCGCTCCCACCGTTGTTTGGGATTTTAAAAATAAACTAATGAAGGATTTTCTGTTCTCCTATTTTCTTCTTTCCATCTCTCAGTGTAATAGGCTGAAACAGAATGTTGTTCTCCAATTCTGTAGCTGTAGGTTCATATTTTCTCCCACTTGAATTGAACAGGACATTTGCTTCTTGATATATTAGGTTGCGCTTAAAGTTGGGTTTTTGTTTTTTGTAAACCCTCACCCTGCAGGCTTTATTTCAGTGTTTATACTTTCTTTGACTTTGAGGTTGCATGCCAGGCCCAACGGCTTGTCTTGGCTTTGCATGCTATCTGTTTAACGGAATACTGCACATTCCCAACCAATGAATAAGATATAAAAATAACTCTATGGATTCTTGTGGTCTTTTCTGTTTTTAGAACAGGCTTTGAGAGCTAAGAACCAGCTTGATGCAATGTGATGGGGTCAGTCTTGTAATTTAATTCTTTCATGGTTTTGCTGGTGGCCTTTGCCTCCATGGGCAACGAAGGGAGAGCTATGCAGGGGGCACCTCGGGGAGAGTCGTGGTTCAGCTTGTGTAATCTCCCTTCTGGTCTGGGGCTCGTGCTGCTTTGGGTCTAGTGCAGGCCTGCTCAACTTTGCCCCCCGCCCCAGCTATTTTTGGTTTAAGTGCTGTCAAGTCGTTGTCGACTCTTAGCAACCACATGGATTCTCTCCAGGATGATCTGTCTTCAACTTAGCCTTTCAGGTCTCTCAGTGGTGCATTCTTTGCTGTCATAATCAACTACAATTGGACTACAATTCCCATAATTCCCAGCCACAGTGGCCAATAGCCAGGGATTATGAGAACTGTAGACCAACATCTGCAGATGGGCCAAAGTTAAGCAATCCTGGTCTAGTGGCACTAGAAGGGAGATGGAGAGCTGCATGTGCAGCTCCACCCTTGCCAGGCGGCAACTGTGGTAGCTGTACAGGGGGCTGTGTTTGGTAGTGGCAGCAGTAGTGAGATACAGAGGAAGGGGGAAAATATGGAGTGGTTTGGGCATAGGAGAGCTCTTCCCCTGCTCCAAGTAGTAATTCAGCTTGGCAATACAGTGTTAGGAACGTCTAACAATAGCTTTTGAAATATCTTTAGCAACTATAGCTCCAAGCGTTTTATGGCTACACTGAAATTTTTGAGGTATTGTGGTGGGGTTTCCCACCCCACAGAGCCCTATCACCAGTTATTTTTCTTAAAGTTTTAAGTCCTTGAAATTCAGAACACTGAACACAGTTCAGAGAAAACTAATTGCTCCTAAAATCCCTGTGACTGTTCTCCATTTCCCTACCCCTGATCCACCACTTCAGGATTAAATTAGATAAGCTGATGTAGCATAGTGGCCAGGAAACTGGCAGTGCAACCCTATGCATGTTTATTCCAAATTAACTCCTACTCTTCAGTGGCACTTATTCCTGAGTAAATGTGCATAGGCTGGTACTGTTAGCTGTGAATCAGGAATTCCCTGTGAACAAATTGTGGCCTTGAGTAAAGAACCCTCTTGGCCTTTGATTCCCATGGGGAAATTAATACTGACCTTCCTTTATGGGGTTGTTGTGGAACAAGGATTGCAATGGAGAGGAAATGCTTTGAATATTTGAAGGAGCTGTTTCAATGCGTCCTTCTTTTTAACTGTCAGAACAGCACACTAAAAATGGCAAATATTTCTGCTTTACTACTGCTTATGAAGTGTAAAATTTGAGTTGGAATCCTATGGCAGGCAGAGAAACATCATCTTGGCATACTAGGCAAAGTAACACGGATGGGGAAAAATTCTGCCATTTTGGAAAGTGAAGAACTGTGGTGCGGTGTGGCAGGAAGCCTGGTGCAGAATTGGACACAGTCTTCTTTTTTGGAGCTGTAGCTTTTATGTTCTGATCAGATGGTTTGGGATGTAAAACCTCCCAGAAATTTAGGATGCGAGAATGGATTTTTTAAGTTATTAAAACTAAACTAGTTCTTAAAGGGAAAATTTGAAATTGAAGTGAGGCTTTCAGGGGGAACATGTAAAATTTGACAACAGGACACTAATAACTCTTTTTCTGTTGCTGCTGTGCTGGAGGATATTTGGCTGTGAATCTTTAAGGGAAGAAGGTGCTGTTGGATGGGTAGAAGTAAATAAAAGACTGGACTGAAATGGGCCACTGAGAGGCCCTTCTAGTTCTGTAGCGACTAAATGGTTTCCTTGTAGAGAGCCACTTACCTGTGGAAAGTTCATCCAGAAGCATCCCTTCTCTTTGGCTCCCCCCCCCTCCAACCCACCGCCAACCAGTTTCCCCTGTGCTGGAGCTTATCAGAATGGGTTGTGGACTGAGCATTTTCAAGACAGGGCCAGATAATGTGATACTCATTTTTTGTTGCCAGGAGGCGCCATAGCCCAGTTCCGGTCCTGTCCTGCTCAAGTTCACAGGTCTTGAAATGAGCTCTTCAGCATCTTAAAATGTTTGCAGGCTAGTTTCTATTTCTTGTATTGGCATTTTCCTTCTATCTTGCTTTACCTCCCTCACCCCCGAAATTGTGCAAGGGCGGGAAGGGAATTATTTATGTGTTACATTCCCAAATTGCCTTTTTTATTTCTAATTTGGCTAATTGGTGTTTAGTTTCACTTTTGATTTGCTGCACTGGAGGCCATTCCACTTTCAGAATGGGCCTTTTTTGTTCCATTCAGGAGAAGGGACACTAGTCGCAAAAGGAGGGTGCACCACGCATCCTCCTCTGAGGACCAGCCACCTCCACCTAAGTGCCTACATATGCAACCAACAGTGCCTGTCCTTCGTGCTATACCCCTAGTGTTGACCCCGCCTTACCTGTATTGCCTCAACCACTGCTGATTCTACCACATCCATCTGGGAACCCGATCTTGCCAAGGTCAGATTTTGAATACTCTTACCTCGCAGGTGTCTGATAGGGAGGAAGGAGAGTTATCTGAGGAAGAGGTCACACAACCAGTACCCATCTCCTCCTGTCTAGTCCCAGCCATAGATTTTGAAGTCTTTCTTACTAAGGCTAAGAGGACTATTTATGATGTTACTCCTATTGAGGAATTGCAGCCCTCAACAGAATTGGAACAAAGTGTCTTCCCTTCCTCCTCCACCCCTTCTGCCACCTCCCCACCATGTTTCATAAGGTCATGCTAGCAGAGTGGGAAAGACCCATCTTCTTTAAGCCAGTGGGGGTCTGCCCCAAGGAACTTCCACAATATGTTATGTCACTTCTAGTGGTTCCTTACATTGAAGCCCTTGTGGCACAACTTGTATCTGGCTCTGTTCTGAATTCTGAGGGGCAGGAACAACTCAAAATACCTGAAGATAGAGTGCGATCTACTCCTCAGAAAAGCTCATGAGGCATCCGCCACGGTCAGCAAGGCAACAGCCATGAAATAGATCTTTGCCAGAGCATCAATCCTTTGGGCGAAAGCACTGTCATTGCTTATTCTACCTGAAAACACCAAACTCCGCCAAGGCCTCAATAAGATGGTGAAAGCAGCTACTCTTATGATGGACTCCAGCTTGGATTGCATACAACATTCTTCAAGTGAAATAGGTTCTGGAGTCATGGTCCACAGATCTCTCTGGCTAAAGAACTGGAATGTGGATGCTAAACCCAAACTAGCACCTAGATATTTTCATTTTTCAGGAGCCGACATATTCGGATGCTCCCTAGACCCTATCCTAGTGGAGACCAGGGACAAGGAGGCGATGCCATCAGTGTGCAAGGACTCCCACAGGCCTTTTCACTCTCCAAACCTTTCCTTTTGTTCCCATGAGCAATTCCAGGGAGCACTATCCAACCAGCCCAGCGAATATAGGGATAATAGCAACAATAACAACTTCAGGAGTTTCAGATGCTCCCAGTGGAGATAGTACTACAGAGACCCCTCCAGATCACAAGCACTTTGCTCCTTCGTCTCCACTGCACCCTACAAAATAAAAAACAATGACTCACATCCTGTGGGAGGCAGGCTCTTAGAGTTCACCACCACATGGGTGTCCGCCACTCAAGACCAATGGGTGCCAGATATATTCTCCAGGGGCTATTCTCTCGACTTCATACATGCCCCACGGGACCACTACATCCAGAAACTCAGGCAAATACCTCAAAATGACTCAAGCCATTCAGCATACTGCAAATTTGGGCCATCAAACCAGTAACATTGGCAGAAACATGTCTAGGCATCTACTTTATTTTATTTCTTGTGCCCAAGAAAGATGGCTCCTGGAGAGTGGTACTCAACCTCAAGAGGCACGATGACAACTACTGCAACTACAGCAACTAGATAGAGAGACTGACTGACTCTTCACACCATCAAGGAGGCAACGACATCAGTGGATCTCTGAGACCTACCTCCATATCCCCATCCTCCCGGCCCACAGGAGGTTTCTCAGATTCTCATATGACCAAAAACACTACCAATACTAAGCACTCTCATTTGGCCTATCATCGGCCCCTCAGGTCTTTATAAAGGCCATTATGACATTAATTGCACACCTCCGCCTCCAGGGTACTCACATACACCCATGATCTTTTGATCAGATCAGCCTCCTTGCATCAAGCCCAAAGAGACATATACAGCACTCTCCAGTGCTTCTGGAGGACATAGCTCCCACTCTCAGGACTTAATGCCACCCTCCTTATGTCCGTCACCATCCCATTCTAGGGAAACTCTTAATTACCAGTCTGTTCCAGAATTATGGCACATTCCACTCGAAGCACAGCTACCTCAGCAGCCTTGGCGGCACACACCCCTCTGATAGATATTTGTAAAGCAGCTACATGCTCTCTTGTTACTCCCTTCATTTGGCATTACAAAATAGCCTCTGTCTCTCACCCCAAGTAGCCTTTGGTCATCGGGTCTTACAACAGATAGTCTAGAGCAGTGATTCTCAAACTTGGGTCCTCAGGTGTTATTGGACTTCAACTCCCATAATCCCCAACCAAAGGCCACTGAGGCTGGGGATTATGGGAGTTGAAGTCCAATAACACCTGCGGACCCAAGTTTGAGAATCCCTGGTCTAGAGTATACATCCTTCCCACCCGCTTTCTCAGACCACTTGAGCATGTCCCATTCTCATGAGCTCCAGCACAGGGGGGAAAAGAACACTGGACTTACCATGAAGGGTTCTTTTTCCCTGTGACGAGCTCATCAGGCCCACCCGCAGATGTGTATATGGTTTTTCTGGTTTGGGAAGTCTATCAGTTTTTGGGTAGAAACAGGTCTCGGGGTACTACAGTGTTAGTATACACCTCTATGTTCTCTTGTTTGTATTGTTCTGGTTGTTAGCATGTTGCCTTCCTAGGCTTTATCTCTCTTTCTACATATGCCTCATCTATCACTCTCTGTCTATCAATTTATCTATCTAACTATCTATCTGTTTGTTTGCTTGTTTGTTTATGCATTTATATCCCACTCGTCCTCCAAGGAGCCCAGAGTGGTGTACATGGTTATGTTATGAGCTACAGAGCCCCTGGTGGCGCAGTGGTAAAACTGCCGCCCTGTAACCAGAAGGTTATAAGTTCGATCCTGACCAGGGGCTCAAGGTTGACTCAGCCTTCCATCCTTCCGAGGTCGGTAAAATGAGTACCCAGAATGTTGGGGGGCAATATGCTAAATCATTGTAAACCGCTTAGAGAGCTTCCAGCTATAGAGCGGTATATAAATGTAAGTGCTATTGCTATTGCTATTTATCCTCACAACAGCCTTGTGAGGTTGGCTAGAGAGATAAGTGATTGGTCCATATGCCACACACAGTCCAGGAACTGGGGCTATAGCGCCTCCTGGCAACAGGAAACTAGTATCACATGATCCGGCCCTGTCTCGAGCATGCTCAGTCCACAACCCATTCTGATGAGCTACAGTCACAGGGGAAAAGAACCCTTCACCGTAAGTCCAATGTTCCTTTCTCTCCTGCTAGAGAGAGAGAGAATGCAAATTAAGCAAGCTGTCCTTTTGGGATTAGTTGTGTGTGTCGGGTTGTGGTGCAAGAGGGGCAACCTCTATGTTTTTATTTAAAAGACTGGGTCTTTTATTGATGGAGGAACTCCTAGAAATGCGTGTTGCCTATAGCAAGTATATGTGCCTGTATCTTAATGTACATTTGTCTTGAATGATAACACTGCACAAGTCCAAAACTAAAATTCCTCGGATGGATGCTAACTGTATGTTTTTCTTTTGGAGTGAGGGCGTCTGTACAGTGTTCAAAGATGCACAGACATCCTCACTCCACAACACAAAAGTACATCTAGCAACCATTCATGGAAGTTTAGCTTTGTCTTGAATTTCGGAACTGAAGTTCATTGATCAGTGCTTCCTCAGCATTTTATGTATTTATTTATTGTTAAATTTTTATACCGCCTTTCATTAAAATAATCTCTAGGCGGTTTACAAGACATTTAAAACAATATAAAACAATAAAAACTGCACAATAAAAATTACATTTGAAATAATAAAATACAAATCTAATTAAAAGTTTTAAAAACATGTACAGTTGTCCCTCTCCAACTGCAGGTTGCCCAATTGCGGATTTGAGTATCAGTGACTGGGAAATTGTCACCAGTTTCACCAACCACGACCCGAGTATCCGTGGTTTGGCGTTTTGTTTTTAATTTGGGGGGCCATTTCTGGGGGGAGGGGTCAGGGGGAAATTCTTTCTGGTTTTTAAACCTTTTTTTCAGCCTTTCCGTGACCGTAATTCCCCTAACCCCCTGTGTCCAATGCTTTCCTTGCTTGCCAACTGCAAGGTTTTCCAGGAAGGGAACCCTCACGGTTGGCAAGGGACGACTGTACAATATAACCATAAGATACAAAGCAGCAGCAACATGACACTCAAATAAAAGCCTGGGTAAAAAAGCCAATATTTTACTTGATTTCTAAAAACAGTGATGGAGACAGGGGAGTGGATGCCCATCGGGAGAGCATTCCAAAGTCTGGGGGCAATAACTGAAAAGGCTCTGTCCTGCGTGCACGAAAGGTGAGCCTCCCTCATTGTCAGCACACGGAGCAGGGCCACCCCCCCCCCCGATGACCTCATCGATCTCTGCTCAGGAGAGTTCTCGGGACTCTGAAAAAGTAAATATTTGCTATCTTGTGGAAAATCATCTTTGTTCTCCAAAACTGCAAATGTTAAATTTTATCCCATCCTCCCTTTACATCTGAGAGGAAGAGATTGTTGTTCACATGAAATGAATGTTTAAGTAAAGGAACTGAGGAAGAGCTGATCAGTGATTCTGGATTCTGAAATTCGGGACTAAGCAAGGAATGGCTTGCGACCCATCTCTGTCTGCCATCATCTTCAGCTTGCAGAAACCCGGACTGTCACTGTATGGCAGTGCTCCCAAGGTTCACTTATTCTGATGGAATAAACTTGGCAGGGCAGATATATCCCACAAGCGTTAAGTTGCCTCCCACTGCCTGAACGCATAGTAAGCAACCGGAGGTATGGTTTTAGTGAGACACAATTATCTTCAGCTATCCTGAGCTGGAGGCATGTACTGGAAAAATCCTGCACCATCCCCATTTGGTTTCAGTCTGCTTTGTTCTGACAGAGTGCACTGAGGGCAGCATTTCCCTTTTTATCTTCCTGAGGGAGCATTTCTGTGTGTTTTCTCCTCCTCCAAAGTCACAGAAGGGCCTTAAATGACTATCTCCATCTGAAAGTCATGGGCAGGGTGGGGGCAGTTCCCAGCATTCTGTCTGACTCTAGCTTGATACTCAAAGTAGAATCAAATGGTAGTACTTTGTGTGGGCTATACCTAGTGATGTGTGGCAATATTTTTTGCACTACTGTATTTTTCTACAGAATTTTTTTCCACTTATAAAAATGCACGTTTCCATAAAATTAATTGGTAACAACAGGAATGGCTACAATACTGCTCAGATTGGACCAGTTCTAAGCTGCAATTAACGCCTTTTTAGTGTGTTAACAGAACCCTCCCCCTTTATTTTTTTAGAACTTTAAACAATGTAAGGGCAGCATAAATGCTATTGAGTTGTCATGTATTAACTTAACTACAAATAATTTCTGAATAAAGCTTTGAAAGTGTTCTAAATGTAACATTAACGTACATTAAGTGTGCATTATTGATGCGGGGTGGGGGGACTAAAATGTTTCAGATCAGCTTGTTCTAGCTACTGGAAAAGCTCTTGGGATGTTTATACAGCATCAAAAATAAATCCAGTGTACTTTTAAAGTATGTTTTGATTTTATTTGCTAAAGAGGAGTTGAACATAGTAAATCAGATCCCAGTCAAATTAGGGCATAAGAACGTTTCCCCCCAAAATCTATATCACTAACAGTAATACCACTTCAGACCAAACATGAAAGTTGGTGTGTGTGAATGTGCCCCTTTCAAAACAAAACCCCAGTGTCTTTCCTTCCTGATAGAAAGCTAGCATGACAGGGAAAATAGCTGAGCTAGCCTTTCTCCCTGGCATGCTGCTCTTGTGTGTGTATGGAGCTCATTGAACCATATACATTTCCAGTGGCGGAAATAGTACATTCCAGGTAAAGTACCTATCTATATATTTAATTCTCCCGACTTCCAGTTAAGGACGCTGAAGGGAGGACGCTGATTCTCTCTGCTCCGCTTCTTATTTAATTCTCCTAGCCGTACCTGTTGCTAATCCCCTGAGTGGCAGCTCTCGTGTGAGTTCGTGAGTGAGCTGATGATTAGCGATGGGGACGGCCAGGCACCAAGGGAGGAGAAGCAGTGGCCCGGCAAACGGCCGGCCGTGTGGTGTTGGCGGGAGAGAAGTGGCGGCCCGGCAAACTAGAAGCCGGAGGTCCGTTCAAATCAGTCAGGTCATCTGCCTCATTCGCCTTCAAGCTGCGAGGCTGTCCGCAGGGACAGTTTCCCAGACTCTGAGAATGCAAAAGTGTTCAGCGAAAGAGGCAAAACTCTCCGGTGGGTCGCAGAATGAAGCTAATTTTTCTCCCTGCTCAAAAAGAAGCGGGGGGGGGGGGGAGAAGCGGCAGCCTGGCGAATGGCCAGCTGCGGGGGTGGGGAGAGAAGCGGCGGCCCGGTGAACAGCTGGCCGCGGGGGAGGGGAGAGAAGCTCTGGGGGAGGACTAGGGGCGCAGATGCTCTGTGCCAGGTCAGCTAGTTACCACTTGATTCTGCTTGCATGTATACACGGAGACCCAGAAACAGAACACAAGATGAGGTCACAAAGATAGGAGCAGGCTTAATTCTGAAGGAGCATGGAACAGATTTATTCCTCATCTGAGATTTAGTCCCTAAGTTTTCAAGTGTATCCCCCCCTTACTTTCCCCCCTCTGTATGCAAATGGTTCTACTAGGGATGTGCAGGGTTTATTTGCTTTAAATGGCAGGGAAGGGGTGCGTGCATCGGCCATTTGCATGGCAACGCTGGTCCGGGCTGCAAGGCGGCACACTGCAGCCCTGCACATCAACCTTTTGGGAGAGTGCCGGTGGGGGAAAGTGGCGGGGTGGGAGCTAGCAGGTAGGCAGTGCCATTTAAGGCAAACCCTGCCGCCCTCCAAACCAGTTCAAACGCCAGTTGCTGGAACCAGTTTGGTGCTCCTTGAATGGAGCGCCGAACAGTTCCGTGCACATCCCTAGGTTCTACTACTACAAATATTTATATACCACTCTTTAACAAAAGTTCTCAAAGTGGATTACAAAGAAAAATAACTAAAGATGGCTTCCCAAAGGGCTCACAATCTAAAAAGAAACATAAGGCAGACACCAACAATGACTACTAGAGAAATGCTGTGTTGGGTTTGGATAGGGACAGTTACACTCCATTTGCTAAATATAAGAGAGCACCACTCTCTTATATTATACATATTTATATCTAAAGCACATATTATGCCTCTTTGCTCCACCACTTTAAAATATGCCTCAGTTAGTTCCACTCCATTCCTATGGGAGAAGTAAAGTGCTGCACTTGGACAGCACTGCAGTCTACACAAAACCTGCCACCCATCCTTGTTAGTGAGCAGTCCTGCCACCACCCAGGGATAGGCCCCCAAATGTACTTATCCTGCTCACTCTTTGTTGCGAATCTTTCTCCACTTGTGCTCCAGGTTTTGTCCCACTACCCTGGTCCCACATTTCCCTGGTATATACACTTACACTCTGGCTACTAGAAGAGGGTGCCTGGGAGCTTTCATGATCACTTGGGTAGCTGGCCTCCCTGTTGAACTGTCACAAAGGCCTTAGAGTATCTATCAGAGCCTTGGAGAAAATATTTGATTGCCTGGACCATTCAGAAACATAGTGGATCAGGCCATCCTAACTGGTGTGCCACCCTATCGAGATTATGATGGACCTTTCTGAAAGCCTTGGGCCTTCGGTGCTGCCACTGATGCCAGTCCCACTGATGCCACTTCATACATTGGGACAGACCTATGGTGCCCACAAATTCTTGAGCACCTCCTATTAAGGAGACCTCAGAATAGAAATTGAGCCCCAAGACTATAAGACTGAGAGTTTTCAGCACCACCTCAGAGTTCCCCCTCTGTCAGCTTAGCCTTAGAGGGAGGCTGTGAGGCAGCAGGATAGTTAATACACCAACCAGGGTGGATTTCATTTAAATCAAACTGATTTAAATCACGATTTAAATCACTAGCAGGGTGGATAAAAATCAAAAAAATCTGATTTAAATCAAAAAAATCTGATTTTTTTGATTTAAATCGGATTTTTTTGATTTTTATCCACCCTGCTAGTGATTTAAATCGTGATTTAAATCGTGATTTAAATCAGCTTGATTTAAATCAAATTCACCCTGACACCAACAGAGTCTGTATTCTCGTCTGGTGGCTCAACACCAAATACACACACTTGAAATTAGTTGTATCTTGGACTGGTGTCTAGCAAGCAAGATATTTATTCTCTGGTACATTGGCTTCCCCTGCCATCCACTTCCAAAAGTCTCATCATACAGAGAATTATGCAACCTTCAAGGTGTCTGAAATGGTGGTGTTGCTGCCTAGCAAAACTAACTATTTATACATGGTAAAATAGCATTTAAGAGAGTATACTGGCAAAAGATAAAAGAGAAAGTTTCTTCAGAAATGTTTGTAAGTTTGGCATTCTGAGCTGGAAAAACAAGGCCTTCTGCATTCTCTGGGCTGCTTCTCACATCTGTATACTGACCTACACACCTTGGCAGCCCCAGCATTTAATGTTCTTAAAGTAGCCATCCCTTGTTTATGCTGGCAACAGCTGTATTTTTGCTGAAGCATAGTACTGCTTCTTGCAGAGGGAATTTTCAGGGAAAAATTGGTAGATGGAGAGAGAGTTGTTAACCTTTGCCTGCCTGCCATGTATCCCCTGCAAAGGCGTCTGCTGAGCAGTAAATATTACTGACTGGGGTCGAGGGTTTGTAGGGGAGAGTTGGCAGGCACAGTAGAAGTCGAACACCCACTGATCCAACCCTATAATTTTACCTCATTCCCTTGTTACCTTGGCAAAAGTCCGGTTGGGGCTACGCACATAGTTAAATAATGTTAAGTTTGGCCGTTGGTGTAATATAAGCCACTGGCATGAGTCTTCTCGAACAGCTTTAAATCATGGCTTATGTTCCTTCCTGCATGTGTCCAGCTGGGTTTGACAGAGTTGCAGTGTCTTCATGACGACACAGTTACTCCAGACATAATGGCCTAATCTTCAGAATAGACTGAGGCCTGCATCAATCTGTAGATGCGGCTTACCAATCTCTTCCAGCAGAGCAAAGATCCATGGCAGCTTTTGAGTGAAAGGTGTGAGTCTCTTTATAATTCGGATCATTCTTCAAAGCAAGCTGCACCTGTAGGATATGGTACCTCTACCTCAAACAGTGCTTGGCATGGTTCTTTTTTCTCTTCCTCCTCCTCAAGGTGAGCAGAATGAAATATGCCCGATAAGTAGGTAAATTGCCAAATCTATTTACTGTAATTTGCACAACTTGTACAGTAGGCTACATAATTCCTCTTTGCTAGGTGCAAAATTCAGGCTTCCCTTACACTGAAAACATCAAATCTGTGTGCTAAACATCAGGTTTGTATGTTAGACAGAGTCCTGCCCACAGCTGTTACACTGAAGGCATTGGGCATTCAGCAGCTCTGGCACTACCTGTCTAAAGCATCCACTTATCAACTATTCCTGAAAGTCATACAGCCATCCGTTGAACCTTATTGTTGTACCCCCACACACACCTTACACAGAGATTTAAATTGATTTGTTTTGCTTTTAATCCACAACAGAGTCAGATGGAGTTCAGTGTTGCTTCCCTGTCAATACAGGAACCAGGTGGAATGGCATCGCAGAATGAACAGAAACAACCAATCAAAATTGCTCCAGCCCCGCAGGCTACCAAACCCTCTCAAGGTGGTAAAATGCCTAGTTCAGATGGGCTTATTATACCAGCCAGGAAAGAGGAGGAGTCTTCTTTCTGGAAGATCAATGCTGAGCGCTCCAAGTGCGAAGGGGAACAGTCTGAATTCCATTCCTTAACCCCTAGCCAGATCAAATCAATGGAGAAAGGAGAGAAGACCCTCCAGCCTTATTACAGGCAAGAATCCTGTCCGAAAGAGGCACCTAAAGTGGAGAAGCCGAAACCGGAAAAGCTGGTCACCCCAGTTCTTGCCACAACATCAGTAGAATGGGAAAAACCTCAACCTGGCCAGCCTTCAGTTAGTACCCTGGAGGTCCTTCCTGAACCAGCAGAAAAACTGTCATCTACTGGGGCAAAACATGAAGATGTTGATAGCGGTCTCCTTTCAGACTTTCAAACATTTGGTCAGGTAAAGGCTGATATTTAATCCTTTGCCTTATCTATTAGAGTGCTCTGGAAACACCAGCCAGACTGCCCCCACATTTATCTGGGGGATGCGTAATCTTTCTAAAGGGTGTTGCTAATATTGCCTGAAATCCCTGTTTTGACACTGCCCTGCTATATAAATGGAAGTAAAATTGTAGGAGTTGCCCATATTGTACAGGATGGAAGCCATCAGCTGCCAAACAAAAGCTCTGATGTGTAGGAGATACTCTGTGAATGCAGGAGCTTCACCATTCTCTTCTGTGAGCAGGGAAATATTATTATTATTATTTCTTGTTTACACAGCCAGACAGGTGTTATTGACTGGTTTGTTTTATCCAGACATCGAGTTCTTCCCAAGGACCTGGGATGGCTGAATTTTATTATCAGTGTTGTTGCTGTTATTATAGATATTGTCGCAGAATATAGGCTGTTCCCAGTAAAGTTGCTTTTTGTAATTGGCTGATGGTGATTTCTGTGGCCCCTATGGTGTTGAGGTACTCTTCAAGTTGTTTTGGAATTGTACCTAGGGCACCAATTACCACTGGGATTACTTTGGTCTTTTTCTGCTACAGCCTTTCAATTTCAGTTTGTAGATCTTTGTATTTTGTGATTTTTTTTCTATTTCTTTTTCTTCTATTCTGCTATCCCCTGGTATTGCTATGTCAATTATTTTGACTTGTTTTTCTTTCTTCTCGACTACAGTTGTATCTGGTGTATTGTGTGGCAGATGTTTGTCTGTTTGTAGTCAGAAGTTCCATAATATTTTTGCATCTTCATTTTCTAGCACTTTTTCAATCTTATGGTCCCACCAGTGTTTGGCTACAGGTAGCTTGTATTTTTTGCAGATGTTCCAGTGTATCATCCCTGCTACCTTGTCATGCCTTTGTTTGTAGTCAGTCTGTGCAATCCTTTTACAACAGCTGATTAGGTGGTCCACTGTTTCATCTGCTTCTTTACAAAGGCGGCACTTGCTGTTTGTTGTTGATTTTTCTACTTTTGCTTATTATTATTATTATTATTAGTGGTAGTAGTAGTATTAATCCAATTTCTATACTGCCTTTCCAAAAATGGCTCAGGGCGGTTTACACAGAGAAATAATATATAAATAAGATGGATCCCTGTCCCCAAAGGGCTCACAATCTAAAAAGAAACTTAAGATAGACACCAGCAACAGTCACTGGAGGTACTGTGTTGAGGTGGATAGGGCCAGTTACTCTCCCCCTGCTAATTAAAGAGAATCACCACATTAAAAGGTGCCTCTTTGCCAAGTTAGCAGGGGTGTAGACTTCTATGCATGCCTAGGTACAAACGATCATGCCAGTGGGCTTATAAAAGTTCAACAGTATTTCATTACATCAGTTTTGTAACCAATAATTTGCCTGGTTGCCTGCAGAAAGTGAGAATTTCCTGCAGGTGAAAAGGCAGAAAAAGCTCCCATAAACTGGAATGTTTTTTCTGGCCATCAATGTCTTACAAACTGATCCACTAAAAGAAAAAAGAACATGGTTATGAGGAGCAAAGCTTTGCATGCCCCTTTAATTTTATTTGTTATAATAAGGGCCACCATTGGCTGATGTGCCTGTGAGTCCACAGATTATGGCTGGGCTTGGTAGCCAACCATGATTTCTTGTAGTCAGCAGTAATTTATTAAGTACCTCTAAGCACTATTCAATAGAGCATTTTAAAAGTCGAGCCCCTATTTTGTGCAGCAAGGTGTGAGATTGTTGATGTGTATTTAAAATTATCTAGCCCCGGTTTGGAAAAGCAGTTTTCTTGAGGCTCTGATGTGTGTACATATTTGTGATTTTGTTGCATCAAAGTTTGTGGCTCACTGTGGTTAATGTTGTTTTTAATCCTTGATACTTTTAATTATTCTCCTTCTCTGAATGTTGTCTCTTTGCAGATCAATACAAATAATGTTATCTTGAAGACTGGATTCGATTTTCTAGACAACTGGTAAAGAAACACCAAATAACTTCAGCTCCATATTGGAGAAGGAAAAGGAGCATCTCTCTCCTTCTTTATTTTGTTTTGTTATTGGCTTCTATGTTTTCTTTTAAAAAAAATAGTAATTTTCCACTTCTTTTAAATGTTGCCTTTGTACTAACACTTTTTGTAAAACCAGACGTATATTTGTATTTTGGAATGGTCCAGTGTTAGAAGTATGGTGTCAGGGTGTTTGTTTTGTTGTTGTTGTTGTTTTTAATTCTTAAAAAATTGATACAAGGTGAATAGTCATGTTGTGGATGGACAAGATACATTTCCTAATAATTGTATGCATATTAAGGACAAGGCGGGGAAATCTGATCAGAGAGAAAAGTGGAGGCAACTCAAGAGAGGCACCCTATCTCACGTGTACATTAGAGAAAATGGCTCATGAGCTCTGATGTGAATTATTAGAGAAGAAAATTCTGTATAACAAGAATCTAGGTCGAAGCTATTGAAGCACAAAGCTCAAATACCAAAATTAATCATTTTTATTTTCTATGAACTATAGAGATAATAAGGCTACAGAATTTTTTTTAAAAAAAAATTGTATAGCTATATTTAGTTTGACTAGTTTAGTTCTATTGCTGTTTACCAGATGGCAAGATTTTTAAAACATCATTACCTCATATTGTGGCATGAAATATTTTTGAAATGGAAACAATGGGGATATTGAAAGCAGTACTTTAGTAGTACATAAGAGCTAAAATCAACACTAGTGTGAGTGGGGGAAAGACAGGAAAAGAATGCAGCATTAGGATGTAGCTAGTCCTTTATTTTATTGATTAAAATCACTAGATAAAAATATCTCTTGGAGGAGATATAGCTAAAAAGAAAGTAACTTATTCTCTTGAAGCTTCTTAGCATTCCTGATAACAATTTGTAGGGGTGTAGATCACCCTTCCTCCTGCTGTAAGGCTTTGTTATAGAAATTCACTATATTTATGACAAGCCATTGTAAGAATGCAGGGATTTTTTAAAATAACTATTTTAATAAAAGTGGCTTCTCTTGATTGAGGACATGATTATCTAATTGCTGGTGCTACTTCCCTAGGTGGGAATTGACCTCCAAGATGTTACACGCTCTCCCTGATGTGCTAGGCTTTCTTTTGTTTTTACTTTCAGGGAGTTCTTTACATGGGGAAACATTGTTCACCTGCAGTCTGAATTGATACAGTCCAATCTACCGTCTTAGGCATCTACCATCTTATTCTGCTGTATGTGTAGACCAGGCCTCATTCTTGTCTAGTGTGTTAAAATATACATGAATAGAAAGGTTATGTCATTTGAACTGCCATCTTGGAAATGCGTCATGGTTTTCCATTCTGCCTCAACTCTGTCTCCATCACCTAAGCCTTAATTCCCTTTACGCACAAATTGTGATCTGTCCAATCCAATACCAAAGGTGACTGAACTTCTGCTTTTTAACCTCAAACTGGATTTTCAGCCCAATACAGTAGCTCCTTGTACATGCTCAACTGAGGATTCCACCAACAGAGCTTGCATTGGGCTGTATATCTGCAGGACAAAAAGCAAAACATATACCTTTTCCTTGTATTTAATAACCCTAGGCTATTTGTAAGGACAGTTACAGTTGGCCTCCACCAAGTTGGCTGTAGCAATCTTGCTTGCCATTGTCTTGTGTGAACTAAAACCTGAAGATTCAAGTTATTTCTGCATACATTATGTGTTACTATTCTACTTCAGTCTGTTTCCTGTTCAGTTGGTCAGCTGCTCTCTTACTACTTTGAGGCAGATAATATATATTGGTAAAGATGGCCTACTCCAATTAAGAGGCCTATTTTCAACTCTTTGTCCCAAAGCAAGGTCCATTAGTTGTAATAGAAAGTAATGTCGTGTCGGGGGCAGTAAAGAAACTTGAAAGAAAATGCTGCTTCTGAGAGTTCATCTACACTTTGAGCCACATGGGCATTTGCTGTGTTTTGAAGTAAAGTGAGAAATGGAAATGTGTGATTTCCAAATGCTCTGGGCCAAAAACTCTGGGATTTGAGTTTTTGGCATCTGTTTCTTTTTAGTGTGAGTTGAGAGTATGAATTGGATCAGGACTGCAGGAAAGGAGTGATTAATTCTTTGCTCCCATGCTGGTTCCCCATCTTGAATCTGTGCCCCTGAAGCTGTTAGCCCCAAAGGAGAAAATGTATGGGCACAATTTGCACCACTTTTGTTTCACTTCTTGGCTAATAGCTTGGAATGAATTTGGATCAAGGCCACAGCACCAGGGAAAATTTTACCCCCTGATACTGTGGACCTAATCCAACCCAGCTCCTGATTAGTGCTTTTAAAAAATACATTACATGTTGCAGTCATGAAACACCCACATTGCCTCTAGTTTGGCCCGTAGATATATGGTGGGCACATGCTGGACATCTGTGATTGGTTGCTGCTCCCTGTTACATCTTTGGAGACGCACATCACCTCCACACATCATGCTTATTCCTGAGGGCAAACTATGAATTAAGTTAAACCTGTCTTGAAGAGACAGGCTTAAAACCGGAAGTCTCTCTCTTTCTGGTTTTAAGCCTATCTGTTAATGAAGGGCTTAATGTAATGGGTAGTTTAGCCCTTAGGTGGCAAACAGATACCTTTGTGACTAAATGCTGATGTCATAGCAACATTTCTGGAGCTATTTGACTTGCATTACTTACAGCTCAAAACAGCAAGAGGCTGAATAACATGTTGCAGCACATGAAGGTCTCTGACGTTCTGGCGACAGCTTGCGAGTGTTGCCTTGTTCTATTACTAAGTTTACAGTTATTAAAGTTCACTTTAATACTTGTGGGGGGAAATTCAGAAAGTCTTTTTTTTAAAAAACTGTTCGCCAGTTAAAAACTAACCAGTCTAGAAAAGCTGAGCTTCAAAGCTAAGCTTGAGCACAAGTTCTACTTGCATAAGATATTTTCTGAGTTGCACTTTTTGGGAATTTGAAGGAGATTCTTTACAATCGTATCAAAGCAGAAAGATGTAAAGTGTGAATTTTACAACTCAGGTTCTATTTTTTATTGGCTGACAAACTTTAATAATTGAGCATTTTCAATTTAACAGACAAATACTGTAACTTTCCATATTTGTTGGCTCACAGGAGAGAATGTTCTAAGGCCAGGAGAAGCATCTTTTAAAGATCTCTTTTTCAGATAGAAGTTTGATAAACTGGTCGGATCTGTGCTCTATCTCTTTGTGTTCCCTTTCAGACTCTTCGCTCTTACATACAGGGCATAGTCCTACCAATGTGCTCTTCCACAGTTCCTCTCTATTTCCATGGGCTTGTGCAGAAGAGCTTCTCATTGGAACTGGCCAGCATGTTTGCTGCAGAGCCTGTACTTGCCCCATTCAGATATCCCTTTATTGTGCTTTGATGGCTAAACCTGATGCTTCTCCCTTTCTTAGATATATTTTCACCAAAGTTCACTTTCAGACTTGTACTTGGTCAAATTTTATATACAATTTCTTCTTAATTAAAATCATTTGAAGTATGGTAGACCAATTTCATTGCCTTACTCGTTTTTATTCCTTGTCTCTATTTTAGGTCATTTTTCTCCTTGTAAATATTTGGTTTGAATTGGCTCTTGTGGGTCAAGAGGTGACACTTACTATGTCAGAAAAATGCCTGTTTGCCATGTTGCTGGGGTAGGGGAAAGGATGACAGCAGTATTCCCTGCAACAGGGATTCCCTGATTATGTTCACTACAGCTCCCAGCATTCCCAGCTGCAGTGGCCTTTGGCTGAGGATTCTGGGAGTTGTAGTTGTCAACATCTGGGAATTCTTTTTAGAGGGGACACTTGATGACAGACAAAGGTAAGGCACTATGAAGTGATTATGATAATCTGGCCTTTAGACACACTGAAAATACAGACTGTTCTAGGGGAAGTGCTAGGACTCACGTCAGACTTTTGCATAACAGACATGTGGACTGATTTTATGCATGCACTAGGACAGGAATGGTCAACCTGAGGCTCTGCAGCTGTTGTTGGACTACAGCTCCCATCATCCCCAGCTGCAGCTTATTGCAGTTGGGGATGATGCAGTTGGGGATGAAGTGGTAGTCTAACAACAGCTTGAGAGCCACAGGTTGTCCATCCCTCTACTAGAAAATGTGATAAAAATAGCTTATTCTCAAGCATGCAGAGGGTTAGACTGGATCTTGTCCTATATGATGAATCTTTAAGTCTAACCCATGGTACTCCAGATGTTGCTGAGCTACAGCTCCAATCATATGTAGACTTAGGCAAGCTACTCCCTCCCAGCCTGTCATATGGGGATAATACCTCAAACTGAGATGTGTAACCAAGATTTGAAGTTGGTTTGCCGAATACAAGTTCAGCTTGCCCTGAGTGAGGTATGCACTAATGTCTGAACCCATGCTCTTCATGAACTTCTGGTTTGTTCCAGATGAGTCGGCCTACTTTGCAACCAGGACCAATGGCTGTGAGGCAGCTGATGTAGGGAAGGCTTGCCTTTTGAAAAGCAGCCCAAGGCAGACTGGGATAGCATCCAGGGCCTCGCTGGGAGACCCCGATAGGGGGCATACCCCTGGCTCAACTCAGCTACTTGCAACAGTTGCCTGCAGAGCCAATTCCAGGTTCCCTCCATATCTCAGTCTGGGGGAACCTCCGATCCTCTGCCAGGTGTGAACTAGGCCTAAGTGGTGGTCCATTCAGCTATAAGAAAGCCCTGGCTTCACCCCCTTCACATCTGCATGGGCATTGCCGTTCAAAAGTATTCATGACTTTGAACTGTGCACAGCTAGTGATAGGGAACCAATACAGATGTTGAAGCACTGGTCTAATACACTTGGCAGCTAAACCCCAGAAGGAGTTAGGGTCCTTGTTGAAGGTTTTAACTTAGATTCCATGGCAGGTTTTCCTTCCACTCTGAGTCGACTCAACATACCATGAGTATTTCTTGAGTTAATAAGAAAACACAAGCCTTGGTCACTGGTGTGCAGTCAGCAAGCCTAACCTTAGAACAAGCAGGATCCTCTCTGCCTATATATAGAATTTGCTAGTTCTTTTCCTAAGCTTTTGTATAAACACTCATCCATGAATCTGTTGCTTTGCAATCCAATGAAAATAATTTTCCTGGTCAAGTTGATTAAATCGCTCTATAAATTTCAGCCACGAAAGCCCAGGCAATGCATTGGTTACATCAGCAGGAGACAGAGCTAAGTTTTATTTGTCAGCTTACATTTGTTGGCTTTTCATACTGTAGTGATTGTAAGGACAGAATTCCCCACCCCCTGCAAACTGAATCAGTTGCATTGTATAACTACAGGAACTCTAGTTCCTATCTTTGTACAAGGGATGTCTGCAGAGGATTATAATCTGATTGGTTTATTGAGATCAATCAAGACCTTGACAACTCCTTCGGGATACATAGAAGTTCAGAACTTGCATGCAGAGAAGCAGGATATTGGATGCTTCAAGATGAGATGCCAGAGGGCTTCCTCGATTCTCTTACAAATTATTATGGATTCAAACATGCTTGGAGTAACAGTGGCACTCTTCCTGCATAGGTCAACACAATGTAAGAGAGAATTATAGAGCAATGAAAGTGGCTTCACAGTTAAGGTGTCTTGCACTTTCAGCATTCTTATTATAGAGCCTTGGAAATTCTATTTGTTGTACTTTCAAGAAGGTGTCCTCATTTGGTATTAAATTTGGCCTGGAGAACCAACCAGATAAGGGGTATACTGTGGCCAGATTCCAGAAAAATCTAAGAAAAAATAGTTGAGTTACACTTGCTTGCACTGCAGGAGTCTCACTTGTTAGTGAATATTTTTCTGCCCACAAAAACATACCTCCAGTTTCTCCCTTTGCTAGTTTAGATCATGTCAAAAATGCAAGGAAATTCAAGGAGTCTGTTCTTCAGTGGTTTTGTGAAAATCTGTTGTGTATTTTTCAAAGTTCCCATTTTAGTGGCACGACATTTTAATAGCAAATAGTGCAACACATTACAGGTAGGAATTGGTAAGGAGAAAGAGGCAAAGGATGTTATTGGCAAATGCAGCATGTCTAACTGGCAGATAGAATTAAAGGAATCTCTTGAGGTTTGGTTCATGGGGGCTAAATTGTAAATGAGCACGATACGTGAGACTGTGGAATGTGTTTACTACTTATATGGTGCGGTAATTAAGGCAGGCACCTTAACTTATAATTTCCCATCTTTTTTTTAGTATACGAGTGAGTCTGTAAGTAGTTTCACTCTTTTCCTGTACTGAAGAGATTTTGTTAATTGCAGAACGACATTGCAGGCATATGTGGATTCCACTCCCATACCTTGTTCTTTGCATGAGGACCACAAAGGAATCCAAGAACATTAGTTTATCCACTCTTGATTTCTTTGTCTCTTTTTAAAAGCAAAAATTAACAGATACCTGTACCAATAATTTGAGTCATTATTTAAAAGGCCAAATATTTCTGCTGAATTTCAGCTTAGATACTGGAATATTGTATCACTGCCAAACAAATACAGAAAATGTTTGAATAATCTCAGTACATCTGAATAACCATAGTTGTGTTGCCTCCAAGGTATTAAGCAAACTGGACCGCAAGACTGAAATAACATTTTTATTATGTTTATTGAATTAATTTTTTTGCTACTCAGCGAATTTGGAAGGCTTTTCTAATTTTTGGATCACTTTGCAAATCAAACAAAAAAACCACTTTCATCCACTTTCAGGGAAGCCAAATGTCAGCCAGATGTGAATGGCATACAAATGTATTATAGAAAGGGAAATGGGGGGGGGGGATCCAGGAAAGCTGGTTTTTAGAATGGAAAAAGCCATTCTATTTTAATAATACAATGGAGTCCTTTAATACAGTATAAATCTGCTGTTGATTCCACTTTTAGAAAGACTTTATAAGATGTGGATCTGTCCATCTGCCATCCACTTATCCAAAGAAATTGCTGAATGACCTTGAAATTTATTTTGCGGTATGTGTAGGCGAGTGTGTTGGTAATATCTACTGCAGCACTGAGGCCTGAACTTACCTGTTCCAAGTACATTCATTTCGACATGGCCTGGAGAGCAAGATAATAATCTCTAAAAGGAACCTAGTAGTCACTAGCAGCTGCAGATTGATTTAGATTAGGAGTCATCTTTCTGTTCCTATTTCATGCCAAAAATTCTAATGTGATATGAAGAAAATGCAACTTTTTGCAAGAACTGGTAACCTGCATTCTTCAAGAACTACATTTTGCAAGAACTGGTAAGCTAAATTCATCTGGGTTAGTTTTATATAAGCATGCCGACTTTGTGTGCATTATTGGGAGCCTGACTCGATTCATTTTGGGTTTGTTTTCCAAAATTCTGGTGTTTCACAGGTGAGGAACAATGAAGTGAGAGGAGAAGATGCATAGACAAATTGCAAGTAGTTAATGGAAAAGTAGGTGACTGGATATCATGACAGAGGGCTCGGTAGCTCAGTAGCTTCCACTCCCATGGAAGATTAAAGCCTCTTACAGAGTTATAGCCAGATTTCTTCAGGCTTTGCCTAGTGGATGGCAAATGGAAGTTGCTAGAGGTCTCTTCCTGTCCATAAACCCAGGACACTATGTGTCATTTGGCGTACAATGTGTGGCAAACTCAAAGTTTCCCTCCAGTAACAAACTTTTAAACACAAGCTGCCATCACATAATAAATTGATTCTTCTCAAGTAACAGGGCTTTGAGAATACCAGCTGGGAGCAGTTACTCTTGCTGAGAGCACTGTCATGATAACCCTGTTATGTATGTTTTCAAGTCTTTGGGTTCCAGGCTCTCTCACACTTCACTCCAATTAGTCAAACCAAAGGGGCAAATGTGGAGCAAATCATTCCAGAGAAGATGTTTAGTATCACTTCACCAAGAAATATATTTCCCCCCAGAATACACAGTGGAACATGAATACTAGTCTATAAAAGAGAAGACCCCAAACTGAACATGATAACAAATATTTCTAGGTACAAAAGTACAAGGTCAAGTCAAGCCCTGCCAATACATGCACAGTTATTAGCGCCCCCCACCCTGCAATTTTCCTATATTTGTCATTCATGATATTTCAACAGCGAAGAAGAAGAAACAAGCAGCATGGAATTGTTTTTATTTATCACAATCAGGTGATTAGCTATTTCCAAGCTAAGATCATGAAACCGTATCAGCAACTTTAACTAGCATTAAAAAGAGCTTCAAAAAGTTATCCCTGATCCTGTCAGATCAGGAAGGATACATTGGGGAATGTGATCATCTGGACAATCAGCTGGGTAGGAGTCAGTGTGGTGGTGCAGTGTTGTGGATGGACGTTGGGCCTTAACCTGGGAGACCTGGGTTCAAACCCCCATCCAGCCATGAAGCTTAGACTAGTCATAATCTCTCAACCTAGCATACTGCACAAGGAAGTATTGTGGAAGGAAGAAAAAAGGAAGAATTGTGTGCTGGTGTTAGATATGGAAATATAAATACTTAGCATGCAAAACTTGGCAGTTTTGAGTTGTCTTTTTCTCTGAAGATCTAGTGCCTGGAGCCACCTGCTCCATTGGCTTTCTACAAATGTTCATGCACACAAATGGAGGAAAACTATTTGGAAAACTGTTTGGTGTATGAGGGGCATAAGGGTCTAAGTGCCTCTTCTGGCTGAGAGGTGTATATCAAGGTTTGTCAGATGATTCATACTTCACATTTTGAAGTCAGATACAAAAAAACCATGTATTTTCAATGGCAGGTCAGATGCATATATGAATGGAGGAGGAGTGATGCAGTTGTAGAAGGAGTGATACACACCACACGCACACTCCTAGAATAATGTAATGCTAGGGATATATTATCTACCACTACCCCCATCCCCTTCTCTCATTTGTTGGCTTGCAACAGCAAGTTCCTTTGTTTCAAATATGTTTACACATGACAATCTGAGACACGGCCCACCCTACAGTTTCATATTTTGGGACAATGGTAATTAAGTGAACATAGAAAAAGGCCAGCGTGGTGTAGTGGTTAGAGTGCTGGACTAGGACCGGAGAGAGCCGAGTTCAAATCCCCATTCAGCCATGAAACTAGCTGGGTGACTCTGGGCCAGTCACTTCTCTCTCAGCCTAACCTACTTCACAGGGTTGTTGTGAAAGAGAAACTCAAGTATGTAGTACACCGCTCTGGGCTCCTTGGAGGAAGAGCGGGATATAAATGTAATAATAATAATAATAATAATAATAATACTTTAATGAAATGATGAGAACATGCTAAATTACCTTTTTATAGAAAATTCCAAATTTTCTTCATGTTGTCATCTGGCACAATGTCCTGACTTTCTTCTCTGCTGTTGGTGTCTACTGCAGAGTCATGTTTTCAGAGTAACCATTGCTTTACATATTTTGTAGGGTTAAAGCGTGAGAGGGATGGTATTGCAAATTTAATAAACAATAGTGCTAAAACAGTTTTTGTCATCAATGATTGTCAGAGTGACAAATTCATCTGTGAAAATTCTCATTCACATTCATTGGGGAAGCAATGGGAATAGTATACAGAGCATGTTTCAAATGCTGCAATTTTTCTGGAACTGTCTTCTCAATCAGATACTGACAACATCCATAAATTGCATCTCTTTCATTTAGTTAAAGTCTTCATGCTAATTTTCTGACTTCCATCTCACCAAATATCAAATGAGTATCAATGTTTTCAGGCTACTGGGTGTGTGTGTGTGTGTGTGTGTCTGTGTGTTTAATCGAGCATGCAAGTACATTGGGCTATTTTGTCATCTCCACTATAAAGCAACCATTTTTTGATTGATTTTTTCAAGGTTCCATAAAAAACTTCTAGCTCAGTTGGAGGATCCTTTTTGCAGTCTTTGTGGTGAAATGCAACTCCACGGAAGTGGAGATTTTTGGCAGCTTTTTCATATGAGGGTGGGATCATTTCTTTCTTCTGAAAGGTGTAGAAGAGTTTTTAATCTTTTGATCTACCTTGTACAGATCCATATCATGACCAAACTTAATTTGGACAATTCTTGGAAGGCATCACACATGTGATAGGCATCCCATTCCCAGGATGACTGCTGCTCTGCTGTCCTGGAGAATGAAGGTCTCAGGGAAGGCCTTCAGAGACCTTCTGAGTCTGAGGAAGAGTGGCATGCTCCCTTACAAGGGACCCCCTTCTGAGGTCAGAAAAGAAATGTGTTACTAGGGATGTGCTATTGTTGTCCTCTGGAACAAAATGTGGAGAGTGACCTGGAGTTGGAGAAGCAAATCAGAGAGGTGTTAAAGAGAGAAAGAGCTGTAATAATGAGTTACTTAAATTACCCTAACATAGACTGGGCAAATCCATGTGTGAGTATTGACAGAGAGGCCAAATTTCTAGGCATGCTAATTGACTGTGCCTTAGAACAGTTGGTCACAGAACCAACCAGAGAGAAGGCAGCCCTGGACTTAATCCTGAGTGGTGCCCAGGACCTGGTGCAAGATTTCAGAGTTGTAGAGCCACTGGGTAACAGTGACCATAGTTGCGATTCACTTCAGTTTATATGTGAATGGAACACTGCTAAGGAAGTCCAACACAGATGTAGTGGACTTCAGAGGAGGAAACATCTCAAAAATGAGGGGACTGGTAAAAAGGAAGCTGAAAGGGAGAGTCAGGAGGGTCAAATCACTCCAGAAAGCATGGATCCTATTTAAAGCCACAATAATAGAAGCTCAGTTGGAATGTATACCAAGAAGAAGAAAAGGTACCACCAAGTTCAAGAGGACACCAGCATGGCTAACAAGTAGAGTCAGAGAATCTATACAAGGGAAGAAGACTTCCTTCAGAAAATGGAGAGCCCATTTTCCTGCCCAAATGAAGAGAACAGAAAGGAATATACTCTGGCAAAAGAGATGCAAGGAGAAAATAAGGGATGCAGAAAGAGAGTTTGAGAAGTATATAGCTGGAAGTGTCAAGGGGAACAACAAAAACCTATTTAAATGTATCAGGAGCAGAAAACCAGCCATGGAGGCTGTTGGACCCTTACATGAATAGGGCGTGAAAAGGATTAAGGAGATTGCAGAGAAGCTGAATGAGTTATTTGCATTTGTCTTCGTGGCCAGAGGACTTGAAAGTAGCTAATGTAACTCCCAGTTTTCAAAAAGGGATCCAAGGGGTATCTGGGAAATTACAGGCCAGTTAACTTAACTTCTGTGATGGGTAAATTGGTGGAAATCATATTTAAGGACAAAATTATTAAACATACAGAAGAACAGGTCTTGCTGAAGGAGAACAAGCATGGCTTCTGCAAGGGCAAGTCTTGCCTCACTAACCTTTTGGAGTTATTTGAAAGTGTCATGTGGATACAGGTGATCTGGCTGACATAGTATACTTGGACTTCCAAAAAGCTTTTGATAATGTTCCCTACCAAAGGCTCTTGAATAAACTTAGCAGTCATGGGATAAGGGGCCAGATTAAGTTGTGGATTGGTAACTGTTTTTAAGGATGGGAAACAGAGAGAAGGAATAAATGGACCACTTTCACAACGGAGGGAAGAAAGAAGTCCCCCACCCTCTGCCGGATCTGTACTTGGACCAGTGCTCTTTAACTTGTTCATAAATGATCTAGAAGTTGGGGGATGCAGCAAAGTGGCCAAATTAGCAGATGACACTGAACTATTTAGGGTAGTAAAATACACAACAGATTGTGAGGAACATCAAAAGGATCTCTTCAAACTGGGTGAGTGGGTGACAAAATGGAAAATGTGGTTCAGCATAAGCAAGTGTACAGTGATGCATATTGGGGCAAAAATCCCAACCTCACACTGTACATTGATGGGGTCTGAGCTGTCAGTGATTGATTGGGAGAGAGATCTTGGGGTCGTGGTGGACAGCTTGTTGAAAGTTTCAACTTAGTGCATGGCAGCTGTGAATAAGGCCAATACCTTGCTAAGGGTCATTAGGAAGGGGATTGAAAATAAAAATGCAAATATTATAATGCCCTTATTGGGGAAAAAACTTTGGTGCTGCCACATTTGGAGTACTGCATACAGTTCTGGTCATTGTATCTTAAGCAGAACATTGTAGAACTGGAAACGGTACAGAAGAGGCCAACCAAGATGATCAGGGGCCTGGAGCATCTTCCTTCTGAGGCAAGGCTACAGCATCTGGGGCTTTTTAGTTTGGAAAAGAGGCAACTACAGGGAGATATGATAGTGTTGTAGAAAATAATGCATGAGTAGAGGGAATGGACAGAGAGAAATTTTCTTCTCTCACAACACTAGAGCCAGGGGCATGCCCTTTCCTCTTGCCTGTGGGCATCTCAGAGGCATCTGGTGGGCTATTGTGTGAAAAAAGATGCTGGACTAGATGTGCCTTAGGCCTTATGTTTCGATAACGCTAGGTCCAAGAGAAATCCTGTGCTTGTAATTTTTCGCTGTATGCCCACATATGTGCATTGCTCTTTTTTTGTCCCTTGTTGAATCATGCTTTGCTTCTTCAAAATGCTGTCCTAACTCTTCATAGTTCTCCCAAACAAAACTGACCAAAAACTAGATGTCACACATTGCGTGCTTAAAATCCATCCAATTTTTAAAAGTTGAATCTCTAACAGGTTTGCACACACTTTCAGTTCTTGGCTATTTTTATGCAACATGTGATACAGGACATAAAGTTTATCCACAAACAATTTAAATCTGTTAATTCCTGAAACTGATTTCACACTGGCAATGACCAGCCCTTCTAATCTGTGATTAATGCAGTGCCACATAATTACAGAAGGAAATTTGTCTATCATTAGTTTCTTAACTCCACTGTTCTTCCCCATCACAGCTTCACCATCACATGTGATGCAACCTAAATAATTTTTAAAGTAGTCTTTTGTCATTCCATAAGCATCTGCTCTCCTCTTTCTTAAAGCTCCTGCTCCCAACCAGGGCTCGAACCGGTGCTAGAACCGTAGTTCGAGCACATCCCTACAACAACTACTTGATAAAAGCACAAAGCAAGATACAGTACTTACAACAAATGTTCACAGTGTTTGGGGCTTTTCGGGGTGTCTGTTAATCCAGCCATAAAATATACTTTGTGAAGCAACAGGTATTAAGAGAATATTCTGTATACTATTACTACATCTTATATATAAAGCAATGTTATTAGTTCAGAATCTGACCTCCTTCAAGGGATATCGTTATGGTGAAAACAGTTAACATCTTACCCCCAAAGGACCCCCTCTGCTCTTTTACAGAGATGTTTTTATTCCTTCCAGATACTGGTAATTTGAAGCATATAAAAGCTTCTTTCTGAGCCAATGAGAGCTGTGTTTAAAAAATGGTTGATCAAAAACAGGTGCAAGTCTGCTTGTTTGAACAAAGCACTACAGTCCACTTTGGGTAAACCCTCTGTGGGGGTGGCAGGGGAAAGCGTGTATTCACTGCAAAAGGAACATTAGTGCAGTGTTATATTTGGCATTTCAAACCAGAGAATTCAGAGTTATGATTCCCACAGCAAGTTTTTATAATGCTTGAAACCCCTTTTTGAAAGCCATTGAACTCACCTTAGTAGCAATGTATACTTCAAATCAAATCAGTCACCCTCGCATCTTGCGCAGTTGCCCCCTCAGGCGGCTGAGATCAGACAATGGCCACATTTGCATGAAACATGAAACCGCAGGTAGCCAAACCCACGGTTAATTTTTGTAACTGTGAATCGCATCACAGATGTTCATCCAACCGCAGCCCAGCAACCTCTGGTTCCAGCGTAGAGGAGCCACGCCCTCTTCCAGGAGTGTAGCAGGACCGCTGGCGGCCTGTGAACGGCCGCCGCCGCGCAGTCCTGCTGACCCCGCCCCCATGTCTGATGTCAGACGTGGGGGTGTGGTCTGGCCAAACGGAGCCTGGAGGCTCCGTTCGGCTGAAAGACCTTCAGTTAGTCTTTAACTGCCGAAGGGGCCGCACGGCCCCTTCGGCAGTTAAACGAAGGCTGGTGCTGCTTTCGTGGCACAGCCCAGAAGCGGCTCTTCCCTGCAGAGAAGAGCCGCTCCTGGGCTGTGTTGCAAAGGCAGCGCCAGTCTTTTCGCTCCTGAAGGGGCCGAGCGGCCCCTTCAGGAGCTACTTAGGCTGGCGCTGCGTTCGCAGCACTCAACCAAATAAATAAATAAATACCAGGAGCAGCTCTTCCCTGCCTTTGCAGGGAAGAGCCGCTCCTGGCTGGTGCTGCGAACACAGTGCCAGCCTTTGTTTAGCTCCCGAAGGGGCTGCGTGGCCCCCACTTGGGAGCTAAACCACCGCCCCTGCGTCTGATGTCAGATGCGGGGGCGTGTCAGGGCCACGAATGGCGGCTCCTGATTGGGCAGGGCCTGGGTTCTTTGAACCCGTTCGCCCAATGATAGCTCCGCCCCTGCCCTCTTCCTTGTCTGCAGAGGCCACATCCCAGCAAGCTCCATAGTGTAAGCATCACCAGACAGTGGGCAAGGTGTCAGAATGTCAGCAGAGCAGCAGCCATGGGCCACAATCTTCAAGGGGGCGTAATGAGTCTGATTGTGCCTTTTTGGAAAGAATGGACCGCCTGCCCTCAGCAAGGAATGGGCTTTTAAATCTCTTTAAATGGCATGCAAGCCCTTCTTCTGACAGCAGTTGCATTGCCACCCTCGTAAGAGGCCTACACCAAAACAGTCTCGCACAAGCACAATCACAGGCAAGTGGAGGATGCCGAGGGGCAATATTTTTCTGTAACTCTGGGAAGGGATCAGGCCCACTTTCTAAGAGAGAATATGTATATGAGGGAAGGTAAATGATCCTGGGGTCTGGTCCACTGTGACCAAGAATGCCCTTAGGAACATAGGAAACCGCCTTATATCAAGTCAGACCCTTGGCCCATCTAACTCAGTATTGTCTAGACAGCCTGGCAGTGGCTTCTCCAAGGTTACAGGCAGGAGTCTCTCTAAACCCTATCTTGGAGCTGACAGGGAGGGAACTTGGAACCTTCTGCATGCAAGCATGAAGATGCTCTTCCCAGAGTGGACCCTTCCCCTAAGGGGAATGTCTTACAGTGCTCACATGTAGTCTCCTATTCAAATGCAAACCAGGATGGACTCTGCTTAGCAAAGGGGACAATTCATGCTTGCTACCACAAGACCAGCTCTTGTGATGGCTAACCCCAGCAAAGCAGTCCAGGGACACCAAACCATACTCCTACCCCTGTGTCAGCTTGCCGGCTGGGGATTAGCCCTCTCATGAGAGGGCTAGTCCACTGGGGTGTACCAGAGGCTCCAAGACCCAAGGGTTGCTGCCCGCTTGACAGGGTCATCTGAGGAGGCTCTGCTCCGGGTGCCTACAATGAAGGAGGCTCGTCTGTCGTGCACTCAGGACAGGGCCTCCTCTGTTACTGCCCCCAGACTTTGGAATGCTCTCCCAGTGGCCATTCGCTCCTCAGACTCCATCACAGTTTTTAGAAAGCTTCTTAAATCTTGGCTTTTTACCCAGGCTTTTACATGACCGTTTCTATGCTGCTTCTATGTGTTTTTACTCTTGTGTCTATGTGTTTTTATACTTGTATTTTATAGTTTTTAAGTTAGATGTGTTTTATATTTTTAGCTTAATATTTTAATTGCCATTTTTATTGTATGTTTTTAACTTTTGTAAACTGCCTTGGGGTTGTTTTTAATGAAAGGCGGTATAGAATTATTATTTTTTTAAAAGACCTTTGGTCCTCCATTGGACTGTGCTCTTATGAGGTAGGTCATCCAAATAAAGGGGACCTCACTTGTGTGGGGCCCATATTCTCTCTGGTTAATAATAGAACAGTGATCCACCTCCTCTACAGGCAATCCTTTCATGCACCCAAAGGGGAATTTGCCACTCCATGTGTCTAGACCAGTGTTTCTCAAACTTTTTGGAGTCAAGGACCGCTAAATTCTTCGTGCAGAGTTTCAAGGACCGCTACATTCTTCATGCGCAGTTTCCCGGACCAGCAGTTAGTAAAGGGGTTTCAAGTCTATCTATCTATCTATCTATCTATCTATCTATCTATCTATCTATCTATCTCTCAGACTTCTATACTGCCCAAAACTTGCATCTCTGGGCAGTTTAGAATGAAAATAATATAAGCATTAAAATAATTAAATTTGGAATCTTTTGCAAACATGGAATATTAGGGGTTCTTAACCTTGGGTCCCTCAGTTAAACTCCTATAACCCCCAACAACAATGGCATTTGGCCATTATGGCTGGGGATTATGGGAGTAGAAGTCCACCAACGTCTGGGTACCCAAGGTTGAGAACCCCTGAATCTAAAAGCCTGGGTGAACACATTTGTCTCCAATATGTCTGGAGTGGAGGTGCTTGTGATTACTCAATGGAGAGGGGATGTTGGGCCATTAGAAAAATTCAAAAGCTACATGGGGCCAATGAAAACAACATACAAGCAAGCCCCACTGATGCAAGAGGGAAACAGCGTCCCCTCTCAAGGCGCCTCGACCACAACAGGCAGCTGGGTTTCAATCAACCAACCTTTGGCTGCAAACAATGAGCGTGCAAGAACCAGCAGCCCTTCAAGTGGCGCCCACTGCCATACTTTTTCCTCCATGCCCCTGCACCGCATACAGTTTGAAGCTGTAAAGATAGGGAATAAGATAGCTGTAGGAAGATCTCAGCAGCACGTGGAAGCAAGGCACAAGAAGGGTCCCATGCCTCCGTGATACTCTTCCTCTTCCGTGCCATGTGCAAAATTGAGGAAGTGAGTGCCTTGATTTCAGTTGAGGGGGGGTTGACTCCCAGTCAGGGACCGGCACTCAACCCTTCGGGGACCGGCAGCGGTCCAGGGACCGGTGGTTGAGAAACACTGGTCTAGACAGTCCCAGGTGGGCAGACTAGGGAAACACTGGGACAGGGAATAGATCTTCATTCTCTTTCCAATTTCCCAGGTTCAGACCCGCATTGTGACGTATGCAGATTGGCCACTGCAGGGAATCACAGGAGAGGGGGGCCCTGATTATCAGTGACCTCAGAAGACTTGGGACACTGCTGGACAAAAATAAAAATGGATATGTTCCAATGGGTGGCCAGGCTAGCAGACGGACTGCTTCTTTGTAGCAGTTGCCAGGGTACCAATCATTGCAGATTGCTTGTGCAGAGCAACCAGGCTGGGTGGCATCTGCCATCTGGCCCACATGTGTGCCTCCATGGCCTAACACTCTTGCAAGAAAGTGGTTCATGGGAGAAGGGGTTTCGCTGCCCATTATCAGTCATTCAGCCCAATCCCCCTGTCCCCTTGGATGATTCTTCTCAGGAGCTGTGAATTGGGTCTCTCCATGGCCTTCCATTCTCATGAGAGAATAGTCTGCTCTGAAGCAGCATCCATCACCACCACCACCGAGGAGGAATCTCCCTTCATTTGAGGCAATACTCCTGTAGGATGGTTTTTCTCATCAGTAAGCGTGGGGACTGCACGTGTTTACCCAAGTGGAAGGGGCTTGGGCCTCCTTTCCCCAACTTTAGTGTACGAAGAAATAGAGCAAAGACATTCAATAATTCCTAGGTGGGGCTGCCTTTAAATCCCAGTTCTGTGTATTGCTGCCCTGCCATGTGTTATCTTCACAGCGATGTAATAGGGTTGCCCAGTTTATGGTGCCACTGGGACTACATGTACTTGTGAATACACTTCTTTATTGATTCATTTTTGGAGACTAAAGCACACAGTGCTTGTCTTGCCAGCCTGTCCCCTTTCTCTCCTGATTGCCAGTGTGTGTGTGTGTGTGGGGGGGGGGCATAGTGGGAAAAGGTCACCCTCCATGTGACTTTTCCATTTGACAGGCTTAGAAGCTTGGGATGGGACGTGGTGGAATCCTGCTGACAGGCAATGGCTTGAGTAGTTTGGAGACAGGGCAGGGCAAGCGCTCAAAGAGGTGATCATAGAAAAGTGTGACAGGCATGGGCAAGTTCCTGCGCAGGTCTGGGCTGCCCTGTCTATGATTTCGGTTCCAGAAACAGCACAAGATTACAGTTATAGTGGCGTCTGCATTCGGATATAATGCTGCCGCCCTCAAACCTCAGGTTGGAGCCACAAAACTAAATATAAACCAAAGATTCAAACTGGGGGTTTGGCAAGGCAAACTGCAGGTTGCTTTTGCTGCGAAACTGCAGTTTCACATATTTAGGCATACAGGAATTCCAACCTCTGCCCCATTTAACTGCAGTTTAGTGTTATGTGAGAATGCAGCCAGTATGTTGTCTTAATAGATGGCCCTAAGTACCGTAATCATGACTGATGCACACAACTGTAGGTAAAGAATAGCAGTTCAGTCCCCACGTAACAAAGCAAAACCAGTTTGGTGAGAAAGCAGCAAAGCAACAGGTCTTGAGACAGTTCTTCAGGACTGAAGAACTTCAGGACTGAAGAACTACAAGGATATATATTTAAAGAAATGGCTACAAACGAATGTGAAAAAGTCTGCAGCTTAATTTCAGCTGTAGCTCATGGCTAAAGAGAGAGACCAAAACAGCTGTCTCTGGAGAGACAAAATGGAGACTTAACACTGGAAGAACAAAGAGGGGAGGAGTCCAGCACGTTTATCTATTACCCTAACCCCACCCCACCCCCAGTGGTCACGATGAGACATTGCAGCTGAGAGCTGATGCTGCCAGGGTCCTAGCTCCAACAACAATCTCCCTGCTTGGAACAAATCTTATTTATTATTTGTTTTCTGATTGATTTATATACTTCCTTTCAGGTATATTTATTTCTTTGTTTTCTTTTGTTTGAGCTGCTGCCACTGTTCCCTCATTGAAGCAAGTACATCATCTGTTGATGAAAGAACTGAGCGTGTGCCTCAGAAATCATTTCTGAATGCACCTCAAAAACTGCTGCATTATAAGGGCTTATCACATGCTGTATTATACCAATGTTTGTACACATGTACATGTTTTCATGTGAATGGCTACACATGTATTCATTTTAAAAATCGACATGGGGACGGGACCTCTTGAAAAGTGTAGGGTGCAGATCACAATGTGTGCCCAGCTCTATACATGCCAACAAGCATGCACACAGTGCACAGAATACATGCGTGATGAACATGATGTGTGAACTGGGAAACTGTGGGTCCAGTGGCTATGTCTCAGCCTAACCTACCCCATAGTGTGGTTGTGGCGTTTATAGAGGGAACCATGTACACTACTCTAAGTTTCTTGGAGAAACAACAGAATATTAATGGAATGAATGAATGAATGGATATAATTTATTTATTTAATTAATTAATTAATTAAAATTTAGGGTGCCCCTTTGAGTTCCTGCTGGCTGCCGCTCATGCCAGAAGGACAAGAAGAATAAATTCCCCCACACTGTTTCTGGCACAGCAGGCACATAGCACAAACCTCAGGACATGACCCCAAATCTGGTAGTGTACCAGCTAAATTGTAAGGTATATGTAGCTGAGCCCAGATGCAGATGGAACTTGGTCTGCCGGGGCTGAATGCTAGATAACCTTAACAGAGTTTTGACAAGGACAGTAACATTTATGCATTTTCTGCCCTGAAACTCAAAATCAGTTCCTGCTACATCTCAAGATTGGTTTTCATTTGTTTGTTCTGTACAGCCTCTCCTTGAAATTTGCCCACTAGAAGTTACAGTTCATTTTAACCTTAGGATAAATATGTGATCCTTCCATCTAATAATATCAACATATGGAAGCTGTGATTCTGACATGACCTGTTAATCTGACCTCCTTTCTATTTCAGTCACACTTGTCCTCTAGGAAATGAATCAGATCAGCATGATAAATCCACTTCTTTCTGGCACTAAGCAATTTGTTTTCAACCTAAAATGGATCGGAAGGGCAGTTTTTATCTATCCTGTAATCTGTGTTTCAGAGGTCAATTAATCAAGACACAAAGACTTAGGTATCCTAAAGTTTCCATTTTAATCTCTTAGAACTCCATTAGAGCAATATAGATGATAATAGCACAAATTGCTGCATCACAACATAGAAGACCATACCATTGCAATGCTGATTGTGGGGTTCATATATTGTGAAACCCAGAATAAAGATGCAGCTTTTAATAATCCTGCAAACTGATTTTTATGAGCAGATGGGTTTCCTGCTTTCCAGCAAGCAAGTCATCAGGAAATCCTTACACCATGCGCTTCTCAATCTTTGTGGAGCTGGCAGAGGATGTAGGTTTGAGTAATGTGACTGACAAGCTATTATAGGACTGGGCAAAATGATCAGTTCTCAGGTTGGAACTTTAATATGTAAATTTACTCTCACTGCCTCATCTTGATGGATTCCATAGAAATCTGGATTACTGTGCTCTACTCCCAGTCCTCCTGCATCATAGGGATGAGCTAGTAGGGTTGTATTTATCTACTATTTATTTATTTAGTGCATTTTTATACCGCCCCAACTCAAGGTCTCAGGGCGGTATTTGACTGCTTTGCGATGTGCTCTCTATGAACAAGCACAATGCATCTAGCGAAGCCAGATGGAAGCGCCTTATGCACAATGTGCATTTGTTTCGAAAGATGAACAGCAGGGCCTGCAGTGACAAGTAAATCCAGATGAGCTAATGAATTTAAGTTCAATGAGATGTTTTAGGAGCTGACATACTGAATTAAGTATCCCTTTCTACCTTTGTAGTGTCAGAAATGGTAGATCCAAAGGTAAACAGAAAATTTCTGGTGGATCAAAACCAAACAAATTTAATAACTGAAAAAGATGCTGAAAAAGGCAACCAAAATAAGGACGCTGGAGCACCTTCCTTTCAAGGAAGAGCTTTAACCATTCAGAGCTTTTTATCTGAGGGGGTGGAGGAAGACTAGAGGGGGAGTGGATAGAGGCCAAATATTGAACGAAATGGATTTTGGGCCCATTGCTGTCTTCCAGCAGGGTTCTTCAGCTTGTCTGAGAGCTGGTTTGGACACTACTTTGAACCAGCCCCTTTAACCCATGAAGGAGGGATGTGGATGTGCATGTTTCTTCCCCACTCATCGTGCAGCGGGGTAGTTCAGACGGACCACTCCCTCTGCATGATTACCCAATGATGTGCCAAGCATGGGGGTGGATGTGCACACTCAAATGTTTAAAGGGCCAGTTTGGAGTATCATCCCAGCTGGTCCTCTGTAGACTCAAGCTGCATTGCTGTGACCAAAAAGAAAAAGAAAACAGCAACAACAACAAAACCCCAACAGGATAAGTTTGTTTCACGTGCTCTTTCTCTACTCCACCAGCATCAAAGTCTACCTGCCCCTAGGGTCAATGTCAAACTTTCCTGGGCTAGTCTCTGGTTCACTGAAATCCCTCTCTCCCATAAACATTTGCACAGAGGTAGACAAAACAAAACAAGGACACTTCATGGGAGATGTTTATCTGTGTGGCAGTTTACTAGGAACGGAAATAATTACATTACATAAAAAGGCAGCGATTGCTTAGGGTTGCTCATTTCAAGTAATGTGAATGAGGGATTGCAATTCATTGGGACGCATTACATATTCATGCTTACTGTGTAGAATATATACACACAAGTTAAATACTTATCAATATTAGGTTTTTGAAAACACATTCTTTATATAATCAGGATGAATATTAGAAAAGGAAGAAAGGGTCTCCGGTTTTCAAAGACATGGTAAGAGCTCCAAACATTGGAAATTGATCTGAGAGGCAACTTGAGGGCTGGCTGAAGAATGCTGGATGTCTTTAGATGTTCATGGTCAAGTTGATAAACTAATGAGAGAAAGAGAGAGAAAGAGACCAGCCCAGTGTTAGAACTGATAAGCCCAAACCATCAGTACTCAAAGGCCAAGACTGCAGCCTCTTCATTATCTGAATTGGTGATTAGCTGTGCCTTGGTTTGGAGTAGAAAAATAATGGAAGGACAAAAGCAGGTTTTGTTAAATAAGAACGTTTACAAAGCTTCCAGAATAAAGGACACCAGAGCAGAAGCATTGACTGTTGTTATTATTAGGGTACAGTTATATTACATAGGGCTGTGATGTTATGGGAAACAAACCACCTCCTACTGTAGACAAAGGGAAAATTCCCATTGATTATAATGTTGCTGGATTGCACCCGTGGATTATAGATGGTGTAACAGGGTATACAGTAAAAGAAAATTAATCTCCACTGCCACTGGCATTGCAGCACCAACGGTGGCACAGCAGAAGGCCATAACTGGAGTTCCAAGGCTCAACAGGCAACCTTAACCTTCTGCATTTTTTGGCCTTAACAGTTTACGTATGTGAGACTCCCCATGCCCTGTGACACATACACAAAGTCTGTACAAATGGCAGTGCTTGCACTTTTCTGCAATAATAGGAATGCTTCCATAATACTGGGCAGTCGGCAAGCCCAGATCAAAGTGTGTCATTTATTCGACTTAATTAAAAATGAGTTTTTTTAAAAAGTTCTTTGCCTATACATTTATATCTGAATTAGCTCAAGACTTCATCAAAGGAACTTTGAATTTGCAGTTGTGTAAATTAGGGAACTTTCACATGAATAAAAATGGTTAACTGGTGGAAACTCATTGAATGTCTTTTTGAAAGAAGGTTGTCTGTTGATGTTTTGCTTGGATTTTCACCTACAATTCACAGCAACCTTTTTGCCATCTGTGACACAGTGGCTCTGGAGCTTGCTCAGCAACTAACTTTTGATAGGGACTCTGTTTAGAACAGAGTAAATCTTGGAAGGCCAGCAGTATTGGGTCTGTCTACTAACAAATTCATCCATAATCAAGAGACGGACAAAGGACTCTTTGCTCAGGGCAAACAGCAAACAGCTCTGTTGGCAGAGCTCGCTTCAAATTGTATAGCTCAGCCTCCAAGGCTCATCATTCTTGAACCTCATCTTCTCATTCCTGTTTGCATGAGGATCATACCTGTATTTACCCAAATACAAGATGACTCTGAATTTAAGACGAGCCCCCTTTTGTTAAAAAAAGAAGACGACATTAAATGCAGGTTATACCTATATTTACTCAAAAGGCTGTGAGTTTAAGATGGCCTCCTGATTTCTAACAGCAAAGAACTTGGAAAAAATCTAGTCTTGGATTCACGTAAATTCAGTAAAGGCTGAACTCTGATAAATACTCTGACACTGTTCACTTGGTGGAGGGGCAGGGGCATGGCTTTAAGAACCATTTGTATATGCCTTGGCATGAGTTAGCCCCTGCTAACTTGGCAAAGAGGCACCTTTTAATGTGGTGATTCTCTTTATTTAGTGGGGGGGGAGTAACTGGCCCTATCCACCCCCAACACAGTACCTACCTCCAGTGACTGTGGCTGGTGTCTATCCTATGGTTTCTTTTAGATTGTGAGCCTTTTGGGGACAGGGATCCATCTCATTTATTTATTATTTCTCGGTGTAAACCGCCCTGAATCATTGTTGGAAGGGTGGTATAGAAGGAAGGAAGGAAGGAAGGAAGGAAGGAATAATCCAAGTGCTGTCCTTTGGATCAGGGGCTATATGGGAGACTAGGTGGCAAACCTCTGGACTCTTGAGCATCTAGTTGTCTGGATTAGGTTGATCTCGGCTCAAATCCCTGCTCAGTTTTGATGCCCACTGGGTGGCCTTGGGTCACAATTGTCAATCTAGCCTACCCCACAAGGTCATTGTGAGGCTAAGCTGTTACATTGATCTTCTTGGAAATAGGATGGGATACGAATATTATGTTTTGGTCTCATGCTGGTATACTAAAGACAAGAAACAATGCCTAGAAGGGCAGCTGTTTAGTCTGTTCCAGTAAAACAGCAAACGTGCCTGTGGCACCTAAGACTAACACATTGTGGCATAAGGTTCTCTTCGTCCTTAAGGTGCCATAACATTTTGTATTTATTTATTTGATTTCTATACCATCCTTACAAAAATGGTTCAGGGCGGTTTACATTAAAAACAGCACTAAAATCAATTAACTGTTAAAATCAAAAATTGTAAAAACAACACAAAACCGTTATTAAAACAATTAAAACAGTTTCTAAAACCCTGGAAAACCAGGCCAAACCTTTACAGTTTAAAAACAGTTTTAAAACCCTGGAAGGCCAGGCCAAACAGATAGGTCTTAAGGGCTCTCTGGAAAGCCAATAATGAACTAAGATTACGGATTTCTGCCGCAAGTGCATTCCACAGCCCGGGAGCAGCCACAGAGAAGGCCCCGCCTCTGAGTCGCCACCAGACATGTTGGTGGCAACTGAAGACGGACCTCTTCAGATGACCTTAATGTGCGGTGGGGATCGTAAGTATTACTTTATTTAAAAATGACTCCCATTAGAATGATATAATGCTGTTCTCCTCTGGGAGTAGAATTTGGCTCCTTGACTGTAGCAAGACAATATCATTGGCAGGTGTACTGCGCAAGGGGACGCGGTGACCTGAGCACCTCCCTTGCCCCTGCACACATGTCAACACCTGCAGTGGGGCTGCAGTGTAGGGTAAGAGCGGTGGGTGGTCTGGGTTGCATGTATGCAGCTATTAGAAATAGCAATAGCAATAGCACTTACATTTATATACCGCTTTATAGCCGAAGCTCTCTAAGCGGTTTACAATGATTTAGCATATTGCCCCCAACATTCTGGGTACTCATTTTACCGACCTCGGAAGGATGGAAGGCTGAGTCAACCTTGAGCCCCTGGTCAGGATCGAACTTGTAACCTTCTGGTTACAGGGCGGCAGTTTTACCACTGCGCCACCAGGGGCTCTTCTGGGCATCATGTCATGCAACTGTGTGCACGCAGCTTTTACCGCTGTGCAGTGCTGCCCTGTAGTGTAGGCTATAGCCCCATTGCAGGGGGTGTGGGCAGTGCTCAAGCCCATCACCCACATCCCTTTGCACAGTATGTCAGCCATTATTTCTAGCACAGGGAAATCTGGGCCCTCCCTGCATTCTGTCTTTCTGTTTGGCACTTAGCTATTTAAATGTTAAGGGCAATAGGCCTGGGCAGAATTTGTCAGGCCAGTTCATATTAACCCAGTAGAAATCCAGGAAACAAACTCAGGTCAGTAGTGAAATGTAAGCAGTGAATGGAGGGAAGCAAAATGCATAAAAGAGAACTCAAAAGTGAAGAGTCACACACTGAGACTCTTATATACCTAATATTTATTTTCTACAGACTTTCCAGTTAAGTTCATTTAGATTGTATAATCTTAGGTGCTTACCTCACTTATATTCAGGTTCATGGCATCTTTGCTTTTCACACATAATGCTTGGAATACTCCTGAAAGAACAATGAGAGTCTGATAGATTTTGAAGTAAAGTGTGCCATTGAGTCAGTGTTGACTCCTGGCAACCATAGAGCCATGTGGTTTTCTTCGGTAGAATACAGGAGGGGTTTACCATTGCCTCCTCCCTTTCAGCATCTTCCTGTATCACTGCTGCCCGATATAGGTGTTTCCAATAGTCTGGGAAACATACCAGCAGGGATTTGAACTGGCAACCAGTGTGGTGTAGTGGTTAGAGTGCTGGACTAGGACCGGGGAGACCTGAGTTCAAATCCCCATTCAGCCATGAAACTAGCCGGGTGACTCTGGGCCAGTCACTTCTCTCTCAGCCTAAACTACTTCACAGGGTTGTTGTGAAAGAGAAACTCAAGTATGTAGTACACCGCTCTGGGCTCCTTGGAGGAAGAGTGGGATATAAATGTAACAACAACAACAACAACAACAACAACAACCTTCTGCTTGTTAGTCAAGCATTTCCCCACTGTGCCACTTAAGGTGACTCCTGATAGATTTTACCTCAGTTTAATTTATGCCAATATACTCAGGATCTCAAGCCAAACTCTCTTGCAGTAAATGTCCTGGCCCACAGAAATCCCACAATGTGGGAATCCTGCTGGTGACATCTGGGAGCCCACTCCTCTGCCAGTGCTGGCTGGGAGCAGTCAGTGCTCACATGCAAGCAGTTAGCCCAAGTTTATTTATTTTATTTTATTCATTCATTCATGTAAGGGTGTGCTTGCACCCTTAACCTCACCTAATCGGCAGGCTCTATAGGTGGGTTTGCCACCACTCAGTTCTCATGGGCAGCCAAGCCCGGGCTTAGCTGCCCTAGCCCAATCTTAACTGTTTCTGAGAAGAGCCTCAGAACCTAACTTGCATGTTAGGTTAAGCATATAATTTGGCCTCATGTGTCTCCGCCCTCCACCAAATTAAATAGCACTGCCAGAAGGCAATCCCGATTGGAACCATGGCATAGATGGAGGGGACTTTAACCTTTTGCTCCCACCATGGTCCCGATCCTGATCAGGAGCTCCATGGCTACAATATACTCCACTAATATTGCCATTAGAATTGGCAATGCTTTTCTTCATACTATTCAACTGAAATATAAGGCTCATATTGTCAGTGCAGGTATAGGCAAATCTGCTCTCAAACAAATCTTGTTGTAACTGTAGCTTTCAAATGAATAACGTTATGGGTCCCAGTGGATGGCTGGAGGAAGGCACAATTGTTGAAGTAAGTCTAAGTTTGGTCAGTGCCTGGATTGATCACCTCCTAAGGAATCCATGTAAGTTGCCTTGAGTTCCATGATGGGAAAAAGGCAGGATATAAATGTAATAAAATGTAAGCATTAAAAAATTAACATAGGATGACATCCTTACTAAATTAGCATGCCTAACTTGTCCTTTTAATTTCAATGGGAGAGTAGGGATATGCAGAACATTCCAATCTCGGAATGTTCCCACTCAAAATGGGCCATTGTGAATGTCCCGTTCCAAAGCGGAATGTCCTTCAAATAAAAGGCTCATCCAGTCGGAACAACCAGCTCCAGGCATTTGCGTGGAATGCAAATGCCTGGAATGTTCTGTTGGAACAACCGTTCAAGCCGGTTGTTCTGACGGAACAAGCCCTTCATTTGAAGGCATTCTATTTTGGAACGGAACACTCGAAATGGCCTGTTTCGAGTGAGAATGTTCTGACCTCGGAACATTCTGCACATCTCTATGAGAGCGTAAAGCAGGACAGTAAATCTAATAATTACAGCACATTGAGTAGGAGATGAACTACTTCAAAAATAAACTATGAAGAAAGCCAAAGAAGTTAGTAGAACCAAAACCCCACCAACTGCCCATAACATGGTAATCAAAACACGTTGGAAGAGAACTTATTAGTGCCTTTATTAAGGTACCCACAAGAGGATACTCACGGCTTGCATTTTCTAGGCGGACGAGGCAGTTTAAGAAGTCATCAAATTCAATCTGGTATTGGTCATCGGAGTATCTAAGAACGATCAGCTGAAGCAAGTAATTATTGAGCTGAAACCCTTAAATGGAAATATGAATTTCTTTAGTAACTTATTGCAACTATCATGCTTCCACCCCACAATTGTAAAACAGCCTCTACTGAATGTGGCTTCTGGAATCACTGCAGAATTTGACATCCTGGGTATCTCAGTTTTCATTTTAAAATAAACTTCTTGTTCTCATGATTGTGGAGAATGGATTGGGTCAGTGTCCAGTGAAACCTCAGGAAAGAGAGTGGGGACCTGGAATGAGATTTCCATGTCCTTTATGATTCTCTATTGTCTCCCATATAAATGTTATTCATTCACGTGATGCTCTAATCGCCATAATTCATGCTTTCTCTATTCTCTTTTATCCTTGTTCTCAGTCAGACAGTCCTAGCCAAAAATTCCCACTGAAGTCCTGGTTCTTGAAATCATAACATATTATGCAAACAGCACTTTGTTATTGACTTAATTGATTCCAAGCAAACAACTTTAAAGGAGAGCTATCAACAACCCAGCGCAGTGATGGTGGCCATATGTTTTTCTGATTTCTGCCACTCTGTGCCTGACAGAACTTATTCAAAGGGCTGCTGCATACATGGTAGAATTATGAAGTCTTAAAATAGAAAGTTCTGGAATCTGGATTGAATGGCACCTGAATCTAACAAAAAGACATTAAAAGGTAAAAGTAAAGTTGTGCCATCGAGTCGGTGTCAACTCCTGGTGACCACAGAGCCCCGTCTTTGGTAGAATACGGGAGGGGTTTACCATTGCCATCTCCCACATAGTATGAGATGATGCCTTTCAGCATCTTCCTTTATCGCTGCTGAGCAATATAGGTGTTTCCCATAGTCTGGGAAACATACCAGCGGGGATTTGAACTGGCAGCCTCTGGCTTGCTAGTTAGGTCATTTCCCCACTGCGCCCTCCGTATTACTAGTTATTATTTGATCTTCAGCAATCTTTTGCTTGATGTATGGTTTTTTATAGGGATGTGCAAAAAATTTCTGGCACAGAAAGATCTGTGCCCAAAACGAACAATTTCAGGTGATTCGGGGCCGAACCGAATCACCCCCGATGTCCCCCGAATTTTTTCGGGCACGAGCCGAATCACCCGAATTTCGGGCACAAAAAATTCGGGTGATTCGGTTCATGATTGATTTTTGGCGATTTTTTAAAGTTTTAGTGACTTTGGGGCAGTTCGGGGGCATAGCATGGGATTTGGGCAAAAGGAGTGGGGTGGGGTGGTAGTGCCTAATGGGTGCAGGCTTCTACCCCAATTTCAGGGGGATTGGGCAAAGGGCTGATTTTTGGTAAATTTCTGAAATTTTCATGTCTTTGGGGCAGATTGGGGCATATTGGGGCAGAAAGTGGGGCCTGGGGCAGAATAGTGGGGTGGGGTGGTAGTGCCTAATGGGTGCAGGCTACCACCCCAATTTCAGGGGGTTTGGACAAAGGGGTGATTTTTTGAGAATTTTTGAAGTTTTGGTGACTTTGGGGCAGTTTGGGGGCAGAAAGTGGATCTGCCCCAAAAGAGTGGGGTGGAGTGGTAGTGCCTAATGGGTGGAGGCTACCACACCAATTTCAGGGGGATTGGGCAGAGGGCTGATTTTTTGAGAATTTTTGAAGTTTGGGTGTCTTTGGGGCAGATTGGGGGCAGAAAGTGGATCTGCCCCAAAGGAGTGGGGTGGGCTGGTAGATAGTGCCTAATGGGTGGAGGCTACCACCCATCCCCAATTTAAGAGTGATTGGGCAGGGGGGGGAATTTTGGTGAATTTATTTTTATGAGGTTTGTCTTCATAAGGTGAAGTGTGCTAAATTGATTACTTCCTCATATTATTCATAGTAAAGGAAAGTGTGAAAAAGTGAAAGTGGGGTCATGAGAGTTGTTTAATTGAAAAAAATCTCATTTGCTATGATAGAATGAGAATTCACATTTCTGAGGTGTGAATTCTCATTCTATCATAGCAAATGAGATTTTTTTCAATTAAACAACTCTCATGACCCCACTTTCACTTTTTCACACTTTCCTTTACTATGAATAATATGAGGAAGTAATCAATTTAGCACACTTCACCTTATGAAGACAAACCTCATAAAAATAAATTCACCAAAATTCCCCCCTCTGCCCAATCACTCTTAAATTGGGGATGGGTGGTAGCCTCCACCCATTAGGCACTATCTACCAGCCCACCCCACTCCTTTGGGGCAGATCCACTTTCTGCCCCCAATCTGCCCCAAAGACACCCAAACTTCAAAAATTCTCAAAAAACCACCCCTTTGTCCAAACCCCCTGAAATTGGGGTGGTAGCCTGCACCCATTAGGCACTACCACCCCACCCCACTATTTTGCCCCAGGCCCCACTTTCTGCCCCAATATGCCCCAATCTGCCCCAAAGACATGAAAATTTCAGAAATTTACCAAAAATCAGCCCTTTGCCCAATCCCCCTGAAATTGGGGTGGAAGCCTGCACCCATTAGGCACTACCACCCCACCCCACTATTCTGCCCCAGGCCCCACTTTCTGCCCCAATATGCCCCAATCTGCCCCAAAGACATGAAAATTTCAGAAATTTACCAAAAATCAGCCCTTTGCCCAATCCCCCTGAAATTGGGGTGGAAGCCTGCACCCATTAGGCACTACTACCCCACCCCACTCCTTTTGCCCAAATCCCATGCTATGCCCCCGAACTGCCCCAAAGTCACTAAAACTTTAAAAATTCACAAAAAATCAGGACTTTGCCCAATCCCCCTGAAATTGGGGTGGTAGACTCTACCCATTGGGCTCTACCACCCCACCCCAAAAATTTGCCCCTGGGCCCCTTTTTACCCCCCTGAATCGATTCGGATTCGGATTAAATCCGAATCCGAACCGAATCAAGGGTGATTCGGGTGACCCAGATTCAGGCACAAAACAGAACGGGGGTGATTCGGCTCGGGTCCGAGCCGAATCACCCGAAAACCCGAATTGCACACCCCTAGTTTTTTAATTGAAGCTTTTATGTAAACCACTCCGGAAGGTTTGCCTGAAAAGTACTAGTACAGAGAAACCCCGTTATACGAGGACTGTATATCCGTGATTTCACATTCACAGGTGTCTTATTGACACCAGTGGTCCCTCCAATTTTTTTTCATCTCTGTGCGGAATGGGTTTTGTTCTGGGCGGCAGGATCGAGGCACTGTGTCTGAGCAACCTCTTGCTCCCTAGGCAAGTTACACCTAGTTTGTCGCTTTGTGAGGCCAGTCTTGAAAGAAGACTCCTGCTCACTCACTGCTGCCCCTAGACCCTTTGGAGGTGACCCAGCTGCTTTCTCTGCCTCCTACAAAATGCTGTCCTTTAGTCACCTAGCGTCACCTTGAGAAAAAGCCTGGCAACCTTTGACAAAATGTGTACCTGCTGCTTTTAAAGCAAGACGAAGTTCATAGGAAGACATGGTGCCAGACTGGTCGGAATCAAAATGGAGGAAGACACTCTAAACAAAAGCAACAAAACAGACAACTGTCAACAAAAATTAAATACTCATTAGGCTTGTCCACACAACTTTCCCCACTACTTCAGTAAAACGCTGTGGACAGAATCTGGATAGTGTGCTCTTCCTACCCAGCTGCCACTTCACACACTATTATTCTCTCCGCCTTGTACTTTAATGTTTGCAGGCACACAACCGAAAATCGGGAGCGCACCCAGCTCTCCTACACAGGTGATGATGCACTGAATTATGATGGTTTCATTTTTAAGATGGTTTTCTTCAGAAGTGGTGATTTTGCAAAATCATATAAGAATCTTTCAACAATTTTGTACTGGATTAGTTCAGGATAAGACTATATGAACTGCCAGTTTTGCATGAGTCAGTCCTTACTGAAGTAAAAGTTCCATTTGTGAAAGTGACAGTCAATCTGGAAGCAATTGTTGGGTACTGGGAAGCCGAGGATGTTTGGATGTTTTCATGTATTATGCTGTGGCAAACCTGAGCAACTGAGTGTATGTGTCTATGATACGTTAGTTTGCAAAAAAAAAAAGTCTGTCTGCACTTGTTGGTTAACTTAACATCTTCAAGTGTACACTCAGAGCATCTTTTTGAACAAAGTTATGGGAGAATCAGCTCTTAGAAATAACAAGCAGTGACCTTTGATGCTTAAAAGTCAAAATACTTGACTTCAAGGTCAAAATTGGGCAGGGGATCTGGAGCAGCAAAGGATGTTGCAGCTGAACAGCCTGAATCTGTCTGTCTGTCTACTTTTAATCTTACAGCTGTCAGTTCAGCTATATGATTAGGAGTAGACCAATTCAGACTGCTTCAGATCTTACCCACAGCTGTATGTTCTGTTCTAAACATCAATTATTCAACTGGACCTAGGACAAAAAGGTAGTAGTGACACTGGCTGCTAAGCATATGTCCACTCAGAGGATAACAGAAACAATGGTTATTGTATTTGCCAAAGAAAAAGAGTATTGGAACCAAAAGAGACAGTTAGAGCCCCATTAAGAGAAAACTATTTGTGACCCACCCCTAGTGAAGAATCAGACAGCTTTATGGGTCACTGAACAGTTGCAGGATTTCAGATAATCTTTTTTACATTTTGGATTCACTTGCCTGAGCCTTCTGACTGTCTATTTCAAATTCTATTCATGGATTATTGGAGGAGATAAGCATAAGAAGTAAGCAATGGAAACTTAGTCACTCATCAAGCATGTATTCTCTTAACCCTGAGTCAGGAGTTTCTTGTTATATACCAACAAAAATGTTTTGTGTTCAAGATTTATTTTGTTTGGCCTCCTCCAAAGGAACACTCATCTCAAAAATAGTTTTCTACCCTAGTAAAACACTGTATTAATGCTTCTTATAAAATACTGCTGTTTGTGCTATAGAAAACAAGGAAAGATTCCTGGAAATAATGGTTTTAAAAGAACATTCTTATTAAATCAAAGTTTTATGCTTCTTAATACATTGCAACGCTGTAGTTGCTTAAAAAGAAAGAAAGGTGCCCAGCACAACCACTGATAAAACAAAGATGATTCTGTAACAACTTACTATCCACTTCTTCAGTTTGTCCCAGAAAATTTTGAACTCACTGAATTCCAGTTTTCCATTGCCACTACTCTGATACGGTACACATTAAGGAAACCAGGGTTGTTCAGAACACAATAGCCAGCCTAAATGATACAGTCAGACTTGCTTAACCAACAGGCTGTTCCTATGGATTAGAGTTAGATACTGTAGTTAGTAGAGCATATGGTGTCCTTCTGCCAGGGTACCTAGAGTGCCAGTCTATACATGGCTAGTGCACAAGCCTCATTCTGCTGTGCTTCATGCAGCTTAAGTCCCTTCTCCTCATTCTGTAATTGAGGCAACCTTGCCAGGACTGGGATTGATGAGTAGTCCATATGATTAGGGCTTTTGCCCAACGGATTCTGGCCTATGAGCTAGTGTGCCATGGCATAAAGGTCCAACATTATCTTTAAGCTGGCTCAGTGTACTAGTCATATTCTATCCATTAATCTTTTGTGTTTTGTTGTTTGGAAGTTTGTCCCAGTGGGGATCCTGGAGAGAGAGAGAGAGTGGGGGGTGGAGTGAAGTCAGAAAGGAAAGGGAGAGAAAGAAGAAGGAGAAAAAATGGAGCTGTTCCTGAATGCAGTTTAGTTAAATAAACATAAGTTTCCTCTGTGTTTATGAGGGAAGCAGCAATAAAACAATAGTGTAGCAAGGGACTCATTCATAGTCCTTTTAAAAGTGGTGATTCGCTTTTTTTAGCAGTGGGAGAGTAACTGGCCCTATCCACGCCCAGCACAGTACTTCCAGTGACTGTTGCTGGTGTCTGTCTAGGTTTCTTTTTCGATTGTGAGCCCTTTGGGGACAGGAGCCATTTTATTTATTTATTATTTCTCTGTGTAAATCGCCCTGAGCCATTTTTGGAGGAGTGGTATAGAAATCGAATAAATAAAAAATAAACATAAAACAAACTAGCCAACCCCGCACAGAGCATCTGTGTGGCACTTTGGGGCCGGCTGTTTCCCCCTCCCTCTTCCTCCTGCCTCGATCTCTCCTCTCTTCCCCTTCCCTCCGGCCCGCCCTCTTCAGCCCTCCTCCCCTCCCGTTCCTCCCCACACACAGAGCCGCGGCGGGCAGCCAAGAAGGGCCCCACCACCGCCGTTTTTTCTCTCTCCCCCCGCCCGCTGACGCCTTTCTTTCCCCCGCCTCCTCCACCCAGCCAGCCGGTGGCCACTGCCGGCACTTTCTTCCCCCTCTCCTCCTCAGTCCTCACTTCAAACTCTTGCAGCGTGTCGTGAGAGTTCCGCCGCCAAATCCTGGGCACGTATGTCCAAAGAGAATTAAATATATAGATAGTGAACTTCACTGAGTCATTATGAGGCCGGGGCCGTCTAGTTACAGCCTATTACACCACCACTGGACTGGCCCTTATAATGGCTGGTGTGAGTCCTTGCTGCAGTATGCTAAGCCACATTGATACTTGGGTCCCTTTGCCCTGACATAAATAAAAGCCAGAGAATTAAGTGTCATGGAGCATGCATGGCTGCCATTAAAAGTAGCAACCCCTCCCCTCTCCCCAGTAACATCTATGTGTGATATGAACATAACATAACAACAGCCTTGCTGGATCAGGCCCAAGATCTGTCTAGTCCAGCATCCTTTTCCCCACACTGGCCCACCAGATGCCTCTGGGAAGCCCACAGGCAAGTGAGGTCATGCCCTCTCTCCTGCTATTGCTCCCCTGCAACCTGTATTTAGAGGCATCTTGCCTCTGAGGCTGCAGGTGGCTCACAGCCACCAGACAAGCAGCTGTTGGTAGACCTGTCCTCCATGAATTTGTCTAAGCCCCTTTTAAAGCCATCCAAGCTAGTGGCCATCATATGCACTTCCCTGTCTCCTCACCCTACGTTTCTAGAAACTACACAGCAGTTCCCTGACTTCCCTTGTCATGAACAACTTTTGTAATAGTCCTGGAATGGAAAGTTGTGCATGGAAGTGCTGGGAATTTGGGGCAGACTGAGATTCACAAAAGGTTTCAAATTCCTTGAAAATACTTTGACATATGACTTGTGTATGTGATTGGTTTTTCCATTAATACATGTACATTTATTATGTATTAATGTCATTAATTTACTATCAATGTATTTTAATTATGTCATTAAATTATTGTTATTGTATGTAAATGTCATTAATTTACTATCAATGTATTAATGTCATTAATTTTTATTTTATTACTTTATTTTGTATTAATTGATGTCATTAATGTATTAATGCCATTAATATCTTGTAGAACTGATTGTAAAATGTTGCAGCCGTGACAGTCAAGGAAATTTTCATACTCTATTTCAAAGGATACATCCATTAGGGAAATAATGTTTCTGCATGAAAGGAGACTTATTTCCTTGAATTTGATGTTCTTTGCTGCAAGACAATTATTACAAGAATAAAACAAATCAGAATTCACTGTTTCCCCCCCTTGAATTTAAGCAGACACAAGGTAATTTTGCATGTTATTATTGATTGATTGATTTGATTTGATTTGTATACCGCCCTTCCAAAATGGCTCAGGGCGGTTCACAATTAAAACAAACCACTAAAATAGTAATGAGCTAAAACAAATTAAAAAACAATATAACAATTAACAATTTAAAAACATTTTAAAACAACAATTGAACAATTACAGTGATTAAAAACCCCTAAATCAGGTTTTGATTTTTAAAATAGACCAGATATTAAAACTCCCAAAATTTAGGAAGCAGAGGAAGCTTGGGTGAAAAGATGGGTTTTCAGGTGTTTTTTGAAAATTGCCAGAGATGGAGAGGATCGTATCTCAGCAGGGAGCGCTGTTCACTTTGGTACTTCCTCTGCATGGGATGCTGACAACAGGAGGAGCGAACAGGCCTGTCCTTTGGGCGGGGCAACTGGGGAGGCTGCCCCCAGTCCTGCACTTCTGGAGGCCCCACATGCACACTCTCCTACCCACCCCCTGCAGCCTATCAGTGGCAGTGCGTCTGGTGCTTGGAGGAGATGCGTGACCAGCAGGCCCCGCGTGGGCTGCATGCACACTCTCTCCTCCCCCCCATCACCCACCCAGCACTGATCTTCCTGCCTGCCACTTGCTGTGGCCAGGAGGGTGCCTGGGTAGACAATGGGAGATTTGAGGGGGGCACTTGGGCAGGAGATGGGAGTGTGCGAGATGTGCCCAGGTGGGCTTTGCCTGCGGTGCCCCTGACCCTTGGGCAAGCCCTGGGGAGGAGACTCCTCCCCCCAACCATCTGCGGCGCCAGCTACATGGACTTTCTCTATGTCCCCCAAGTGGCTGCCCCAAGACCACCTGCAGCTGTGTGCTTTCACCCTGCAGCTGGGAGAAGATGTGCAGGTGGGAGGAAGCAGGTTGCATGGACACACTCCCCTACAACCACCTCCCCATGAGGCTTCACAGATGCTAATTTGCCCCCAGTCTCACGACCCACTAGGGACGGCTCTGGGAGTGAAGGTATGGAGTTGCCCTGTGTTGGGCTGGGGTTTTTTTTGGTGGTGCTGTAAAATAGAAATGCAAGTGATGGTTTTTAAGATCTCTGATTGTTCTTTGCCCATTCTCCCTGTATAGTGGGAGTGTCACATAAAGGCAAAATGAGCACCAACATCACATAAACCTCAGTGACTTTCCCCTCAGGACTATTACTTGAAATTAAGTCCTGTTAGCTGATGTCCACACAATATGCTTAGGCTCAAGATGTAAGTTACACATTAGATGGGATGCTTTGGTTTCGTCTACCACTCTGCCACTACCTCTGTATCTTTATTGTATGAATCTTTATGGAACTTATAATCTTGCTCATGGGTGCTCAAGAGAGGCTTGGGTCCAATTTGGAAGTGCCTCCACTGCATTCAGACTAAATGTATGTTTTGCTTTTCTGTGGTAAAGTTCTGGTTAAAAAAACAAGTCCTGGAAGTTTGCAGCAAAAGCTAGTTGTGGGTGCAGGCAATGGAGCCATTTGCCTGATGCCCATAATGTCCAGGACCAGTCTTTGGAACCTGAAGTAAGATGCCAAATGCCACCCACTATTCCTCACACTCATACATTCATTACCTGCCTGTTCCTTCCTCTGCTGTATGCTGTTAGATTGATAGCAAGCAAGAATGCTGTTGTGCCTGGCAGTAGTGATAGCCATGGAGAAGCAGAAGGGGAGGTTAGATTTCTGCCCATAAACCTGGGCTAGAGTGGTGATGCCCATAGAGTTGGGCTGGCTAGAGTAGTTCCAGCAGCTTTGTGGTGTTGCTGGACACAGCAGAAGTGAGCAAGCATGGGGATAATTCAAAATCTTACTCTTCCATAATTTGTCACCCAAGATGACTTGCTGCATCCTTTTTTCTTTTTCTTTTTAGTGTACCATCAAGTTGATTTCAACTCCTGGCACCCACAGAACCCTGTGGTTTTCTTTGGTAGAATACAGGAGGGGTTTACCATTGCCACCTCCCACACAGTGTGAAATGATGCTTTTCAGCATCTTCCTATATCGCTGCTGCCCAATATAGTACCAGTGGGGATTCGAACTGGCAACCTTCTGCTTGTTAGTAAAGCATTTTCCTGCTGTGCCACTTAAGGTGGCTTGCTGCATCCTACTGCATGGTAAAGCCAACCCTGATGATGGCACAAAGATACCTTTCTTCATCCCTGGAGAAGTTTTGCAACTGTGCTTTTAAAAAATAAATAAATAAACAAAATGATTAAAGATTTGTGTTTATGGTGATTTTAAAAAATAAAGGTGGACAGCTTGCCTGAAGCAGGGAGCAGACTGTTGGCTGACCTGACCCAGCATTTAACTTTCTAGAATATACATCTGTCATATCATGAAAACAGGAGGAATCCATGGCTCAAACCACAGGAGATCCTACTGTGGCGTTTCTATTGCTATGACTCCTGTGTCCACCCAAATATAATGGAACTAAGTCCTGAGCATACTTACTTGGCAGTAAGTCCCATTGAACTCCACAGGGTTTACTTCTGAGTAACAATTCATGGGATTGCTCTGTTGTTAATCAGCTTATATCTAAGTACTTTCATATAGCAGGCTTGTATATCAGGTGGCAGTTTCATCAATAAAATGAGATAAATCAGTATTCAGTTTGGATAAGAGGCTATAAACTTGATGGCACTTACTTTTTTTTAATACGGCATTCAGAACATATTCAAGTTCTTCTGCAGAGATCTCCATGTCCTAGAGATGAAGAAATGAAAGCAGTGTTCATGTTTGGGTGTTTAAAATGAGAGCTCCTTTGATCTGAAACTTTTTTTTTATCCTGCCTTTTCAAATGTTCTCAAGACAATTAACAGTCATTTGCATACATAAAGTACATCACCATAAAACTAAACTACGAGAACAATGTAGCAGCAGCAGCAATGTAGCAGAGCCCCTGGTGGCGCAGTGGTAAAACTGCCGCCCTGTAACCAGAAGGTTACAAGTTCGATCCTGACCAGGGGCTCAAGGTTGACTCAGCCTTCCATCCTTCCGAGGTCGGTAAAATGAGCACCCAGAATGTTGGGGGCAATATGCTAAATCATTGTAAACCGCTTAGAGAGCTCCGGCTATAGAGCGGTATATAAATGTAAGTGCTATTGCTATTGCTATTGCTATTCTCATGATTCTTCAATAAGGAGATCACTTTGGTCACATTTGCTAAGGGAACTCTGTGAAGTCAGAGGCACACACCCAGAACAGCTTCAGATGTGGTGTTCCAGAGTCAACTGCCTTGTGCTGCTTGCACCTTCACAGCACTTTAATATGTAATGTTAGTATCTCTTTCCTCCCACAACACAATCATGTCAAAAGCATACTGCTTCCAACTGATCAGAGTCCCCTCATGAAAAGATAGTATGAACCACAGCCCCTTGAATCAGGGGGTTGTATGCAAAGGAGCACTAGCAGGATTCTGCTTATGTAACAGGGCTTTTCTACCCCGACTCCACAACTTCTTAGGAACTCCTAACAGGAAGGGAGGCTGGGGACACTCCACAATAGCATGGGATGGGAAGTGGGTATTGGTGGAAAATGGAGGACCTGCCTTGTGCAAGCAGAAGTGCTTCCCCACTTCTGCAAGGTTTTGGAGCGGGGGTGTTTAGGCAGCAGAGGATGTATGTGTGTGTGTGAGGGGAGAGTGGCTCATTAAGAATATCTGGAGACTGATGCTTAAAGTCCAAAAGGTTTATTAGGGAAATAACATTTAGGATAGAAAGCCTGTGTTCCTGTTGGGGGAGAGAGAGAGAGAGGAAGAAACAGGAAGGAAGTAGCCAGAAAATATCAGTCTACCTGCTGTCAGGTGAGCTCAGAACAGAGGCAAAGAGCAGAATCAAAAGGGATTCCCTTACTCACTACCTCCACTCCTAAAGCGCCTAGTTGTCAGTAGGATAAACAAGTGCAGAGAGCTGATGCTTGAAGAGCCTCACCTCCAGCACAAGGTACCTTTGCGAAACAACCCATTCTTTTCAAGCTGACTGGCCCTGCCTGAATTTACAGCACTCTCCCTGAATCCTCTGCAACAATGCAGGAGACTCTCTTAGGCTGCATTTGCATGTAACATGGAACCATGGGCCCAATGGGCCCTCAGTTTCATCCCCCTCTCCCCACTCTCCTGTCCACATTCATGCCTAACAGACAGGAGACTATCTGTAGTCAGGGAGACTGCAGAGAGGAAGGGGAACTGGCTGCATGGGCTTGCTTCTGGACTGAAAGACAGCCCCAGCAGCCAATCACAGCTGGAGCTTGGGATGAGCTTCCTCCCCGAACAGCAGCAGAGTGGGACTGCAGTGTAACATTCTCGCGTAACACTGTCACCACCAAACTGCAAGTAGGGGCAGCGAAACCCACTACAAACTGAAGGTTCACATCGGAGTCTCGGAAGGGAAACCTTGGGTTGCTTTTAGGTCTGAACTGTGGTTACACACATTCAGACAATCAAAAATTCCAACCTGAGGCCCCTTCAACTCTGGTTTTGTGTTACATGCGGATGGGCTCAGAGATGCTCTCTCTCAGTTGGCAAATGCTAACTCAGATCTGGATGGGGCCCATGTGAAAGGAGGAAAGAGATGGTGGAGCTGACTCTCTGTGGGCTCTTTAATGGATTTGGGACCCAGCTTTTTTGTCAGGGTGGTTTTAATCTCGAAAACCACTTGCACCAGCCACCTTCATAGCAAAGGAATGGCAGGCAATAATGTGACTATATATGACCACAATAACAACAACAACAACAACAACTAATTTGATTTCTATACCCTTCCAAAAATGGCTCAGGGCAGTTTACACAGAGAAATAATAAATAAGATAAATGGATCCCTGTCCCCAAAGGGCTTACCATCTTTAAAGAAACATAAGATAGACACCAGCAATAGTCACTGGAGGTACTGGGCTGGGGGTGGATAGGGCCACCCCTGCTAACTGGGCTAAGAGACACCTTTCAAAGGGGTGATTCTCTTTATATTTAGCAGGGGAAGAACAACGGCTCCTATTCAACCCCAGCACCTTGCCCCTCCAGTGGCTGTTGCTGGTGTCTGCCTTCCATCATTTTAGATTATGAACGCAATGTTACTGGAACAAACTTGTGCGGTATGTCAGGCAGGCTTAATGTATCATGTAGGCTGCTAGTTATCCAGAGTGCTGTTAGGATATGACTTTGCTTGTAGTTTATTTATATGTTATTACCTGTCCTGCAATCTGCTTGAACAATGCCCGGAATTGTTTCTCTTCTTCAGTTTCTTGTTCAGGTGGGGCTGGTTCAGGAAGCTAAAATAATCAAAATATTGTTAATGAAGAAAGAAAAGCAGCCAGCATTTTCATACATGTACTTATTACGCTTTGATTCAATTGCAGTCTGAAAAAAGACTTGCTGCTAAAATTTTGTTTGACAGGTGGAGCCACTCTTTCTTTTCAGCTGGTTTTGTCATAAACAAAAAATGGAATGAAATAGTCCTGATTAATCTCATTACAAAAAATAATGCATTTGATTATGCTGATTTGCCCAGCCATTAATTTAACATTGGTGACATACCTCTGGCAAATCAATGCTGACATTTCCATCCATATCCCTTTAAGAAACAAACAGGAATCCACTTAAAAACAATGCAGAGAATACTTTCCATTTGGAACATTAAAAGAAAAATCATATATCTTGGATACACACACAGACACATATATAGCAAGTTAAGTGTACCTAAGGCCCAGTTCTTACATTAAGGGGAGAAGTGTGGTTGTAATTCCCTCTTGGTGCATCATATTCTGCTCTGGTAATGTAATAAACTCTGGTAAAGTAAAAAAAAAAAAACAGGTGGCAACTGCAGGATCACTTAAGAAAACTCATACTAACATCAAGTGCCAGAATGGGTTGGTGACATACATGGTTCTTCTGCCACGATCTCACAACTTTTACATGGTTTCTTTCTACATTCTTACATCACTGGAGCAACAGAGTATGCATGCAACCACAAGAGAGTGACAGTTACCGCCATGTAACTACATAAGCATTAGACTTAAGTCACATTGAATGAAATGAGGCTGAAATCAGTAGTTATGTGCTCAAGATCCACTGATTTCAATGGCAGATAGTAGATCTAATGGTCTTAACTGGGCCCTTTGGCTCCACTTCTGCACTCAGTTATGCACAAGTATATTTCAATGAATCAAAAGGAAGTTAAGCTAATGAAACTGAACATATGATTGAAGTCATTGCTTTAATGATCAAGTTGTTCATCCAGGAAAACGTACTTAGCCAAAAGTTGGAAGACGGCTCTTTTCATTACTATATATAGACCTATCTAATGCTTCCAAAGGAGAGTGTAGTTTTTTTCCATAGGCCTTGTAACTGTAGTAAATTATGAAAAGTGAGTAAATACATTTTCTTAATCTCCATCATATTACTGATTACAAAATGTGAGTAGTGATGGTTGCAGAACAGGGCATCTCTAGACTGGATGACGACAACAAACCCCTGGTCAGCTACTATTTTGACATTGAGACACTTGACTAGGTGGGTGAGAAGTTGAAGGATAAGTACAGCTACTTCCAATCTCTCTATTTTCCCTAAAAATAGTGGAGGGTGGGGGGGCCATGTGGAAGAAACCAGAACACAGCAGCAAGAAGAAAAATTTCCCCTCTCATTGGAATGGAGCACACCTGTAAAAAGAGGAATCTTTCTTTCAAATGCTCTGGGAGTGTCTGACCCTCTTCTTTGCCTTAATCCATTAAAAAGCTCAAAAGGAGAGGAAAAAGAGATTTGCCAGATAATAGACAGCACCTTTGGGGGGAGAGTTGAATCAGTCCATGGTTCTCCAGATGCCAGCCTCTAGCATAGATTTCAGCAGGAGGTGGCAACAAATGCATGCTTGTGCCTTGAAAATGCCCCTCGGAATGGATAGGTTACATGAGGATACTTACTTAGTGACAGCTTTCTTCTCAGAAAAAATTCTCAGGCAGAAATCAGCTTCCTGGTGTGGCTCAAATGTTGTAGGGACGACAATGTAATCCCCGGGTGGTAGCTTGAATCGATCAGAGACTTCCCGTAAATTTATGTAAGTTTTGCTTCTGGCCTTGGAGGTATGGTAGCGGAAAAAGTCCTTTGTCAAGTGCTCATCTTTACTGGGGCTCTGCAATTGGATTTCAGATTGACCCATTATTCATCTGTCGTCTCTCTTCATTCATGGTTTGAAGTATAAGCTTATACTCCTTGTGTTTCAGATGCAAAGGGATGCTGGTCTAGTACCCAAGCATTTTGGCCAATGCCTTATTGCCACATATTTACTTTAAGTGTAGCAAAATGAATGCCAAGAACCAACAATTATACCCAAAGAAAGTCAGCCATGACTAAGCATAACTGAAATCAATGAGACAGGTTATTTTTGACTAATTTACATTCCACTAATTTTAATGGGACTTAATCATGACTAACTTTCTTTGGCTAAAACCCTAGTGTTCAAAGTTATATAGGAACCTGCAGTGTATGGATATTTATTTGTCTATTATATAGACTTATATTCAGTCTTTAGCACACTGAGTCCCATGAGATAGATTCAGCATCTGTAGCGTAGTTGAATTTTGTTACTTGTGGATTGTTAGGTGTTTCCCCCCCAAAATCAATACAGGTTTTGAGCTTTTTGTTGTGGTGGTAGATAGATTGTCAGGTATTAGCCATGGACCCCCATCTCATTGATAATTGTACAGATTATAATTACAATTCAAGAAAAATAAAGGGCAATCATATTTGATTATAAATGCGTAGGAGGAGGCAATGGTAAACCACAGAAGTTGATGTTGACTCCTGGCGACCACAGAGCCCTGTGGCTGTCTTTGGTAGAATACAAGAGGGGTTCACCATTGCCATCTTCCGTGCAGTATGAGATGATGCCTTTCAGCATCTTCCTATATTGCTGCTGCCCAATATAGGTGTTTCCCATAGTCTGGGAAACATACCAGCGGGGATTCGGACCAGCAACCTCTGGCTTGCTAATTAAGTCATTTCCCCACTGTGCCATTAGGTGTCTTGCACACTGCCAAACCACAAATAAGTGTGAGGGGGTGCTATCACCAAAACAGGGCTATGTCCTGTGAGTTGTCTGCCTCAGCTCCATCATGGCTAACCATCACAGTGTTATAGGGAGAAATCTACCTCATAGATGGCATATCCTATTGTTAGCATTTCAGCTCCCAGTTTCTTGAGTTTACGGCGGTCTTTTTGCATCAGAGCTGCTATAAATGTGCATTCATTTTGACCATCATCCTTTTCAGTCAATTGGAGCTTGATCTGTGGATTTGTCCAAAATGTTTCTGAAAATTAGATAACATCATTATGGCGGGTTTGGGGATTGAATCCACAGAGAAAATCTATTTCCCAATGTTTCTATTATGCATCACAATCAAGGATTCTTCCCCACTCCCATGATAGTCACAAATTTTCATTTAAAACTTACTCAAAACTATAAGCTGTTTCTTTTACACCAATAAATAAAGTATATTTAGTCATTAAATATTTGCAGGTTGCCACAAAGTGTTTGAAATATGCAAAGCGATTTTAAATGTGACTAGAGGCCCATTCACATGTTATGTTCAACACTTGTATGAGTGTATTGTGTATGCAGGTACAGATCTGTACACAGGTGCAGTCAACATGTTATGTTGAACGTAGGTACAGAAACACACTTCCTATTTGTACTATGCATTCGAAGGGCCTGTATCCAGTTTCACTTTTATAATTAACACAGGTACAATCACTCATACAAACACATGTATGAGTGTATAGAAATGTGTATAATATCTGCATATAATATACAGCATAATATCTGAATCAGGCTAACTTTGTTAATCATTCCTGATTCCTGCTCCTGAAAGGGCTTTCCGATAAAATATTTTCTCTGGCCATCAAAGACACGTTTCCTGCGATTACTACTGTCACCATCACTGGGAATACCTGAGTTCAAATCCCCATTCAGCCATGGTACTTGCTGGGTAACTCTGGGCCAGGCACTTCTCTCTCAGCCTAACCTACCTCACAGGGTTGTTGTGAGGAGAAACTTAACTATGTATACTGCTCTGGGCTCCTTGGAGGAAGAGAGGGATATAAATGCAAATGAATGAATGAATGAATGAATGTGGATTGCAAGAATGGCCCCGCTCTGCTTCCTTTCATCGGTTTTGAGACTGGAGAGCCGGGATCTTCTGGGAGGCCTTCTCCCTGGGCACTGTGGACTAGTTTCTTGATAGGACTAAACCAACACTATATCCTTCCATTAATTACTTATTTATGAAGTAATAAAGATTACTTCATAGATTACTCATACAAATGAAGTAATCTTTAGTATTAAAGTAAAGGAAGGGGCTTCTCCTACACAAATCCAGTGTCTGGTCTAGGTGATTCTAGATATGGCTGTCAGCGTTTTTTTATAGTTTGTGATTTATTTCTCCAGCTGCTGCAGTCATGGAACTTGCTGCCTTCCATATCTAGGCTACTTTTCTTTAATGTTGCATGAATAGGCACCAGGGGAAGCCCCAGGCTGTTTGAATAAATAAGAAATCCGGCTCCTAGTGAGAGGGCATCCCAGCTCAGCAACTGGGCATATATCTCAGTTGACCGTTCAGGATATTTGGTAAGTTGGTCTTGCTGATCATGCAGTTATGAAGACTGATGCGAAAGAAGACTTAGACAGCCGGATTCAGATGTTATCCAAAGGTCCCACTGTAGTTATGCTCAGTGAACCAAAGAAGGAGGAAGTTCCACCCCACCCCCCCGTGTCAATCACCTCCATGCCCCGCCACTCATGGGCTTGTCTGAAGAGGGCAAGGAAGGCCTCCCTTTGATGGTGAGCTCCTCCGTGATTGCGAGGGTGGATCAATGCACCCTCTCAATTTCAGATGTGCCCTCCATCATGGGGAAGGCTTGTCCCTCTTCAGACAAGCCCCACCATAACTGTGAGCAGTGGGGCGCTTGGATGAGTGACAGGGTGGGGAAGGGAATTCCTCCCCCTTCACTCCGCTGTACACACAGCGACAGTGAGCCTTTTAAATAACATCTGTAGGAGGCGTAAGTCTTCTTGTTTTCCAGAAGAGAACAAACAGTGCTAAGAGACACATGCACACCTATGAAGTTTCTGCACCCGCCTGCAGTGGCGCCTCTGACCCAGCTGCCTTGGTGGACTGTCACCTCCCATTTATGTGCAGCAGCATCTTCAAGTGCATCAGGCGTGAGGTTGCAGATCTCAACTTTGTCAAAATGGGATAGGAAATCCTCAAACCTCATCCTGTATAACATGGAAAAAGAAGTCACTCGATGGATTCCTGTAGCCCAAGTAAATCTTATTCCCCAGACCATTTCTAAATTCACGATCATGCAATGGGTCTGTGTTGTTTAGTGTAACATAAAATAGTTTACTAAAAGGATGGCAATTTACACCAGTGCCATTTTATTCATTTATTTATTTTTACATTTTATATCCTGCTCTTCCTCCAAGGAGCCCAGAGCGGTGTGCTACATATTTGGGTTTCTCCTCACAACAACCCTGTGAAGTAGGTTAGGCTGAGAGAGAAGTGACTGGCCCAGAGTCACCCAGCTAGTATCATGGCTGAATGGGGATTCGAACTCAGGTCTCCCTGGTCCTAGTCTAGCACTCTAACCACTACACCATGCTGGCTCCTTGTCATTTTCTGGTCCTTGTGCAATCAAGTAATAATAGCATAATCTACATGCTTATTTCTTAACGGGCATGTTCTCAACATACCTTTTCCCTTCCCAGGATAAATTAATATGGGAAATAGAATGCATCCTTTGGGACTCAGTAATCGCCACCTAATGGCACAGCGGGGAAATGGCTTGACTACCAAGCCAGATGTTGCTGGTTCGAATCCCCGCTGGTATGTTTCCCAGACTATGGGAAACACCTATATCGGGCAGCAGCGATATAGGAAGATGCTGAAAGGCATCGTCTCATACTGCACAGGAGATGGCAATGGTAAACCCTTCCTGTATTCTACCAAAGAAAAACCACAGGGCTCTGTGGTTGCCAGGAGTCGACACCAACTCTACGGCACCTCAGTAGAGTAATCACTGCTCCAAACTGGAAGGCATATCCTCAGTGTGGATGAAATGTAGATAACCCATATTCTGCTCAGTTTATCACTCTTCAGTTCATACAGTACAGATACTTAAAGCATACTAAAAGCATCTAATCATTTTCTGTGAGGTTGTTCTTGTAATATAGTGTCTTTCTTTTCTGACTTGGGTAATTCAAGTGGAATATTTTCACAATCCCCAACACTTTTGTGTCAGCACTTGTTCCTTTAAGATCTCTTCAAAGGGGTGGCAAAAACTTACCCTTTTATCACTATCTCCCTGACTGAATACAGGGGGAAATTAAAGAAAGTGAATGAGTCAGCCATTTACATAAAGTGATCTTGTGAAAATCCCTCAAAATTGGGTTTTGCCCCCAGGAATTCTGCAAGACACAAATCTCTGCCATCACAGTATGCTGCTAAGCGTGAATCTGCTGTAAAGAATACAGTTAAGGACTTAAATCTAATTATTCCTGCCTTGTATTTTGGCTAAACAGGTCAGTTATCCTGATTTGCTCTTGTTTTAATACATTTATCATTTAATAAACATATTCATTTACCAAAATTCTCCATCATCTAGTGCTGTCTGATACAGACGCTTTTTCTCAGATGGGCTGATGGAACGCCATTCAGGAGAACTGGAAGAGAAAGAGGAAGATTGTATTAAATATTTTGGCATTTAATTTCATTTTGTTCAAAGTTTCTAATGTTTCTCTATTAGAATAGCTGGAGCATTATAAGAGCTAAAATACTGCATTTTGGTTTTTTTTAATTGAATCTATTTTTCCAAGGTAATAAACAAAAGTCAATTAATGATGACTTCTTAACCAAAGTTCATATGGCACTTTGGACATATACATTTCACAACCAGCAATCCTTATTTGATGTTATATGTGTACCCTTTAAACCCATTCTTGCATATAAAATACCACTTTAAAAAACACAATAGATTAATATAACGCTTTGTATAGTAATATTTTGGTAGGTTTTATAAGTGTATTATTTTTCCCCCTATGTAACCCACTTTGAGAACTTTGGTTGACAAGTGGTATATAAATATTGTAGTAGTAGTAGTAGTAGTAGTAGTAGTAGTAGTAGTAGTATAAGGTCCCAGGAAGAATAGCATCTGAAAGACTTGAAATCTTGGAGTTCCTGTATGACTGCATTCACACAATCACAGAGATCCTGGTTAAAAAGTTAACCTGGATCACTGAGCCCTGCAGAGCTGATTGTGAGAACAGAGGTTGCATGTAATGCATTTAACCAGGATGGCTATCTGTCCTGGTTAAATGCTGATTAACCAGTGCAGTTTGACTAGGATTGCCTGGAAATTATAGGTTCTCACCATCCGCTCTTCAGGGCATAGTGATCCTGGTTAACTCTTTAACCAGGATCACTGTGAATGTGTGAACACAGCCAAAATTGTAGAGAGTGTATGTGTGTGTGTGTACACACACACACACACACACACACGCACACACACAAAGCCAAGGATATTGTGTGTGTTGAGATCACTGCTCCCTCTAAGGCATGTGCACGTGCGCACACTCACAAGTTTTCTGATGTCTGCTCAGTTAATTTTAGATCCCGCTCTGGTTGAATCAGGAAGGCCCCACTCTGAATGCATGTGCGCACACAGTGCCTTGGTACTGCCGCCCAGAACAAAACTCATTCCACACAGAGATGAAAAAAATTAGAGGGACCACTGGTTGAGATTTTTGCATTTCTAAGGAGAAAAAATGTTGTGATGCAACTAACAGATTTCTTCATTAATTTATTTATTTTTCAGCATTTTTGTCATTGCAAAATGTGTACATGGGTCACTGTGTGTGTGTGATAGATCTGCATAACTTATTCAAAATGAAGTTATTAATCTCTAGTTATTATTTAGGGTTTCCCCCCCGGTAATAATTGGATTCCTAAATTCCAGTAGGCTTTATTTAAGATCAATTGGTTGACATGATGAAGAACATTATTCAAAGTAGGCCCATTGAAATTAAAAAGACAAGTTAGGCAATGCCTTTTAATTTCAAATTGACTACTTTTAGCGATTTCCCTCATCATATCAGCCATTGTGTTTAGGAATGCAGCATGGTCTTTCCTATACCCTACTATGCTAAAGTTTTGGCCAACGATATTACTGATAAGAAACTATTCTTATTATTCGCACTTTTTATCTTATTTCTATAGTATTCATTCAAAAAGTTAATAGGATTTTGAAGTTTTCCAAAAATTCTTTACATTTCCCATAGTTTCAGATAACTCCAGAGTGCTGCTCTGTTGTGGCAAAAACCCTAAAACATCTTGTTGCACTTTAAAGACTAACAATTGTATTGTGGCATAAACCCCCATAGACTCCAGCCACAAGATACCTCTTGGTCTTATTTAATTAGTTAATCTTAATAAGTTAGCTGCTTCCGAACTTTGGTCATCTACTCCTAGATATGTTGTTAGTTGCCAATATTTAGAAATTCCACTTAACTTGGAATTTCTTTGGCAGAGCTTGGAAACACAGCTTGCCTGTGTCTTCAACTATCTTGGAGCTCCAAATACTAACTTGTCACTCCAAGCACCATTCCATTCCACTTGACCCCATGGATTTCTAACTCGAATGAGCTTCACCTTCCGGCCTTGGTAGCTGACCTAATAGGAACAGAAGCGAGAAAGAGGAACACAGAATGGCTTTCATTCATTAACTTATTTCTACTCCACCTTTCTGCCCAAAGCACCTAACAAAGTGTCAAAACAAAACAGTAAAATAAACAGTAAAATAAACCAAAGATTGAAGTACAGTGGACAAAACAGTATAACAGTAGGTAGCTTAAAATGCAGAAAGATGGAAGACAAATCCCATGAGCCCCCACAGGGGACAGAAGTCACATGCACTGTGTGTTGCCTCTTCACACAAGCTATAGCAATTCGACTGCATGATGGATCACTTCCCTGAACCTGTCAAATCTATCACTAACAGCAGGACATGCAAGGTTGATTTCCAAGGCCATCCTTTCCTACAATTTAATTAAAAGTTGATTATCTTTTGTCTTCTGTCAACTTTCTTTCCAGTAAGAAAAGTAACAAATAATTTAAAAAAGATGCCACTTACCTCATCAATACTAGTTACTGAATATGCATGACCCTTTATAAGGCCATAAGGGGTACGTGCTTCTGTCTCTGCTGCGCTGCTGATCTAAAACATGGACATGTTTTAAATTCTTGTGTGATTTATTCATATTTACATGTAAGAGACAGCATTAGAAACACAGCAAGGAATGTGAAATACAAAATCTTACAATATAATTTTTACAGTACAGTAAAGCCACCTAATGGTGCAGCAGGGAAGTAACTTGCCTAGAGAGCAAGAGCTTGCTGGTTTGAACCCCCGCTGGTATGTTTCCCAGACTATGGGAAACACCCATATCGGGCAGCAGCAATATAGGAAGGTGCTGAAAGGCATCATCTCATACTGCAGGGGAGATGGCAATGGTAAGCCCCTCCTGTATTCTGCCAAAGAAAACCACAGGGCTCTGTGGTCGCCAGGAGTTGACACCGACTCAATGGCACAACAGTATTAAGCAGATGGATCATAACGTTTAGAAACCTATTTAATACTTGCCACCAAATGTAATTACAAATAAGGCCCTCAGTCATTTCCAGAAGATTTGTTTGGGCTTTGGTGGACCTCCAGGAGAAGATTCCAGTGTGTTTTAGAGACCTGAGTATTCAATTTAGCAGTAGGAAACTCAGCTTCAGAACTCAGTTAATCTACAAAGTCCCTGGGGAGGCTACTAGTACTCAGCTAAACATACCCTACAGGTTTACTGAGAGGCTAGCAGATGTTTTGAGATCCTTTAAGGAAGGGCAGGGTGCAGTTGTAATATATTATGTGGAAGCAACAGTATGGACACTGCTGGGTGTATTATCATCATTTAGCCTAAACCACATACTGTATTAGATATCATGATATTATTGCAAAAGATGTTATGATATACCAACAGCACACCCTTTTTCTGTCCCATATCAAGGTCATCACAACACCCAGTAATTTAGGGAAATTATCCACCCCAACAAAAGAAACCTCTATTCTGGCACACAAAACCAAGCCAGAAGTCAAACCTACCTAGCTTCATTATTTTACTTACATCAATAGAACAGCCCACCATGGAACCTCTTTTAAGAGCTTTTTCTAAGATTTCATAGAAGTTTTCAGGAGCCTTTTTAACTTCAAACATTTCTCCAACTCCTCCTGTAAAATCTTCCATGGCTTCTATTGTACTTCCTCCCTTCAGAGCTTCATAACTTCCATTCAATCTGGTTAACATTGACAATTAAGACACACACAAACAAAAACAAGATGCATTTGACCAAGGGCTCATCAAGGGCTCAGGACAGTAGTATTGGTAGTGCTAATATATGTTCTATGTAGTAGCACTTGTGGTGTGCAGATGGCTGCATTGTTTTTGGCTGCAACCTACCAGGAAAGTTTCCTACAGAAACCTTATGGAAATGAAAGGTTGCTTCCAAAAGCAAAATCCAAGCCATTTGGAAAGGTTTCTGCTGCAGAGGTTCCAAGCATACCATGTCTTGAATTTCGTCCGTTCTACAAGCACTCAGTGAGAGAGAATGAAGAAAGCGAATGCAAAATTTAAAAGGCACACTACCAAAGTAGTAGTACACTGGTGAGAATCCAAGGTTACCATAGAGATTGGCAGAACTCTCCTGAAAGACTGTGACCCATATACAAACTCTTTTTGCTTCCCTTGAAATTCCGCAGAAGTTTCAGAAGCAAGAACTTTACTTTGATACTTCACTTGTTGCAGATAGAGTTCCAGTGCATCGAACTTTTACACTGACTATCCTAATGAACACTGGGGCATTGGGAGTAGAGGTAGCTAGTGAGGGTCTCCTTATCTGTCCCTGCTTTACTTCTACTCTATGATCCCTGCCTTGACTCATCAGGCATTTCTTGTGATGAGTCAGAATCTCTTCCTTTCCTCTTGGAGAACAGATGGAAACATCTCTCTTTCCCTACTTATTCATTATGTAGCCTATAGATAGGATTAGGTCTTTCCTATCCAAAGTGTACTTCACCAATAAATCTACTTAGTATTTAGTTCCTACAAGAACCGCCATGTGTCTTCTATAAACAGCTGCAACAACTAAACTCTGTATTCTACTCTGTAACTGGAGTGGCTAGCTTCTTTAGTGCTCTGCTGATTAATCACAAAACCTATCACGGGCACACTACACCATCCAAGAACTTTCGGTCAAACTTAGAGGCAACTCCAAATCAGGGCAGGATCTTGCCTTACTTACACTGTTACTCCCACTATGTGAAGTCTTTAACGTTATTCAGTACTAGATCCAGACAAGTTAAGAAATTCTCAAAATGCATGCCTGCCCCCTCTCCAAAAGTGCACTCAGCAAAAGTGTGCGCTTCTGCAACACACAGCCCTTAGGAAGATGTAGCAGCACCCACATTGCACTAAATGTGCATTGTAGGCTGCACGGTATGTCAGCCCCATATATTTTAAAAGAGTTAACTGCCTATTTCCATTGTGTTCACTCGAGGATAGTTCCTCTTCCTTCAAGTCCCACTGCACTTCCCAGTTCTTTAACAAAGCCTTCCCTGAACTACTCTGGATTCACCTTTCGTGTCCCTTCTAATTTGCTTCTTGATGCTCCACAGTCCCTCCTCACTAATCCATGACCTCTCTGTCCTCCCTGCTCCATACCAAAGCAGCAAACAATGAAAACCAGCATAATACAATAAAACATTAATGGATCTAAATGAAAAGCAGAACTGCCATCAAAGACACAAAGTAGTAGGAGCTGTAGTAATCACAGTAAATATTCTGAAATTGAGTGAAAATAGCACACCTTGAGATCTGATCCAGCTCTTTGCAGAATCTTTTCACGGACCAAAGAGAGCATTATGTCAGAGAAGAATTTAGATAGTAACAACATATCAGTGATGATTGAAGAGGAAATTGAGAAAAATAGCTGGAACACATAACCTGCATGGCTTACTTGGCATAGGCTTTTTCTAATAATGCGCTCCAGAATTCATTGTGGTCAGCTGAGTGCAGAAAAACCAAACGGTCTTTGAAGGTGGGCAATCGGTCGTCAATAACAATATCCAGCCATTCATTGTGCTGCCAAAACTGTGGCGTGAAAGGAAATAGGAAACACTTTGATTACTTGTAATATGCACCAAGACTACTGAATTCCCTAGCACAGTTGTTTGTACATTCCTTCAGTAACTAGGAAAATATTATTTTCCTGAGCACAACAGTCTAATGAAAAGTCATAACTAGGCCACAATAGGGATGTGCAAACCTCTTCGAATTCAAACTGGTTCGCTTTGACGGTTCGAATTTGAAACAAACCAGGCATTGGTTCGACTGGCCTGTTCGAATTCAAACCCAACTGAGCGTGGTTCGATTCAAACTGATTTGAACTGGTTTGAACCACCAAAACTGGGTTGGGTGATAGGCACAAATGGGTGCCAACTACCACCCAAACCCCAAAGCAATCAGACATTCCTATGATTTTTCATGGATTTTTGAAATTTTTATTATTGCCCATTATTCCCTAGGGGCAAAAAGCTGGGGTGGGTGGTAGGCACCCAGGGGTCTAATCATCTAATCATCCACCCAGCCCGCACTGTACCTGCCAAGTTGCAAACTCCCCAACCCAGCCAATCAGTTGGGGAGCGAAAAATTCCTACTCAGCCCACAAAAGGATGGCCAGCAATGACTGTCCTGCACCCCAGACAGAGAGGGTGGGAAAGCTTGAGTAGCAGCCAACTGAGAAGGGAGGGGAGCAATGGTCCCACTGTCTGTTGCTTGCCCCTTCCCTCCTTTCCTCCAATCCAGGTGGCCTACCCTGTGGCTGCTTAAGCGAGGGTGGGGCAAACAGCCTGCCCCCACCCCCCACATGAGGCTGTGTGCTGGCCCACTCATACAGCATAATGTCTGATTTGGGCTAGAGAAGGGTATCATTCTGTATGGCATGTTCTTTCAAGAACAAGAAGTCCAAGAATGCCTTCGTTCCAGCCAGCCTTTCCCGTGCACAGTCAGGACAAGTCAACAGGGTGTGGTAACAGACTGGCACCAGGAGAGAGGGACAAGCACCATAATAATCAGATATATTGGATCCGAAAGGCAGTTAGTACCAGAGTTACTGATTGGATTTACAGACACCAGAATGTAAGAGAGTAATAAGCTAGGCCTCTAATGCATAGGAGAACTGTCACTAGAACCCAGGGACAGGAAGCAGTGTCTAAAGGGCATTTGCCACTCACATATAATTAATATTCATGCATATATCCCTGCTAACTTGGCAAAGCATCTCCGCTTTTAAAGTAGTGGCTTTCTTATATTTACCAGTGGGAGACGAACTGTCCCTGTTCAACCAAGCAAAGTGTTCCTTCCAGTGGTTGTTGCTGGTATCTCCCTTGTGTTTCTTTTTAGACTATGAGGCCCTTTGGAACAAGGAACCATCTTATCAGTCTTTTTGTTATGCCAACTGCTTTGAGAAATTTCTGAGAACTTTTTGTTGCTAAGCATGTTATGGATGTGTATAATAAATAATAATAATATGTTGTCATATATGGCTATAAATCCATATATAAATCTAAGTGGTCTCTGGACTGTCCAACGCATGATGCTGGTCACATTCTCAATTCGATATTTTGCTCTGATCAGGGTGGGGAATCCTGTCATCTCCTCATTGTCATGGATGGACCACCATCTAGTTAAGGTAGAACTTACAACTACAACTCACCTCTGAAGGGGTGAAGGACCTATTGGGTTGGTCTGCCCGAGAAGTTTATTGGATCCAATAGGATTCCAAGAAGGCTTGGAAGGGTTTAGGGTTGGCTCTGCTAGTGAATCTATCAATGCTTTGGTGCAAAAATGGAATAATAAACTCACTAGAGCAGTAGACACAATCGCTCCTAAGCATCCTCTCTGACCTTCAAAATCAGCTCCGTGGTATTTGGAAGTACTACGGGACCTGAAGCAGCAAGGTGGATGACTGTACAAGTGGGGGAAGACTCAGTGCGAATCCAACAGATCTTAACAAACACATTTGAATATCTATGCTCTTGCAGTGTGGCAGCAAAGCAGTGGTTCTTTTCTGCTTGCATTGCTTCCGCAAATTCATGCTCAGCAGAGTTGTCTAGGATTGTGAGGGGGGTAGTATGTTCCCCCTTCCTCTTGAATTTAAACTTGGAACCATCAGTCACTCACTGTGATATTTTCAATGACTTTTTTAATGGATAAAATCTCTTACAACTGGATTCCACAGTTATTGCAGAGTCTACTGTGGAGGTGTCCAGCAACTCCTCTGATAGATTAAATTGGATCACTTTCAGTTTGTGACTCCCGAGGATGTGGGCAAACTGCATTGGACTGTGTGTCCTACAACCTGTTCTCTTGCCCCTTGCCCAGCTTGGCTTATTTGATCTGGTAATCGTATTATCAGAGAAGGTCTGGTAAATATTATAAATGTTTCTCTGAGGAAGAGCACATCAGGAGATTTGGTGCAGGGTGTTATCAATATGCATTGCTGACAAAACCCAAATCTATTTCTTCATATTGACCTCATCAGGAAATGGTATAACTTTCCTAAATGCCTGCCTGGAAGCAGTAATGGGCTGGATGAAGGATAACAAACGGAAGTTGAACCCAAATAAGAAGGAGGTACTGACTATGGGGGGTCGGGACCCAAGCAATGGTTTAGATCTGCCCACTCTGGGTAGGGTTGCACTCCCCCTCTTAAAGATCCTGGATCCCAAACCCTCTGTGGTTTCTCAGGTTGAGGCAATGGCCAGGAGCGCTTTTTATCATTTTCAGATGAGTCATCAGCCACACCCATTTCTTAAAACAGCAGTGCATATGGTGGTAACCTCCCGGCTCAACTACTGTAGTGCCCTCTAAGTGGGCTTGTCTTTGCACATAGTCCAGAAACTACAATTGGTAAAGGATGTGGCAGCCAGATTGGTTTCTGGGACAACTCAGAGGGACCATATAACACCAATTCTGAAAAAAACTGTTCTGGCTGCCAATATGTTTCTGAATGAAATACAAATTGCTGGTTATTACCTATAAAAACTTTAATGACTTGAATCCAAGGTAACTAAGAGAGTGCCTTCTTTGTCATGAATCCTGCCACCTATTAAGATCATCTGGGGAGGTCTGATTAGGGTTGCCACTGGCTCGTTCAGTGGCAACTCGGGACGGGACCTTCTCTGTAGCTGCCTGGGGCTTTGGAATATGCTCCCTTTCAAAATAAGAGCATCTCCATCTCTGATTGCTTTTAGAAAGACCCTTAATACACAGTTGTTTTCTCAGGTTTTAAACTGAAATTAATTCTAAACTGTTTGTTTTATCCTATGAAATTGTTTTAACTTTTTATTCTTGAAATTGTTTTGTTTTTACTCTATTTTATATTTGTTGTGTTTTCAGTTGTGTACACTGCCTAGAGGTACACATATCAGGCAGTATATAAATATGATAAACAAGCAAATATCTGGCAGCCTGAATCCAAACTATTTTGAGGGGAATGAGATGGAAATGAAGGCCTGAGTTACAAGGTCGTAGCAGGCTGTGAGAAATTGTGCTTGGTACCGAACAATTTTAATTTCAAGGAGTCTCTGTCTCCTTAGGACGTTAAATAACTTCATGTTATTTAATAACATCTTGTCAGATATTAATTAGCATAGACAGACTGGCACCTCAGCACTTGGTCTGTGTTCCAGAATAATAGCATGCCGTGTAAAATGTCATAACAGTAGCATAGCTCACAATATTACTATTATTAAAAATAAGTGGAACGCATGACAAAAATATAGAATTAGATCTAAAATTTCATGTGTTATATTGGTGAGGGGGGTCAGAATAGGGCATTTATGGGCAGCAGGGAGGACTGCCCATCAATGATGCCATCAATGGGCAGAAATGTTGGACTCAGAGGTTCAGAATGGAATTCTTTCTCTCACCCCTCCCTGAAAGCTCCCAGTGTTATTGGTTGCGTGCTGTTGATTGACAGGAGCAAAAGAACCTTTGTACTGGATGTGGGGGTGGGGAGCTGAAACTTAATCCTGATTAAGTTTCCTGAAACTTAATCCTAAAATTTAAAACTGATCATCCAACTAGTGAGGAAAATCTAGTCTTGGACGGGGTCACACTTCTCTTGAAAGACAAAGTCCGCAACTTGGGGGTTGTTCTGGAACTGATGCTGGCCTTGAAGGCACAGGTGGCGGGAATATTCTGAGGTGCTTTTTACCAGCTATGGCTGGTGCACCAGCTGTAACCCTACTTGGAGAAGTTGCACCTGACTTCAGTCACCCATGCTTTGGTAGTGTCCAGATTGGACTCCTGCAATGTGCTCTACGTGGGGCTGCCCTTGGAAATGGTTCAGAAGCTTCAGCTGGTCTGGAATGCTGCTGCAAGGATGCTTGTGGGTGCAAGTCACTTCTTGAGTGTCATACCTATCCTGTGGCAGCTTCATTGGTTACCAGCCCACTTCTAGCCTAGATTCAAGGTGCTGGTCTTGAACTTTAAAGCCCTACACAACTTGGGACTGGGATACCCGTTGGACCGCATTCACCCATATGAACCTGCCAGGGCCCTCTGCTCGGCATCTCAGGTCCTGCTCATGGCCCCGTCACTAACAGAGATCTGGTTGGCAGGGTGGGTTTGGTGCCTACCACCCACCAAACTCCAAGGCAATTGGACACTTCTCTGATTATTGGTGAATTGTTGAAGTATTTTTCAATTTTTGTTTTCCTCCCATAGGGAATAATGGGGAACATAGGAAGCTGCCATATACTGAGTCAGACCATTGGTCTATCTAGCTCAATATTGTCTTCACAGACTGGCAGCGGCTTCTCCAAGTTGCAGGCAGGAATCTCTCTCAGCCCTATCTTGGAGAAGCCAGGGAGGGAACTTGAAACCTTCTGCTCTTCCCAGAGCGGCTCCAACCCCTGAGGGGAATATCTTACAGTGCTCACACTTCTAGTCTCCCATTCAAATGCAACCAGGGCAGTCCCTGCTTAGCTATGGGGACAAGTCATGCTTGCTACTACAATTTGAGGATGCCACATTCCCAACCTTGGCGGGGGGGGGGTGCCCAAAGTGTGTCTGGGGGCATAGCAGGGCTGGACTCCACCCCCCCCACCCCAAGTTTATAGGATTTATTGTTGATTAATCAGGAATTTTTAAAGAATTAATTTTTGTCTCCATAGACATGCATTGGCTCAATAGGAAACCATTGCCTGAGCCTAGCCACTCAGTAAGAACAGTGTGTTCCCTTTCAGCTTAACAGCTTAATGGCTTTGACCCGAACTCAGAGTTCAGAGCAATAAGCAATTAAGATCAGTAGGTGAAAAGGCACTCTGTTATTTCCTATGGAGCCAAAAATGAATTCTTTGAAAATTCATAAATAAATAACAATAATTCCTATCAACTTAGGGGTGCCTGGGGGGAGTTGAGGCCAGCCATGCTGTGCCCCCAGACCCACTTTTGGGTGCTCTGGCATCCCCCCACTGTAAGTGGGGAATGGGCACTGTAAGTGGGGAATGGGCAGGTGCGGAACCTGATCGCCAGCGGCCTGTGTGCAGCTGAGGTGGCGGCCCCGCTCACCCACCCCCCTCATCTGAGGTCAGACACGGGGTGTGTGGTCTGGCTCCCAAATGAAGCCCTGTGGCTCCATTCGGGAGTGTGTGGCAGGCTGGCACTGCGTTTGCCGCACGGCCCCTTCGGGATCTAGTCTAGGGCTGGCCCTGCATTTGCAGCATAGCCAGGAGTGGCTCTCCCCTGCCTTAAGGCCAGGAATGCAGTGCCTGGCCACGCTGCGAATGCAGCGCCGGCCATTTAACTCCCAAAGGGGCCGCACGGCCCCTTCGGGAGTTAGATTTGGGCTGGCGCTGCTTTTGCAGCAGAGCCAGAAGCGGCCATTTAACTCCCAAATGGGGGCTGCACATCCCCCACTCGGGAGCTAAACCAGCACCCCCGCATCTGATGTCATACACAAGGGCGGGGGTGTCGGGGCTGCAAGGCGTGGCCCCTGATTGGACACAGCCCAGGTTCTTTGAACCCGTTGGCCCAATGGTGGCTCTGCCCCTGGGAATGGGGCATCCTCAAATCCCCAGTATTCCCTATGGGAGGAATACAAAAATTGAATTGAGAGCAAGTATGGCCCTGCTCCTCTTCTGTATGTGTGTTCGGATGCATACAAACATCCTCGGGCATGTTCAGTTGGTTCAGCCCAACTTTCCCCTCATTTTCACAGTCCAGGCTAAGCCCTCGGTCCCAGGTAAAGTGTATCTGTTTCCCCAACCCCACCCAATAATTGGGCCCTGATTGTGTTAGATATTGTAAGATATTGCAGACATTGTGTTAGATATATTAACTGTTCCCCTTAAACTATCACGAGTCTATGTAACTATTCCTTAGAACAGTTGGGCATTTTGTTTTTCAAGAGCTGATTTACCTGAAAATGAAATATTCCAGCATAACCTGGGCCAAAATTCTGATCTTGCGGCACAACTCTGGCTAATGTGTTTTCATTAAGGGTGAGAGATGCAATAGCTGCTAAAAGCCAACAGTCACCTGTAAATCAAAAACAACAACTCCAGATTATTATTCTCATCTGATCTGATCCCAAATAACTGAAGTTATTTTCAGTTCCCACCTACAAAATGAAAAACAAAAATCCCATTCGTCCCCTGCTAAACAATCCCTATTAAATCCTTCTTGTTTCTCCTCCTAGTTATTTTTTTGTGGTTGCACATGAAGGAAACTTTATTTTAACACCATCCCAGTTGATCCAGACATTTTGGATGTCCCCCACTGAACATTTGCAGAAAAGGCAGCTTCTGAAATCTGTGCTCTGTGTGTGTATGCCGTTCCTGGGTGTGCTTGTACACAAGCAAATCAAGAAGGAAGTAGATCCAATGACCCATATGTGTATAGCCATACATGTGCTAATGTATCATGTGCAATATGACCCTGGCACTGCCACTCCAAACAGGATCCAGCTCCTCATTTCTCTCTGCCTTTTGATGCAGATGCAAACATACAGTATAGCAATATCTGTATCGCTGCATGTGATTTTATCCCATGTGGTGCTAGTCACCTGTAGAGCCTCATTGCATCCAAACAAGGCGGAATCTGACATCAAATATGAACACATTAACCAGCAACATTTTCTTTAAAGTCTCTGACTCTTCTTACCCTGCGGAGGGAAATAATACTTCCAGTGGAAAAACACTCACCAAGATCCCCTTGACAAATGTCAGTTCTTGTGGCGCCTCCAAGAATAAACTGTGGGTCGTTAACGATTTCCTTGATGAATATAGGAAAATATATATATAAATACTCTGAACAGAATAAACTGCACTGTGATAATATTAGAACTCTGTGTCCATTCTAACCAGAGGCAGGCTTCACCTAAAGTTTGTTTGCTTGCTTGTTTGTTTGTCTATCTAATTTGTATACCACCCCAAACTTTTGTCTCTGGGTGGTTAACAATAACATAAAACAAGTTAAAAACATACACAAAACTTAAAACAATTTAAACAATTTCAAAATCAAACACAGGTTAAAATTTAAAAATCTAAAAAGCTGAAAAAGCTTGGGTGAAGAGGTGAGTTTTCAAATGCTTTTAAAAAATTGTTAATGTTAAACATTAATCACTGCCCAATTCTGACCTGTTTTTTGTTTTTGTTTTTATTCTTCTGAAATACAAACTATAAACAGATTTCTACCAAGATAATGAGGACAATTTTGTATTATTGGTACACATACCACACAAGGGAATACAGGATGTTTTTGAGTGCTGCTCACACCCTTGCACGTGTGCAAGTCATGGCAGCAGCCATCTTTTTTGTAAAAAACAACAACAGAGCAATGCAATGTGCCAGTTATGTCTCAGCACTGTTGTTAAAAATAAATAAATGGCTGCCATTGTTGCCACCATGAAGCACTCCTGGTTGCTGCTGCCCTGACACCACACTTGCAATGTTCCCTCTAACTGGGATTCCCAGATGTTGTGGACTACAACTCCCAGAATCCCCAAGCAAAAGCTACTGCAGCTGGGGATTCTGGGAGTTGTAGTCCACAACATCTGGGAATCTCCGTTAGAAGGAACACTGCACCCTTGTGGGGCTTACTTGGGCAGCTGGTGGTGGCAGTCATCCAGAGCACTTTGTAGTAGCTGTGCTGGCAACCTCCTACATTGGCTGGGTGCTCCTTTGACCCTGGTTAGGATCACGAGAATGAGCTTAGCGTGTCTGTTGTGCTGATTCAGACTTTGATGTTGCCTTTCGATGCTTTCCAGAAAGGAGTTGGACTTGGGCCCCCCTGCCATTTGGGCCACTCCTCAGTGGTGGCATCCAAGAATGACCTTCCACTCCATGGCAGCTACTATGGCAAAAACATCCCTTGGGTTGTCAAACCTAGGAAGGGACCTGCCTAATGTTCTGCCTATTAAACTGTGTAAGACTACACCATTTACACTGATGGGGGTGCATAATAACAGACATGTTCATTCAAGTCAAATGTGCTCATGCATAGCCATAGGCTTTAGTAAAGTAAAGCAAAGTGTGCTGTCGAGTCGGCGTCAACTCCTGGTGACTACAGAGCTTAGGGATGTGCATGGTCCAGACCGGCACCGAGGGGGGGTGTCTCCCTTTAACGGCGCAGGGGGGTAGAACTTACCCCTCCCGCCGCTCTTCCCCCTCTGGCGCTGTAGTGATAAGCGAAGTTTTTGGGGTGGCAGCGTTCTTCGCTGCCGCCCCTGCCCCTGTCGTTGTTTGTAAAGCCTTCAGAAGAGCTTCAAGAGCAGCACGCATGCCTGTTGCCGCCGTGAGCGCACGCGCTGCCTATGTCACACACACGCTGCATGTGATGTAGGTGGTGCGCGCACGCATGGTGGCGACGGGCGCGCACCTGCCGCTGCACACTCATGCGTGCTGCTCTTGAAGCTCTTCCGAAGGCTTTACAAACAATGACGGGGGCAGGGGTGGCAGCGAAGAATGCTGCCGCCCCAAAAACTTCGCTTATCACTACAGTGCCGGAGGGGGAAGAGCAGCGGGAGGGGTAAGTTCTACCCCCCCCGCCCTTAAAGGGAGACCCCCCCTCGGTGCCGGACCGGTCTGGAGGCCTCTAACATGGCCTCCGGACTGGTCCGTGCACATCCCTAACAGAGCCCTGTGGTTGTCTTTGGTAGAATACGTGGGTGGGTGGGTGTTGGGTTACCATTGCCATCTCCTGCGCAGTATGAGATGATGCTTTTCAGCATCTTCCTATATCACTGCTACCCGATATAAGTGTTTCCCATAGTCTGGGAAACATACCAGTGGGCATTCGAACTGGCAACCTCTGGCTTGCTAATAAAGTTATTTCCCCGCTGCGCAATTGGTCATCTATAGGATTTAGTACCCAATCTTAAAAACAAATTTAAATAACAATGCAACCTGCCAAAACAAAGTCATGCACACAAATCAATACAGAGGTACACTCAGATCAGATAAGGATATTCATTTTGCAATTCATTGCTACAGTCTTAAGACCACTGGCCAATCGTGTCATAGAGAGCCAACATAGTGTAGTGGTTAGAGTGTTGGACTAGGACCTGGAAGACCTGTGTTCGAATCCCCATTCAACCATGAAACTCACTGAGTGACTCTGGGTCAGTCATGTATCTCTCAGCCTAACCTACCTCACAGGGTTGTTGGATAAAAATAATCATGTGCCCCACTCTGAGCTCCTCGGAGGAAAAGCAGGATATAAGTGCAAAAATAAATAAATAATAAATAAATAAATAAAAATTCTGCCAAGGTGAATGACACTACCCATTAAAAGATAGCAGCAACCTAGTCTGAAATCAGCAAGCACACCTTTTCTTCACAGAAATCTAACTGATGTGAGCACATCATCTTATCAAGGTGTTTATCTCTCATTGATGCATATAAAAGGCAATGGAGCCAGTCGTGGGGCAGGCCTTCCATCTGGGGCTGAATACATAATAAAATAATTTTACAAGCCACTACTGCAAGTGTTTAAAATGTGGTTTTCAGAGCTAAGCTCTGCTGAGTTCAAATTAAACCAAGTAGGGAGAAGAAGGCAAACAGGATTTAGACAGCCAACCAAGCTACCTTCCAGAAGGAAGCCAGCACAGGAAGATGCCTGTGGAGCAAAACCTTCTTCACAGTGGGCAAGAGGAAGGTCAATAATGTCTACGCAGCAGGTGAGATGGAGAAGTGCCCACCCGCAAGCCAAGGCAATTAACTCTGGTTGCATGCTTTGCAGAGTTTAAAGGGAATGCAAGAGAGGCCAGCATTCACCCCCCCCCCCGCCCAGATCATTCACAGCTTCAAAGGAAATGTCAGGGAGCAGGTGACCTGGCTGCATTCCTGCTGCTGAGCACCTTTCTAGGGGAGAACATGACTCAGGCTGGCGTGTCGTGATTAGAGAGGACAAAAGGGAAGTCAAACCACACAGCGGTCATCACCCTGCGGCACCACCTGCTTGTTCAACACAACTGGTCACGGGGAGCTTGTAAGTGAACTGAAGCGAGACAAATCCCTGGTTTCCTCCAGAACATTATCATGGGGAAGATTTGGGAAGTAATAGGTTCTTCTGGAGTCAATACCAAGCCTTGCTTTAGTCTATCATATATCTATATCTATATCTATATCTATATCTATATCTATATCTATATCTATATCTATATCTCTGGGATAACAACATAAGAACAGCCCTGCTGGATCAGGCCCAAGGCCTATCTAGTCCAGTCCAGCATCCTGTTAGAGTGCTGGACTAGGACCGGGGAGACCCGAGTTCAAATCCCCATTCAACCATGATACTAGCTAGGTGACTCTGGGCCAGTCACTTCTCTCTAAGCCTAGCCTACATCACAGGGTTGTTGTGAGGAGAAACTTAAGTATGTAGTACACCGCTCTGGGCTCCTTGGAGGAAGAACGGGATATAAATGTAACAACAACAACACCACAGTGGCCCACCAGATGCCTCTGAGAAGCCCACAGGCAAGAGCTGAGGGCACACCCTCTTCTCCTGCTGTTGCTCCTCCACAACTGGTATTTAGAGGCATCTTGCCTCTGAGGCTGGACGTGCACTATAGCCTCAGACTAGTAACCATTGATAGACCTGTCCTCTGTGAATTTATCAGTATGCAGGCCGCAGAACTCTCCCCTATAACCAGGGATGTGTAGATATACATTGTGCTAAGAGAGCAAACAAAATCAGGTTTCTGCACCTTTTACTGTTGTCCTATATTAAGACGGTGCCTAAGGCAACTGCCCCATTTTGCCTAATATACTTTTTATTTTAATGTATCAAAATTACAGAGAAAATGATACAAATACTACAATTACACACGTCACAATGCTTCATTAATCCACATTTATCTCCTTTCACAATAAGAGAAAAATCATCAATAAAGGACACAGCTTCAGAATTAAACCAGATCAACTCAATCATCTCATTTGGCTTAATTTCATCCAAACTCTCACTTACTGCCTCCCACCAGTTGCAGATGCAGACAGTACAGAGCGGCATTTAAAAGGCATCATCATAGAAAATGCATCTTCTGCATTAGTTGTTGTATGGAGGACATATCAGAACAAGCTAATATAATTTGTTGTACCAAGTTTTGTGTGAAGCAGGGTTATCATGAGGGCAGGGCAAGCAGGACAATTGCCCATGGCCCCAGTCTTTGGAGGGGCCCCATAACAGCAGAACAGGCTCACCTCTGCAGCAGCACGGGTCTGCTTTTTTACATCCTCCCAACAGTGAAGGTTGGGTCTGTTCCCACCCTTTGTTCTTTGTGATATACATGGACAGCTGTGTGAATGAATGACTGAACATGCACTCACTATACACAGAACGTACATGTGCAGAACATAACATGTGAATAGGGCTTGTGGGCACTGCAGATGTGTGAAGAGCAACAGAAGATCCCGAAGAGAGAAATGGGAGTCAGTGAATAATAAGTAAGAAAGCAAACAAAATACACTTCATTGAAATGGGGCAAAACATTAAATATTTTTGAAAATGTGCTTTCAATATTAACTTAAGTCCAGTCTCTCTGCCACTTGATCCTTTCTGGAAAAAGTAGAGAGATAGCTCTGGCTCATAGACAAGGCAGTTTGTCTTTTGCCACCCCAAATCCAGATCTGATGCTAGGAAAGCTGAAATTCTGCGCCCAATTCATTACTCCTACATGATCTATATGGGGTTGCCTGGGGAAACTGTTCAGACAGAGACCTCTATTAGTACAAAAAACAGCAGCCAGAGTCTTCAGACTCTGTGACTCTTATCTTCTTCAGTCTCCATTTGCTTCTGGTCTGTTTCCAAACACACGTCAAAGTGCTAGCAATCATGACACCTCCTCCCTCATGAGCCTGTCTGCTCACTTAGGTCATCATCACAGAGGCTCTGCTTCATCTGCTACCGTTGCTGGAAATCTAGTTGATGAGAACATGGGACAAGAACTTCTCAGCTGCCATGCAGACTGTGGAACTGGTTGCCCTGAGAAGCTTGCTGGTCCCCCTTTTTTGTCTGTTTAGGTTTGCTGTGTTTCATTGCATTTCCAGACAAGTGATTTTCCTTCCCTGTGATTTTAAGTTGCTTTCTTTTTGGTTTTGATCTGCTTTGTGATTTACTGGATTTTTGTCAACGTTATTCACTGACATGACATGCAGCCACAATGCTGCACCCTGGAGCTGCTACTAACTTCCAAGGCAGTCCTACTGCTGTTCAGAAGCAGCAGTTGTGGAAGCAGCATCTCTGCAGGTTTCCCCATTGTCACAAATGCAGAAATCCACAGAAATGCTGCTTCTACAACTGCTGCTTCTGAACAGCATCGGGGCTGCCCGAGAAGACTGCAGTAGGATCCTCCAAGGCGCAGTGTTATGGCTCCATAATGCTGTGCATCATGTCACTCATTTTTATGGAGGAGGGGGCAGTGTTTTAATTTGATTGTTGTTCACTGTCTTGCAGGTCCCTTTTGGGCCCCGAAAGGCAATGCATGAAATTTTAATAAATACAGAATTTAGGATGTTTTCTAATGTGGGGCAATCTGTTGTCAGAACAGAATAGAGGGCAAGAGAAGCAAAGGATAGGGGAACATGCCTGGAGGCCTTTAGGGAGGAGTAAGTTGTTACACAAGACACACGAGTTCCAGTCTTTTCTCACAAATCTTTTACACATTACTATGGCCTGGAGAATGAGACATTTTCTCTTTAAAAAATATAGAAGTCCAATCCTGCATAAAACACTACATGATGGGATTTGTCGAGGAGATACTTTCTATACTCACCCCAGGCCTTTTCCACACAAAGGGGATGGGAGGCTTCTCACTGAAGAAAAGTGAAGAGTCATTGGCTGGGAAGTCACAGTCCTCAAAGAGTGTCCCTGTCTGCTGACATCCAAGCTTCAGCTCCTGATATGACTGGCCGGTGGAGTGTGTGGCACGTGCACTCTGGGGCACTGGAGGAGCCCGTGGGCTCGGGTCCCGGTAGGTAGATGGCATCGCTCTGTTCCACCTGCAGCAGATAACTGAGATGGGGGGAATGAAGACAAGAGAAGATCTAAAGCACCCAACCTACAAAACAGGAACAAAGCCAGAGATGGAATCAAATTGCCACTTGCAGCAAATGAGAAGTTCTGGACCTTCAGGGAAGTGAAAAAATCCTCTAGGCAAGCAGCCCCTCCTCTCTTGCACCTATTTGAATGGCAGATTGACAGCCGGATTCACTAGCAACAATAAAGAAAGGAACACCCTGAGAACAAACAAAGGGGAAACTTGTTTGGCCTCTTCAGGTGCTCTCTAGTCGCTCCATGCCTGCCTTCTGGTATGCGTAGCCGAAAGATAATTCTGTGTTGACCATGAAATATGAATCGGCTGCTGCACCCAGAACAGGAGAAGGGGCACTCCCAAACCAGTTCATTTGTGCTTGAGTGATAAGGGGAGGGTGTGGATGCATGATCTTTGCTGGGTGCTTGATTTTGAGGAAGGTGATAAGGCATGAGTATTTCATGTCTGGTACCAAAGATGCATGCATACCGTCCAACATTTCACCCATGAAAATGCAGCCATGTCTGTGAATGAGTAGGAGGCATGGCTAAGCAACTTGAAGGCATGGGGTAGAATGTGTGGAGGGTATGGCATACCATAATGGTTACAAGCATGCCACAAATGGAAAGCAGGTAAGAAAGTGCACACAGACCACATTATTCTAGATTGCCATGCAGATGAGCCAAACTCATATCCAGGCACGTAGGAAACCGCCGGTAGTGTGGGTGCAACCCACTGGCAGGGGCCCTAGGTACCCTAGCCATGCCCCTGCATCTGACATCAGACACATGGGGGTGTGGCCACGTGCAGAAAGAGCACATGGCCCAGTTTGCGGGATGCTTCCGCCAGGGCTGTGTTCCCAGCCTGGTTGGGAATGCACCTCTCTGCTTTTCCAGGCAAGGAAAGGCACTCCCCTGGGCAGGCTGGAAACCCAGAGTTGGCTGAAGCACCTTGTGAACAGGGCTGCATGCCCTCTTTTTGCACACCACCACGCCCCCTGTGTCTGATGTTAGATGCAGGGGTGTGGCTAGGCCGCCTGGGGCAGCTCCATGGGGAGTGGTGGCTCGGGTTCGTTGGACCCATCCACACAATGGTATCTCTGCCCCATTCGTATCTTCCAACATTTCACAGATAAAAATAGGGATACATGTGTTTACAACTAATTCTCATTCCAAGCCCCCCACCCACTATTACACATGGCTGAAGACTGGATTCCACCCACTACCTGCTGGTCAACTGCATAGTGCCTTACTCCTGGGCACCCATTCACATGTACACACACTAGAAACACGATGCATCCACTCAGCCACTTGGAGGTTTAATTTCTGGAGACTCTGGAGAAGCAGCTGGATCCTGAAGAATGACATCATGGAGGGGAGCTGGAAATCAACCAAGCCTGCCCAAGAGGCAAAACTAGGGATAGTGATTCATAAGGACAGATTCCAAAACAGGGACTGTCTCTGGTAAATAGTAACAGCTGAAGCCTATAACCCTGTGAAAACGTATTTCCACCACCTGTGCAAATTCATGGCATAGGAACATAGGGCTATGTGAGATTTCCATGGGCTCCCTATTGCTGATGAAGGAGGTAGTCCTGCCCTCCCATTACCAAAATGCCCAGTTTCATGAGGCCTCAGAGCATCTGCTCCTTAGAGCCCAGCAAAATGACAACTCTTTTCATTTCCTGCTTGCTGGTTCTGTCAAGCAGGACGAGAACCTTCACTCACGGAGGCCAATGCAAACGTTACAGCTCTCACAGAGAGTGCCACAACAGAGAAGTGGTTTTTGATGTCTTTTGTGTGGGAACTGTGATTCATGTAGTGGCCCTCCGTGATACAGAAGAGAAGTGATATGAGAAAAGAGATAGTTGTTCATGGAGGGATGAAGTGAAATTAACAGAAATTAATTATCTAGGAGGCATAATACATTTGGAGAGTCTGGGAGGCTCAGTGGTGAGGAAGTATTAATACTAAGCCTCCACAGTGAGGTTCATCACCACTTTGTCCTTTTAGTCACCAGGGCGTTTTTTCATACAACAGGCTTTACTGAGAGTTTGAAGTTGCAAAACACACACACACACACCGATGCAAAAAGTGGATTATCCCCCCCACCCCGGATATAAATCAGGCTACAATCTGATGCACAAGAAAAACCCAAATAGTGTGTGAAGTGCTCCCTGATAGCTCGCAGGGACTTTGGGGTAAGTCTGGCTGATATGTGAACGCACACCCTCTATTCTGGAGGAGATGTGAGCTAAAAGCCGTGTGTGAAAAATGCCCAGGTGAAGACTTTTCTGTTCACGTGGGCTTTTACATTTTTTAAAAGCCCAATTAAAACAATTAATTAACAATTTTAAAGCCCAATTAAACAGTTAAAAAATTGTTTTGCATTATATATATATATATATATATATATATATATATATATATATATATATATATATACACACACACACATACATATACACATACATACAGTGGTCCCTCGACTTACGAACTACTCGACATAAGTATTTTTCGAGTTACAAACGGCAGTTTTAGATCCGGTTTTAGATGCGGTTTTTTCGACTTACAAATTTTTAGATGGGGTTTCCTCGACTTACGAATTTTACATGTGGTTTCCTTGACTTGCCTGCCTGTTTACTGCCTGTTTATTCTTGAAAAGAAATGTTCCTGTGCAGTTTGCAAGTCTTACTGGGGGTCTGGGTCTTTTTTCTAGGCTCCGGAACGCATTAATCCGTTCCCAATGCATTCCTATGGGAAACCGCTTTTCGACTTACGAACTTTTCGACTTACAAATGTGCATTCGGAACGGATTAATTTCGTAAGTAGAGGGACCACTGTGTGTGTGTGTGTGTGTGTGTGTGTGTGTGTGTGTGTAAAGCACACCAAATAAATTAATATTTGGTGTGTTGTGATTTGATGTGTTTTATGTATTTTTATTGGATCTTTTAATGTTGTGTTGTGAGCCACCCAGATAACAATTTGTTATGGGGCAGCCACAGACATATTTTGGGGTGGCACAGGTTACTTCAGAGGGAAGAAGTGATGGGCAAAAAATGCCCACTCCTGACGTGATACTCATACCATTTTATTTTGGAGTGCGGCACACATGCATGCTCCATTAGTTCATCAGTTTCATTCGATGTCAGTCACTGTTTTTGTTAGCACCTGTTCACCCTGTTCAGCAGGTTGAATCAGTTCACTCACTCACCTCTTGATCTAAACAACGTACATCTTTTTGCTTTTCCTTGCCAGGCTATACTATGGCTACTATCAAATAGCAATTAAAAATCCTCACAGAAGTAAGATCTTTGTAATTTTATAGCGTTCTCTCCTCATGGATCTTGTAATTGAAAACTATGAAATGTTAGTATAAGAGTCAAACCAACCTTGGAGTCAGACATTGCCATACCTGATGAAATACAAGATGTCACATCTGCCTCAGGTGTATTTATAACAGAGGTCAGAGGCAGGAAAAGGGCACACACCACCCTTCTGGAATATGCCACTTGCAGCTACTGATTCATATTGCCTTACAGTATGGCTGGATCAGGTCAATAGCCTTCCTAGGTCTTCTTCCTATTCTTGTCCTTTCACTTTTCTAGTATGTTTGAGTAGCAGCACATATATGTTGACTTTAGAATGAAGGGTTTATCCACCTAGTTAACCAAATGGCACAGGGTGTGGCTTCTGAACACTGAGCATGAGACAAGAGTTCTGCATCCATCCTATTGGGTGAATATGCTTAACATGCCTTTGCAGTCACACAGCTCAGGTGCAGCCCCAAACCCCTATGTTGAATAAAATCTGAATGTATTCACCTGTGTTTCATAGGAGAAACATAGCCTTCATATGGTGGGATTTTCTTCATTCATTTGCTGCTGTAAATAGCGCTTTTGCCTGCAATACTTTCGTTTCACAAACAAAATTTTATTGCCACATCAGAACTGAAAACAATTTCTAGTGAAAGTCTGAATCATGAAATTTCTTACTTACCCTAGACATATATTGGACTAGCTCTTGTAAGATCTGTAAATTATTACCATCAGCATAATCCTCCTATCAAATTGTGAGCATGATAAAGAAAACTTAAAAAAAAAATCTTCAGAGAATTTGCTTGGTTTCATTGTAACTAGAACTTGTTGTACTAGAACTTTTCTGGTTAAAAACACCTGCAGTCAGGTGGTGGTGGTGGTTTGTTTGTGGTGTGTGTGTGTGTCTTTAACTTTGTACACCACTTAGAGATGTCTATATCAGGCAGTATAGAAATATGATTAAACTAACAAACAAACACTTGCAGTCTTGTGATGTTTGTTTGGGGTCTCTCTCTCTCTCTCTCTCTCTGGTTAAAGCTATATATTAGGTTGGAGTACTGAAAAGCAAAAGCTGGACTTTGAAGATGCAAGATAGAAAAAGTATTGACGCTTTTGAACTTTGGTGCTGGAGAAGACTTTTGACAGCCAGGAAAACAAACAAATGGCTCATAGAACAAATCAATCCAGAATTTTCACTCGAGGCACAAATGGCCAGCCTCAAACTTTCATACTCTGGACACATTATGTGAATATCCAGCTCCCTTGAGAAGTCCATAATGCTGGGGAAAGTTGAAGGAAAGAGAAGACGGTGGATGGACTTAATTACGACATCAATGAATGGACCACTGAGAGACCTCAAAGGCCAAGCTGAAGACAGATCATCCTGATCCTGGAGAGAATCTATCTATATGGTTGCTAAGAGTCGACACCGACTTAATGGCACTTAATTAATCAATCATCACTAAAATCCAATTAGCTGGAAGATAAAGCACTTGTATATCACATAACATCTGGAAGAGCAAAGTGCTCACATCCATATGAAATCTAAAGATATAAATTAAAAAAGGTTCACAACCTCCTGAATAGCAGGAGGTTATTTTTGTAAGTAGACAGTGATGCAGGGCTTACTTACAACATAATCTACAGTATTTACAATTCATGCTCACAAGGGGGCAGTCTCATCTAAGAAGAGGGAATCTAATCCATTCTGGATCCACATAAGAGCAAAACCATTTTTCATCCACGCTAATATTTTGTGGTGGTGGTATGTGCATATGTACGGGTGTGTATCAGTGCACAAGTTAATTGGGCTTGTTATAATATTAATTGTTCTGCTTATCTTTCCATAATATCCAGAAATCTGATCTGTTTGAATATGCTTTGCTTATGTATTGTGTGTCTACCTTGTACCAGATTTTTGTCACAGACACCACCCCGCCGGAGGTTTGTTTATGTGTGTGTGTGTTAGTTTTTGAAAACAATTGACAGTTAAGTTGTATCATATAGCGATTTGTTATATCATAGCTTTGGTTCTATTGGGAAAGGTTTTACTGCACATTGCAAGTTTCAGCATACACCAGATTTTTAAATAGTCATTCACCTGGTAGCACTAGACAGCATGAGCAGGCAGTGAAGGTTTTATGAAGTTTTGTAAACTGTGTGAGTGTGTGTGTGTGTGTGTGTGTGTGTGTGTGTGTGTGTGAGAGAGAGAGAGAGAGAGAGAGAGAGTTCTTTATTCGGACAGGTCCCCTATGTGCCACAAAGGTATGTGTGGGCAGGATGACTAGAAAATGGTGCTGTGAGCTAATAACTTTGGGGGCTTATTCGCAAGACTGACTTTTAAAAATGCCAGTTCCATGATCCATTTCCCACAGATCATATCAGCTATAGGGCCAGTTCAGACATCACATGGGACCACAGTTAAATCTTGGTTTTGTGCAATGTTTCTGGGACTTGGGAGCATGCACGCCACTCTTCCTTGCCTGCATGCAAGTCAGAATAATTCTTCTTCTGACTTGCATCCACAGTCAGAATTCTTTTTCTGACTGGAGTTAGAAACAAACCAAGATGGGTCATGATATCAGAACTGACCAATCTTGGTTTATTCTTTTAAAAGTGCATGTAATAAACCAAAATATGAACCCAAGGTTTGAAGTAAGTTTCATATCTCAGTTTATTTCATGCACTTGGGTTAGAATAAATTAAGATAGCCAATCCAGATGTCACAGTATATCTCGGTTTGTTTCCAATCACCAGTTCTTCTGACTTACGTGCTGGCAGAGGAGTGGGGAATGCATGCTCCTGAGGCTGGGAGTGGGAGACAATGTGTACCTAAGATTTAATCATGCTTCTGTGTGACATCTGAAATGGCCTGTAGTTTAGCTTTGGTTAGCTTGCCTTCATTTACAGGTATTGTATCTTATTTAAAATATCTCACTTAAATTTTATTTAAAAGATTGGAGTAGTGTATGGAGCTATTAAGAAATAATTATTGACCTGGATCTGCACTCAGACCTCTTATGAAATCAAATGCAATTGGAACAATGTGATCCGCTGTGCAGACACTTACACTCATTGGTAAATTAGATCATTATGTGAGTTCTGCAGATAGAATTTCAACATTGTGCAGAACTTCTCCAGGTGGAATATACCTTTACAAGCATTCTGTGCTCAAGGTTATGTTTGTTTAAGAATGGAAGAACTGCCCTGCTGGATCGGACCAAAGGTCCATTTGTTCCTGCATTCTTTTCCCCCCTTTTTTTCTTTTGCAACAGTGACCATGTAGGTGCCTGAAAGAAGCTCCAAGCAGAGCATGAAGGTATTAACACCCACCAGTACAAATGAGTATAAGTACCAAGATCTGGTATTCAAACATATTCTGTTGGTTAACATGAACAGAGAATCCCTTTAGCTACAATGGCTAATAGTCACTGATAGAATGTTTCATGAATTTGTTAGAAGAACATAAGAAACATAGGATATTTATTTGAGTTTGCATCCCACACTATTGCAGGAGAGGGAGACCATCTGCTTCCCAGACAGCTCAGGGTGAGAGTCTGCATTGCCATCTGTCTGCTGCTGCCTGCCTGCTTGCTTTCTTGCTGCCTTCTGCCTCTCTCAGGGTGACCTGTAGGATGTTGGCTGCTGTTGCTTTGTGGGGAGTTTGTGCAGGACTGGGGCCCGGGGTGAGTCAGCCGTCCCTGTGTAGCACCTGCCCAGACTAGCCACCTCTGGGCCTATATAGGAACGCTGCATGTAGCCCCAGCTTGTCAGAAGCTCTGCAGGAGAGGAAGAGACCATCTGCATACCAGATGGCTCAGTGAGAGCCTGGCCCTTGTATTGCTGTCTGGCTGCCACCACCACCTGCCCACTGCCTGTCTTGGGCTGACCTGTAGGACTGTGGTTGCTGTTGCTTTGTTGGGAGTTGGTACAGGACTGGGGCCTGGGATGAGTCAGCCGTTCCTGCCTACCATCTGCCCAGACTCACCACTGCTGGGCCTATACAGGAATACTGCCTGTGGTAGTGGGCCTTGCCCTTTGGGCGACAATGAGGGTGAGGGCCAGACTCCTAGCCCAGGAACTTACGTGTGTGTGTGTGTGTGTGTGTGTTCTGGTTGTGTGGTAGTGGTGGGTGGTTATTTTATATGTTTGTTGTGTTATGTCTTGGGTAAGATTGGTTTCTAATGTGTCTAGATAAGGAGATGGGGTGTATCCACTGATTATGGGGCTGCTATTGTGATGGTGGTGTATTAAAGAAGTAACCTTGGCAAGTCAGCAGGCTGTTACAGGGGAAGCAAATCACAAATCTAATAGATGTTTCCTCTGCCAGCTCTTTGGGGAGAGCAGTGCCAACTACCTTGCTCCTTTGTAATGCCAGGTCAGTCCAGAATAAATCAGAAATCATCCATGATCTGATTATGGATGAAGAGTCCAACCTGGTATGCATTACAGAGACTTGGTTGGGGGAGGCTGGTGGCCCAGTCTGGTCCCAGCAGGTGGGGGGGGGGAGGTGGGCAGGGAGGTGGGGTAGTTGTGGTCTATAAGAATAGCATCTCCCTTACCAGGATCCCTGTCAAAGTATCTGACCATATCAAATGTGTGTACTGAAGTTTGAGGACTAGGGATATCTTGGGATATTTGTTGGTATATCAATCCCCCCTGCTGCCCAACAGAGTCCCTAACTGAGCTAATGGGCTTGGGCTTAGTGGTGGAGTTCCCCAGGCTTATGGCAGTGGGGGACTTCAGTGTTCACTTTGGGACCAATTTGTCCGGGGCAGCCTCCAGCAACTGAATATTCACCTGTGCTTGGGGAATCTTGAGCTAGCTGATCTGTGTTGAAGATGACTACTAGATTATGCCCTGTTTCCTCCAAATCTAGCTGGTGTCCGGCCACTAGTCCCTTTCATTGTGTATACCTTGAATGGATTTTTGGAAGGGGATTTGCTCCCTTCTTTTTGCTTGTGTGCTGAAACCACATTAAATCACTGGTGTACCCCTATAACACATACTCTTCTTGTGTGTGAAACACCATACATAAATATGATAAAGGACTTCCTAATTTATTTCCCTCCCCATTCACATACACAACCATATGCAGTTGCTAGTGCGATCTAGATGCCTTTGTTCAAGGTAACCCTTCTTATGTGGAGAAATCACACTTTCCCGGTAGTCAAGCAGCTGTGACTTGTCACTGGAAAATATAATATTTGTCCCCCAGGTAGTGCATCACTTGTGACTGATAGAAAGTGCTGGGTGGATTGTGAAATGTACTTGTGCTAGGACTAAGGCCACCTGTTGGATCGTGCTTGTGACATACCGGGTGACAAGTGACAGTACGTTCCTGCCCCCTTCTGTCTCTTTGCCTTTTATTAAACTTTTAATTTTTTTTGTAATGATTTTCATATATTTTAATTCCATTTCATTTTTATTTAGTGAACATTCATGTCCCCCTTCAGAGTCTGAAGGTTCCCCTGCAGAATGACCAGAATTCAAAATGCTCGTACAAATTGTCGAACGATCTCACCACTTCTCTGAAATGCGCAGCCCAAATTACTGAAAGTTGCTTATGGTGAGCACAGCAAGTTGCCCTGTGCTGAATGGGATCATTGGTCCATTGACCCAACACTGCCTGGCAGTACCTCTCCATGACTTTATGCAGAGATCTTTCCCCATCTTGAGATCTTTTTAACTGGAGATAACAATGATAGAACCTGAGATCTTCTGCATGCAAAATACAGTTTTCATCCGCTCAGCTATTGACCTCTACTTGCTGATTTAATGCATGTGAAGCATTCTGAATATTTGAAGAATTAAATTGTTACATGCCCTTGCTCCTCACTTCTTGGAGTAGTGAGAAATTCAGGGATACCGCACTCCACAAGTTCTGGTTTCCATTTGGTGGAGTGATCACTGGAGGGATATGGCACTTTTGTAATACTTGGTTTGTTTAATATGCAAGCTAAGCATTAGCTAGAGCTGAAATAGCAGAGCTTTCCCGTTCATCAGCAACAGGTGACAGCTCTTCCCAGAGAGCAGCAAGCCCTGCACTAAAGTGCTTCAGCTTCCTGCTCAGCCTTTCTATGCCAGGCTCTTCCAAAGCTGTCGCTGTCTCTGTCTCACACTTAGCCTGTCAACTGTTTCTAACAGTCATGTTTAGTGACCACACAGATACAGGGGCAGATTAACCTCTTTGCTGCCCATAGACAAAGAGGATTTTGCCACTGCGGGGAGTGGGGGCAATGGGAAACCCTAACCCTTTCCCCTCTAAATATCACCATGGAGGGATGGGGTGCAGTATCGGTGGCTGGCTGCAGGGAGGGGGGGGGGGTGAGGATGAGGAGGGAAGAGTGCCCCCATTTTTTAAATTTCTAAAGTTTCAGGAGCAGCGGATCCCTGTCTCCGGCCCTGCTGCCCGCCAGTAACATCCCATGGCACACGGCATCCTCTCGGGCTCTGAGTGAGCTCTTCTCTCCCCATCTTGTTTCAGGTAGTTTGCTCGCTCGGCTTCAGAGGCATAGCCCAAGTGGATGCCGTGAGCCATGGGGTGTTAATGGAGGGCAGCGGGGCCGGAGACAGGCCACGACCACTCCTGAAACTTTAAAAGTGAAAAAAATTGGGGGCACTCTTCCCTCCTCATTCTCACCCCCCCCCTCAGCCAGCCACCAACACCACATTTCATCCTGCAGTGGCAATATTTAGAGGGGGAAGGGTGGATTTCCCCTCATGTTCTCCTCCCTGCTGCTACTGCTACCTGCAGAGAGACACAGCCAAATTTGAGGAGCAGCAAAAGTTGTTGCTCCTCAAATTTAACCACCGTAGGCAGATGCCTCCTCTGCTTCTCCCTTAATCCACCATTGCACAGATACCAGGCTGTGTGGGGAGAAGAGGGAAAATTGAATCACCTCTCTTATATCATCCCTTCCATTTAAGACTCTTCTTGTGACTTCCCCCTCCAGGGCAACAGACATTATGAGTGGCTTCAGATGATCACCAGAAAGTAAGTCGGAAGGAACTGGAGGTTTCTGGAGAACAGGAGGTTCCTGGGGAGCATGTGCTCCCAGTGTGAGCCACAACGTTGATTCATGTTGTGATGCCTGAAACCATTAGTGTAAGGTGGAGAGTGTTGGCTTCACCCCACAGCCCGACAGTCATCCAAGATTCACAATCAACATTTCTTTATTTATATTTAACATATGTGCATACCACCCACAACTGAAGTCTCTAGGCAGTTTAGAGCAATAAAACAAACCAAGAACTTTTAAAACAATTAAAATGTATAAAAAGTTCAAATTAAAGTAATACCCATAAAACTTCCAAATAGCTAAAAAGCTTGGCTGAGGAGATATGTCTTTAGTTTTTTCCTAAAAGATTTGTCTTTAGTTTTTTCCTAAAAGCCAACAGCTCTAATCTTAGCAGGAAGTGCGTTCCACAGCTCTGGGGCAACTATAGAGAAGGCTCACCTTTGAGTCGTCACCAGATGAGCTGGTGGCAACCTCAGATGAACCTCCCCTGAAGATCTTAATAGGTGGCAGAGTTCATACTGAAGAAAATGTTCTCTTCGGGCCAACATTTGAGGTTGGGCTGAAAAGGTTGGGCAGCAGAGGGAACCTCACATTCTCCACCCAACATGCAGGTGTCACAAAATGAGCAGATCTTGAGGCTTATGCCAGGAGCATGTTCTCCCCGGAAACTTTTGCTTCCCTCTGATTTACTGTCTGGTGGTCGTCTAAACCTGCCCTGTCTTTAGAAACTGTAATTGGCCTCTTGAACCTCTAGTTAGTTATCTGCCTAACTTAGAGGTGGCCAACTGGCATTAATGACTACAAGCTTGCTACATTATGTACATGATAAGTATATTTATTCTTATGCACCGACTGATCTTGTTCAACGCATTGGTTTAAGTAGCTTTAGCAATTTCATGTTCAAAACATTGTCCAGAAAGGCTTTAACTCTCAGATGGTCTTCTCCATGGCAAGCTGGAAGAATAAAAAAGAAAACCCCCAAAGAAACTGGAAGAAACGGTAGGAAACAATGCACTACAGTAGGTTGGTCAACATAGCGTTGTCAGAACCTAAGTCCTGTAACGTAGTGGTAGAGTATTATTATTTTACATTTATATCCCATTCTTCCTCCAAGGAGCCCAGAGTACTACATACTTAAGTTTCTCTTTCACAACAACCCTGTCAAGTAGGTTAGGCTGAGAAAGAAGTGACTGGCCCAGAGTCACCCAGCTAGTATCATGGCTGAATGGGGATTTGAACTCGGGTCTCCCCGGTCCTAGTCCGGCACTCTAACCACTACACCACGCTGGCTCTCATGTGGAGAAGGTCCCATGTGCAGGCCTTGGCATCTCCAGGTTGGGTTTGGAAGGACTCCAGGCTGAAGCCCTGCACAAGCACTGCCAGTCAGTATAGATGATACTCACCTAGATGGGGCAATGGTCTAACTCAGTGCAAGGCACCTTCATGTGTTCGTTTCTCTACTCATCGCTCCCAATATCATCCTCTCTGTGTTTGTGTTCTAGTTACTAGCCCCATTCACAAGACCATCAATAAGAGGTTAGAAGGCAGTAAATTCAGCTGTTTATGCCTGTGTGTGGCCCCATGGGAATCCTTCCAACACAGCTTGTTAAATATGGATAACTCAGCTTTTCTACCCTGCCCTTTACCAAGGTAGGATGAACAGAGGAGCTGTCCTTCCATGGAATGCTGATTGGCTGGGTGCATTTGCTCCTTTTAGCCATTCTCAGCAATGAGTGGCCATCTTTGTGATAGAGTGCTGTGTCTAGAGGGGCTGCCATCTGTACATCTGCTGCTCTGCAAAGCACACTCAATGACTCTATGCTTCCAGTACAGACAGTAGGGCTGGTCTCCGCTTCTGTCCCTTCGTAGCCAAGTAGGGGGTAGCTGAAAATGTAATGAGGGTTCCCAGTTGACTGCTAGCACAATGCATGCTGAGATAGCTATTTGGATTCTTGAAGGACCCAGCTCCCAGTTTCAAACATGGAGACCCTGGCTGCCTGCATTGCCTGGGTGCAGAGTTTGCAGACCCAAATGGAGGTTCTGCTCATCTGTGGGAAATAGGGTAGGAACTCTTTAACCCCACCCCAAACCACCCACAGCTGCTTGTGTGAAAGGTCTTGCTATGTACAAAAGATGTACTGGAAATACTTGCAGCTAGCAGACATGACCCACTGTTTGCATTAGATGAGGGCCTCATCAGATGTCTTCTGCTTCGGAGGAGCAAGAGAACAAGGGCTCTGAGAAAGTAAACACAGCACTGATGAAATGGATCAGCTGGGCAACTGTTTGCTCTTCTCACTGGGAAAGGAAAGAGCAATGATTACAAATACATGGAAAAACCCAAATCCCAGAACACTGTGGACAAAAATCAGAGCAGATAAGCAGCTAATGTGTAACCTGGGTTAGGCAATCAGGGAAATAAAAATATGAACCCAAAAGTCATTTGAGAGCAGATGCTGAGCACAGGCAGCAGTGCAAGATCCTCTTCCCAAGAAAGCAAGTCAGAGAGAGGTGTGTGCTCATTTTCTACCTTTGTAATTGTTGAGGGGGAAAGACTGAAACTAGGGAGCAGCTGTATATAGGTCATTATTCTCTTCTCATTTTGTGATAGGAAGTCATTTTGCTACATTTCTCTCAAATTCCTCATTGTTACAAGTTTGATCTTTGACCTTTGTTTTTCCAAAGCTGTGCTCTATGTAAAAAACTTTAAGGTCAAACTGTGTGCATTATGTCTAAAAGTTAAATTAAAGTTAATTTTAATCAAACTAACAAAAATTTAGGTTCAGTCCTCATTCAGGTTCATCTAGATTTGTTATGCCCCCCTTCAAGTCTAGTTCATGAGCCAACTTTAAAGAATCGTTTTGGTAACCAGATCAGACACTTTGAACCAGATTTGAACTGGTGTTGATACACTTCATGCAGAGTAATATCAAACTCTTTTGCTTGCAATGTAGCTTTATAAAATAAATGCAATGGTAGCTATTGAAGAAGAGAGAAAAGGGGGAGATGTACAGTAATACAGAACAGCTGTCCAGTGCATTGCGGCTGTTGCTTCAGATGTCAATGCTCTGCCACTGGAGGGATACTGTGCTGGGGACGAATAGGGTCAGTTGCTCTCCCCCTGCTAAATACAAGAGAATCATCACCTCTTTGTGTGTGTGCCTCTTTGCTCACTTAGCAGCAGTTGAAAGCTATCTTTCACAGCCTACAGCCCTGCAGGACTATATGCTTGCCTTCTTGAGCTGCCGCTGGGATAATTTTAATGGGTTTCAGTAGCTCTGAGATCCTGTTAACATATCTTGAACTTCAAGAAAATCTTGAAAATTGGAATTTTTACATTTGCCTAGCAGCCTTAATTCAGGTCAGAAATTCCTGCTAGGGGGAAAGTGGCTGGGCAGCAGGATGGGGTGGGAGAAGTAGCAGGCAGGGAAGGATTCTGCATCTATCTCTCACTTGCTACTTTTCTGCTGGAAATCAAGCTCCGCTGGCCCAGCTTTGCAAAGGGGAAGCGGGTGGCCAGGCTTTGGTAATATGCTGGGGAGGTGGAAGCATGTAGTCCCATCCTTATGTACCACAAATAGTGTTTCTGTAGTGTACAAATTTAGCTGCCATAGAGATGCGCTGCAAGAATTTCAGTACAGACCGATGAAGCTGTTAGATTAATTAACAATATAATACAGTACCATATAATACAATACAAGGTATTCTACCCAATGTGAAACAGTAGGAGTACAAATTTAGTAGAACAGGCAATTTGCATGTGTTCTGAGAAAACGCGTCTTGCAGTTCTTAAATAGGTAGACCTGGAGACTGTGGCTGACATACTGCGCAAAGTTCCATGTGCGTTAAAAAGTAGCGGGCATGCAGTTGTGTGTGTGCACTCTTGTGCAAATGCAAACATTGTGCAAATGGAGTCGTGTGATAGGAAGGCCACAGGAAATCATGGCCAGACTATTGCACAACTGCATAGGGGACTTTTTGCATTTGTGCAAGAGCACACTTGTTCAACTACATGCACGTAATATTACAATGTGCACAGAACGTTATGCAGCATGCCAGTCCACAACTGCCTAAGGTTACCTAGAGGGAAGCTCAGCCCCACTCCTTCCCAAAGGGGGAAGCAAAAGATTGGGAAGAGAGAGGTTGCTCCTTCATGAGCTAACCCTCCATAGAAACCAAGAGGAAGGGGAGCATTCTCAGTGGGAAATTTTCACAAGGGTCTCTGTGCTATCAATCTAGAAAAAGACAGGAGGCTGGAATGGATGGGCCCAGTGTTCCCTCTAACAGGGGTTCCTAGATGTTGTTGAATACAACTCCCAGAATCCCCAGCTGCATTGGCTTTTGGTTGGGGATTATGGGAATTGTAGTCAACAACATCTGGGAAACCTGTTAGAGGGAACACAGGATGGGCCTTGGCCTGATCCAGCAGGGCTGTTTTTATTTGTTTGTTTGTTTGTTTGTTTGTAACATTTATAAACCGCCCCATCCAAAGGCTCTGGGCAGTGTACAACAAATTTAAAAAGACACAAAAACAAACACCATTTAAAACACAGTGAGAAACAATATAAAAACAATTCAAACACTATTAAACAATTTAAAGCTAATTAAAATACTTTAAAACCATTTAAAAACTTTGGAAGGCCAGGCCAAACATGTAAGTTTGTAGGGCTCTCTTAAAGGCCGACAGCGAGCCTAAATTGTGGATATCTGCTGGGAGTGCATGCCATAGGCCAGGAACAGCTACAGAAAAGGCCTGGTTCCGAGTTGCCACCAGATGTACCGGTGGCAACTGGAGGCAGACCTCTCCAGATGACCTCAGTGAATGATGGGGATCATACCGAAGAAGACGCTCTCTAAGGTAGCCCAGACCCAAGCCGTTCAGAGCTTTAAAGGTAATAACCAGCACTTTGTATTTTGCCCGGAAACATATCAGCAGCCAATGCAACTCTTTTAAGACAGGCATCATATGGTCTTTCTAGGTTACCCCAGAGACCAATCTGGCTGCTGCATTTTGAACTAACTGAAGTTTCTGAACTATGTACAAAGGCAGCCCCACATAGAGCGTATTGCAGTAGTCAAGCCTAGTGGTGTGCACGGAAAAGGCATAGAAAAGGCCTCCAGACCGGTCCGGAATTCTGGCGGTTTGGCAGTGCATGGGAGTGTGTCTTTAAGGGGGGCGGCAGTAGTACTTACCCCCCCCGCCGCTCTTCCCCCTCCGGCGCTGAAGTTGCCAAAAACATTTTTGGGGCGGCAGAGTTCCTCCCTGCTGCCCCTGCCCCTGTTGTTGTCTGTAAGGGTTAAACTAGAAAGAGCTGGCGGCACGCATGTGCCCTTCGCGGCATGCACACTCGTCTTTGCCGTTGGCGCGCGCTACATACATCATGTGGCGTGGGTGCGCCAGCGGCGAAGATGAGTGCGCGCGCCGCGAAGGGCACATGCGCGCCGTCAGCTCTTTCTAGTTTAACCCTTACAGACAACAACAGGGGCAGGGGCGGCAGGGAGGAACTCTGCCGTCCCAAGAATGTTTTTGGCAACTTCAGCGCCGGAGGGGGAAGAGCAGTGGCGGGTGGGGGGGGGCGGTATCCAGAAGGATACCATGGTCAATGGTATCAAAAATCGCCGAGAGATCCAAAAGAACCAACAGAGTTACATTCCCTCTGTCGATTCCCTGGTAAAGGTCAGCCATCAGGCCGACCAAGGCAGACTCAACCCTATAGCCAGCTCTAAAGCCAGTTTGAAATGGGTCTGGATAAACAGTTTCCTCCAAAACTGCCTAGAGCTGGTTAGCCACCACTCTCTCAATCACCTTGCTCAACCATGGGAGATAACTATCCTATAACTATCCATCACTGAGGGATCTAGGGAAGGCTTCTTAAGAAGTGGTCTAATCCAGGGTTTCTTAACCTTGAGCCCCCAGATGTTGATGGACTACAACTCCCATCACCCCCAACCATTTACATTGTGGCTGGGGATAATGGGAGTTGGAGTCCATCAACATCTGGGGGCCCAAGGTTAAGAAACCCTGGTCTAATCATTGCTTCCTTCAAACAAGGAGGCATCCTACTCTCCCTCAGCGATGAGTTAATGATATTAATTAAGCCATCCCCAACAATCTCTCTGCTAGATAGAAGCAGCCAAGTCGGGCAAGGATCCAGAGAACAAGTGGTAGGCCGTACCACCCCAAGCAGCTTGTCCATGTCATCAGGCATCACAGATTGAAACTGATCCAATCTAATACTGCAAGAGGGATTAGTGAACACCACCTTAATAGACTCTGCAGAAACAGTGGAGTCCAAGTTCTTATGTTCTGATCTGAATAATTCTTAGCTCACTTGTGCAACAAAAAATAGCATATTTTATACTTTTCTCCACCAAGATTATATCTATCTATAACCAAAGGTCCCAACCCACAAAAGTCACTGACAGACCTGCTGCCCACAGTGTACCATGGCTGGTTCTGCACCACCCATGCTGTTGTGGGCATCTAAAACAACACCATGGCTGTTGTGCAAGAGCGCTCTTGCACGAATATGTAAAATTGTGAGATCGCACTAGCGCATCGCTGTGGCCATGATTTCCGATGGCTGTGGTGTAGCACAAGTGCTCTTGTGCAATTTTTACATATTAGCATATCCGCGCAGGCATACAACAGCATCGGGGTTATTTTAGACACCTGCAGTAGTGTGAGGGGTGCTGAACCGCTCGTGGTACACTGCACATCTTGTCAGCTAATGTCTAACTGAAGATTATGCAAACTCATTGCACCTGGCTAAAGGTTGTGTGCTGATCTGTAATGAGCCCTCAGGTAGGCTACACTCAGGTTCTAACTGGTCCTACCTGGCCTGATGTAGCATTTTCTCCTTCTCCATGTAATGATGCAGGATAACAACACCAGGGATATTTGGAAAGGCTTTCCCCTTAACTTAATCACCCCTGCTAACGAAATAAAGAGGAATCTTTCAAAGTGGTGATTCTCTTACATTTATCAGGGAGAGAGCAACTGTCCTTCTCCAGCCCCAGTGCAGGATTTCTCCATTGCTTGTTGCTGGTATCTACTTTATGAGGTTATTCACACAATGGACAACTGTGTTCTTCCTGGGTTTGGGAGTTGTGTGTGTTCCCAGTTTTTGGTTGTGTGGAAACACAAGCTGTGTGTTTCTACCTGGGTAGAAGTGATTGTGTGTTCTCTCATTTTTTTCCATCTGTGTGCAGAATGAGTTTTGTTCTCGGTTGCAGTATCAAGACAGTGTGTGCACACGTGCATTCAGAGTGGAACCTTCTTGATTAAACCTGAACGGGATCTAAAATTGATTGAGCGGACATTAAAAAATTTGTGAGCGCACACACATGCACATGCCTTAGAGGGAACACTGGAGGAAAACCTGGGTAGAAATGATTGTGTGGAAGCAAGGTAGGAGGAAAAGCTACCCAGGTTTTCCTCCTATCTTGCATCCACACAATCACTTCTACCCAGGTTTTCCTCTTATCTTGCTTCCATACAACCAAAAATTGGGAGCATGCACAGTTCCCAAACCCCAGGAAGTTTTTGATTGTGCAAATGACCTCTATGTTTCTTTTTAGTTGTGAGTTCCTTTGGGATAGGGAACCATCATTTCTTTTTCTGTGTAATCTCCTTTAAGAACTCTTTTGTTTCAAAATTCAATAATATTCATAATAACCATTTCATGTAGCCCTTGAGGCCCCGCTATACTAGTATCAGAAAACACCCAACAGGAATTGGTATATGGAACTTGGAGATCAGCCATCCAGGAAGATGTGACAGGAAGCCACACATTTCAATGATTTCAACGCGGTTTCCGTTTTTTCTCTGGGTGCAGGACTAGTCAGTGGGCTCTAACACAAGGACAGCAAAGGATCTAGCCCTTGTGGTGCAGAACAGAGCTTTGGTTTTCCAGGTGCTAAGGCACAACTTAATAGTTTTACTCAATGAAGGTTTGATATTGTCACATACAGCTGCATGCACAGAACAAATTTTTTTGCTGACAGTTACATCGAGAGCTGACCAGGATCTTGCTGATTGGTACAGCTGAGTAATTAAGGCCAGTTGTGGAGGATGAATAAGCTTTAGCAGTCACCTGCGTATGCTTTCCAAGATCGAGTCTGGAGCTGAAAATGGAAACCTGAGGGATTTGGGCCAACATGCCTAGTAAGCTATAGGGTAGCAACCCCCTTGCCCAGGCCAATATCCTACACCGATGTCCTAATTGTTTATAGCCTGGGTAGCCATTGTATGAAATGGAAATAAAACATTTAGCAAACTAATTTTAAAAATGCTTACTCTACCCACCCACCCCCAACAGGCATCGTGGAAATTGCAGCTAAACATGCATTGGGGCGTGAGCTTGCTCTGTGTCTTTGTGTGCTTCTCCACCATTGACTGTGATCGGGTCTATGTCCACCCCTTCTATCTGATCTCCTATAACACGACAAGTGGCTGCAATCTGGTTGAAGTCCAGGAACAGCTGGGGAAGACTTTCATCCCCATCCCAATAGACTCGGACTTCACACCACCTTATGAAGAGAGTCTTGGGAACAAGACCAAAGAAAAAACCCAATATGTGGATGTGAATTTCTTCAGTGACATGATTTATGTTCTTGGTGCTCGCTTCTATCAAAAGCTGAGGGAAATGCACAAGGATGAAAATATTATTCTGTCCCCCACAGAAATTTACAAGTCTTTGCTGCTCTTCTACTTAGGGGCTTCTGGAAAAACAGCCGATGACTTACAGATTTTGTTAGGACTTGAGTCTCCGACCATTAATTCAAGCTGCAACTTCAGAGTTGATGGGCACAAAGTCCTCTCTACAGTGAGGTTCATCAGTGATCCATTGCTCCCCAAGCAAGCTGATGGGCTGCTCTTCTCAAAGGTTTTCTGCCTTTTCTCAGCACCTGGTGTCCCTTTGTCTGAGTCCTTTGTCCACAATTTGGGCTCTCCTGACGTTACTTTTTGGGTCCGAACTGTTGACTTTAGAAACTCCACTCAAGCAGCAGAAAAAATCAATGCTTTTGTTGAAGGCAAAAATACTCACAGAAGCAAGAGTTTGTTGGCAAACATTGATCCGCAAACCACCCTTCTACTTGCAACTTATACACAGTTCAAAGGTAAGTGGATTGGGCGTGGGGGGGAGAGAGGGGGGGAATTCCCACATATTAATACTAATGGCAGTCCCAGAGAAAAGTGGGTGCTGCTTTCATCACTTCACCATTCAGCATCATTCACATGTCTGTGCTTTCAGTCATCACTGTCGTAGAATGTGGGAAATCCTCCAAGAAGTATGCAGAAATTTCTGGCAGTGAAAGCAGTTTTGGTCTGCACTGTATAGAAGGGCCGATGGGGATTCTTTTCTCCCAACACTGGTGTTTCAAGAGGAGCCTTTGAGGGTCTGGGATAAAAGAAACAGTGCATTGGGGCTCTCCTCTCAACCTCTCCTCCATCTCTGACTTTGGAACTCTAGCTGACCAGCAGAAGGAAAACATAAGGAGATAGCTGAGGGGCCCAGAATACGTTTGAAAGGTGAAAGGCAATAACTTTTTGAGGCGAGTTATTAGACCATTGACTATAGAAAAAGAAATACATTATTTCTGATACTGTATTTACCTGAATCTAAGATCCGCTCCAGATTTTTCTTGTTAAATAGTGTGTGTGTGTGTGTGTGTGTGTGTGTGTGTGTGTGTGTGTGTGTGTGTGTGTGAGAGAGAGAGAGAGAGAGAGAGCGAGAGAGAGAGCGCTAGCTCTTTTGGGAATAAATGCAGATATAACCTGTATTTATCTTTTAAGATATTGTCTTACATTCAGCTGCCTTCTATTCGGGTAAAGACAGTATTAATATATAAATATTTGTTGTTGTAAATATGCTATTAGTCAAGGGAATTTATTAGGTGTGAAATGCACCAATCAAATAACTTGTGCAGGGCCAGAACAGAACAAATATTTATATACCGCTTTTTGATAAAGGTCCCCAAAGCGGTTTACATAGAGAAAACAATAAATTAATAAGATGGATCCCTGACCCCAAAGGGCTCACAATCTAAAAAGAAACATAAAGCAGATACCAGCAGCCGCCACTGGAGAGATGCTGTGCTAGGGCTGGATAGGGCCAGTTGCTTTCCCCCTGCTAAATATAAGAGAGTCACCATTTTAAAAGACGCCTCTTTGCTCAGTTAGCAGCATCAGCGGTTGGCACGGTCAGGCACCTGCAAGGCCTACCCGCTGGCAGGGGATCTCAGCCGCTTCTCCTCCTTGCTGTTGTTGCCACCACCATATGTTTACTCACCAGCTCTTTTCTTGGTCAGTGAGCAGCCCGCAGCAGGATGGAGCCATAGCTCCATGGTGGAGCATCTAGACCAATCTGGTCTGACTTGGTATGAGGGAACTTCCTATTTCCCAGTGGTGGCAGTGAGCAGGATGGGGGCACGGCAGTGGGCAGGGTGGGGTGCGGCACACTGAGGTCCACTTGCCCTCTGAAAAATTGGAGCTGGCACTGCTGACATTATATGAGGGGACCTTTCAAGAAATCACAGCAGCAAGGAAGACTCCTAGATTCCCTGGCTAATCTGCACTTTTCAAAGGTCAACAATTGGGGGGTGGGATGTAAACGATAGAGACAAGAGGGGCTGAAAACTTCAGGAAGGGGCTTTTACATCAGAGAGGGTGTTTCCAGAGGTGACCTACCTGACCCTTGGACTATTATGGGCTGGGGATAATGAGAGGTGGGAAACCAACATTTCCCAAGGTTGGGAACCCCTTCTCTACAGCAGAACAGAGAGGATTTATTTATTTATTTATTTATTTATTTAAACATTTTCATACCACCCAAAACTTACATCTCTGGGCAGTTTACAACAGGATAAAAACAAAGTAAAACATTCATTAAGACAAAAATGGGGAGGGGGAAACACACACATTACAACAATCTAAAAATTTAAAAATAATATTTTAAAACAGCATTAAAGCCATTTAAAACAACATTAATTAAAAGCCTGAGTGAAGAGATGTGTTTTTAAAGACTTTTTAAGAGCTGTCAGAGATGGGGAGGCTCTTATTTCACCAGGGAGCGCATTCCAAAGCCTCAGGGCAGCAGCGGAGAAGGCCCGTCCCTGAGTGGCCACCAGACGAGCCAGTGGCAGCTGCAGATGGACCTCTCCAGCAGATCTCAGTAGGTGGTGGGGTTCACACCGAAGAAGGCGTTCCCTTAAATACCCAGGGCCCAAACTGTTTTTTATGCAGGATGCAGAACAGGTGGAAAGGGATGTGAGATCACTGCAGAAGAGGACTGTATACACTAGGCAGCGTTTCTCCACACAGCTTACATGCATGTGAATGGTTCATTTCATTCCCTCTGACCAAAAGTAATTTCTAGAGGCTTGAATGGGAGGGTGGAAAGAAGAAACAGTATGGATGTAAAGAGGATTGAAAGAGTAGCCAGCTCCAGTGCCCCTCAAGCAAATACTTGGAGAAGTAGGCCTGTCTACATGCAGAAAACATAGTTACTTTCCCCACGTGAGATAGGGCCATAGCTCAGCAACAGAGCACATGCCTTGCGTGCAGAAGGTCCTAGAGGCAACCCTAGTCATTTCCAGGTGAGGCTGGGGAAGACCTGCCTGAAACCCCTAGGGAGCTGCTGCCAGTCCATGTAAACAATCCTGGGGACTAATGGTCTGATGGAGGATCATTCCACATTATTAAAATGGATGCATCAATTCAGAAGTATGATCTGTTATGGAAAATGGGTTCATTCATCATGATAGCAACTGGATCCCACACTTTTAAAATGCTTTACATTTTATTTGAGATGTCTGATAAGCTGTTAGCTTCACAAGGGAACCTTCATACTTCTATACAGATTTGGGGGGATTTTTTTTTTTGTGGGGGCGGTAAATTTCCGTAGCCTAGCATAAGCCAAATTCACAGGTATTAATATTCAATAGTACGCCATCATGTAATCTTCACGATAAGCATCCTGTAGAAAACTTAACCAACATTACAAATGTGTGATGCGTCACTGTGGGGCCATCTCATAGAAATATTTTATTAAATTAGGTCTGATTGTGAACTCAGAACTCTTTAAAAACTTCTCTAGGGATTTCATGATGCAGAGCTTTTTCTTGTTGCTTCATATAAGAGTTAAGTCCCCAACTTCAATTTCTGATAAAGAGTATTAGAATCCTGGGGTGGGGGGATCTTTTTTCCCCCCTGAGCTCATAATAAGATTTGTATATTCTGTAAATTTGGGGACCTGTCTGTATGTACAGGAAACTTTTCTTGCAGGTGCTAGTAGTAGGAGACATTTTCTCTTTCCATCTTGGCCATAACTTCGACCTAAGAAATTACTGTTAGCAATTCAATACAGTTTGTATTTCACGCACACTCCACTCCCCATAAACCAGCAATTTCCAAATACTTGAACATAGATCACAATGAGGAATAATTAACAGAAATTAAGAAATAAGTGTCATTCTTTTCTCTATAAAATCAATCAAAGCATGTCAGAAATACACATTAGAATTTTTAGGATACACTAATCCATTAATTATACCATGGTATCCTGTCCATAGCCACCTAATGGCACAGTGGGGAAGCAACCTGCCTAGAGAGCAGGAGGCTGTTGGTTGAAATCCCCACTGGTGTGTTTAGGAACATAGGAAACTGCCATATACTGACTCAGACCATTGGTCTATCTAGCTCAGTATTGGTTTCACAGACTGGCAGCGGCTTCTCCAAGGTTGCAGGCAGGAATCTCTCTCAGCCCTATCTTGGAGAAGCCAGGGAGGGAACTTGAAACCTTCTGCTCTTCCCAGAGCGGCTTCATCCTCTGAGGGGAATATCTTGCAGTGCTCACACATCAAGTCTCCCATTCAGATGCAACCAGGGCAGGCCCTGCTTAGCTATGGGGACAAGTCATGCTTGCTACCACAAGACCAGCTCTCCTCTCGTAGACCAGCTCTCCTCTCCTGTTTCCAGACTATGGGAAACACCTATATAGGGCAGCAGCGATATAGGAAGGTGCTGAAAGGCACCATCTCATACTGTGCAGGAGAAGGCAATGGTGAACCACTCCTGAATTCTACCAAAGAAAACTACATGGCTCTGTGGTCGCCAGGAGTCAACACCAACTCGACGGCACAACCATCCTGCCCATACCACAAAAACTGTGGGGGAGCCGTGGCAATTGCCCTGTTGGTGCTCACCCCTTTAAAAATACATGGCATGGTAAGGATGTATGTGGACTTGGGAGGAGGACAGAAGATATGCCTAGATCCCGAAGGTCCTAAGGAGTGGCAAACACAAGCTTTTTTTAGGGGCTTTGTGCGGAGGAACAAGAGAGAAGCACAGAAAGTAGGAGAGGCTTCTGGAGAAGCTTCTCACCAATTTCATGTCCCCTCTAAGTGTGTGATGCTAGACTCTGTCCCATAGATTTGTCTTCCTGTGCTTGTTTTTGTCCACCACTGAAAGCACATGAAGCAGCAACCTGGCTAAAGCTAAGTAGTTCTGGGTCTGGCCAGTGCTTGGAAGGGAGACCACCTGGGAATCCCATGCATGGCACGTGAGCTTCAGCACAGAACAGTAGAGTATATCATGTAATAAGTACACTAGCATCCGTACATATTGTTCATTGGTTAACGAGAGCCTTTTTATCCAACATGCTCCAATTAAACAGATGAAGCTCCTTTTCTCTAATCAATGTTTCCATTTTGTTTTCAGCCACGGTGAAGGGAGCCTTCCCCTTGAAAGAGCCTCAGGAATTCTGGCTCAGTTCAGACACCAAAGTTTCTGTGCCTATGATAAGAGTAACTGACAGTTTTGAGCATAAATATGACGAGAACCTTTTAATCATCAAAATTCCTGTCAACAAGGATGTGTTTTTGCTGCTTTTACAGCCTATTAATGGCAGTAACCTGGCTAAAGCTGAGGAAGGGTTTGATCTAAAGTTTCCTCCTGAACGGCGGCAACTACTGCCATCAAGGTACATGTTTATAGGGACATTAAGAGTCTCATCAGAATGTAAGAATTTCCTTTTGTGGGGCCAGCAATAGTCCGAAATATCTACTACTTCTCATTTAAGGTGGATGAGATTCAGACCAGATCAGATCTAGGCTAAAAGCTGGATTATAACCCAATAGTTTAGGATTAGACATTAGGGGTTATGCAGCTATTTCCAAGCAAATAGTTTATATGATCCCAGGGTAGAATATTTACCAAATGAAGAGGCTTAATCAGATGAAATCAGAAGAAACTTAAATATTCAACAAGAAAGAGAATGTACATTTTTGCCTAAGACCTGCCATGTTCTAAATGGTTAATAGCAGAACAAGGTAACTTAAGTAAGTAGGTTAAGGTCTACTTCTCAAAAACATAACATAGAACATAGGAACAGCCCGGCCGGATCAGACCCAAGGCCCATCTAGGCCAATATCCTGTTTCACACGGTGGCCCACTCATCAAGTTAGCAAGGGTTGATGAATCCTCCCCAACCATTAAGTCTGTCAGAGTTCAAGATCATCCCTCAGTCATGCAAAATGGGAAACAAGTTGCTTTTAGACCACATTGGCCACATTCATATGTAACGGGAAACCGGAAGTGAAGGAGCCTGAGGTTGAGTTTCTTGTACGTTCGAATATGTGCAACCGTGGTTCCCTCAGAAAAGGAAACCGAGATTTCCCTTCCCAAACTCCAATTTGGGTTGTAGTGACTTTTGCTGCTCCGACCTGAGGTTTGTGTCCGGCAGCATTATGTCTGAAAACAGAATTGGAGTTTCAGTGAGCTGTAACCAGAGTTGAGGTAGGAAGCTCCTTCCTCGTTCCAACTGTGATTGGCTGGTGGGGCTGTCCTTCATCCCAGAAGGAAGCCCACACAGCCAGTTCCCCTACCCACGCAGCAAGTCCCCTCTCCTCTCTGTAGTCTCTGAGACTGCAATTTTGAACGTCTGCGAAGCGTGTGTGGGGGGTGGGATTTCCCATTACATGCAAATGTTTCCTTTGTGTAGAAAATGCCACCAGGAGGCTTTTCAGATACCAGGCTTTACTGCGGGTTTAGCGCGAGGCTTTACTGTGAGTTTGGAGCATAATGGATACTTGGACACAAAAAGCAGTGTTGGACATAAACTGGACTAGGTTCCAATACGGAGTGGGGGGGACCTGAATCGTGTGTGAAGCGCTCTCTAAAATATCACATGGACTTTGGGGTAAATCTGGCCAATATATGAACACACACACACCCTCCCAAAGAAAAGTTGCGGTAAAGTCGCTGTCTGAAAAAGCTCCTGGTAGGTAATATGACATTGGGCCAACCATCGCACTGTCTTGTAAAGATTATTTGGGAATTCAGATTTAAGTGGCTGTTTATTCTGGAGCAACAACGGCTGAAGAAGACAAGCTGGCAGGGATTATGTGGGTGGATTCACATCTAACGGCAAGCAAGTATGGCAGAACCACTGAGCACATGCTCTCACTACTGCCCCCACTTCCATGTTGCGAGAAGTTGAACATGTCAAGCGGATGTTGAGGGGAGAATGGTGGGCACCCACCTCTGCCAGACATGCTCTGTCCAACTTCAGGTGTGAGATGCTGGGCAAATGTTGGGCAGAGATGGGTACCTGACATTCATGCGACGTTTCTGTCTTCAGACAACACAGAAATGATGGTGGTAGCAGGAGTGCATGCATGCTCAGTAGGAGCTGGCAGTTCTTCCATACTTGGCTGCCAACATCACCTACCCTCACATTTTAACAGGGCCCACAGAAGCAGGTTAGGTGGTTAAAGAAAGCACAGCATTGTCTGTCTATCTGCATATCTTAATAGCGAAGAGTGCTGTGCTCAGGAGGGTCACAGGGACTGTTTTGCCTATCGCTTAAAAAATCAAAAATCTGTAATTTTCTTTCTATATTTTCTGTAGGGAAATCCATTTGACTTTGCCAAAGTTCTCCCTCAAAAGCATTTATGATCTTCAGGAGCTCATTGTGAATATGAACGTTTCTACAAATCTGGGAAACAAAGCCAACCTTACTATGCTAAGTGACACTAGCCTGACTGTTAGAAAGGTACAATACATCTCCTGCATAAAGCACAATTTCGTTCCATATTTTATACAACTGTTCCATGTCAACTATGGAATATTGCTTTGAGCACTTTTGGTTGAAAAGCAAAACATAAACATTAGAAATAAATAAAGAAGAAGAATAGACCGTTGGTATGAAATTATTGATGGACATCGGGGACCTCACTCGGTGCAGTGATTGCAAGTAGGAAAATGGTGGGTTAGGAAAGAGTTGAGCACACCTAGGGGCTATTGACACACACATGTAAAACCAGCCCAACCCAGTTTGACACATGCGTGTTTCTGCCAGCATCAGGCTCAGTCCTGGTTGCACTGAGGTGGCAAGAGGTGGTTACAGAGCCTCCCTCTAAAATGAGGTTAAAGGAGCAAGCACTCCCTTAAACTCGTTTTTGCAGTTGTCTGTCAGCTGTGAGTTTGCGGTGCATTATTGGAGCTCTGGAGGACCCCCAGCCCTCAGAGCCCAAGGAAGCGGAACTGCTCGTCTGTGGGGAGGCAGGCTCTTCACAGATTCCTCGTCGCAAACCCTGTTTCACTTTCCCACTGGTATATGTGGAACACATGCAAATAGAAAATATAGCAGCCTAGACTAGCATTTCACAACCTCTTATTCCAAAGTGTATGAAGGAAGAACTATGGACACTTCAACCAAGATGGAGACAGTTTAGGTAACATAATACAATTCAGTGAGGCGATTCTCACGATCATCCAAAAGCAGGCTAAGGGAGCCTAGACCGCTTTGGGGCAATCGTGTGCTACAACAGGAGCCTCGTGGCTCCCGGCAGCTAGCTGCCCTAAATACCCCTCCCCTTAGCCAAAGTTAACAAAGCTAGCGCTCCATAAACCTCATCTTTTTGCTTGTGTGTTGCTGCAGTGTGCCGTGTGCAGCAACACATTGTGCCGTGTGCAGAAACACAACGCAGTGTGCAGTGTGCAGCAACACATGAAGAGAGCCCTGACAAGGAGGCTGCAAGCAGCCTCCTGGGCTCGGGGGTCTCTCCAGGATGCCCCGTGCACTCACGCGGGGCATCCTGGAACTTCTAGGGGTCGCATGGACCCCCATCCCCACAGTCCCTGCTGGCTCCATGATGGAGCCGGCAGTTGTGTGGGCAGCCGGTCTGGCTACCCAGGGCTGCCTTCTGATCATCTGTGGAGAGAGTGGGCTAAGCCCGCTCTCCCCACAAACCCCCTTACGGCGCTTCTCACTGATTGTGAGAATCGCCTCCTTATTTGATGATGTGACGTAGTGCAGTATTTCTAATAATCTGTATATATATTTTACCACTCTGGCCTCAACTGGCCTTTGTGAAGTGCAGCTACAAATTCCATGAGTCTTCTATTAAGAGTATTGTCAGTCACATCTTGAGGATGTTTCATGCTGATCTCAAAGTCCTTTTGATTAGCACTTTTACATACCTTTTCATCTACTTGACATTTCATGAGCCATCTCTCTCATATACTCTGGTGGAACCTCAGACTAAGATTCACTGTATCTCTTTGTGCTTGCAGATTATAAACCAGCAATTATTTGAGCTCAGTCCTGGTGGGACGGATCCAGCAGAAGACCACTCAGGAGAACACAATGCCACCACAGCACTCAAAATAACCGTGAATGGGCCTTTCCTGGTAGCAGTGTATGGAAGCAAATCAAAAACATTGCTTTATTTGGGCAGAGTAACAAATCCCCTGGAAGGAGCAAACATTCATAGAACAAAATGATTTTAGATATTTTGTTGCATCTTTTTCTTATTTAGCAACTGCTTTACTGCTCGCTCTAATGAATTGTCATGTGAAGCTTTGAAAATGGATGTGTTTTTCTGACATAAAACTGATAATCTGATCAGTTGCATTTTAAAATCTTCCATTTCGGGGATAAAGATAGTGGCAGAGCAACTGTTAACGCCCGCATGATGAACCTACAGCCACTTGATGAGCCAGTTATCTGTATTTTCCTGCCAAGTGGTAAGGAGAAAATTTACTACATTTTTGCATCTGATCAGAAATCCAGAGAAGTGGAATGAATGCTGAAATCAGGACATGGGTACATCTATGAGATATTATGGAGCATGGTAGCCAATGCCCCTGGGACTGGGGGGTGGAGCACATAGTCACAGAATTTGCTGGAGCTGCATCTCACTCTCTCTTCTCCCCCACCCCAAGCTGCTCCTCCTTTCTTGCTCCAGCTTTAACTTATGCCGTGTGTGCTCACTCTGCAGATCGAGCCCTGCTGTTGGTCATTCACTGTGTTGGGATCCCCAGTGGGATGACCAGCCTGATCAGCTCAACCCACCAAATGATCAGCCTGCATGGCTCAAGTTAAAGCCGGGATGGAGCGAAAGAGAGAGGCAGCCGAGGCAAGGCAGAGAGGTGCAGTTGCAGCCCATTTTGTGTCCACCTGTCCAGTCCTCTGCCACCGCCCCCCCCATCACAGTGTCCATCACAGGTCACCACTGTGGAGGGGGAGAGGGAATTAGATTCATAGCTTCTGTTTTCTACAGCAACCACTTGTTGACCTCTCGTTTGGCCCAAAAGACTACTCTTGAAACTTGTCAATACAATAATACAGATGGACCACTCAGGAGTTACTCTAAAGGATGCCTAAATTTCAATTTACTTATAGGCCCTGTTTGGACCTAACACCAAACTGGAGGTAAATGTGCCAGAGGGTTGTGATAGTGATTGTCCAAAAGTATGAAGCCCTGGTTTAGTCACCCAACCACGGCTCTGTTTTTGCTCCCAAACCTGAATTTGAACCCTTGGTTTGTAGTGAGTTTTGATGCTAAAACCTGAGGTTAGAAGGCAGCATTGTGTCGTCCAAATTCTGCCGCCATAATTTGGGTTTTGTGCACAAGCGCCTCCCGCCACCATAGAGAGGTTGGCTCAGAGAAGCTAAAAAATGTTTCCATTCTAGGAAGGCTGTGTTTCTTGTTGGCTGCCTCTTGGAGCTGCTGCCCCACCCTCTGTTGTCTCTTTTCTCCTTCTGCTGCTACTTGGCAATGGATGCTGTGCCCCTGGAATTCATTCCTTTAAAGCAGTGATTCTCAAACTTGGGTCCTCAGGTGTTATTGGACTTCAACTCCCATAATCCCCAACCAAAGGCCACTGAGGCTGGGGATTATGGGAGTTGAAGTCCAATAACACCTGAGGACCCAAGTTTGAGAATCCCTGCTTTAAAGGGACAAAAACACACTGGAGAAAGCCCACTTTTCCCCTGTATGTTTTGGACCTTGGGTGTTCCTCAGCAAGAAAAGGATGGTAGAGCAAGACGGAGAGAGGAACAGAGGCCCCACACAATTCATCACTGCAGTGCTTTGTTGACAAACACATAGAGCCCTGGTAGTTAGAACAAGGGAAGACATTTCCCAGCATGCACAGCTCTATCGCCCTTGCTTCCCTCATCCTTCCATCATCAGAATGAGGTCCTCCATGCAGGTTTATTTTCATGTGGGCGGCTACCTTCCACACCTACGTACCACGATGCTCGTATTACACACTGTGGGATTTGGGTTCAAAATACTTCACCAATGTGCCAGTGTGCAAAGGTTTCAGTGTGCTATTGCACCATGGTCAAAGGCAACAGTCTGATGTGCCGATGCACCCCTGTGCTGCCAAATCAAGGCGGGGTGGCAGCAAGTGGAGATGTGAGGGGACAGAAGGAGATAGACCAGGGATGTCCTTTGGTGGGTTTGATTGAAGAAATAGTTTTAAAGAATCCCAAGGACTGCTGGATCCCACCAAGCAAGGACTATTCCCTTAAACATTACCAAAAAGTGAGTATATCTACCAAGGGAGAGTTGAGTAGGGAAGCTGATGAAGGGAGGGGCTTGGTTTGGTGGGCAGCGCCACATGGGGTGCCTGGCATGGCAAGACATTTTCTGTATTGTCACAGTGGATCTGGACAGCAGTGTTCCCCACAAATGCTTGCACCTGAGTGGCAGGAGTGCTTTTCCAGCCAACAGTGCAGTGGGAGTGTGCAGGCTCATGCATCCAGAGTGCGGCCCTCCTGGTTAAACCTCTGGAAGGTGTAAAATTAACTGCACACACATTGAAAATCTAGAGGGGGCCGGGCCGGCCCACTCCCCAGAAGGAACACTGCTGAACAGGTAGCAACTTGCCACTATAGCCCACACAGGGTGGAAATGGCAATCTGTTCCTAAGGTTTCTAATGGTATAGCCTGGTCCAGTCTTTGGGAAGTATCCAAGACTGGAGCAGTGGGATGTGTTTCTGCTAAGGAAAATCAACAATGAACTGCATATTTGGGGGACATATTTTGCAGCTGTTTAACTCGTGTTAGCTGTACAGATGCCCACCAAATAATGCACACATATAACTGCACTATTCCATTTAAACAAACCTCTAATGAAAGTACCATTTAGGGCCATTTTCTTCTAACCATTTGAGTATTTTTCTATGAAAATGAAAATATACAGAATAAAGGTCTTCTCTCCTTCCCAGTCAATTCTTTTCTTCTTTGTTACAATTTCCTGTTCACTTATCTTGATGCCAGTCCTAGTACAGATGCTATTCAAACTCGACATTTAATAACTTTGGGTATACCTCCTTTATTAATTTCTTCACAGATCCCTTAGATTCACACGGTAACCATGCTGGGTATATATTATGTTGCGAGATTAATGTGCATGGTGGCTTCCCACCTGAGGTGCCAGTGGAATCCCAGTGGCGGGGGAATTCCGATTATCAAGCAATATTGAACTACTAGCCAACCCCACACAGAGCATCTGTGCACTCTTTGGGGCCGGCGGTTACCTCTCCCCCCCCCACCTTCTGCCCCAGTCTCTGCTTCCGGGCCCAGCCGCCTCTCCTCCCCACCGCAACTTCTGCCCCCCTCCCTTCCCCCCCTCCCGGGTCTTGCCTCCGCAGCCAGGCCGGGCCCGCCCCCGCCGCCAGCCTCCATGGCCAGGACGGGCCTGCCGCCACCGCTTGCCTCCGTGGCTGGGCCGGGCCTGCTGCCTCTGGCCGCTGCGTCCTGAGTGCGCCTCAGCCAAACAGGCACGTCCACCACCCAGCCAATCAGCTAGGCGTTGGGACACACATTCCAAGGCACACCCAGGAGAATTATATATAGAGAAGATGACAAAGTAGTTATTGAATATACCCTGTACATGGGATGAAAAAAATAAGTTCAATATTGTAACAATCTTTAATGTAATGAAGAGGAGAGCTGGTCTTGTGGTAGCAAGCCTGACTTTTCCCTTTAGCTAAGCAGGGTCTGCCCTGGTTGCATTTGAATGGGAGACCACATGTGAGCACTGTAAGATATTCCCCTCGGGGGATGGAGCCGCTCTGGGAAAGAGCATCTAGGTTTCAAGTTCCCTCGCTGGCATCTCCAAGATAGGGCTGAGAGAGATTCCTACCTGCAACCTTGAAGGAGTCGCTGCCAGTCTGTGAAGACAATACTGAGCTAGATAGACCAAGGGTCTGACTCAGTATATGGCAGCTTCCTATGTTCCTATGAGCAGAGAAAAATTGGACACTGTTACTTCTGTTCTGTCCCAAGTAATGGCTCTCTGAAATGGTTAACACTCCCTGTGCTCCTGTGTGCAGAAATCATGGCTTACAATCTTTGATAAGAAGTGGCCTGCCCCCACAACTGAGATGTGCTTCTTGGAGCTTGTGGAATTCCTAAGTATCTGTTAACTTGTCCCTAATAGCAATCTTCTGGTCAGATACCAGGGCATAGAACTAAACGCAGAGACATCCTCAGAAAGCAGCCCACAAATCATGCTACTAGGGACATGGCAGAAATCACCGAGCAGACGGGTTTCTTGCTATAACAAATTATTGCTGAGCTGGCCAACCCGAGTGACTCCTTGTGGTGTTGGACTCCAACTCCCATAATTCCCACCTGCAATGTATTTCAGCTGGGGATGATAGAAGCTGTAGTCCAGGAGCAACTGGAAAACCTCAGGTGGGCCACCCCTGAGCTAACTGCCTTTCCATTTTAGGAGGCAAGTTTAATTTTTTGCCTTCTGCCAGGAAAGAAATTTAGCAGCCTTGGAGGCCAGGGGTGGGGAGACTTCAGGCTTGTGGGAAATCTAATAAAATGCCAGCAAAATAGGTATAGATTTGGCATGCCTTTGGAAGCCCATCTTGCTCCCTCCCAAGGAAGGCATTTCAGTATTATTCAATATATTATATATATTGCAGTCTGCAAATGTACTGCCCAGTGCCTCCAATCCTGCCAGAAGTATTTAAAGCCCAGATATTTTTTGTTTTCGTGCAAAACAATTGAAGGAAACTACAAAGACCTGATGTTACTCTAATATGCCATGAATAACTCCATATGAAATATATTTCGTTAACAGCAGGGTACATTTATTTCAAGTCTGCATCAATTTGCTTCCTCCTTTGTGATTGTTCCTAAAGCAAACTCACTAACTCACAGACACATTTAAATTAAAAGAACAGCTTATTTTCTTGCATCTTTCCAGTTTCAGCAGTAAGCAGATCCCTGCAGGCTTCGGGATTTGCTGATTTGCCTGGTGAATATACTTGGAATTCTAACAATTCTAACAAGGCTAATTCTTTAAAGTATCTGTTTGTTTAGTTTCTATCTCACCCTATTCAAAATGCTATGCAACAACACTAAGCAAGGACATATTGTGACGGTCTTACAATAGGGCAGGCAAGAATTTGAACCAGGACTCCTCAGATTGGTTTTACACAATATCCTAATTCAGGCATGTTTGGTTTAGAGTTCAGAGGTTCTCAGGAGAGTTAGTGCTGGGAAAATGGAATTAGTAAACAAACGTGGGGATTTACATATCTCTAGCCACCTAATGGCGCAGAGGGGAAATGACTTGACGAGCAAGCCAGAGGTTGCCGGTTTGAATCCCCGCTGGTGTGTTTCCCAGACTATGGGAAATGCCTATATCAGGCAGCAGCGATATAGGAAGATGCTGAAAGGCATCATCTCATACTGCGCGGGAGATGGCAATGGTAAACCCCTCCTATATTCTACCAAAGACAATCACAGGGTTCTGTTGGCACCAGGAGTCAGCGCTGACTCATATGATAACTGTAATGACCCCCATAATATGTCTGTGTGCACACGTACACTTTGATTGAAGACTCTGAAACAACTGCACACGCTTATGCTTTGGATTCCTGGAGATCTGTTTTTGTCAGCAACACTTTTCTTGCCCTCAGAGTTAAGGGCGAGTGTAGAGAAGGCAGCAGGTGCATCATCCCTTGTACTTTGGATATTAGAGACCTTTCCCACAATGGCTGTCCAGATCCTGCCATTTGCCGGCCTCCTTTCCTTGCTTTTGCAACACAGGCCTTCTTAAAATGCTCTGAATTCTGCACTGTGAAATCTCCAGTTAGAATTCAGCAAAGTTAGGCAAGGGCACCTCATGTGCTTGATTTTCCCAGAGCAGCAAGTCTGGATTGTCAAAGTCAAGAGTTTCATTGTAACGGTTTACATTACATTAAGCTGATAAACCTGGTGGCTGCATATAGTGTTAACATCAAGAATAATAAAGGCACAGAGCACACTACAAGCTAATGTCTCTTCATTCATTCTGCCACTACCTTTGGAAGCATGAGCAAATTCTAATGTAGGAAGCCCCTCTGCTTACTTGCATTTCTAGAACTCAAGTAACAACCAAGACATTTCTCCCATTTTACTACCAAATATGTAGTTAGTGTGGTTAGTGCCTTCTCAAGGAAACAAACAAACAAACAAACAGAGGTGCTTCTGATGTTACTTTCATGTAGCATCTGAAATCTTTATACTAATATACATGCCAGCATGACTCAATTAATGTGGTGATTCTTTTATTTAGCAGGGGCAGAGTAACTGGCCCTATCCACTCCCAGCACAGTACCTCCAGTGACTGTTGCTGGTGCCTACCTTATGTTTCTTTTTAGATTGTGAGCCCTTTGGGGACAGGGATCCAACTTATTTATTTATTATTTCTCTGTGTAAACCGCCCTGAGTGGTATAGAAATTAAATAAAACAAACAAACAAACAATGTGGATTCAGGCAACTATTTTGGGGTGGCTGCAAAAATGATGAAACCATCAAGAAGTGCAGGGGAGAATGGGTTGTGCTGTGATTCACTACAGCGTGTTTGCACATTCACACAACCATGCATCAGAAATACAGCAAACTACCTCTTAGACTCAACCTACATTTTGGAGGTGATTAACAAACTCCTGTGAGGGCATTACAAACCATTAAGATAGCAGCTCCCGGTGGTTAGCAGGGAGCTTTACACACATGGCTTTTACTTTGAATCTCCTCTGGAATGGAGTGTGCCAGACCACATACCGTATTTTACGGACTATAAGACGCTACGGTCTATAAGACGCACCTTAATTTTAATCTAGTTTTTCAGAGTTTTAACATATTAAACTGTTAAAACATATAAGACGCACCTGAATTTTGGCGGATATTTTTCAAGGAAAAAAGTGAGTCTTATAGTCCATAAAATACGGTATTAGCTGCATTTACCCCGAAGTAGCTGCGGGCTATCAGGGACCAGTGCAGACAGGACTCCGTTTCCCCACGAATCATGGCTGTGCATTCTGGCTTAGCCTGAATTATGTCCACCTTTTTAAAAGTCCTCTATTTTCAGCAGCTTAAAAAAAACAACCCACCAAAAACCTCGAGGCTTCTGTTATGCCTCAAAGTTTCTCTGTGATGTGTGGAGGAGCCATTGCCGATAATTCTGCTTCTTTCCAAACATGCACTTTCTTTCTTTCATTCAATGTTTGCTGGGTGGATTTCTGGAACTGCAGGTGTCAGCAAAGGATAGTTTGACAGTTCGGTCTGGTGTGTTCTTTGAGTGATTTGCAATTGCAAGTGCTGGGGGCAGTGGGGTACGGGAGGAGTTGTGGCAGATTGATGCAGTTCTGTGGAGGGAATCCAGAAGGGGAGAGATTCCTGAGTTAAATGCAAGCACATGCCAAATGTGGGTCTTCCTATGCTTTCAAGTTTGTCTTTGTCTTATTGAAGCCTGGTCACCATAGGAATACACCTTTACATATGCAGATGTTGTGGAAGCTTAACAATGGAGCCTGCAGGTTAGCTGTAACCTGAGCCCTTTGTGTCTGAGCTGATTTTTCTTTATCACAGAGAGAAAGCAATGATTTCACAAAGGCAAGTTCATAATAAAAACCAGCAAAGATTTGGGTCAGATTCGGCAGGTTGGAGTTGTGTTCTGTTGTTTTGACTTGTCACTTTTGCAGAAATCCGGCTGGCTGTCAAACTAAAAAAAAAAAGTAATAATGAAGGGAGGCATCTCACACCTCCTCCTGGGATGTGATTGGTGGGAGAAAAAACCTGGAGCAAGCAGTGGGAACGCACACAGGAGAAAGATCACAGGGAATGTGGGGAGAAGCCGTCGGCTATGTGGATGGCCCAGCAAATCCCCCAAATTAAAGTGCCTCAAATCTGCTCCAAAGCAGATTCACTCTTTGGATACCCAACGGCATAAAGCCATGTGCGAATAATTCCCAGGCAGGGCTAAACATCTTGCAAGAGCGCCTTCTGGGAGAGGGGCTATGCCACCCTCCCAGCAGCAGTCTTGCCCTTCAACTCAAGCTTCAAAAAAGGTAGTGGGACAGCGCCAAACTAGCTGAAGGTTGAAATAAAATCCCCTCAGTGGTGAACAAGTAATGACAATGTAAGAGAACAGCAGTACTGGAATCTTCCAGGGGCCCCTGCCTACTGCTTTCATACTTTCAGTGAGGCAGAGGTCTTGGAGGTGAAAGACTTGTTTCATGAAAAATAAAAACGCATAGCAGCCTTGAACTTTACCTGAGAGACAGACTGATTGTTCGAAGCATTCAGAGTCAGACCTTTCCAGATAAATCCTGCATAAATACTCAAGAAAAAGTAACTTGCAGAGATACTCCCCCATGCTTTTTCTTGTTTTCAGATTCAAGAATATTACTCCTTTGTTTCAATTCTCTTACTTCTGTGCAACTTGGTGTTGCCCAGTAAAAAGGTATGCCTTGACAGATGTCAGGTCATGATTATTCTGGCTTCGTCTGTTGACATTAGTAACAACTAAAAGCCACATGGACACGTCTTTAACACATCTCACTCTCCCCAGTGATAAAAATTTACTAAGGAAGACAATAGTATTCTTGTTTTATTTAATCATATTAAATCAGTTTTTCTGCATGATAAGATTTACAATAAAAATAAAAAGACTTCCATTGCTCTGTGGTAGAATGTTTAGAAATATATAAACTGTCTTCCATACAATGGAAAACTAAAGTAAATGCTCTCCTGTAAGGTTCTCCTTTTTGGTGAAACAAGCCTTTGTGTACCTTGTGGTTAGACACATTTAACTTGTTGCTGAAGCTGCATTAGGAAGCACTTCACTGCTACATAGTATTTGGTGACAGAAAAGTGAAAATAAATCCTCTTCTTTTTAGAAGCCAGGCCTGCTTTCACAGTTGGAAATTATATTATGTTTGTTCTGTTGATATTTGATCCTTGGCAGCTTGAACAAGCTCTGAAAGAGCTGAAAAGCTTTTGATGTTGCTCAGCTGCAACCCCATCTTCTGCATCTAAAAACAAAATAATAAACTGCTTTACTATTTTGATAGGCAAAAGCAGAAACCTTTTACTTAGATCACTGTGCAAGCAGACGATCTACATGACAAGCATACAGAGTTCTGGCTTGCATTCTTTCATGTAGTATGCATTTCAGGAGTTATTTTTAAGCAGTGGGAATAAACTGTAGTTGATCATCAGACTTGAACAAGAATCCAGTTATTTCTAGGTCCTGGGGATTTATTTGTCCAATCATGAAGTAATGTATTGGTGGCCATCATCAGTTGAACAACCATCAGTTGAAAATAGTTATTTTGAAAATAGTTATTTTGAAAATAGTTATTTTCAATAGTTATTTTCAATACTTCATCGATTCTGTGTGACTTGAATGACTTTGAAAATAACTATTTAGATGGCAGCACCCAGTTTGGTTCTTCCTTCCTCCCCACCGGCCCCTACACATCTCCATGCTGCTTCTGCAACCAGTTACCCACCCCTGGTCTTCAGTGGGGCCATCCGAGTTGCCTGTCCAGGACCAGCAGTGGGAGCAGAATCACATCTGCAGCAGTTCCTTGTTTAACACAAAGCAACAATAATAGAGGCTGCATATGTCACTCGCATGCTTCCTTCTAAACACAAAGAGTCAATAGCCAGAATAAAGAAGGAGGGACACACACACCAGAATTCAGCCTTGGGTTATACAGGGCAGCACTGTGGCAACTGTGTTTGTGACTCCATCCCTGTGACAATGGTGGAGGCATCTGGATAGCAGAAGGCAAATGTTTTACATACAACTGTAACATTAAAAAGGTTTCATTTAAAAGTGCATCTGTGTTGTGCTGAGAGACTGAGTTAGGGAAAACCAATGAAAACAAATATTTTAAGAATGGAATCATCTCAAATCTGCTTCTTTTCAGTTGCCATAAGGATTATCCTTGATGTATATATACAGGAGAACCTCGTGATTTGTGGTTCCATGTATCCGCAGGTGTCTAAGACATTCGTTTCCAGTATCCTCGAATACGATAGGGTTAAAACCCACGTATCCGTGGTTCCTAGAAGGCAGGAAGTGGCCGTGGAGGTCACTTTCGCCTGTCATTTTGTCTAAAAGGAGCTATTTTGTGGCTCGTTTCTTGAAAAATAAATCTGATATCCCTATAATTTTCACTGGTTTGGGAGGCATGCTGTCCTTTGGAGGCATTCCTGGGCACATGGGGGACCTGCAGAGCATGCCACAGTATTTTTTGTATTTTATTTTTTCCCGTTATGGGCCATTTCCTTCACCTTTCCCCCTCCACCCTGGAACCTAACCCCACTTTCCCTATAGCAGTTATGCCTCAGTAGTAGGCGAGTAGTAGTTATGCCGCAGTAGTAGGCGAGGAATGGAATCCCTGCGAATAACAAGGTTCTCCTGTACACATAAAAATGAGGGTGATAAAGAGTAGTTATTACTTTGCTGAACATTTAAAGAAGTCTCATGACCACAGCACTAGATATCAACTGATCTCGAAAATATTATGGACTACTCATTGAAGCAAAGGTCTTGTTCCAGCCCAGAAATGCTATAGTTTAACCTACTATATAAGAAAGCAAATGCATAAAGATGTCTAGCATTATAGAAATTAAGGAAGACTGTATAAAGTTCAAGGGTTCACATGTCCTTATTAATTTGGTGTTTGACACAATCAAGCCTACCACTTCTAAAATATAGCAACTGCTATAGTAAAGAAGCTTCTAGGGAATTAGTTACAAGTGAGAAATTCGTCATTTTGTTCAGCTAAAATAGGAAAAAATGATTCTGCTAGCCTAGGGCTGCCATTTTGGAACAAGATCTACAAGTTACTGAATAAAAATACTGGGCCTTCTTGTCTGTTTAATTACAGAGTCTGGGGAGGGGGAATCCCTCTTATGTAATGGGAATTTGGATGTGCAGATGTCGATGTTGAGCTGAACCACCACCCTAGTTTGGCTTGACATCTGACCAAGCCCCCCGGCTGTTCACAAATAATTATTTTTTAAAAAAAATATTGTAGACTTATCCCCTTGGGGGGGTGGGGCTTCTCCAAGGCCATGGGGGGGTGGTCCTTGGAGGTTCCTCCACACCCCACTGGCCTTCCTTATGCCAAAAAGTGCCTGGTTCGGATTATTTTTGACCCTTTCCACCATTCAGTGGCCATTTGGGAGGTTGCTACGCATGCACAAGGGGCACCTGCATGGCCTGGGTCATGATCCGGTCACGCAGGGCCCACATGATGAATGAAAGGTCTGGAAATTGCTGAAGATTGCCTGAACCAGGTGCTTTTTGATATAAGGAAGGCCAGCGGGGGGAGGGGAAACCTCTGTGGAGGCCCCCCACCCCGGTGGCCTTAGAGAAGCACCCCGGAGGGGTTAAATCGAAAAAAATAAATTATTATTTTAAAAAAAATATTCTCGAACACCCCCCAAGCCGTAACGAACCGGGGTGGGTGGGTTCCTGAGGTTGCAAAACCGAACTGACCAGTTCCAGTTTGAGGCCAGTTCAGACTCAAACCAAACTGGGCCAGCCAGTTTTGTGCACTTCCCTAATGGGAATCTAGAAAGAGAAGCCTTGTACTCTTTAGCTTTAATTTTTAATCGTGGCATCAAATGTGATCCTGGAAAACTAATTAAAAAGGTAGGAGTTTTGCTTTGGTTTTTTGGGGGGGAAAACACACATATGTATCTTATGCAGATATTACTGATTCTGGGTTTCTTTCTTTCTTTTTCTTTTAAAGCCTAGAAGCTGCCACCAAAAGCAATAAAAGGTAACAGAAGAGCTACACCATCAGGTGTTTACAGCAGAGCTGTACACCTGGGAGAGCAGAGAGATTGTACACAAGGGGATTCTGGATAAGAAAGAACTGCAAGGAAATACTGGAGGCCTTTTAAAAAGAAATAAGCACTTATTTTAGGCTCAGAAAAGGTGTCCAATTATCTTTAACTAAAATATATTTGTTCTAAGTTACCTGGATTCCAAAGTACTCCACATCCAGGGCCAACTGTAGGTGGATTTTGTTATCGTCGCTCATGCCTCCACTTGGAGATGAACTATTTGCAGTCACAGTTTTTCTGGCTTGCTTCAGTCTTTTCAAACTCTCTTCCATTTTCTTCACAGAATGCAGAATATCTGATATAGTTGCAAAATACCTAAACAGATTAATGAATGGAGGACTCAGTTGTTATATCATGAGGCATAGACAATTCAGCTCAGCAAGAAAATGACAAATGTGGTTACTGTCAAATGGTTTTTGGCTTCTGTCTAGTTTTTCAGAAACAGAGATGCAATTTGCTTTTAAATTTTTATCAAAGGAAGTATACTTTTATTTCTGTACATGATGAACATGTAATGCATCAATATTCCTTGTTTTCAATAAATGCTGAAGCTAATCAAAACCAGCAAGTTGAGGCACTTGTGCTTAAGGAAAATTAATGGTGACATATACAATACATACAAAGTAAGAAATATTAGACTATGTAGTCAATCATCTAATATTTGTAAGCAGTGAACTAATAAGACAAGACACCATCACCTGCCGACAATTGCTTCACTGCTATTCTAAAATGGGGTGCAGCTGTTTTACCTAATGTCACCTGGTTTCCTGACTCCAGCCTTCTGTGGGATCTGCCACTATTATATGCAGAGAAATCTGAACTTGTCTTCCTTGTAAAGTACCTTTGCTTTGCTTTAACATTACAATAACGTATGACATTCTATGTAATGATAACCAGTAAATTCAGACAAAGCACTGGGAAATCTAAAATGTGTAGAACAACTACGAGTTAACATGTTCATTGTCACAAATGGCACTGCCTCGACTCTGCAAGGAGCATGGGATCAAGAGTCAACCACAAAATACATAGCTGTTCTTGATCCGAATATGTGAACTCTCTCTGCTTTAGGTACAATGTCAATGAGCTTCTAATATTCTAATAGCCCTACAAAATTGTATTAAAATTTCACTTACTTCTGTGTGCATTCACTGAGGGCTCCTTCAAACCAGTGCTCAATTACAGCGGGCTTCAATGTATCTTTGTATTCATTCTTCAGTTTGTGGAAAGGTTTAAAGGCACTGTCGACATAGGGCAATGCCTTGGTTGGCATTTCCTGGTTAAATGATATGAGAGGCGAGAAGAAAGCGAGAGGGTAAAGAGGTTGCTGTTTCAGTGTCCAAAGTAAGCAAATCTCAGCATGTTCACACATAAGCAGTACATGACAATCCAGAACTGTTATGGTCTATTTGCTCATACACATGCTTGGGAATTATTCAGCATTAGGCGAAAAACATCATATGGAAAACTTGCAGTAAAGATTCAAGGATACCTAAGCTTCTTAGGTAAGAGCATCTGAGGTTCCAAGTTCTCTCCCTGGCATCTCCAAGATAGGGCTGAGAGACACTCCTGCCTGTAACCTTGGAGGAGCCGCTGCCAGTCTGTGTAGACAATCCTGAGCTAGATAGACCAAGGGTCCGACTCGATATAAGGTAGCTTCCTATGTTCTAGAGAAATGGGGTGCACCATGCCCCACCAATTCTTAAATAAATTGTAATACCTATATTGCTCCTCCTTCCTCCAACAAAATCAGTATCATTTGCATACCACCCAAATCTCAATTTAGGTTTCTTTTTCAGTCCACACAACTGACCCCTTTAAAAAAACAAACTATTTTTGTTGGATTGGCATCATACCAGAAATATTTTATTTATTTATTTATTTTATTTTTACATTTTATATCCCGCTCTTCCTCCAAGGAGCCCAGAGCAGTGTACTACATACTTGAGTTTCTCTTTCACAACAACCCTGTGAAGTAGGTCAGGCTGAGAGAGAAGTGACTGGCCCAGAGTCACCCAGCTGGTTTCATGGCTGAATGGGGATTTGAACTCTGGTCTCCCCAGTCCTAGTCCAACACTCTAGCCACTACACCACGCTGGCTCTCATGGACTGGAAGGATTCAGGGGGTGCAGACCTATCCCATTCACCATGGTTTACCCTGAAAAAGTATGTTAAGGTGTGGTTAATCTACATTAAAGAAACATGATAGGAAGCAGGATAGAAAATGCAAGGTGGCTTAAATAGACCACTGCTATGTGGAAAAAATGCATTTTAGGAGATATACTGGCTTTCTTTCATTCCTTGGGAAGAAATTTTGGAGAAAGGATTCAGTCTCTGAAGCTTGTTTAAACCAGAGCCTGCCCCAATCACATTACCCTCCCACATTTTTAGATCAAAAGTAGTGCACAGATGAGGGGTGTTAAACCCTCCCTACAAACACAGCACACGTCTTTATAGTCTGTTGTCCCTGGAGCTTGTCTTCCCAAGCCAAGCTCTGATATTAGAAGCAAGCTTAGATGGAAGTATTTATTTATTTTCTATTTAAAACACTTCAGAAACTTTTGTTGAAAAGTGGTATATAAGTAGTAGTAGGAGTAGTAGAAGAAAACTATTGGGGAAAGAGGATGGGGTTAAGTGTAAGGTGAATTCATTTGTCCTTAACCCACACATCCCTTTTTGCTCTAAAGATCAGGAACCTTCCCCATCATGAGTGTTTAGACCTAGTTATACCACTTTTACATATGAAGCAGGGTGGATAAAAATCAATGATTAAAAAAATCGATTTTTTAAATTTAAATTGGATTGTTTTGATTTAAATCAGAATTTAAATAAAATGCTTTTTGAGGAAAAAATCTATCTAAAGATAGTTTTCTATGTAAGATACATTATAGTCCAAAGGCATTCATCATGAAATAAGGATTAGTTTTTAATTATGTAGCATTAGGTTATATATATGTAATGTTTAAATTTTTTGGTAAATGAATTCCATCAATCCATTCACAATGCTATGCTCTTCCAGAGGTTTCTGTAAGATTATTTTGGGCCATTTTTCTATCTAGAAGAGGACCAAAAATGAAACCTTCATCTGGTTGTAAATATAAAGATTATACCAGCAAGAATTAGTCTTTATGTAAAAAACCATGATTTAAATCTAGTCTTACTGACTAGTGAATTAAATCAATTTGATTTAAATCAAATCCACCATGAAGTCTGATTTTTGTCTGATTGTCAGACAAAATGGGTGTGTGTGTGTTTTGATCGCACACTGTACCATCTGTTTACATCACTGTGCCACCCCAGCTCGCTTTGCTGGTGCTTTTCTTTCAAGTCAAACACATTTCCAGGTTCAGAGCTCAGTTGAGGAGATACATTACTAGGACGATAAGACTGGTAGGGTGGTAAGCTGCCAGTGCAGGGAGGTCTTGGCACGCACACACCCACCCACTTGACCCCCTTTTGCTCTTACATGAGAGCAAACTCCCTCCCTCCACTACATGACTCTGTAGTGGAGGGAGAATATTATATTATTATTATTTGATTAATATTAATTAATATTCATTAATTGATTAATGAATATGTGATGGGTAGACAGGAGTTTTAACACACAGGTCTGCTGCTGTCAGTTTGCATCTAAATCATACACCAATTATTTTCTATGAAGCTCAGAATATTAAGGGGGAATGGAGGAAGCAGTGAGAACTGTAAATGGCATTAGAAGAAGTTACATATGCTTGGCTTTGCTGCAAATACAGCAGAACATCATTGTCAGTACAAAGCTGAAGATGAGATGTTTCTGTTTTACATAGTTTCTATGCAATGTCTCCAGTAAGAGGTATAACATCCCACAGTCAACTCAGTTCAACTGAAAACAATGTTTAACCAGTAAGGCTGGAGGCTGTAAGGGCATGTTTCTTTCAGCTGCAGGGTTTGTTTTCTCTAATTTAACAGTATGTCTGAACTTGAATCCCCAAAACAGAATGACTCTTAGCTACTTTAATAGCCAACAGCCCCCTTTGTTAATCCTTAGCTACAGAATATTTAACACTTCTGAAATGAAGAGGTATGACAGCTATGGGCACTGAACATCTTCATTGAACTGAAACACAGACACAGTATTGACACAGACACAACAAAGCAATTGAATAGCTTCCCTGTCGTACTTCACTGATGACTGCCAGGCAGTAAAGCAGTTGGAAGAGCTGGAGCAACAAGGGGAAGCTCTGGGGACAGAAGGGAATGAATTTTTCACCTCGGTGCTCAAGGAATGGGGGAGGAAACACACTGTATTTTTGGGATGGATCACCATCTGTGACCGTGAAGCATCCGCCAGGCAGAATGAGAAGTGCTTTGTGAGACTTAATTCTTGCCAATATAGGCTGATCAAATAAAAGATGAGGATCAAGTGGAATATTTTGTATGGGACTGTGTAGAGGAGGGCTGCCTAGAGTGTGTAAACCTTTTACTTATGTTATTGTATTGTACTGTATGCTCATTGCTGTAGTGTTTATTTGGTCATTGACCGTAAATAAATGAGTTCAGTTCATGTGTAAACTAGGGTAGGTTGGAAAAATGGAACATACTGTACAACTGAGGAAGGTGTAGAGAGGTGTGTGTGTGTGTGAGAGAGAGAGAGAGGGCGGGGGAGAGAGGGGGGGAGAGGGCAGAGAGAAGGGCAGGGAAATTGTTTTGTTTACAGAAAGTAGGTGAAACTACTGTGCTTTATCAGATCTTGTGAACTATCAGCTGCCAAAAAGTGGCCAATACAGCCCACACATTCAAAATCAATTCACACATCAATTGTCCACATGTGAAGCACACTGACCTTATTGGTTCTTCTATAAAGCCTTGGGACTTCAACAGCACTTTTCAAGCAACTGAAGCAAGAATCACTTAAATCCTGAATAATCTTACTATTTAAGGTTGGCCAGCAACCCAATAAAGAATCCTTCGAATCTTCCAGTGCTCCTGTTAAGAAAAAAAGCATTATCATGGTAAAATCTAGGTTTCCCAAATCAATCCCAGATATGAGCAAGTTTTCCTTCTTTCTTCCAAAAAAATTATAATGAACCAAATGAAAGAGATATACTGTTCATTGTGCAATGCTACATTCAGAGTTTAGGATGCATTTATACTACATTCCGCACATGAGCACAAAAGCCTGATGCAGACATTAATGCTGACTGATCTTCCAACCATAGTTAGGCATCAGCAGTGCCCTGTGGGTTCGTGTACTGCTCTCCCCAATTCCATTTGCAATCTTAAACTTTCATTTTTAGGCTTAACAATGGAGCAACGTTATGCTTCCACTGACAGTTTTAGTTAGCAAAAATGTCAGTGCAAGCATAACATTGCTCCATTGTTAAGTCTAAAAATGAAAAAAAAAAAGGTTTGAAAATGGAATTGGGGAGAGATGCTTAACTATGGTCAGATGCTTATCTGTGAACTGCAATTTGGAGCCAACAATGATGAATGAATATGCTGCTGCAAACATAACATTGGTTAGCTCTGAAATGAAAGGTGGGGTAAGGGGTGAGGTGAAATTCCTGCACACAAAAGAAGATGGAAAAGTTCATGAAAACCCACTGACTGACACTCTGATCCACAGACACTCTGATCCCGAAAGGCTAGGGAGTCACAAGCAGGAAATGTAGTGCCATTTAGAAATGATGGGAAGAAAGAATCACAAAGTTCTTTCACAGGAAGGTTCAAAGGAAGGAAGAAATTCACTCAGAGTCTGGTGAATTTCTTTAAGTTCCTCTCTCTATAATTTTTTTTGGAAGAAAAAAGCCCAGTAGAATATGTGTGTGTGTGTGTGTGTGTGTGTGTGTGTGTGTGTGTGTGTGTGTGTGTGTGTGAGAGAGAGAGAGAGAGAGAGAGAGAGAGAGAGAGAGAGAGAGAGAGAGAGCGCAATATACTTTCCAACACACACACTACAAGAATATATGCAGATAACTGAATTGCCATATAATGTACCTGAGATGCAGGCTATGTTCTTGAAGCCAATTGTTTCAAGTTTTGGTTTGATAATTTCCAAAAGTTCAGGAAGCTGAATGAAAAACAAATTTGCAAACCATTATGGGTATAACTGAATACATTTTCTCAAGATCTATAAGTCTTTCAAACATTTCTTGAGTTCAATGGCAGTGTATACTGCCAAAAACCTTCCCCCAAAACCGAGAATCAACCAAGCAAATGCTAGACATAAGAATAAAGGAACTGGTTTTCATAGTCCTATATAATCACAGTTCTCCAGGCTGAATGTCTAGAATTAAAGAAACAGTTTTAATTCAAAATAGTAAATCTGCTCCTTGAAACATTTAATTAAACTTGAAAAACAAATCTAAAAGTCATACTAAAAAACAAACAAACAAAAAACCCCTAATGCCTTATACAGCACATCAAGCGTACCTGTTTGCTCTGTGGAATGTTAACTGTTTAATCTTTTTGACACCAGCAAGATTTAACAGTGAAAATTTACCCTGCCAAACACACTCGTAGCTCATGTCTCAAGCCAAAGACACACCAAGAACACAGAGCAGCTTTCTCTAAGGAGTTGTGAAAAATGCAGCCACAGTCATGAACAGAAAGAACAAACGTATGGCCAGGTTGCAGAGGCCTATGGTGGTGCTGAAATGACACCTTTTTCATAACAAGCTGCATTACTGACTCTTCACTCAGTAAAGTTTAACTGAGGCGAGGGCCACCTGCAGCCATCACACATCATATTAAAGAATATAACATAATCTGTAATAGAAACAGAACAAACTTCCCTACATTTATTTATTTATTTGATTTGTATATTGCCCTTCCAAAATGGCTCAGGGTGGTTTACAGCACAATAAAAACAATTAAAACAAGTTAACAATTAAAATCAAACTATTAAAACACAATAAAACCAATTAAACAGCTAAAAACCCTGGAAATCAGGGCAGCAATTTAAAACAGTTTGTCAGTCATTTAAAACCCTGGAAGGCCAGGCCAAACAGGTTTTAAGGGCTCTCCTGAAGGGCAGTAATGATCTCAAATTACAAGTTTCTGCCAGGAGTGCATTCCATGGCCCAGGAGCAGCTACAGAGAAGGCCCACCTCTGAGTCGCCACCAGACGAACCGGTGGGGATCATGTAGAAGAAGGTGCTCTCTTAGATAACTCGGACCTAAGCCGTTCAGGGCTTTAAAGGTAATAACTACCGGTAGCACATTGTATTTTGCCTGGAAACATATCAGCAGCCAGTGTAACTGTTTCAAAACAGGAATCATATGGTCTCTCCAGGTTGCCCCAGAGACCAATCTGGCTGCCACATTCTGAACTAACTGAAGTTTCTGGACTATGTACAAAGGCAGCCCCAAGTAGAGCACTTTGTAGTAGTCAAGCCGGGAGGTTACCAGCTGATGCACCACTGTTTTGAAGTCACCCTCTTCAAGGAATGGGCGCAGCTGTCGAATCAGCCAAAGCTGATAGAAAGCACTCCTGGCCATGGGCTCCACCTGAGATACCAGGCTGAGGCCTGGGTCCAGGAGTACTCCCAAGCTGCACACATGCTCCTTCTGGGGGAGTGTAACCCCATTCAGCACAGGAAGATCTAACTCACCCCTCATATTCTGAGCTCCCACAATGAACACTTCCATCTTGCTTGGATTCAGCTTCAATTTGTTATCCTTCATCTAGCCCATTACTGCCTGTAGGCAGGCATTTAGAAAATGAGTGTCATTTCAAGAAGATGAAAAGGAGAAGTAGATTTGGGTGTCATCAGCACACTGATAACACCCAGCACCAAATCTCCTGATGACCTCACCCAGCGGTTTCATATAGATATTAAAAAGCAGTGGTGACAGAATGGAGCCCTGGGGGACTCCAAATAACAGCTCCTGTTTTGAGGAGCAACTGTTTCCAAGCTCCACCATCTGGAATCTACCCGAGAGATAGGAGTGGTACCACTGCAAAGCAGTGCCCCCTATCCCCAACTCCCCCAGGCGATCCAGAAGGATACCATGGTCGATGGTATCGAAAGCCGCTGAGAGATCCAGAAGAACCAGCAGAGTCACACTCCCTTTGTCGATTCCCCGGTAAAGGTAATCCGTCAGGCCGACAAAGGCTGTCTCAACCCCATAGCCAGATCTAAAGCCAATTTGAAATGGTTCTAGATTATCAGTTTCCTCCAAGACTGCCTGGAGCTGGTCGGCCACCACCCTCTCAATCACCTTGCCCAACTAAGGGAGATTGGCCTGTAACTGTCCATCGCTAAGGGATCCAGAGAAGGCTTATTTAGGAGTGGTCTAACCAATGCCTCCTTTAAACGGGGGGGGGGGGACTCTATCCTCCCTCAGCGATGCATTTATGATATTAACTAAGCCATCTCCAACAATCTCCCTGCTAGAGAGAAGCAGCCAAGTCGGGCAAGGATCCAGAGGTGGTAGGCCGCACCGCCTCAACCAGCTTGTCCACATTCTCAGGAGCCACAGATTGAAACTGATCCAATCTAATACTGCAAGAGGGATTGCTGGACACCTCCTCCATAGACCCTGCAAAAATAGTGGAGTCCAGGAGATCTTGTTTGCAAAAAACCCATTAAAGGCATCACAGCAGAATGACCCCGGGGACTGATTTGAGGTAGAAGGAGCAGAAATCAAACTCCTCACAACCCGGGATAGCTCTGCTGAGCGCGAACCTGCAGCTGCAATGCACACAGACAAAAAACTCTTTTTGCCGCACACACTGCCATCACATAAGTCTTCAAGTGGGTCACATGCTGTATCCTGTCAGATTCGAATGGAGTTCTCCTCCACTTGTGATCTAGTCACCTACCCAGCCGCTTCAGCCCCCGCAACTCCTCAGAGTCAGTATACCAAGGGGCCATTTTTGAAGCAGGTCGGAAGGGACGCTTAGGAGCAATCATTTCTACTGCCCTGACGAGTTCCCTGTTCCAGGTTCCCACCAGGGCATCGACAGAATCACCGGCCACACCAATGTCAAAATCCTTCAAGGCCTTTTGAAATCCCACTGGGTCCAGCAGCCTTTTCGGATGGACCATCCTAACAGGTCCACCACCCCTGCAGGGGTGGATTGCGGAGGTGAGACCAACCTATATTCTCCTACAGCAGAAGATTTATGCTACGTTCAGCATTTGCAACCAATATTAGTGCAGAATTCATAGCGACACTATCAGCACTCATTACGTGGGATTATCAGAGCATCCACCCTTAATTCTTAAGAACCTTAAGACTGAAAACTGCTGTTGTTACTGAAATAGACCTTAATGCTGTTTCGTGTCAAAAGAGTCAATGTCAGAAGCAGGATATTAGGGTAAAGGGTCCTTACACCCGATTCAGTACTCAACACACAATCAACAGAGCGTACTAACCCAGAGCTGAAGCTTATCCAGATCTGCAGCAATAAGCACTAGCTGAGTAGTGGATATAGAAGGTAATGACTGTCCCTCTGGAGAAGAATCATTTCCTTTGTCCTCAACAGCACTTGGGTTCAGAGGGGATTCCTTGCTACTGCTTGCCAAGGGCTTTTTATTGTCCTTTGTACTTTCACTGGAGATGGGCCTAAGTAAAAGCTATTGCATAAAAAAAAATAACAGAGAGGTTTATTACAGACATGTGCACCAAGACGTGTCTCAGTCTATCAAGAAAATGGCCTGATTTGATACAGTTCAGCCTTATTAGGCTTGTCACAACAAATTTTGGCAATTTCTTAAAGACCCAAGTACAATGCTTGGGAGCAGAGCCATTAAAAAATGAGATAAGCTTTCCATTTTCCCCACCTCATTAATAAAAAAAGAGTAGCGTGCTACAATCTGCAGTGAAAGCTTCCACAGGCGGTCTGTTAGCAATGGTAGAAACAGCTGATCTGACCAGCACTTCTGCAGACTTGCCCATGTCACATGTGTAGCTAAGAGGCAATATGGACTTCCATCTAGAAAGAAGAAAAGGGTTAGCTAATTACTAACCATGATCCAGGATTGTACTTTAAAAATACACATATCTATATGTTAAACTATGTCACATTTATCTTCATGTTAGATAAGATGCATTACAAATATATGGACACTGATTCATTTGTTCTCCTCATTTCCAATCCACTATCCAGAGCTGCCATACAGCGTCCAAATAATTAAGGAGGCTTGTGCAGAAGCTTTATGCAAGCCTCACCAAAATGAATGCATATTTCAGCAGCAATGTTTGAAGGATTGCACTCAGCACCACTAGTGTACCCAGTAGGAAGACATGCAACCCAAGGTGAAAATTAAGAATCTGGACTGTGACAAATATCTCAGCTGCTTGAGTAGAAAAGTCATAATTCTCAGAAAAGGAAGCAGTCTTCTGTCCAAGTTAATAACCTGTGGATAAGAACCAGGCATAGTCTCTGCCTTCTGGCAGAGCCCTGACTGTTGTGGACAGGGAAAGGAAGGATGTAGCAGTTTTCTTAGGCATTATACAAGTAGCCATGGTTTTATAATGATTAAAGTGGTGATTCTCTTATATTTAGCAGGGGGAGAGCAACTGGCCCTATCCAACCCCAGCACAGCATCCCTTCAGTGGCTGTTTCTGGTGTCAACCTTATGTTTCTTTTTAGATTGTGAGCCCTTTGTGGACAGGGGGCCATCTTATTTATGAATTGTTTGTTTTTCTTTGTAAACCGCTTTGAAAACTTTGGTTGAAGAGTGGTATATAAATATCCACAGTAGTAGTAAAGAATGCCAAGCTGGTGAATGAAGCACATTTCCTTAATTATTTCAGCACCTGACATCATCAGTGCTATACACAGTCTCAGTAAGTCTGGTGGTATGTAGGTGGGAAGTCTTGCCACTCAATTTTCTCCTCAGTCATACTCAATTAACTGAAACACCATATCTGAACTTCTAAGTTTATGTCTACACACTTGAGAGCCCTGTTCACACATCTGTATATTAACAAGTTGTTGCAGTAAGAATTAATCAGCCTACTTTCCTTTCACTGTCTCTACAACTGGACTTTGTTCAAATTTGGTTCAAACTGAGGTCCACAAGTTAGATCTCTTGCACCTCAAATGTTCACTACACTGTTGAGATGTCCCTGTATGTTACTCACTACAACTGTATCAAATTTGATTAAATTGGTTAGACAGTCCTCAAGTTAGTGCACTTGCACTTCAGATGTTCACACGTCCATTTTGGATCAGGGTAGATGACACCATCACAAACTACACCATTGGGACATCTCTATGAATCCATACAGCTGTAGAAAATTTGATTCAAATCAGACGGTCCACAAGTTAGTGCACTTGCGCCTCAAAAGTTTACGTGTCTGCCATCTTGAATCAGGTTGGATGACATTGTCACAATCTACACCGTTGAGGTGTCCCTATGTGTCACCTCACCAAGAGAGGGGGGGAAGGGGGGGAGAGAGAGAGAGACAGAGAGAGAGGGGGGAAGGGGGAGAGAGAGACAGAGAGAGAGAGAGGAAGGGGGAGACAGAGACACACACAGAGACAGACAGAGAGAGAGAGACACACAGAGACAGACAGAGAGAGAGACACACAGAGACAGACAGAGAGACAGAGAGAAAGAGACAGAGAGAAAGAGACGGGGGGGGATGGATAACATTAAGAAATCCCAGAATATTTGATCTGGAAGGATTTGATAGAAGGTTTGGCTGGCTTTCATATCTGTGGTATGATATAAGCAAAGTACATGAAGACTTTCTTAATCACTATGTAAAAAGGAGTCCAATGGGAGTGTGGGTAAAATATAAAAAATGGCTGGAATGTAAAACTCCATTATGGGTATCCCCGATTGAAGCTTTGGCACGTAAGGAAACAAATATGCAATCTGAATAGGGATCTGTTATGTTTTCAAGAGAAGGGCTGTAAATTAAAAAACCTAAACGAAGTACAAAATTTGGTTAGTAACTGGTTTCAGTACCATCAGCTAAATGAAATTTATAAGAAGGATCTTAAAGTTGGATTCGAGGATCAAATGTCGAGATTCGAGAAGTTGTGTGAAAATGATGAAAAATTAGTCTCTAAGATGGATAAGTTGTTGCTTTTGGAGGAGACAAGAGATGAAGTGGTTAAAATGACTATGATAAAATGGGCTCAAGACGTGGGTCATAATATAGATATGGCTGCTTGGGAAAAATTATGTAAAAAATTAAAGTTTACTGCATGTTATACTTTAAAAGGAAATTATTATAAGATGATGTATAGGTGGTATATGACACCAAAAAATTAGCATTAATGTAGAAAAATGTTTCAAACAAATGTTGGAAATGTGGACAATGTGTAGGAACTTTTTTGACAATGTGGTGGTCATGCGGGAAGGCAAAGGCCTTTTGGGATATGATATATAATGAGCTGAAGAAAAATTTTTAAATGACATGTCCTAAGAGGCCAGAATCCTTCCTGCTGGGAATAACTCAAGGAGAGTTCTCCAGAAGAAATTTAACATTTTTTATGTATGCAACCACGGCGGCTAGAATAGTATATGTGCAGAAATGGAAAGACAATAAATGCCCTCAAAAGAAGATAGGTTGATAAAAATTTTGGAATATGCGGAGATGGCAAAACTTACAGCACTTATAAGGGATGAAAATTTGGAACGTTTCAAAGAAGATTGGGAACCATTTTTACTTTACTTAAAGAATTATTTTTCTAATATGGACCTTTCAGCAGGGTTTGAAATATAGTAACAGCAGGTTGGGTTGGGTAAAATCGAGTAGCAATGTGGAGTATATATGTTTTGAATTATTATAGCAATGGTTTATATGTATAGTTAACATGAACTACACAGACTGGTAAGCGGGAAGTCAATATTTACTTAATCAAATAAATGAATGTAGTTGGATTGTAAAGTTATTGTAAAAGTCAATAAAAATTTTAAAACGAAAAAGAGAAAGAGAAAGAAGGGAGGAGAAGAAAGACAGAGGGGAAGAGCGAGCGGAGCAGAAAAAGGGAGGGGAAGAGAGAGAAAAGAAAGGGTGAGGGATGGGCCCAGGCCTGTCAGCAGCTTGAGGGGAACAAGTGGCCATGGCGGCGAAAGCAGCAAGGAAGTGGTCAACCACTGCTGCTCCTGCGGGGAAGAGCAGGAGTGAGGCTTCGGTGAGGAGGTCTCTGGGGTTAGGGGGCTGAGGCTTGGCCAATCGGCGCTGGCAACGCCACAGCCACGACCAAGAGGGGGGGGGTGAGGCAACCGGATGGAGGAGCAACCAAGAGGGGAGAGTGGGTGGAAGCAACAAGCAGGAGCAGCAGGAGCGTGGCTCAGGTGAGGGTAGAGAGATCTCTGAGGTGAGGGGGCCTTGGTGCGGGGTAAGGGGAGCAATCAAGTACTAGTACCCAGATGCTCTGCGCGTATTAAGCTAGTTATGTTTAATGCACGTACAATCTTGTATACTATATGCATATACTTCAGATCTGAAGGAATGTACAGTTATTCAGACATTAAGGTCGTTCTCATGAACAGCTCTACCCAGGTAGGGCTGCCCTAGCCCAAGTAGAACCGGTTGTGAGAAGTGCCGGGATTGGTCCCGATCTAGCGCTCCTTGACAGGACAACCTGGGTATTGTATCTGGGCTAAAACTGAGGTAAGAGGGTGCATGCACCCTCTTACCCCACTCCCCAGTCGTGCGGACAACCAGGCTTGGCGGCAGCCATTATTACCATAGATGTACATGACATTACCAAAACATGTACATGAGTACAGACACTTGCATGCATGTTCAATGTAATTTCTGAATAGGGCATATGTTTCTCTCCTTTCTAGTACCATGCCTTTTTCTTTACTCCAAGCCAATATATTTTACTTTCTAATGAATCCTGCTACACATTAATTCATCACCACTACCCAATTTCTGGCCAGCATAAGGTTCCTCCTACAGTTGATGTCATAAGCTAAAAGCAGAACACCCTCTTTCTTATGTGAAATCATTATCCACTTTAGAGACCTATAAGGAAAAGTACTGCACAATTCTTCTTATAGCATCATTTAAGTAACCAAGGTCCCATTACATGGCAGATATAATTGTGAAGACCTTTAATTTTATGGTAATGGAGAATGAATATTTGTCATTTATCAAAACCTAAATGCATTAAGCATGCATGTTAATTTTAATGAATAACCTTACCTGGAGCCTCTGCTAAGCCATCAGAAAGAGCTGTTTCCAAGGCCCCTGCTATTTCTCTAAACCTGAAAAACACAAAATAGCAAACTGTAGATCAAATTCCCTACATCATATTTCAAACTGAGATACCACAAGATACTAAAGGTTACAATACAACATGTATACATATTATAAATGAACTCCACAATGCCTCCCATTTACTATTTTCTTATCATACAGTATTGAAGCATGTCAAGCCCTTTCTCTTTGGGATGGAGTCTGGAGCGCAGGAATGACAGCCACACCACAAGAGGCTCCTACATCAGAGACCTTGAGGAAGCCATCCCCAAGGCACTCATGTATACTGGAGGAGCAAGTCCTAGACTGATAGGAAATGTTTGAAATAAGTGGCAGTGAGTGGCTTATTGGGAGTCCTCAAGAGGACTGCATCACCACCACCACCACTTGTTTGCAAGGCTAATGTACACTCATCCAATGCTTGACTGTGCATCCTGATGGCTTATGTCACTGATGGCTGCTGAGATTAAAAGGAGGGCCAGTGGATTATGGGGCCGGGATAATCAAGGTCAACGTACAGATGGCAAGATGGGGTTTATGAGGAGCAGGCCATTAGACTCCCTGCCAGCCTCTTGAAAAGACTGATAACCCAGCAAAGGATGTCACATATCTTCCTGCTCTGTCAAGCTCACATCAGAATTTTCTACAGTTGCATCTTCATTAAAAACAAAAGCTTTTGGATTATGCAAGCTATACAGGAGCACAGTTAAGAATCATACAATGAAAGAAAAAGAAAAAAGCCTTTGTTTCTAGAGATGTTTCTTCCTTAATAAGTGATCTTTTGCTGCACAATGGATAAGGAATTAAAAAGAAAAGGCAGAGATATGCCCTAGCTCTTAGATTTGCTTTAGATGACCTATGCCTAGGTCTCATGACAGTGGCACCAACAGTTTCCTATGTGTTTGCTAATGGACATGGGCACAAGGTTCTGCAAACAAGGGATAAAAATCAATAGTTCTTTCTGATGACTTGGACACTCTTGTTTAAAAAAGATAAACTTCAGAAAATGCCATCACAATCTGCCAAGTTCTTCAACATAAGCATCTTATAAACTGTTACTTCTGTTTAATCAAATATGTGCAAATTTCTTTGGTGGAACAAAGCAAACTGCAAATAGCCCAACAACATTACACTGAAGCTAAAATTTCAGATCACTGGATAAGGAGATTTGGTTACTCTTGCACAGGTCTTCTTTAGATTTACCATTGTAAAGAGCTTCTCTTTATAGGTGCTGCTTCATTTTTGCATACTTGCTGTAAAAACCTAAATTAATACTATATAGACAAACGTACACATAAATGCACAGACACAATTAGTGCCAACGATGTGCATGGTGCTTTACAAAGTATGCTAAAAGAAGATTACAATCTAAAATAGAGCAAAAAGAGTTATACCCCTTCAGGTATTTTGAAAATGTAATTAAGAAAATGTAATTTCCCCCGCAGAAACACATATATTCCTTTGTGGCATGGTTGCATGAGAATCACAGGCATCTACTAGCTACTGTTCCAGGATGTTGTTCATGACACTACGGTTGCTATGGCATTTTGTGGATTTTAAAACTGTATTTTTTAAGTTCTCTAGGAGGTAGCCAGCTCTTCAGCTGTCCAACCGAGTCCCAGATTGTTCACAGACTTCTACTTCAAGATCCAGCCAGCAAGTCCATTCCTCTCTCTCCTTCAGTGTGTTGCCATTTAACCTTTACAATCTATCTATTCTGCTGATTGTGCATAGCCAGGATGGAAGTATTTATCTAACCATGTATGTAGAAGGGAAAAAAGTGAGTAGCAGTATGACTACATCCATTATTTGGGGAAAGACTATCATGCTGCTGGCACTAGATCAAACCACATGGGGATATTACATTAGATGTAGGTTTGTTTTTGTGTGGAATGGCCCTTAGAACAGAATACTAAACCAAGCAGCTATCAGCTTGGGCATATCATAGGTCTACCAGCTTTTTACTCTGAACCTCTATTTTCCCTCATGTAGGTGCTGCTAAATTCAAAAACTTTGCAAAATTTAAAACCACCAATAGGAACATATAAGGAAGCTACCTAATACGGAGTCAGACCATTCGTCCATCTAGTTCTATATTGCCTACAGTGACTGGCAGCAACTCCCCAGTGTTTCAGGCAGGAATATTTCCCAGTCCTACCTGGAGATGCCAGGGAGTGAATGTGGGACTTTTTGCATGCAAGCGGATGCTCTACCACTGAGCTACAGCCCCATCCCCTAAAGGAAATATTATACAGCAGGTAGGGCTCATCCATCCAGATACAATCCAGCACAGACTCTGCTCAGCAAAGGGGGAAATTCATGCTCACTACCACAAGACCAACTCTCCTCCCCACTGTAACTATCACTAACGTTATAGGGAAAGATACTGAGGCGAGTCTCATGATCAGTGAGACTCGCCGAGAGCGGGTTTGCGGGGAAAGCAGGCTTAGCCTGCTCTCCCCGCAGATGATTATGCAGGCAGCCCTGGGTGGCCGGACTGGCCGCCCACACGACTGCTGGCTCCGTCACGGAGCCGGCGGAGGCTGCAGCAATCGGGGGCCGCAAGGCCTCCGGAAGTTGCAGGATGCCCTGCACGAGGCATCCTGGAGAGACCCCCAGGGTTGGGAGGCTTGTTTCAGCCTCCCGGCGTGGGTCTCCTCATGTGTTGCTGTGGCGCGGACCTGCAGTGCGACATACACGATCAAAAAGATGGGGTTAGCGGAACACTCGCTCCGCTAAGGAGGGTTTGCTGCCAGGAGCCGCACGGCTCCTGTGGCAGCAGATGACCAGCAAAAAGCGGGCTAGGCTCCCTTAGCCCACTTTTTGCTGATCGTGAGAATCTCCTCACTGGCTGACATCCAGACTAAGCTACTCATGAGTAGTCCAGATGAAAATAAGGGGATATGTGAGCCATGATTAACTTGTCCCATTAATTTCAGTGGGACTACTCATGAGTAACTGAATCTGGATTCAAGCCACCATTTCATTCATTCTACATCTTTCATTATATGGGACCAGCATAGGTAGAGATAGCTCAATGGCATTCAACACGACAATTTCAGTTCTGATCTGCCTTTATAAACTGAAAGATCAGAATCAAGAGAACCTAATCTGAAAATTAAAATAGCCTAAAAAGAATGTTCATGTGGTATGAAATATAGACATCACTCCAGTAAACTGGCATGAATGTCTAAGATCAACCTGCCCTCCCTGTTCTCAGAACACAGCTGAGACCAACTCCTTTCTTCTGCAATAATGATAGTTAGGAATCATGGCTCTTGATTTTCAAAAAGCATCTCTTAATCTCTGAAGGTTCACAAGCAGGATAAAAATCTCAGGAAAATGAAGAATTGGGGGGGGGGACCCCTCTAGACCTTTGTATCTGGGCTAATGTGCTATAGTGTGAATTAGTAAAAGGCATGACTTACCACAAAGAGGTGCAATTAGAATTTTTACTAGTTCTCCTTAAAATTCTAATAATATACAGAACAGCACAGTAATTGAATGTACTATAACTGCTAAGTTACCAAACCAACAAATACGGGAAATGATTCCTACTTTGTGTAATGCTTGGTAAAATTACAAAAGCTGACAGAGCAGACAACTGCAGAGAAGGTGTACAAGATTTGAAAACTGGTCTACACCAGTCCTAGGCAACCTTATCAGCAGTGAGATAGTGAGGTACAAGTTCATTGCACCTAAAATAAGAATAGCTTTGGCTGATTTTCTCACTGTTCTGATGTCAGGCAAGCTGCATGAATGTGGCACATGCCAGGATGCTGAAGGGCATCTATCTACTTTTCGTTGCGATACAGGCCCTGTTGTGTTTTCAGCAGGCAGCGTGCAGCAGTATCTTTCAAGCACGACAGATCTTTTTACCCCAGATGAAGTGTTGAAATTGTGCTGAGTTGTGCATTTACATGTCACCGGTTTGACAAAACAGTTTTCAAAATTCAAAATAATTCAATGGTATACTGACCTTATCTGGAAATAAACAGGCAAATTCCACTTATCATTAAAACTGTGGTAGGAGGGATGTGCCCTCAGTCTTTTCACACTGGCTTGTGAACCACACTGCCTTTCAAACTTTCTTACAAAATCCATGCTTATAGTGTATTTCTGCAAGATGGAAACTATATGTTAAAGCTGAATTTCATCATTCCTTCACAAACGAATCTTGGAATAAGATGGTACTATCTATCTGCTTCATCCTCTTCTAGAATTCACAACACTTGAGAACTAATTAGCAGTGGAGTTTGAAATTCATTCAGTTAAATATTGTTCACAGTATAGAGAAAATACTGACTGACATCCAGACTAACACTGCATGTGCTGAACAATGTCTTGTGTGCACAATGGGGGAGGAGCGATTTTCGCTGATCTCACCTTCCCTCTACAAGGTGAGGGTTTCCTTTTCTGCAGTTCCTGAGGGCTGCGGGACCATCAAAGGACATATTTTTGGGAGGCAAAATCTATACCTATTTACTCAAAAGTAAGTCCCACCAAGTAATGGAAGAAAGGAGGGTACACATGGGGTCCAGCAGTGTTCTAGAGACCCGAGTTTGAATCCCTATTCAGCCATGAGACTTGCTGGGTGACTCTGAGCCAGTCACTTCTCTCTCAGCCTAAGTTACTTCACAGGGTTGTTGTGAGGAGGAACTTAAATATGTAGTACGCCACTCTGGGCTCCTTGGAGAAAGAGCGGGATATAAAATGTGAAGAAGAAAAAAAGCTGACTAAGGAACATGGCCTCTGTGCTTTTCTTTCCCTTTACTAGTTCTCTCTCTCTCTCTTCCCATCTTGGTTAATTTCTCGTCTGCATATCTGTTTCTGTGCACTCATCTGTGGATATCTTTGGAACAGACAGGATACATATTCTAGATTAATGAGAGTGGAGAGTCTTAGACAAAAGGGACAGGCTTAAGGCCTGGTACTGAGGCAAACCAAAGGGTTTTTCATATGTTACCAGATATACAATTTACTTTCCATCAGTATATTAGGCAACTACCTACACAGAAAGTTATTAATCTAAAGGTCTCCCCCTCCTTAGTTATGGTGCATCATGACAACACTGTGGCTCACAGACATACTAAGATTACCTCATGGAATGCATCTGGGTTCCCAGGATTAAACAGTGATGGCAGCTTTTCTTCTAAACCACGAACTATTTCTGGCCACACGGAATTTACCAAAAAATCATATCCAGGAACAGTATTACCCTTTTCACTGCAAGATTAAATTGACATTTCTCTTAGAAATCTTATTTTTAAATCATCATTACCAATAATGTTACTAAACTATCTCATAACATGTACATCTGTGGGTTTTGTAGCACAGCATCTCTAAACTAGGAATGTTTTTTCCAGTTGTAGATTTCATGTTCTCAGTTTCTCTTTTGTTGTGATACTTTGCTACTTAACATCATGTTTAAACTAATTAATGTCTGCTTGTACAAAACATAAGAATTTAAAATATGCATAGTTTTTATAGAACTATGTAAATGTATCTATAAAATATACTCTAAAAATCACTTTTTGCTTAGCACTTATTTGGCATTTGGAGCAGAGGGGGACTGGGAATCAAACTAGTTGGGACAAGCATAGCCACATCTGTTGTTCATGTGTCATATTCAATTAAAACAAAAAACTTTGGTTTATAGGGATAGTTACGGATGTGGCAGCTCCAACTGAGCTCCAAAAAGTGAGGAAATCTGATGGTCCATGATGCTCATGCCATGAGACCTGATGTCCAGTCTAAGATATTGTACTGCTCTACAAAAACCATAAGCATGGAAACATAACCACTGGCTAGGTCCTCCATGCCCCCAATCCACCACTTGCATACACTGTGTAGGTAACTGCAAAAGCTGGGGATTAGTGTTACAGTAATGTTTAAGAAGAATATGCTAACATGTGCCTCTGAGCATATGGTGAGCTTGAGGGGGAGTATCAGGTGAAATAACATGATAGAATGCTGTTTTACTTCTCCACATATAATACACGGGCAGGACTAATAGAAAAATTGCTGGGATGACAGACTGCAGGAAACTATGGCAGGAGAAGGAAGGCTCAGCTACCCTTAAACAAGTGCTCTTTTTAATGTTTAAATCACATACCGTGTTTCCCCGAAAATAAGACAGTGTCTTATATTAATTTTAGCCCCCCAAAATGCACTAGGGCAATTAGCAGTACATCAGAAATTACTGCTAGGTCTTACTTTGGGGGTAGGTCTTACTTCGGGGAAACAGGGTACATATTTACTGTATACACTCGAGTATAAGCCGCTCCGAATATAAGCCGAGGTACCTAATTTTACCTAAGAAACCCCCAAAAACTGATTGACTCGAGTATAAGCCTAGGGTGGGAAATGCAGCAGCTACTGGTGAGTTTCAATAATCAAAATAAATGCCAATAAAATTACATTAATTGAGACATCAGTGGGGTATATGTTTTAAATATTTATTTCAAAGAAAAAACCATGAGTCTAAATAACGACTGCGCTACATACCGGTATAGGCTCATTGAAGTCTATTAGGGCGGTGTGTGGCCAAATCTAAAGGGAGCCACTCCTGCTTCCCTGTACTGATGTATCACCAAGTCTGCCCCGCGGTTGTAGTCTATTAGCACAGTGTGTTGCCGCCATCTAAGGGAGCTGCTGCCGCCTCCCTGTAATTCTCTATTACAAAGTCTGCCCCGGAAACCGACATCTGTTTGGGGGTAGCGGCAGGAACCGGCATCTGTGAGAGAACAGATGCTTCTGTGGCCGAGCAGGGCAGAGCAAGCACTGTACAGTGCAGGGTAGAAACCACGTGTGCGGCTTCTTTCGGCCGCGGGAAAGCAGGGGACACAGAACCGGAGCAGCGGGACGAATGGAGCCCATTGTGACCCGTATGTACTTTATTACAGGGGGACATGTCAGCACGGGCAGATAGATGACTCGAGTATAAGCCGAGGCCGATTTTTTCAGCACATTTTGGGTGCTGAAAAATTCGGCTTATACTCAAGTATATACGGTATATACGTATTTATATATGTGAACAGGGCAAAGACGTGAACAAAACTGTGGCTACTCCAATTATATCTAGTCCGGACCTAGGAGGGAGAGGAAAGGATGAAATTTGTTTTCTTCTTCACAGGGTTCTAATTTCTCAGTGTAATTAGCATAAAAAAATTATTCTGTATTTGCCAGATCAGAAGCCTAGGGGATAGGGTGGGGATAAAATCCTTTATAGTTTATCACACAACAAATATTAACAATTTTCTCTTATGAAAAAAAGAGGATTAAAGCTATCAAGGGATTAAGCGAACTGAAATGTTAGCAAAATATGAAGTCATATGAAAAGAATCACAACGTCTAGCTAATTGGAAAAGTATTTCTTCAGTCTTTAAATCCTAAGCACTAATAATTGCAACAGGCTACTGCGTTAACTGGTTTATTAAGAAAGAAACAAATGGATTCAATTTAGCTGGCCTGAATTTAATTCAGGCAATTTAATTGCACTATGAATTAAGCACTTGTTTGAGAAGATAGCAGCACAAAGTAGTATGCAAATCAATCAAACATGTAGTTCAACTAGACAAATTTATGATTTCTTAGGGAAAACTAATCTTTTTTGTTTGTTTGACAAATTAGAAATTTACATTTTCTAATAATGAGCTGTTCAAGCCTGCCTTTGGAAATTCAAATCTCATGTTGTTCATTAACAACGACAGAGAAACAGCAACCTCATATATATGCTCTATTACAACAATAAGCAATTTCTGCAAGTGTGCCACAAATCAACTCCAGGGTATGAGACTTGGCCATTCTGGAGGACACCATAATACATATGCAGTTGGTGTGATTTTGCCCCTGGTCTACTGAGCTAGAGAACAGGCAGCAGTAAAGTATGGGAGAGGCAGGGAGGCCTGTATTATTGGTAATAGTAGTGGGTGACATCCAGCACAGTGTTAGGAAGGCAGAGCAGAAGCTGCACCTTCACAGCAAGGCTGCTCTGAGTTCAATCAAAGGCTTGTCAAGCAGCAGAGCAAGTGCACTGGGGGAAGGGAGAGCAATTTTTCCCTGAGGACCACAAATGATGATATGTGCACATCATCTGAAAGATGTAGTTATAAAGAAAAAACCCAACAGCTGTTAAAATTTATTCAAAAAAGGAAAAAGGGGGGAAATGCACGTTACCTTGAAATACCTCCCCCTGTTACTTCACGCAAGAGACGACAATGGAGAGGAACAAACTCCAGCAATTTATTGTACATGGTCTGGAGGCCATTAGGATGAGACTGAACATACTGTTCCACAATCACCTGTCAAAGAGCATTTGGCATCAGTCTCAAACAGCGTGCAAGAAAAGAATTCAAATGCAAAGACAACACATCTACTGTCCAATGTCATAATAACTGCACTGTAAAACAGCAATGCTGTGTTTTCACAAATAGGAGGCTCCACATTACGTACAACTTTTATGTCAGGCTTCAGTTTTCATATGCAATTTGAGAGAGAAAGGAAAAAAATACACACACACATATATATAATAAACAGTTCTTCCAATGTTGTTATGAACCAATTTCAGTTTGGTGCATATGCTTTTAGCACCTGAATATTTTAGAGCTCTAGCACCAAGTGCAAAAGTTACTTGCATTATGTTAAACTCTAGCTTTCTTGCCACGGCTGGATCATATTTTAAAGACAGAGAGGGCACCAGAAGAGTTAAACACACATTCAAGAAAACAAAAGTATTTCCACTAGCCAGTTGCCTCACTTACCTCATCTATGTATGGTTTCACAAGCACTTGGCCTACTAATGCCTCAGCATCTCGTGTTTTGTCTATCGTTGCATAGGTTCGCAAGCAATGACGTATTATGTCGACGTTGGAAGTCTGGAGGCCTTCTAAAAGCAGGCCTTCCAGAGACTGCTGCAACATAGCAGTTATTCCAGCGATACGCTATGTTTTTCAAAAGAAAGGAAGATTATTTTAGTGATGCTGACATAATAAGAAAGCTCCATTAATTTAATGAATATTCAGTGATATAACTTCAAGAATCAACAATGTCAGATTAGCATCCTTCCTTCTAATATGGAACTTGCGTAGCCTGGTGCCCATCAATCTGGCAACAAATTGGAGCCATCCAAAAATAATATAGTGGTTTCTGCATACTTGGGACTTCCCAGGTATGCAGAAATTAATTAGCATATACATAAAAGAATAGGAAAAAACAACACACACACACAAAAATAGCCCAACAAGCACCAATGCTCAGTAGTGTCCACTACCTACAGTGAGGGAAATAAGTATTTGATCCCCTGCTGATTTTGTCTGTTTGCCCTCTGACACAGAAATGACCAGGCTATAATTGGAATGGTAGGTTTATTGTAGCTGTGAGAGACAGAATAACAACAAACCAACCCCAAAGATTAAAAGCCCTATAGTGTGTAACATAACTAAGTGCTGTAAGAAGTTCAAATCATCAACCTTGTAATCAAGCAAGATTTCAGCCCTACTGATCAGCAGTGAAACAAACTTTAGACAACATCTTTAAATCAATATTCTTCTTGTTTTGTTTTAAAGTATATCCGACTGATTTCTGTAACAAACCCTCCTCAGGTCTGCAAAGCCATGTTATCAGGGTAAAAAAACCAACATAGTTACTGAAGCTTTATTGTATAATTGGTGGCGGCAGAAATCCAAGTATACTTATACAAGCCAAAGTAACATCTAGGGTGAAAAACAACTGAAAATAAACTTTATACACATCCCTGACTCAGACCAAATGCCACAGGGACAACGGCTGACACCCATATTAAATTGCTAATTAGTTTCATGGAAAATAATGGGATAAATTAGTAATAACCAACTTGTCCCATTAATTTCATTGGGACTCCTCAGTAACAGTCTGGACGTCAGCAAACACAAACACCTTTATGTATTATTTGCATTATTATGAGTGATCAGATCACTTGGCAAATAAAATGCTGGCAATTTAGCATCATTCAGCAAACAAGAGTTCAGATTCTTAAGGAAAAGAAAGCATGTTACAGTACAAGTCATTTAATAACTGAGATCTAATTTCTGCATTTTTTGCTGCCTGTTCTGCTCAAATATCCTTGAAAATAAAAGCACGAATGCTCATATAGAAAACACTGCTGAAGCCTGTTTAAGTTAATTAGTTTTAAGATCCACCGCAAATTAGAAGCAATATTGGTGATACTTTTTTTGTAAAGGAAAGGTGTGTACTCACTGGTCTCAGTTTGTCTAAAAGTGGCATTCCTTTGCTCTGCACTGCATGAAACTGTAACTGGTTGAATTCCGTGGCAATTCTCTCTAAAATCTGTCCAGTCAGAAGTGGACTTGCAAAAGAATCAGCATAGATAGGAATATAATTTTAATATAGAATCACATTTTTCTAAAGTACACACACATTTCACTACGTTTTAGTGTGTCCAAGAAACATTTCACAGAATGTGGCAATGCAGGTAGGAATGGGCTAATGATATCAAGAGGGCAGGAAGCAGGCTTAGACCCCACCCCATGGTGTCTCAAAGGGCACCTATTTGCTTTGTTACAAATACATGAATGCCTACCATTTGTTCCTGCAAGAAGGTGGGGGGAATAAAGTGACCCCACTTGAGGACAATGTTGCAGTAAGGCAACATCTACCAGGACCCCTGGCTGTCTCAACAGAGACCACGTGGATTATGCTATGTATATATGGCTAGTAACACATATAGTACATTCAAATTCACTTAGGAGCAACTGACATACATGGTTGTATCAGAAAGCTATGAAGGACATCCTGAAAAAATAGGCAGCACAACAGACATTTTCAGAAGCTTGTGATTTTAAATACTATGCTAATTAGATAGATCAAACAGATTTCAAAGATTATAAACACATTCTAGCCTTTTGTCTGTCACACATAATATAATGTACATGTCTGTTCTGCTGCATACTGGGCGAACCATGGCTTCCCACCATATATACAGGTGACAAATAGATGTGTGTGTGTGTGTGTGTGCGTGCACTTTACACATGATGATGTACACAGACTGCATCTATGTCTTCCATACACAGAAAACAGCAGGAATACAACAGCTGATGGCCAAGAGGCAAAAACAATCACTTTAAAAAGGTACATAGCGACAATATACAACTAGGTTATTTCAGTGTAGCCCTGTTAAAGTCAGTGGACTATGCCACCAAGGGTGTGTAGATGACCGTGTAAGTGCTCTACTAACTACAGACAACACTTGTTATTCTGTCATGTTATTATGACAAAAGCAATTAAGAAGATACTTTTAGCATCCCAATAGGACATAACTAAACAAAAACAACTTGCTGAATAAAGGAATTACCTTCCAGTCCCATACCTGCATGCTTCTAGTGATGACATTTCTTTAGAGTTTTGGGAGTGTAGAATTTTCTCAATTTTCTCAACTGACTTAATAACTTGAATAAGTCTCAGGACACACATCTGTGTTGTAAAAAAATGCAAAGCAAAACCTCTCAAAATCTGGGTTATTTTCCATTTTCTGCTTAACAAATTTGAAGGCATTTTTGTAAACCACTCAGTACAAGGAGTAAGAATAGTATTTCTTCACTTTGTAGAGATGGAAGTTAAGTGCAGGCACTATATCATGATGATTTGGCCCCCCAAAATAGACCACTGTGCCAAAATGACCTTTGCTTCTCTAGGCCTGCATGGCCTTCTCTTGGCCTAGGCATATCGTGCGGTTTACCACTGGTGTTCTCTTATTCCTGGGTAGGAGGTCAGTACCTGTATCTAGCTACCAAGTATGCCTAATGTTTTGCTGGGGTGAAGGAGGAGGTGGGATTGTCAGTGTAGCAGCAGATTTTGAAAACAGCACCTTCAGTTAGCATGTTCAAAGAAATGCACCAGGAAAAGGGAGGTCGTTCACACGACCAGGTCTACCTGGGCTAGTGCAGCTCTACTCAGGCAGACCTGGTTGTGAGAACTGCCAGGATTGGTCCAAATCCCAGTGCTCCTCTGCCAGGTAGCCAGGGTTTTTGACCCAGGCTAAAAGTGAGGTTGGAGGGTGTGCGTGCACTCTCCTACTGCACTGCCCAGTCATTTGGGAGCACGAATTGTCATCAGCCCTAGCTACCATAGAGGCCAGGAGAAGGCGAAACCCTGGCCTCTGGAATTTCCAAAATGCAACGCGCAATCATGTGCAGGCAGGCTTGGCGGTCACGTGGGGGAAGGTAGGAATGATCCTGCCTTCCCCCCAGCCCTCCCTGGTCCGAGGTAAAATGATCATGTGAATGACCTTAAGAAATCACAACAACCAAAGCTCCTGTGATACGCTCAAAGAATATGATGCGTTTTCTCCAGGCTTGCCATAGTGAAACATACATTTTTTAAAAATGGATCTATTTTGTGCTTTTAATGTAAACATGCAAATAAATGGGTTTGTTGCTGTACCTTTTTCCTTCTGATATCTTCTTGTTTAGACACACGCTCATCAATTGCTCGGATTCCTTCACTGACACATGACTTAAGACTCTGAAAAGAGGATCAACTTTTCAACATTCTGCTTCACAATATAGGAAAACATTACAGCTATTTTAAGACAGTAGTTCTCTCAGCAGAGATGATGCACAAAGGTCTACAGCCTATTGGCAAGAAAAGAAGAGGAAAATCACTCCACCTGACCTTTTCTTCCAGGTAATTCAAGCAACTCTTGTACATATATGTGAACAGCTGTATCAATCTGAGCACAGTGCTCAAATACAACTTTAAAATGCAGTAGGAATCTATGTTTATTATATTTAAGTCTTCAAAAATTTCAGCCACAGTCTGATCACAGAAGACAGAAATCTATACACACTCCGCTGGAACTCCTCCCACTGCTCAAATATGGAACCCAGAGAGATCTTTAGCTGCAGGTCATATGAACATAAGAACATCAGGCCCAAGGACTATCTAGTCCAGCATCATGTTTCACACAGTGGCCCACCAGACGCCTCTGGAAAGTCCACAAGCAAGAGGTGAGGGCATGCCCTCTCTCTTGCTGTTGCTCGCCTGCAACCGGAATTTAGAGGCATCTTGCCTCTGAGGTTGGAGATGGCCTACAGCCACCAACTAGTAGCCATTGATAGACCTGTCCTCCGTGAATTTGTCCAAGTCCCTTTTAAAGCCATCCAAGCTATTGGCCATCACCATAAGCCACAGATTAATTATGCACTGTGTAAAAAAGAACTTCATTTTGTGGGCCCTAAGATTCCTGGCCTTCGGTTTCATGGGATGACCCCTGGTTCTAGTGTTGTTAGAGAGGGAGGGAAATTTCTCTCTATACACTCTTGTACATGTCTTGCCCATCTCAGCTGGAGTGCTTGGTTGCTAATGAAAACACAGATATAGTGGGCATAATGGAAACTGGGTAGAACCAGTGGGACACTGTTATTTCTGGGTACAAACTCTACAGAAAGGGCAGTGAAGGGCAGCTTGGGGGTGGAGATTAAAGAAGGGATAGAATCCAACAAGCTAGAAAACCTAGGAGGACCGGAGTCCTCCACAGAATCATTATGGGTGACAATAAGAGGACTGAAAGGAAATATGTTACTAGGGATGTGCTATTGGCCTCTGGATCAAAACACTGAGAGTGACTTGCAGTTGGAGAAGCAAATCAGAGAGCCATCAAAGAGAGTCAGAGCTGAAATAATGGGTGACTTCAATTACCCTCAAACAGACTGGGCAAATTCATGTATGGGTATTGGCAAAGAGGCTAAATTTCTAGAAGTGCTAAATGACTGTGCCTTAGAACAGTTGGTCACAGAACCAACCAGAGAGAAGGCGACCTTGGACAATCCTGAGTGGTGCCCATATCCTGGTGTGAGATGTCACAGTTGTAGAACTATTAGGGAGTAGTGACCATAGTGTGATCCAATTCATCTTATATGTAAATGGAGCACTGCCAAGGAAGTTTGAGAGGAGAGCTGGTCTTGTGGTAGCAAGCATGACTTGTCCCCATAGCTAAGCAGGGTCTGCCCTGGTTGCATATGAATGGGAGACTTGATGTGTGAGCACTGCAAGATATTCCCCTCAGGGGATGAAGCTGCTCTGGGAAGAGCAGAAGGTTCCAAGTTCCCTCCCTGGCTTCTCCAAGATAGGGCTGAGAGCGATTCCTGCCTGCAACCTTGGAGAAGCCGCTGCCAGTCTGTGAAGACAATACTAAGCTAGATAGACCAATGGTCTGACTCAGTATATGGCAGTTTCCTATGTTCCTATGTCCTAAAGTCCAATGCATCTGTGTAGAAGATGAAATTGCTCAAGAATAAGGGGACTGGAAAAAGGAAGCTGAAAGGGAAGGTCAGGAGGGTCAAAGCACTCCAAAAAGTTGAGATATTATTCCAATAATAAATAAAAACCACAATAATAATAAAAACCCACAATAAAACTAGGTTGCTCACCTGTAACTGATGATCTGGTAGTGATCCGTTGATATCCATTGGAGTGGGTTCTGCGCCTGCGCGGAAGCCTCTCGGTATCGTGTTCTACAGCTCCTCTACGGCGCCTGCGCACCACCCCACATGACCACGTGGCTATTTAAGGTGGGAGGAAGTGCAGGCACCTCAGTTCCTTGTAGCAGTCAAATAAGCAGGTAAGTTCTACTATAGTGAGGTAAGTACTACTGTGGAGGGGAGGTTCGGGAGGGTCTAATGGATATCAACGGATCACTACCAGATCATGAGCAACCTGTTTATCTGGGTCGTGATCCGTTGATGCCATCAGAATGGGTGACTAGTTAGCTCCGTAAGGAGGAGGGAGCAGTAGAGTCATTGCAACACCCTTTTTAGGACAGCTCTCCCAAAATTCGTCTCCGCAGCAGACCGCAAGTCTATGGCGTAGTGCTTTACAAATGGCTGTTCAGACAACCAAGTAGAAGCCTTGCAGATATCCTGAAAGGATATGCCAGCCAGGTGAGCAGCTGAAGTGCCATATGCCCTCATGGAATGTGCCCTAATGGTCTTTGGGGGCTGTATCTTTTGTAGAGAGTATGCCAGATGGATGGTCTCCACCAGCCAGTGTGACAGTCTCTGCCTTGATCATGTCTGTCCTTTGTTCTTCCCTTTATAGGAGATGAACAGTCTCTTTGATGACCGGAAAGGTTTAGTCTTAGAAAGGTAGTAAAGAAGAGCCCTGCGAAAATCCAAAGAATGCAGAGCCTTTTCCAGCATTGTGGTTGGAGATCTAAAGAACGTGGGCAACACCACATCCTGGTTGATGTGGAAGTCTGACACAATTTTAAGTAAGAAGGAGATATCAGGTTGAAGGAGAACTTTGTCTGGGTAGAAACGTACGAAGGGGACATCCATCTGGAGAGCCGTAAGCTCACTCACCCTGCGCGCAGTGGTGATTGCTATCAGGAAGGCAGTCTTTAACAACGTTCGCTTCAGTGACGTAGAATGCATAGGTTTGAATGGGGGCTCAGTGAGAGTGGAGAGGACCAGTGAGATACTCCTCTGTTCCAGTGGTTTGCAGACAGGAGGGTACAGCTTAGCAAGGCCTTTCAAGAAACTTTTGCAGGAGGGATGGGAGAACACCGTCCTGCCATCCCACCTTGGATGTCTAGACGATAAAGCCGCTAGGTGGACTTTAATAGATACATTAGAGAGTTTTGCCTTTTTAAGAGAGGTCGTATAAAGTAGAAACTCATGGACAGAGGCTTCCTTAGGGCGAAATGCGTGACGAGAAGCGTAGACAGCAAACCTCCTCCACTTGCTAGCATAATTCCGTCTCGTAGATGGTTTGCGCTGATTCAGCATGATCCGTTTCAGGAGTCGACCCTCCACGCAGTCAGTTGCAGGGTTAGAACTCCCGGATGTATCAGGCACCCATTTTCCTGAATCAGGAGGTCTGGCTGATTGGGAAGTCTCCGAAAGTTATTCGAAGTCAGTCTGAGTAAATGCGGAAACCATGCTTGGTGGGGCCACCATGGTGTGATCAGGATGCACTTTTCATGGCCCGTCAGTAGGCATACTACAACTCTGCCTACTAGTGGTAGAGTGGGGAACATATAACTCCAATTTTCCGACCAGTCCAGTTGGAAGGTGTTTCCCCAAGGACTGAGGGTTGTGACCCGCTCTCGAGCAGAATAGCTTGCATTTTGTGTTCTGCCATGTAGCAAATAAGTCGATCTCTGGGTGACCCCAAAGGCGGAATATCTCTCACAGGTAAGTGTTGTTCAGCTCCCATTCGTGTTGGGTTCCTGTCAAGAACGAACGACTCAGGCCATCTGCTATTATGTTGTCTGTGCCCTTGATGTGGATGGCCAGTGGCGTAATACTGTTCCTGATGCAGCAATGCCAAATTTGCAAGCTCAGGGTGCACAGAGATCTTGAGACTGTCCCTCCTTGTCTGTTCAGGTAGGCTATAGCCGTCGTGTTGTACAGCTGTAACTGTACAACCCGGCCCTGTAGCATTGGAAGGAAGGCCTTCATTGATAGGAAGACTGCTAGTAACTCTAGAAAGTTTATATGTAGCTGGCTCTGTGCACGCGTCCAGAAGCCCTGAGTCATGGTGGCATTGCAATGACCACCCCACCCTCGTAGGGAAGCATCTGTCGTGACCCAAACTGACGGAGGCTGTGTTTGAAAGTGATCTTCAGCACCCAGCGATCTGATGTTATGTGGCGCCATGCTTGTGCATGACTTGCCAACCTAATGGTGTTGGTGGCTATTGGGAACGGCTGGGTGTTGTATGCCAGCCCCGTTGTCCCCAATGTTCTGGGGAGGTGAGCAAAGCTGCGGTACAATGTAATGCGATGGGCTGTCCTGATTTTCAAAGTCGCTGTTTGTTTTCTTCCGACGGTTTCCGTTGATTTGATCGAAATTTGCCCTTTTGTTGGTTATTATGCTTGTTGTAAGGCTGGTATGACTTGCAGTAATCCCAGCGGTCCTGTTGTCTATATGAAGGATGCGGGTGATAGAAGGACCTCTGTCTTCCCCCATATGATGTTGAGGTGGATGCAAAGGTTGTAAATGTCTTGGTCATAAATTTGGATTTTTTCATTTTCTCCATGGTCATATCAGTCTCTTCGGAGTAAAGGCCTTTTCCATCAAAAGGCAATCCCTCTATTTTGTCTTTCATATCATGCTGGAGGGAGGCAGACCGGAGCCAAGCACGGCATCTCAGAGTTATCGCTGTAGTGATGGATCTGGATTCCGATTCTGCCAGATGTTTTGCCGTACTAAGTTGCTGGCAGGTGAGGTCAGCTGCTTTCTGCAAAGTCTTACAGAATCTATGTTTGAACTTTTCTGGAGATAGTGCATCCAAATCCTTCTCCAGATCTTCCCAAATGCAATAACTCTATTTTGCCATGCAGGCCGAGTAATTTGCCACTTTCACAGAAAGGCAGGATGCAGAATATAGCTTTCTCCCCATAACATCCAATTTCCTCCCTTCTTTATCTGCCGGGGTGGTGTGTCTCCTCCCTGATTTGGAAGTGGTTGCACAATCTATGACTAAGGAGTTCGGAACTGGATGTTTAAACAAGTACAAGTTATCTTGCTCCTGAACACAGTAGAGGCCCTGTAGGCGCTTAGATGTGGGAGTAGAAGTGTGTGGCACTTGCCAAGCACATTGTGCTGCATTAGATATTATGGGTAGCAGTGGTAAAGCGATGGGCTGGGCAGACTGAGATCACTGCATGAAATTGTAGACTGGATCATCTATGGTTTTTAGCTGAGAAGACAGATCCAGATCCAGCGCAGAAGCCATCTGCTTTACATGCGAGTGGTAGGCTTTTAGCTCTTCCGTCGGTGAAACACGGGCCAGAGTTGCCACATCTGGAAAAGGATCAGCCTCTATGGTTTCCGTATCTGACTCAAAGTCAGAGGACCCATGGTGACTATCTTCCGAGCCGTCTTTGGAATGGGTTCGACTCAAAGATGGTGCCCCTGGAGAAACAGGGGGTGGAGGAGGCAGAGTTGTCAAGGGTTCGGTTTGTACTGCTGAGGTGGTAAACGTGCGAACCGTCGTTTGAGAACCTCTGTTGGAAATAATAGATCAAGCAGTCTGAGTGGAAGCTGCTTTTTGCACTCTAACAGGCACAGCCGGAGCATCTCCTACTGATAACGGATGTATATGGAGTGGTGTAGCACTCAAATCAGGCTGTTGAAGAACTGATTCTTCTTGATGCAGAACTGCAGAGTTTGCAGGCCTCCAACCACAGTCCTCCTGGAAGTCATATGACACCCCTGGCGAAGAGGTACCTGGAAGGGCTGTTTCTTTCAATGGTGACAGGCATGGCTAAACTGCAAGTGTGCCATGGAGTAGGCGTGGCGAGCTGCATGGAAGTCAATAGTCCAGGAGTTGGAGTTGAGACAGGTGCCCGGCTATCATCAGAGTGTGGAAATCCCTGAAAAGTTGAAGGGGTGGTAGCAGTCGAATCAAGCATCTTCAGAAGAGGGTCCAAAGAAGTGGGCTCCGCATCCGAGAGATCTCCCTCTTCTAAATAAAATAATTAATAATAATAATAATAATAATAATAATAATAATAATAATTCGATTTCTATACTGCCCTTCCAAAAATGGCTCAGGGCGGTTTACAAAGAGAAATAACAAACAAATAAATAAGATGGCTCCCTGTCCCCAAAGGGCTCATTCTAAAAAGAAACATAAGACACACACCAGCAACAGTCACTGGAAGTACTGTGCTGGGGGTGGATAGGGCCAGTTACTCTCCCCCTGCTAAATAAAGAGAATCACCATGGTAAAAGGTGCCTCTTTGCCCAGTTAGCAGGGGTCAATATCATTGGAGACAATGTCATTGGAGCACGGAACCGAGGAATCACAGTGGTGATGTTAGCAGCCGTGTTCAATGTTGACAATTGTTCTCCATCTCTCGACATTGAGTGGGATCTAATTGGAGTCATTGCGTGCCCCAGAACCCGGGCTGGCAGAATTGTGGGCATCGATGTCAAGGCAACCTTTTTAGTCATGTCTATCGACGTCGGTGTGGCATCCTTCTGCGACGTCTCCTTCGATGTTGATACATCTTTCAGCATCGATGCCGACGTCGATGTCGTGTGACTAGGCACTTCCAATGTCGATGCCTCTCTCGGTTTCGAAATTGACGTTGATGTCGGGCAGGCTGGTATCTTGGATGGAGAGATCTCCCTCAGTATCGACTTCAATGTTGAGGGGTGCGGAGTCTGCGGTCTCGATGGAACTGATTTTCTTGACGCCAATTGCGCCGTCGATGTCAAAACAATATCCATCTCCTGAGCCAACTTCAGCGACGGTGTCGAATTGGAGGTTGATAACTTTGCTTTTTCGCGGGTTTTTCAGCGGACGCCATTTTATCACCCGGCCTTTTCAAGGGCTTAGGGGTTTTTTTTGGTGGGTGTAGAGGTTTTAGACTGGGCCGAACCGAGGGCCCTCATGCCTTGAGGAGACTTTGCTGAAGTGGAGGGTGCAGTTAATGCATCATCATATAGAGCTGCACATAGACGAAGCTCCCTATTCCTCCTTGTCTGCTTGGAAAAAGACTGGCAGACTTTGCAAGTCAAAGTTAAATGGGTCTCCCTCAAACATAACAGGCACAAACTGTGGCTGTCCTGAGAAGGCAACTTTGCTCTACACTCTGTGCAGTGCTTAAAAGTCATTTTTCCCTTAGGGGTGTCCATTGTACTCATTCCTTGAGACAAGCCGCGGTCAAATAGCCAGAATCAGTCCGATCTTTCAGCGGATGAAAAACGGGACGCAATTGCAGGTCCAGAAAACAGTCCAAGGTCAAGCCAATATTTAAAGCACAGATCCAAAGAATAGTCGACAAACAGTCGGGGTCAGAATGGTGGTAGAACACTTTTTAAAAAAAAACAAACGTGAATTTGCAAGGAACCAAAACGAAGGAGCCGCAGAAATCGCGAGCGATCCCTATGGCAGTCGAAAAGGAACTGAGGTGCCTGCACTTCCTCTCGCCTTAAATAGCCACGTGGTCACAGGCGCAGTAGAGGAGCTGTAGAACTCGATACCGAGAGGCTTCTGTGCAGGCGCAGAACCCACTCTAATGGTATCAACGGATCACGACTCAGATTAGAAGCTCAGTTGGAATGTATACCAAGAAGGAGGAAAGGTACCACCAAGTTCAGGAGGACGCCAGCACAACTAACAAGTAGGATCAGGGAAGCTATAAAAGGAAAGAAGTGTTCCTTCAGAAAATGGTAGTCCTGCCCCAAAGAAGAGAACAGAAAGGAACATCAACTCTGGCAAAAGAAATTCAAGAGACAATAAGGGATGCAAAAAGAGAGTTGAAGAACATATAGCTAGAAGTGTCAAGGGGAATAACAAAAACTTTGTTAAATATATCAGAAGCAGAAAACTTGCCATGGAGTTTTGGACCCTTAGATGATGAAGGTATGAAAGGGATTATTAAGGTGATTGCAGAGAAGCTGAAGGAGTTCTTTGTCTCTGTCTTCGCAGTGGAGAAAACTGACCATATATCTGCTCTAGAACTGAGCTTCTCAGGCTTGGAGGCTGAAGAACTGGGACAATTTGAGATGACGGGAGAATGTTCTTAACTGTCTTGAAAAACTAAACATTAACAAATAAGGCCAGAACACTCAAGAGTTCTGAAGGAACTCAAATGTGAATTGCTAATCACCTAGCAAACATATGTAACTTGTCCCTACAGTCAGGCTCTGTACCAGAGGACTGGAAAGTAGCTAATGTAACTCCAATTTTCAAAAAGGGATCTGGGGGCGGGGGGTGGGGAGGATCTGGAAAGTATAGGCTGGTTAGCTTAACTTCTGTGCCAGGTAAATTGGTGGAAATCATACTTAACGACAAAATAGTTAAACATATAGAAGAACAGGCCTTGCTGAAGGAGAACCAACATGACTTCTGCATGGGCAAGTCTTGCCTCACTAACCTTTTGGAGTTCTTTGAGAATGTTTAAGAACTCCACAGGAATGTTATCCACAGGCATGCGGATAAAGATGATCCAGTTGACATAGTATACTTGGCCTTCCAAAAAGCTTTTGACAAAGTACCCCACCAAAAGCTCTTGAGTAAACTTAGCAGTCATGAGATAAGGGGACATGTTCATTTGTGGATTGGTGACTGGTTGAATGAGAGGAAACAGAGGGTTGGAATAAATTGGCAGTTTTCCCAATGGAAGGAAAAAGAAGTGAGGTTCCCGAGGGATCTGTACTGGGACCAATGCTCTTTAACTTGTTCATAAATTATCTAGAATTTGGGGTAAACAGTGAAGTGGCTAAATTTGCAGAAGACACTAAACTTTTTAGGGTAGTGAAATCCAAAACAGATTGTGAGGAGCTCCAAAGGATCTCTCCAAACTGGGTGAGTGGGCAACAAAATGGCAAATGTGGTTCAATGAAAGCAAGTGTAAAGTGATGCATATTGGGGCAAAAAAACCCCTCAACTTCACATATACATTGATGAGGTTTCAGCTGTCAGTGATCTTGGGGTCGTGGTGGACAGTTGTTGAAAGTGTTGACTCAGTGCGCAGCGGATGTGAAAAAGGCTAATTCCATGCTATGGATAATTAGGAAGGAGACTGGGGGGGGGGGAGTTCAACTTAAGTGACACAGTGGAGAAATGCATGACTAACAAGTAGAAGGTTGGTGGTTCGAATCTCCACTGGTACTATATCGGGCAGCAGTCATATAGGAAGATGCTGAAAGGCATCATCTCATACTGTGTGGGAAGAGGCAATGGTAAACCCCTCCTGTAATTTACCAGAGAAAACCACATGGCTCTGTGGGCGGCATGAGTCAAAATCGACTTGACGTCACACTTTACTTACTTTAATATTATAATCCCCTATATACAAATCTGTGGTGCGGCCACACTTGGAGTACTGCATACAATTCTGGTCACCATATCTCAAGAAGGACATTGTAGAAATGGAAAAGGTGCAGAAGAGGGCAATCAAGATAATCAGGGGCCTGGAGCACCTTGCTGGAGGCAAGGTTACAGTATCTGGGGCTTTTTAGTTTAGGAGAACTATGCTGGTTCTCCTTCAGCAAGGCCTGTTCTTCTATATGTTTAACAATTTTGTCGTTAAGTATGATTTCCACCAATTTACCTGGCACAGAAGTTAAGCTAACCAGCCTGTACTTTCCGGATCTCCCCCAGATCCCTTTTGGAAATTGGAGTTGCATTAGCTACTTTCCAGTCCTCTGGTACAGAGCCTGACTGTAGGGACAAGTTACATATGTTTGCTAGGTGATTAGCAATTCACATTTGAGTTCCTTCAGAACTCTTGAGTGTTCTGGCCTTATTTGTTAATGTTTAGTTTTTCAAGACAGTTAAGAACATTCTCCCGTCATCTCAAATTGTCCCAGTTCTTCAGCCTCCAAACCTGAGAAGCTCAGTTCTAGAGCAGATATATGGCAGTTTTCTCCACTGCAAAGACAGAGACAAAGAACTCCTTCAGTTTCTCTGCAATCACCTTAATAATCCCTTTCATACCTTCATCATCTAAGGGTCCAAAACTCCATGGCAAGTTTTCTGCTTCTGATATATTTAACAAAGTTTTTGTTATTCCCCTTGACACTTCTAGCTATATGTTCTTCAACTCTCTTTTTGGATCCCTTGTTGTCTCTTGAATTTCTTTTGCCAGAGTTGATGTTCCTTTCTGTTCTCTTCTTTGGGGCAGGACTTCCATTTTCTGAAGGAACTCTTCTTTCCTTTTACAGCTTCCCTGACCCTACTTGTTAGTTGTGCTGGCGTCCTCCTGAACTTGGTGGTACCTTTCCTCCTTCTTGGTATGGTCCTTCATGCTAGATTGACTATAACCTTACCTACATTTTGTGGCAAGTCTCACCTATGCTGTTATGTGAGTAGGTGCCAAAAATACCAGGGCAGGGCCTTGAAAACAAGGCTACATATGGCAGAAGGTGGCAGATTAGGCTACTGAATTTAGATGGATTGCCAAAAGAAAATGGCAGAGAAATACTCCAAATTTGGCATCCTAACATTCGTATAACTTCTGTTTGCCCAAGAGCCCATTCTAATGTAATTTCACTGGAGATAATGTTATCTTAGCAGGGTATGTCCTTCCATGCAAAACTAGTAATAGTGGATGTCTCAAGTCTCAGGAGGAGAGCTTGGAATGCAGCTATTTCCTATACTAGTGCCACTCATTCTGGGAGCCTGAGAAACAGCAATGTTGGATGGAGCTGCATTGTTGACTTCCCCATGTGACCTGTGGTTTTCAACTTTACTGGGGTTAAGGGCACATGATGAAGCAGCTTCTGAATGGCCATGCTGGTAAGAGCCCTTAAAAGTTCTGGATGCCAGCTCTACTCTAGCTTTCACTTTGGAAGCATAGACTCCGAGGCATGAGTTACAAATTCCATCCTCATTGCCCTATTAAATTTTTAATCAGGCCAGTTGCAATTGTGAGTTTCCAGATTGTGACAGATAAAAGGAAGATAGCTCCTGGAAACTGAGAAGTTTAACAATGACGTGGCTAAGGAAAACCAACAGGTAAGGAAAGGAGACGACATACAGCAAATTGAGAAAAAGAAAGTTTAGCCCAAAGAGGGTAAGACAATGTATTTCAACTCTTGTTTTCAATTTAATCTCACTAAGCCATTGAAGAATAAGAAATGCCCTAACATTTAGAAATTACATTAGTGATCTTTGCCCACTGCTGGCCCATAATCATCTTATGATTGAACAAGATTTCTTCCCTCTGCTATCACTTCAAGCAGATGTGTCCTCAGCTAATGACTAAAATATTATGAATCCCATAACAAATTATCTTATGCTTTGTACTATGGCAATTTTATTCCATTATTTTCTATTACTTCAGTTCATGCGGTCACCCAACTAATCTTGCTCGTGTTGCCTGCTCTTTATAATACTACCTATTTTTAGTGGCATCTGCATATTTAATCAACATAGTGCTACTTTCTTTCCTGACACATAATAAATTTGGGCTTATTTTTAATTGACTCCTCCTGGGTCCTTTAGATTTTGCATTATTACAGTCTCCAGAGCTTGCACATTTTTATTTTTTAAAAAGAAAAGAGATAAAACAAATTGAGACATTTCTCGTATTTTAAAAATTCTTTGTCTTGGCTATGTTACAGATTATGAACATGATCAACAGTTATCCCTTACTAGAGTCACATATGGAATTCCACTCTAATGCAAGACAAAGGATAAGACATCATAAGTTTGTCACTACATAGGCCGAGAAGGTCATATCTGCTTCCAAAAAGGCTAGTGGACATAGCTGCTATCCACCATACTTCCAACAGATTCTTGCCTTCTCCAGGATCTTAATATATTTTTAGTTCAGTTCGTTTGTTTTAGTCACTGAACATAACAAAGAAGCTACAAACAAAACTACAACTATTTAAAATTACAAAGTATCTATGCTGTAAACATCCATAAATATACATATCACTGTTTCATCTAGAGAGGTCATCAAATTTTGTAATTATTTGGCTCAGAAAATGAATCTTGGCAAATTGTGATGCTCATCTTAAAAATGAGGATGAGCATCATGACCCCTGAGATGCACCTTCAAAGATACATTAGCCAACCCATGTGATTTTAGATCAGTCAAGTAGAGAAGTATATCCCTGACTGTAGCCTGTTTAGGCAAAAAACCATGCATTCTTGCATAAGATTTGAATCTGAGGAATTTGCCAAGGTAATTACATCTAGTGGAAGACTTCCTTTGGTTTAGTAGAATCTTACTCAAAAGCCGATTTGCCATGCTGTTAGATGGAGAGTGAGAATGTCTGGATGCAGGACATTGCTATTGTCTAGAGCTAGGAGATCTATCTCTTGTGGTAGTTTTTGCTACTAGTTTCCTGACAGTTTGAGTACCTGTGGAAACCATGGTTGCCTTGGCCACTATGGGGTTACTAGGATACATGATGTCTGAGCAGTCAGAAGTCGAGCAACCACTCAGCTGATCAATGGCAGTGGAGGAAACATATACGGGATCTCCTGCTGCCAGTCCAACTGGAAGGCATCCCCCAGCGATTGCAGGTTGTGACCCGCCCTGGAGCAAAAATGAGTGCACTTTGTGCTCTCTGAGGTGGCAAACAAGTTTACAGTTGGGTTTATCCAACTCGTGAAGAGTAGTGTAATATAATCTGTCTTCCCACATGTGCTGTTGTTGATGTGGGAAAACTCAACTTAAGTCATCTGCTAGGACATTGTCCAGGCCCTTTATGTGGATGGCTATCAGGTAGACCTGATGCATCAATGCCATAGTTGCAGGCTGAGCGCACAAAGAGACCAGGACACTGCCCCTCCCTGACAGTTGATGTAAACTAGTGCAGTGGTATTATCTAGCTGAACTTGTATAACCTTTCCCAGTAGAAGCGGCAGGAAGGTTTTCATTATTTTGAAGACAGCCAGCAGTTGCAGAAAAATGATATCAAACTGTGCTTGTTGGAGGGTCTACTTGCCCTGAATCTGATGCTCCCCACAGTGGGCCCCCCAGCCCAGAAGAGAAGCATCTGTTGTTAACCAAACAGAAGGAGTCAGCATCTGAAAAGGAAACCCTTCCAATAGATTTCTGTCATTCAACCACCAAGTAAGTGAATGTAGAATCTGACCTGGGATTTCTAGACACAGGCATTGGCTGTCTATATTTGGGTGAAAGACCAACAGAAACCAAAGCTGTAACTGGCGCATCTTTAACCGGGCATATTTCACCACTGTGTTGCAGGATGCCATGAGTCCCAGGAATCATTGAATGAGTTGAGCTGGCTGAGATGGATGCTGTTGGAAATGAGAACGAGGTCCCTGATGCACTTGAAGAGCTCTTGAGGTAAATATGCCCTTCTGGCTTCTGTGTCTAAGACTGCTCCAATGAAGTTGATGACACGAACCGGCTCCAGATGGGACTTCTTCCAACTGACTTGGATCCCCAAGTCTTGGAGGAGAGACAAAGCATATGCTGTCTGAGAACGTAACTCTTCTCTGTCTTCGGGGGTCAAGATCCAGTTGTCCAGATACGGGTAGACTGATGTACCCTGAGTCCTTAGGTATGCCACCACTGCAGCCATACATTTAGTAAATACCCGGGGGATGGTGGAGAGCCCGAAGGGCAAGACTGTGTATTGATACACTTGATTTCTTATGGTGAATCTCAGATACTTCTTGTATTGTGTTCTGATGCCAATGTGGAAATATGCATCTTTGAGATCCAGTGTCACAAGCCAGTTCTTGATATAGAAGAGGCATGAACTCTTGTAATGCTATCATGCGGAATTTCCTAACATGGACAAATTTGTGCAGGTGGCGTAGATCCATGATGGGCCAAATCCTGCCATCTCTCTTTGGGATCAGAAAATAGCGGGAGTAAAAACCCTCCCACTTATGTACCCACTGGTGAAAGCCCCTTTTAATAACAGCTCCTTCACTTCTTCCAATAAGGCCTAGGAGGTTTGAGTGAAATGGATCCCTGAAAACCATGAGGTTGTTCTGAACTCCATGGCGTATCCCAAAGTTATAATCTTCAGGGCCCAGCGGTCCGATATTATGTGGTGCCAAGCGGGGACATGGCATGCCAGCTTGAAGTTGGATGCTGGCAAAAGTATAGGGTTTGCAAGTCTGGTATTGTCCTTTGCATGCCAAGATGTTAATGCCCTCGATGGTGGGAAGGGAGAGGAGTGTAGTGGTGACAGAGGGTGGGCTTGAACCTCAAAGATGTTTCTGAGGTTCTACCTGTTTCATATGCTGAGACCGATCAGTTTGTTTCCTTACTCTAACTGCATTTATGGTAAGAGTGGTACTGTTTTCTAAAGACATGGCATTCCTGCTGTCAAAAAGCGGGCTTCTGCCTCGAATAATTATGATACATGGATCCATAAGAAGATGCCAATGTTGAGGTGGTGAAAGTTTTTGCAATAAACTGATTTTTTCATTTTCTCCATAGTAGAGTCGGTATCCTCGCTGAAGAAGCCCTTACCATCGAAAGGTAAGCCTTCAATCTTTTCTTTCATATCACCTTGTAGGCTAGTTGAGCGAAGCCAGGCGTGATGCCTCAGGGAGCTTGCAGTAGTCTGGGAATGTGATTCTGACTCGGCTAGGTGTTTGGCAGTGCTCAACTGTTGGCGGGTTAGCTCCGCCTATTTATTTAGTGTCTGTTGGAATTTTTCCTTAAATTCTTCTGGAGACAGTATGTCCAAATTGTTCTGTAGATCCTCCCATATGCCATGCTGTATTTAGCTGTGCAAGCTGAATAATCTGCTATTTTAATGGACAGACATGAGGTAGAGTAGAACTTTCTCCCCCAAATATCCAATTTCCTCCCTTCTTTTTCTGCAGGGGTAGTATGGCGACAACCCGTCTTATAAAATGAAGTGCATCTCTTATTGGGTCCTCTTCCTTGATATCAAACATCGGTATTGGGGCTTGGCATTGAGGGGTCACTTGCTTTGAGGTCGACAATATAGGTGTGTAAACATGGAAACAGAAGCCCATGCTCCCGGCATCAAAAGAAGATGGGTTGACACCAATGGAAATTCTCAAAGTCAATCAGGAGGTGATGACAGGGCCGATGAATCGATCAGAGTGTGAGCTGGAGACAGAGACTGGGCTCTCGATGTCTACAGGCTTGCTGTCGGAGGGTGGTCGATAGTGAGACACTCTTCTCACACTGGTCCCTCTGTAGACTGTCGAGTCTCCTTCCTCAACACCGAAGCTTTCGGTGTTGAAGCCTTCAATGTTGAGCGGTGGCGGTTGGTCCCAATAGCAGATTCTGATGGTAGGCTTTGTAGGCCAGATGGAGACGGTGTCCTTTCCTTCATTAAGTCCACAGTCTTGACCTTTTTCAGTCACAGAGATGATGAATGATCATCCAATATTGACCGCTTGTCTTTAGACTTTGAATGTGTCGATGCTGAAGGTGGATGTGGCATTGAAGGAGTCCTTGGACTTTTAAAAGCAGTCAATGTCAAGATCGATGTTGGTTTCGAGTGAGTAGATGTAGATGTCGAAGCTGAGACCTTAGAAGTCCATGCCAAAGTTGCAGGGCTGGGATCACCCAGTGTCGAGGGGCTTAACACCTCATCATAAATGGCGCCACGAAGCTGTAAAGCCCGATTTTTGCACGTCTTAGAAAAAGATAAACATATTTTGCAAGTGGAGATGTTATGCTCCTCACCTAAGCAGATCAGACAGAGATCATAGAGGTCTTTGCGGGGAGGTGTTTGGAGGGCATTACAGTCCTCACACCTCTTAAAACCTCATTTCTCCTCAGCCATTTCACAGTTATCCAAATCGTAATCAAAGTCAATTCCAGAGTCGAAAATAATGCCAATGAAGTCCAGAATCCGTGTCCAAATCAATAGTCTGAGATGAACAGTCTGTTTTTTGTGGCGGGTTTTGGAAGATGAACTCACAATAAAGAACTTTTACCGACAAGGAACAACAGCCTGGGGACTGAACACAACGGCGATCAGAAAAGAACTGAAGAACATGGAGCCCAGCCCACATTTAAAAAGCACGCTGTAGGCATGGAAGAGGGGCTCAGTCACCTTGACGAGTTGTGGCATTCTACCACAAGGGTCCTACACAGGCGCAGGATCTATTTTATGGAACCTGATCCAGATCTTCCTGCTCCCACCCTGCCTGTTGCTCTGGTGGTAGTGACCATGACAGTAGGGATATGGAATGAGAACAAGGACTTTTTCTTTCCCTTTCCCCCTCCTTCTGCCCTGACACCTGGGATGCTGGGAAATGCAATTTTCTTGGGGGACATATAACAACATCAGATACCCTTGGGAAAATGGAAGTTTCCAGGTTTCAAGACACTGAGGGAAGGTCAGAAAAATAAAGAGAAGAAACAAGAAGTGAGAAATGAGAGGAGGAGAGACCCAGGCCACCTAGCTGCCATGGCCACAGCAACCACTGCAAAGCAGGAGGAGTGGGGAGGAGAGTTCTCCTTCTGCATCTGGGGCAACAGCTACTGTTGCCAGAGCAGCTGCCTGCTAAAGGGGTGAAGGCTTATAGGAGGCATCAATCACAAACAAATTTAGAACTGAAGTGTGTGTGGGACTTTCCCCCATTAAACATTCTTCACTGTTGCTTGTAATGTGGACTTAATCCAAATCAAGCCTGGAAGAGTTTGCCCATCTCTAGTTCAGGTTATGTTCAAATAGTACTCAGTTACCAATATCCAAGTTGACTACAATATACAAGTGAAAATAATATTTTTACTTTGCAGGTGCCAGTACAAAAACAGCCACAATATAGTGATTTCTGGGCGGGGGTCCTTATTGGCCAAAAGAAAATTCTATTTTCTGGTGGTCTGAGAACTGTTTATGATTTTTAAACAACTGGTGTAATAAAACTGTCCCATGAAATCTCAGCATTAACACACTGAAACATGGTGAGGAATATCTTGAACTATTTCCTTGCTACAAACATAATGACAAAAAACTGAAAGACACATTTCAGATTGCCCCTTTTACATACCAGAGGTATCTCAACTTGTTGGAATCCCAATGAAGTCAAACCTTCCCTTAAGGAAAATTCAGGCAGATCAAGTAGGCAATTTTCTAGACTATGATGACACTTCATTGGATTCAAGGGTACCATTTTATTATTTGGTATTAAAAAGAAATCTCTTTGGGAAAAGAGATCCTTAAGGCATGCTTTAAATTCCAGTTTAGCAGAAGACACTTCCTTCCACTGAACAAAATCTTAGAGAAACCATGACTGAATCAAATACACTGTTTTATGGAACTAGATATTTAATCTTCTACAAGAAAAGTGACCTTGTTCAACTAAACTTAACCTTAGAAGGCTGACTTATTTGACTTAATTTAAACCAACAGTTGAATAAGTGTGAGAAAACACTCATTCCTACTGGTGACATTCTGGTTTCTGTTCTCATCATAACATGGGGGCTCTTAAAATGGTCTTAACAACTTTGTTCTGTAAAAATTCCAACTATATAGATTTGAGGAATCTCTTTATGTCTTCCCTAAAAGGAATCTGTGAATACAATTTGGTTGTGTAGAAATTTCAAAATTAAAGCAACTTCCCTACAAAAACCTTTAAATAAATGCCAGGTATTGTACATGAAAGGTTATTTCAGAACGTACCATAACTTCCTCTCGCAGCTGTCCCAAAGGCACTGAAAGCTGATTGAGGGCTTTGTCCATGCCAACCTAAAGAAATTGACAAAATGTGTTACTGTTAGGGAACAACTGAAACGTACATATGAGTGTATGTATAATTTGTTAACAAGCGTGTTTCTGCTGAAAACAAATGTAACTCACCACCACCACTCAAGTTGTTGCTTGAAACTCTAGTACAGGAGGACCTAGTTATTTGCTGGGGTTCCATTCTCAGCAGTTATCATGGCTAAGGAAACCGCAAATACCAAGGCATTTTATCAATGGCATCGCAGGAGTTAGGTTCTTAGAGGCCCCCCAAATCACGGAGAAAACAGGCAAACGGGGGGGCAGGGGAACGCAGAATAAAGTGCCCTACCATGCTCCATGGGCCTCCAGCAGTCCAGCAATGTCCCCCAAAAGTCAAAGATCCACAGGTTTTTCAAACAGAAATGAGCCACAAAATGACTTCTTTTCTTAAAATGGCGGGCAGAAATGACCTCGGAGGTCATTTCTGGCCACCATCCAACCCGCAGATACACAGAATTAACTCCCTTCTCCCCCTGCGTATGCCGAGGTCGGGTGTCAATTACCCGACCATGGATACATGAAACAGTGGATGGCGAATCTGCGGATAGCGAGGTTGCCCTGTATATTGGAACCATTTGCCCATAGGCAAGCAACAGGCAATTTTGGTCTGGTTGCAAACAAACAAACCATGCCCCTTCCTTCTTTTCAAATTATTTAATTTTATTTATTTGTTACATTTTTATACTGCTCAATCTAAATTAATAGCCCTAGGCAGTTTACAACTAATAAAACACCACAAATTTATAATTGGTCAAAATAACAAAGCATTAAAAAAAATTAAAAACCATTAAAAGGCCAGGTTTTTAAAAAGCTAAGAACTACCTTGTTTCAAGCCCAAAGCTTTGTAGATATGTATTTTTTTGTGTCCTCTGCTGCAAACAAGATGTTCCTTTTTTTAAAAAAAAAGGCTCAGAAGGGTCTACTGTCAAGCTGCAGAGAGCCTGCTGAACTTCCTCTGGTATGGGGCCAGGAAATTTAATAATGCTTAAGTCATACTGGTCAACATCCTGACAAACAGCCTGTGGAAAGACATTGCACTAGCACAAAGCTGTTGCACTAGCTACTTCCACTAGGTTTGGAGCTTGAGTTTCAGACTAGTGTTGAACAAACGTTGCACAACAGTTGCACTACCTGTGGCATGCCTCATTTGTTTTAAAAGAGAAATTTTGCACAAGAGAGTAATCCTACATATCCCTGGTTTTTAGCACAACTATGCAATCCTTTTGTGCTAGCACAACTTTGTTCATTACACAAGTGCTTCATTAGTCGGGATACAATTAATGGCCACTACAATTAATGGTGCTTTGATCTGCAATTGAACAACTAATGACAACTAACCTTTGTTGGATCATGGCTGCTTTTTGTTATCAGTAGCTATTAAACACAGTGTGACCTTAGACCAGGAAGACCCAGATCAAATCCTCACTTAGCCAGGAAAACTTAACTGGGTGGTTTGGCCTTGAACAAGTCACTATCTGTTGGCCCAGCATACCCCACAGGATTGTCATTGGGATATATCCCTATTTGCAACCCCATACTCTCTACCCCCTGTATTTCCAAGTCCCTGGTAGTACACCGTTCTACTCTGTAGTAGTGTGGCCCGGCTACTTACTTCAGCTCTTAACTCCAGAGATTTCCAGTGCCTCTTAAAGTGTCAGGTGCTCAACTTGTGGTAACACATTTAAGATTACATTACAGCAAATATTAACAGCATAGGTAAAACTTACACTAAGCACACACAAAACATCCAGCACAGAAACTTACTAGATTGGTGGAAAGATTAACAAAGTCTGCATAATCTTTGTTTATGAGCTCTACCATGGCAGTTTTAAGAAGTTTATAGTAAAGTTCTAGATCATCTCGGAGCTCTTCTAACTGAACGCGTTTCCTGCACTCAGACACAAAGTGATCGACATCAAAGTCTGCCTGCATATGAAAAGAAAAAGACAGGAATGTAAGAATTAGAGCACGTTCCAGTTCTACACTAAACAAAAAGAAATTCCATGTAAAGTCTTAGTTGTTTGTTATTTTGTTTGCACAGTCTATGGAACTGGTAGTGTCGAAATATCTAATTAATATTTTAGGCTACACTACACAGGGCCAGGATTTCTAGAAACATATTTAGAGTACACAATAAATTGTAGGGTGATCCATATTCTAAATCCTAAATATCGAAATTGTGCTGATTTCAAAGGATAGGCATGTCATGTTTCAAGTACATTAATTTAACTACTAGCCGACCCCACACAGAGCATCTGTGCGGCGTTTTGGGGCCGGCTGTTTTCCCCTCCCTCTTCCTCCTGCCCCAGTCTCTCCTCTCTTCCCCCCGGCCCCACACTCTCCAGCCCTTCTCCTCTCCCCCCGCACAGAGCCTAGGTGGGCGGCCAAGAAGGGCCCTGCCGCCGCCGTTTTTTTCTCCCTCCTGTCCGCCTGCCGCGGCTTTTCTCTCCCCCCACTCCACTTGCCTGCCGCCGCTTTTCTCTCGCCCGCCCGCCGCCTTTCTCTCCCCCCACTGCCGCTTTTCTCCCACCCATCCGCCGCCTTTCCCTCCCTCCACCCGCTGCCGCTTTTCTCTCCCCCCCCCTCCGCCCACCGCCGGCACTTTCTTGCCCTTTGAGAGTTCCGCCACCAAACCCTGGACACGCACCAACTAAGAGAATTAATTATATAGATATTACACTGAAATCTGTAGGGCCTCACTGCAACAACAATAGCCAGCGTGGTATAGTGGTTAGAGCGCTGGACTAGGACCGGGGAGACCCGAGTTCAAATCCCCATTCAGCCATGAGACTTGCTGGGTGACTCTAGGCCATTCACTTCTCTCTCAGCCTAACCTACTTCACAGGGTTGTTGTGAGGAGAAACTTAAGTATGTAGTACACCGCTCTGGGCTCCTTGGAGGAAGAGCGGGATATAAATGTTAAATAAATAAATAAATAAATAAATAACAACATGCTCAGGATAGGCATTAGAATCTTCTTTCTTGCCTAACAAACTGATATTACTTAAATAAAATTAGCCCCCTTGAAACTAAATATTGAGAGAGAAAATGAAAGCAGTAATCCACAGATCAGCAGAGATTATTCATAGTTGGTTTCTACTTATTTAAGAATACAGCATTGGCCTTTAGGAAATCTCTTCAAATAGATTAAAAATGTCAATAGAACTTCTGTAAGGAAAAGACAACCAATAACTTCTTTTTATCTATCTATCTCATAGCCTTCAACCTTTTTGGACTGCAGACTCACCTATAACCACATCCTATGATTCCTTTAATTGTTGGCTGTAGATGCCCTTTTCTCTCTGGGTATATATACAGTATATACACTAGTAACTTATTCTAGGTTTAAAGATAAAGTGTGCCATCACGTCGGTGTCAACTGGTGAACACAGAACCCTGTGGTTGTCTTTGGTAGAATACAGGAGGGGTTTGCCATTGCCATCTCCCGCACAGTATGAGATGATGCCTTTCAGCATCCTCCTATATTGCTGCAGCCCAATATAGGTACTAGCAAGAATTCGAACTGGCAACCTCTGTCTTGCTAATCAAGTCATTTCCCCACTGCACCATTAGGTGGCTACATTCTAGGTTTAGACCTGTTCAACTTTCATGCATTTCTCAAAAAAACAAAACACACCTCTGGGAATTGTAGCCTTGTTAAGTGCTGAGATTTATCTGTGAGGGATCCCTACCACCACCCATTAACAGAACCATGGTTCTGAGGGTTGCCTGGAAGGAGTGAATGAAAACCCAGATCAAGTCTGTAGCGTAAATATATCTTCTCTCTACAGGAAAAGAAATGATCATGGTGGCACTGGTTTGGTCTTTCTTGGGTTATAATGCAACTGGGTCATTGTCTTGAACTACCAGTGTGTTATCAAATAATTTTCATGTGCAATTCCATAGATTTCCATTATGCGTTCATTTATTTATTTATTTAATGTATATCTTGCCTGACTCCAAAGGTTCTAGGGGGTTCACAAAGAGGAATACAATAAAAACAAAATAAACTGTTAAAAACCGGGCCTCCGGCGTCGGGGAGACATGAAGCTCGCGCGTGACGTGTGCGTGCGCAAAAGGCTTGCCGGAGCCTTTTGCATTGCGGAGGGGCAAGGGGCGGCAGGGAGGTATCCTGCCGCCCCAATTTCTACAGTAAATACGAGCACTGGAGGGGGCAAAGCGGCGGGAGGGGTAAGTAAACCCTCCCCGCCCTTAAAGGAACCCCCTCCACCCGGACCGGACCGGCCAGGTCCGAACCGGTCCGGAGGCCTTTACAATGGCCTCCAGACCGGTCCGGACCCATACCTATTCCACAGCCCAGGAGCAACTACAGAGAAGGCCCACTCCCAAGTCACCGTCAGACGAGTTGGTGGTATCTGGAGACAGACCTCCCTTGATGACCTTAATGTGTGGTAGAGATCATGCAGAAGGCGGTGCTCTCTCAGGAAACCCGATCTCAAGCTGTTTAGGTCTTTAAAAATAATTACCAGCACTTCGTATTTTGCCCAGAAACCTATTGGAAACCAATGCAGTTGTTTTAAAACAACTAATATGGATAATATGGTCTCTCTGAGAAACCCTGGAAACCAATTTAGCCGCTTCATTTTGGACCAAATGAATTTCCCAAACTACATATAAAGGCAGCCCCATGTAGAATGCATTGCAGTAGTCAAGCCTAGAGGTTACCTATGAGTGCACCACAGTTCTGAGATCATTTTCTTTGAGGAACGGATACAGTTTCCATATCAACCGGATAGAAAGCTCTCCTGGCCATAGACTCAACCTGAGAAACCAGAGTGAAGCCTGCGTCCAGAAGCACTCCCAAACTACGCACCTGTTCCTTCACTGGGTGTGCAACCCCATCCAGAACAAGAAGATCTATAATATCCTTCAAAGTATGACCCCTTACCATGAGTACCTCCATCTTGTTTGGATTCAATTTCAATTTATTATCCCTCATCCAGACCATTACTGCCTGCAGGTAGGCATTTAGGGGGTTTATGCCATTTCCTGTTGATGATGTCATGGAGAAATAGATTTGAGCCTTTCCATCTGTTGGGAATGCCTAAACAGACCCATTAGCCTCCAAGTTTATTTATTTATTTATATTTATTTAGAACATTTATATACCACCCAAAATGCAAGTCTCTGGGTGGTTTACAACAAAATAATAAAATAATAAAAACACAAAAATAATGTCAAGATCTCTCTGCCCAGAGACTGACCCTGTTACTTCCCCTCCTGCTGCCTAACCCACAAACGGTGTTCGGTTCTCCACTGCTGCCTCCCTGCTCCTGGTCTGTTCCTGAGGAAAGAGGTCCTTTGATTTCACCTGAGCCATTAAAGAAGGAGCAAAGTGGTATAATAACCACTGCATTTCTCTGGGCTTCTCCCTATCCCTGTCCTTTCCTAAATCCAGAAACCTCTTTCTCTAAAGCAGGCCTGCTCAACTTTGCCTTCCCCTCCAGCTGTTTTTGGACTATAACTTTCATAATCCCCAGCCACAGTGGCCAATAGCCTGGGATTATGGGAATTGTAGGCCAACATCTATAGGAGAGCCAAAGTTGAGCAGGCCTGCTCTAAAGTCTCCTTTCTCTAGCTAGGCTGGAATCATCTAATTAAAACTAAATTGCCACTTTGCAAGTTACCTGGTTAATCTCTCAGATGTATTTTAGTAATAATATTGCCTTAATTAATTATTTTACCACTGTACCTCTAAACCCTTAAATAAACCGAATGTATTTGTGAATCTCAACCTACTCTCTGTCAGTTCATTTCCCCAGGACCAGAAATTTGCACAAATTTATTCTGACGTGGGACTGCTCCATCCTAGTTTGCTAATTTCCCCACACAAGCCCAAACACATTTAGGGGTGTTTAGCCAGTGTTTCCAAAATTAAGTATACAACATCACAAACTATTCCAATAATGGTCTTTTTTTCATTCCCTTGTTCTTTAAATAAGCTATAAAAAGATCATTGGGTCCAAGTAGATTTTGTAATGAAGAATCTATTGATCTTAACCCAATATCTCTTTGCCAATTTGCAATACTGCTGTACATGCATGGAACTCCTTCTTTCCACATAGTATTTCCAAAATCTGTCTCAAGAACATTTTATATCTGTCATATCCATTGGACATTCTCTCAGATTCATTGGCTGACATCCTAATGAAGCACTTGCATAATGAGGAAAGTTGTGCTAGCACTAGAAACCTGCATAGTTGTGCTAAAATTACCATGGATTTGCACAACTGCACAGAAGTTCCATTTAAAACAAATGAGATATGGCCCAATTGCAAAAGTAAGTGTGTAGTAGCACAATATTAGTTTGGAATGCAAGCTCCAGACTTAGTGCAAGCAGCTAGCGTAACATCCTTCTGCAAGTTAGGATGTCAGTCATGATGAGATAACATGTTGACAAACTTTTGAAAGCACACAATTTCTATGCAATATTTATCTTTGAATTTTATATGTAATGTCCGAGTTATGGCTGAGTGCATGTGCCTTACTGCTCCAATCATGGCACCATCAGTAAGTTCCACTTGTGTGCAAAACATTTCTCTTCCTCCCTCAGATTATTACTTCAAGAACAGAATGGCCTTTGAAAGGAAAAGAAATGTCTGTCCCTGCTGTAGAGTAATATTTGCATTTCAGCTCTCCTGTGTTCTGTCATGTTCACAACTGAACTTCTTCTTTCCTTTTGCTTTTTTAAGAACCTTGCAGTTCAGGCTAAGTGTCTTGCCGGTGTATGGGTCAATATACAATCTAATTCTTGCTACAGTGGTGAAATGCTTACCCCTGAAACTGTAGAATGTAGAGGAGGAACCAGAATTACTATCAACATATGGTACTTTTCTAAGAACATTCATGCCTAGTTGCCAGCACTGAGAAATACAAATGATCAGGAACAAAAAAATTCATTTTAGGTAAATGGCAGAAGGCTTCAGGAAGGAAAGATAGTGAGGCTTCTTCAGAATGGCTTGGGAAGCAGCTGAGGGAAGAGGCACTTTCCAGTCCCCATACATCATTGGTCAAGTTAGTGGCTGGGACCCAACTGGGTTGCAGACCAACCCAGGGTAGATTGCACCAGAGGCATCACCATTAGCCTTTTATTGCTGGTTTAATTTTTTTTTTTAAGGGGGGAAACACAGAAAGAAAACTAGATAAAGCAAGGGAGATTGCACATCCATCAGGACAAGGACCTGTATTCTGACTCTTTGTAAAGCACCATGCACAGAGGTGCTCTTACCCCTGGACTTCGGGACAGAAGTCCAGGGCCTCCACAGACCCTGGGGGCCCCCAAATCCTCTTGAGTCTATCTTGTATGGTGTGGTCAAGCATGATGATGCTTAATTTGCAGGGGGGGGGAGACCCAAAGGCCTTTAGGTCCAGGCTCCAAAATTACCTACGTACACCTCTGCCTATGGACACAGATAATGCAATAATAAACATGAATATATTTAGTTTACATTACAACTAGGCTCCATGTTGGGACTGGGGTGGCTCAAGGGCCTGAGAGGGCTGAAGGTTATAGACATTCTGGTCCAACTAGCACAGAGCTGTCTATGCTGATTGACAATGGTTTTAGTCTACTAAGATCCCTTTCAATTAGAGATGCTAGTAATTGCATCTGCAACCTTCTGAATAGAAAACAGTTGGTCAACCATTGAACGATGGGCCCTCCCTGCAAAGCCCCATATTTATCCTTAAATGTTTATACCACCATATTAAAACCATATTAAAACAATTTATACCACCATATTATACCATATTAAAACAATCTCAAGGCGGTATGAGATGGTTATACATTAAGACATACAATTTGCTGGTCAAATGACAGTAACAATAAAGATTTGAATACACACAATGTTTGACATGAAAGGAAGACAGTCTTGAAACATGTCATGAAAAATAGCATACAGCATGAAAAATAAAGTAGTCACATTAAGTCTAAAGGATGAGAACAGGAACAATGCACTAGCAATTTATTAAAAAGTAGGTCCTGACATGTTTCGGGTGAAACTGTTCTTCAGAGAAAATGATTCACAAAGCACGATGCTCAACTTCTAAACTGCTTGTAGGTCAGCTAGAAGTTGAGCATCGTGCTTTGTGAATCACTTCCCATGAAGAAGAGTTCCACTGACACACAGCAATATTTCCCTGCTAATAATAATAATAATAATAATAATAATAATAATAATAATAATAATCACTACTAATTCTGATTCCATTTTATTGAACTATCTTGTTTCTGCAGAAGGGAGAAAATTAAATGGTAGGGATTCATTCAGTCCCTTCCAGCCAGTTCTCTCCCACATGGTCAGGGAGAACCTATGTTAAAGCATACGTGGCATTTCTCTGGATTGTTTGTTGTTTTCTGAGCACAGAAAGGAGAGGAGAGAGAACACACACACACACAAGTGAGAGGCCCTCTTCTTATAATCTCAGGGAGAATCCCAAGGGCAAAGCACGGCTTAAACAGGCCCTTAGTGTGTTGTTAATTCCACTTAGGGCCAAACTGCACATTACGTTACATGTGTAGTTTAGCCCTCCATATGAACAATCTTTTTGCAGTATGTAAATATCAGTGGGTGGGGTGCTGATCTGGCAGGCAGATCAGGACCAAAACCACAGTGTGTAGATATTTCACTCTTTGCACTCACACAGTTGTCCCCCTAAAGCTGCTATTAGTTCCACTGGGATAATGGTAGCTTCCCTCCCGGGGTTAATGGCAACTGTGGAGTAAAGCTATTTGGGGGGGGGGATTGTGGCACAAGGGGAAAATATAGTGGCTCCCCCCTTCATGCCACAGTTCTGATCCCAATCAGTCCCTCCTCCTCTTCCTGGCTGCTATTTAGGTTTTGGAGGAAAGAAAAAGATAGATAATGACAAAGGGACAAGATACACATTTAATGTAATTCCTCTTCAGACATTATTCACCTTAGCACTGTTCACTGTTACAGTGCTTAGAGTGGGTAGGAAAGTCCTGTCCTAGTGCTGTCACTCAAACCCTGGACCTCGCCACTCAAGGTTACAGTGGCATTTGTATGAAAAGGGAAGTGCCCTAACTGACAGTTGCCACTTCTGTGATCAGCAGCCTGGGCCAATCCAGGCTGCTGGTCACAGATGTGCCTATATAGTGTAGTGGCTAAATGACTGAGCTGTCTTTCTGCCATAAAATCAGTCAAAAGCTTCCTGATCCATCTTACAGGGTTGTTGTAAACATTACTTAACACAAGTGAAGTCTATGAACATTCGACAGTACTATATAAATGCTTAGTATAATATTAAGAGGATTGTCTTCCTCATATAAGAAGAGGACAGACATATAAGAAAGGCAACATGATCCAAAAAGTCAATATCCCTTTTCTTAATAATCCCCCATCATAGTGTACTTATTTTACCAGCATTAAATAGGAATACTTCATGACTTATGTATTTATTTTTAGATTTATATGCCAGTTTTTCACATATGGTTCACTGCCTCAAAGTTAATTTTTAACAAAAGATAGTATATAAATTATGATCTTGTTTTAAATTGGAACAGAAAATGCATAGTCTGACAACTCAAGTCAAATGAGTGAGCTGCTTCCATGGGGGCCAATAGTATACAAATATTTTTTGGGAAATTAGCATATGCATTTGCTTGCATCCAGGAATCCACTTTTTAAATTGGATATTCTGAGTTGTACATTGTAAAGGACATGGTAGGTTGGGATTTCAAAATTCAGGATACATTAATTCAGTTCCAAGATCCAGTTTCCAAGTGTATCAGAAGTACAGAACCAGACAAAAATAAATATAGATTAGCAAAATGTCAATTCCAAACAGGAAATATCCTGATTCCCACATGCAGAGTGCAACATATGACAAGCTTATACGTGTGTCCACCAAACACACATGCAACAATTTATAAACACGTCACCCAGGCAACGTGTTGGAAGAATCGTATGATTTCAAACACGGAAGCAATTTCCTGAAAGAAATGTGATAATGTGTAAAGGGAGAAGCAATGAGGTAAAATATTGGACTCATTAAAAGGGAAGGGGGAAAAAACAACACACACACCGTCAGAAGATAATGGGCTTAGAATTCTCACCGGACAACTTGCACCCTACACCCAAGAGGGAAAAGGAGCGATTTCGGGTGTGCTTTGGAGGGGGGGAAAGGAATTCGAGGGGGTAGCCTGGAGACGAGAGACGGTGTTGCTAGTAGGCCTGTTCATCTGCCCAACCCGTCTCTGTCTCCTCCACACACACACTCGCCATCTCCCCAGATAATTTCCACCGCTCCCTGCCCCACAGAGCAGCACCGCCACCCGCCACCACTCCTCCCTCTCCTCCTCCAGGGACTGCGTGGCCCAGACACCTCCCCCAATCTACCCCTGCGTCCCCCTCCTCCTCACTTTCATGAACTCGTCCTTGTCGAAGCAGAGGTTCTCGGGTCCCCGGGGCAGGTTCATATTCCGCCTCTCCATCGCTGACGGCGAGCCCCAGCCTCGCCCGGCCGCTAGACAGCCACGTCTCCTTCGCCTGCCCGTCGCCGCTCCAGCTCCTCCGTTGACACAAAATGTAGGCGCGCGAGCGCAATACTTCCGCCAACACAGCGACGACAAGACCCGGCATCGGCGGCCGCCGCCGCCTGCGCTCAAGGGCGGCCTCCAGCGGCCCCCCGCCTCGCTGCTGACACCGATCCCGGAAGGCCGAGCGGCGGCCTCCGTAGAAGCCGTGCAAGCCTCCGCCGCTAGTCTTCGCCGCTGCTCCTGAGAGCTCAAAGGAAAACCAGTCTGCTCGCCGGCGCTCACTCAGCCCCCGAAATAGGTCCTCCAAGCTGGAGCTCCGCTTGATCTCTTCGGGATGTGAAAGGAGGGCGCCTCTCTCGTGGAGCATGTGCAGAGTGCCCTTCCTAACCATTTTGTCACCACATCTCTATCTACGAGGAATTAGTAACTAGGATTTAAGACACTGCCTAGAGCCACTGCTATTAACAATTGTATAAATAAAGTACAAACTGTTGGGGTTTGTGATTATTTAGCAATGCAGCAAGGAAGCTACCACTCCAGTTGCAGAGTGCAGTTTAGTTGTTGCAGCTATTTAAGCAACTCCCATGGAGACCACTGTAGAGTCTAAATTGATTTATTGGTGAAGTATATTTGAGATCGATTGAGTGCCGTCAAGTCAGTGTTGACTCTTAGCGACCACATAGATCAGATGCTCTCCAGGATGATCTGTCTTCAACTTGGCTTTTAAGGTCTCTCAGTGGTGCATTCATTGCTGTCGTAATCGAGTCCATCCACTTTCCTGCTGGTAGTCTTCTCTTTCTTCAGTCATTTGAGATAGGAAAGACCTATCCTATCTATCAACTACTACATAATGAATAGGTAAGGAGAGAGAGATGTTTCCATCTCTCTAGCAGAAAAGGAAGAGGACTGACTCCCTTCAGGAAGTACCTGAGCAAAGCAGGGGTCATAGAGTAAAGGCAAGCAGGGACAGGTAAGGAGACCCTCACTAGTGCTTCTAGTGGTCATTAGGAGAGTTGTGCAAAAGGTTGATGCATTGGAACTCCATCTCCAACACAAATAAGGTCAGAGTAGCATGGAGTGTCTCTCAAATGCCCCAAATGTGGGGGGAACTCCTGCTTCTCTCAGTCTGCTAAATGTGAAAAAAACAAAAGGGAATCATCATAAGTTTCTTAAGGCTTACATTATTAAGCTTTAAGAAACTTGTGATTCCCTTTGTTTTGTTTTTATATAATAATAATAATAATAATAATAATAATAATAAATAATGAATGAATGAATAAAAATAATAAATAAATAATTGAATAATTGATTAAGTGTCATCAAATCGGTGTTTACTCTTAGCGACCACATAGATAGATTCTCTCCAGGATGATCTGTCTTCAACTTGTCCTTTAAGGTCTCTCAGTAGGGATGTGCACAGAACTGGGCAGGAATGGTTCAAAGGTGGGGTGAGGTCGCACTTTAATGGCAGGGGAATGTGCCCCCGCTCTCCACTTTCCCCACACTGGCGCTCCATTTTTCAAGGCTCTTTTGGGTAGCAGCATACCTCCCTGACACCCCATCCCCTCTTTGCCCAGAAGTACCTGGAAGTATTGGGTACGTGTGCGTGCGCATGTCGCACACAAGTGCAATGTCCATGTGCACGCACCCGGTATGCACCTGCGTGCCTGGTACTTCCGGGCAAAGAGGGGACAGGGCAGCAGGGAGGTATGCTGCCGCCCCGAAGGAGCCTTGAAAATTGGAGAGCATGCGGGGGAAAGTGGAGGGAGGGTTAAGTGCACCCTCCTCCACCCTTAGAGTGCGACCCCCCCTCCTTTGAACCAGCCAAACAGCTGGTTGCTCAAACCTGCTTGGAGGCCCTTAAAAGGGCTTATGGAGGGGTTTGTGCACATCCCTATCTCTCAGTGGTGCATCCATAGATGTCATAATCTATTCCATCCACCTTGCTGCTAGCCATTCCCATCTTCTCTAGTGATGTTCAGGAACCTGTCCGGAGGCCATTGTAAAGGCCTCCGAATCGGTACGGGGGGTGGTTCTTTAAGGGCGGGGTGTACACTTACCTCTCCCGCTGCTTTCACCCCACCGGCACTCCTTTAAAAAAAATTTCTTGGGGCGGCAGTGTACCTCCCTGCCACCCCTGTCCCCGTTTGCAGCCAGAAGTGGCTGGAAGTACCGTGTGTGCGTGCACATGTCACACACATGCATGCATGTCGGACGTGCGGGCACACACGCGCGATGTACGCATGTGCGGTACTTCCGGCCACTTCCAGCCGAAAACGGGGGCAGGGGCAGCAGGGAGGTACACTGCTGCCCCAAGAAGTTTTTTTTTTAAAAAGGAGCACCGGTGGGGGAAAGCAGCGGGAGGGGTAAGTGCACCCCTGCTCTTAAAGAACCACCCCCTTGGCGCTGGACCATGCAGGCGCAGTTCCATGCACACCACTAGTCTTCTCTTTCCTTCAACCTCTCCCAGGGAGCTGGGTTTTCGCATAATGTGTCTGAAGTATGATAGTTTGAGCCTGGTCATTTGTATAGAATTTATTACTCAAATTGAAAGAACAATATAGAGTTCTGGTTACTTGTGTGTCTCACAATGTATATCTTTTAGGGATGTTGTGAAACAAGCATATCAGTCATGCTGTATAGAACTATAATGGAGTGACAAACACATTTTAAAATATTATGCCTATTGATTATTTATTCAAGCATGAGCAGAATCAGAGCCAGACCTTTGCTGGATTTTAGCCCAGAGCTCATATGAGGAGCTGAGAGACAACTTGAGATAACAAGTACAGGGTAGGCTCAAAGCAGTCAGAGTAAGGCTGCATGCTTCATGTGGCAGGTTTTGGGGTATCATTAAGAGACAGCAAATTGTCAGTTATTTAGTGTATTCTATTTTTGCCTGGGGTGGTGAAAGACATTAGGAAATGGAGGAGGGAATTGGTGCACAAGTTTTTCTGCTCAAGGTGTCTTTGCCTTCAGTGAATATTGCAGAATAGCCAAATAATCCCCCCCCCCATCTATGTTCACCAATTATTATATTGGTGAGAGATCCACACTATGTATTATTTATATTTTATACAATTTGTAAAAATCTATTGCATGTAATATAATCCCATCTTCTATTCCATACATTTTCTATCAAAGCATTTTGTCTACCCAGTACATAATGAAATATTCAGGCATCTCACCTGTCATCCATTAATAATAAAATTCATAAAACCAACTATATCCCATCAGGCTTCTTTTCATATTTCTTCTTTCATAAACAATCCTTTCATTAACTTTTGTGAAAGGAGATATCTACATTTAAATTTTTCTTTCAAGATGACAAATCTGAGCAATGATCAGAAATCACCCATATACCGCCAATAATTTTTCTTCCACTTTTTCAAAGACTATGACAACCTGGACTTTTGCCCTTTACTTAGGAAAGGTTTGCATATGCATGCACATTAGTTACTCAACGGTCATTTTACCATCATATTTCAATTTTACAAACCACAGTTTATGCCATGGACTTGCACAGTGCCTCTCCTCCTCCCCACCCCACACACCAACATCCTCAATTTCCTACTTCCTTCTAATCATAAATGAAAATTGAAGCAACCTTATACGGAGGCCATTAGTCTGTCTAGCTCACTATCATCTACACTGACTGGCAATGGCTTTCCGGGGTTTCAGATGGGTCTTGCCCTGCCCTGCCCAGAATGCCAGAGATTGAACCCGGGGCCTTGTACAAGTTCAGTACCTACTCTAGCAAAGTTCAGTACCTACTCTAGCACTGAACGACAGCCCCTTCATGATCAAACCAAATAATTGTTTGAAGTTACGTCCAAATTGAGCAAACTATGGTTAGCACTAAACACCAATTGATGATTTGAAACCATTGTTTTAAATGATTTTGCATAGTCTAGATTAGTGATAGTTGCCTGATACAAATATCACTGCAAACTATAGTTAGAAGATACTTGGAATCCGAGGAAGGAATCAGTGTGCAAGAAGGAAATGTGAGAGGAGGGATGATGTGAGCTCGTGGCACATTTCTGACTTGGAGGATCGTATGAACTGAGCTGATGATTCTGATCAGCATACAGGTTAGGTCCAATGAAAACTACTGTGTCTGAAGAGATAGGAGATGATATAAATACTTTGTCAATGCTGTTTGACAAATCACAAGCAAACGATTGAAGATAATAAAAGATTAAAAGCTGCCTGACCATGTTGAATATCTCAGACCCTCTGTTTGTAGTTCTGCATTATCATAATCTGTCAGATCAGTTGAAGTATTTCAACCGGGTTTGTGATGCCACAGGAAGGTGAAGTAACCATTCTGAACCCATCCAATCTATATCTATTCCTTTATGCCTTACATACAAACATCTGATCTATCTCTTCTTCCATTTTGAAAAAGTGTGGATTTGATTTCATTCCATAAGTTTACTATTGCTACTATGAATACTACTATGAATGCTAATACTACTACTACTACTACTACATCATCCTGAACTGACCCTCCCCCATTGTATTTCTTTTTCCCCTTCATGACCACACCTTATGCATACTGAGCATTACAGTTGTTTATGCTCTCATCTGCAGGCACAGCTGCACTTTCCGAAGAAATCTCTCATACAATTTGTTTGAATATGTGGGGAAATTGTGTTTGTAATTATTTCTTAAGGGATCCTCCAAGTGCTTAACCTGCAGTCATTGGGAGACACTGGATTAATTGACACCTGTCCTTCTGGATGCCCTTGGGAAGACCACAGGTGGAACATCCGAAAGTCATTAAAGTAGTTTCTAGTAGCAGAACTGTTATAAATTAAGGTGAAAAACAGAGGAGATGTGCAAAAAAATGGGCAGACTGCTAGTTTTTTAAAATGGAAATGCTTCTTCTTCCAGAACAGAATGTATTAATAAATCCACTTTGATGTGATTCAGTTTTCCCTCTCTTGAAAACTGAGTCATCCTTCTCTTGAGGGTTCTTGGTGACTAATCCACTACCTTGCAAAGCTCTCATTCCAACATACATTAGTTGGATCAGAACCATTCTTTTGGTCAATAAATATTTGAAGTTTGACTTAGGTCATGCTGGAACTCCATGTCCAAAACTTATTGTATAATATATTTTGCCTTTTCCAGGCCTAAAAATATTAAGTGCTTTGGTGAAAGGCCATACAAGCCAAGCTGTTAAAATTGCTAGCCAAACTTTGGCTTTGATTCCAAGTAGCCCAGCCTCTAATCAGAAGGCTGCGTTAGGAACTCATCTAGGTGTCAGAAAGAAAGATAGTAAAAAGTACAGATTGTACTTTTTCAAAAGGCCCAAAGAATAAGGGCTTAATTGCACCCCATATAGTAATTTTGCTATCGACTTCGCCATGAATAATTTAATAACAGCTGTAAGGAAATTCCTTCCCTGCGTTTGGCCAAGGAGGAAACATAGTTGACTTGGGCAGTCATCCTTTTAGAAGCCTGGAAGACAACTACAGTCGACAAATATTATGGTCCCTGTGTGACAACACCACCAACTGCAAGCATGTTTCAGTGTACGGACGATACAATTTGAACCAGTCCAGTTCAAAGCAAAAAAGAACATACCATAATTGAAAACAAGAACATTTGTGGGCATGTTCAGAGTTGTCTAATTTCAGCTAACATAAAGTTTAATAAACACAGGAAAGAAGTCATTATGAAGATATTATTCATATGGCCCCAGCTGTAGGTTCCAAGCTTGTGCACTACATTCTCTCATCACATAAAGGATCTTCTGTTAGAGATACTTGGAGGATCTGTTTATCTACCCCACCCACAGCAGAAGTGCACAAGTAAGGAAAGCACAGCTAATTAATATTGTCTGGAGATGTAGAGTTAAAGTTCTAAGTAAAGAAGTTTATTTAGGAAATACATCAGAGAGATAGAAAAGGCCTACATGCCTAGCTCCTTGATACATCAGGAAAAGGGGAAGAAGGAAAAGAAAGTCTGTTTCCCAGGTGAGAGAATGAAACCTGAGACTATTAGTCTAACAAAGGGGAAGTAGAGAAGAGAAAGTGTAGTCAGAGAGGCGATTCCCTTGCTCACTATCTACTACTACAAATATTTATATACTGTTTTTCAACAAAAGTTCCCAAAGCAGTTTACAAAGAGAAATACAAGTAAATGAATAAAGATGGCTCCCTATCCCCAAAGGTCTCACAATCTAAAAAGAAACATAAGATAGACACCAGCAACAGCCACTGGAGATTTACTGTACTGTGGATGGAAAAGGCCAGCTGCTCTCCCTCTGCTCTGTAAAGAGAATCATAATTTTTAAAAGGCACCTCTTTGCTCAGTTAGTGTCAGGCAATGGTCCAGTTCAGAAGATTCTGAGGAGGAACTGCCTGACCCACTATCTCCTGATACGGTCCTGCTGCAGGACACCGCGGAGGAAGCCCCACGGACGGACGGAGAGCTTACCTGTTGTGGAACAGCAGAAGGCTGCCGGGGAGCCATTGACCTCTTCAGATGGGGAGGGGCCAGGACCTAGTAGCAGACCAGTGGGCTACGTGGAACATTGGCATGACCGCAGAAGGGAGCAGTGTGTTGTGCAGAGAAGAAGCAGCTGTTTGGCTGCAATGTCTGACCAGGGAGGCGTCTGAAACTGTAGCTCCAAAGGCAGGTGGGGCCTTAATTGGCTTCACCTGGCATTTAACCGTGAAGAGATATAAATTCAGACTGCTCACTCTGCACCACACTGGTTTCAACAGATCGCTTTGGTGTGCAGTTCCAGCTCCCTGTTTTTGAGCACCTTGTTCCTGTTTGCTCCTGTGATCTTGACCCTGTGCCTGGCTATCAACTTGTGACTCCTTTCAGTACCCGCTGGACTACGGAACTGGCAACCGACCCCTCTCCTGGCACTGACCCATATTGGATTTGGCACTCAACTCTGATTTATGGACTGATGATGCAAATGTGGTAATTTCCAGTGACTTTGTCCTACATACACTTGCTTTCGCTTTGCAGCTAGTAAAAACTTGAATCCCATGCATTCCAGTTGTTGCATTGATTTATTGTGGGAGCGTGTGCCCTTGACAGTTAGCAGGGGATCTCTGTTTACCCCTAGTGCCCCTAGAGGTCAGGAGGGTTGCTGGAGCTTTTACAGACAGGGCTGTTATCCCGAATCTCCTCCGGAAGAGAGTGAGTGTTCACACGACAGTCAAACTTACCCTGAAGTCCATTTGAGATCCTTGGAAGTACTCCACACACAAATTGGGCTTTGTTTTCCAAATTCTAGCTTATCTTGGTGTATTTCTGGGTTTTTAAAATGCTGGTTTCAAGAGAGTTTTTCTGGAAACACCGGAGCAACTAGGGAGAGGCACTGATGTAGAATCATTGTGTTCCTACCCAAGGAGTGCTCTCTCACTCTCACTCTCCCCATTGGCTAGAAGGAAAACACGGAGGCATGCAATGCGAACCTGTTTCCAAAAGAAAACCCAAGAACCGAGGAGAGGTGCTGCTTTCCTCAGATGCCTCAAGTGTAATTCGAAGTGACTTTGCTCAACATTTACCCCGCAGTATGAAGCCATGTGTGAATAACTCCCAGGTGCTAAGAGTCAATGCCATCAGGAGCTGCATCTCCAACTTCTTCAAATAGACCAGATCACGAAAACATAAATATGAAGAAACCTCCATCACTCTTTCTTTCAAATAGAATGTATCTACATCAGTGTTTGTAGTTAACCATTTCCCAGCATATTTTCTTATCACAAGTAGGCTGGTAGAGTTCTTCTTGCCATCACATTGCACATGCTTTTGCTGCTATAATTAATATGCATCATTTGAGTTTAAGCACCATCTACTGTGCTTTAAACTTCACACATCCTGACTATAAAACTCCTGAGACGGCATAGGTTGTCCACACACACACTCTTTTAAACTGTTTTTGTTTGCGTTCTCGTTTTTGGTTTCTTTGTTTTTTACTCTTTTCATTGTGTAGGAAGAAGGGGCAGATCTGAAAAGGATGGGTCAACATCAAAATGGGAAGAAAGATCTATAGATGAAAGCAGATTGGAAGGAAGACTGAGAGAGGGAAGGAGGTTCTTGAGAGAGGCAACTGGAAGAAAAGCTGGGCATTTTAAGAACGGATAGGAGAAAGATCTAGAGAGACAGGGGAGATAGAGGTTATGAGAAGAAAGGTTGAAAGGCAGGAGAAAGAAATGTAGCAAATAAGAATACTTGGAATATTCTCCAGCAGGGAAGGAGTGCACCCAACAGTGGGTTGCTCCTCATTACTTGCTTCGAGACAGGGTCAAGCAGAAACAAGAAATGCCCCCCTCCCTTGAGTAGGAAGAGCCTCCCCGGGAATCCCAGTTCTACACAGCCAGCAAAAAACAAAAACAAAAACATTGAGGCTTCTGTAGCCTGTTGACCAGAAGGTGTCAACCAGGGGGAATCTGTGCAGTTATGGGGCTGCTGAAACCTCCATTCTTCCCTATGGAGAAAAACCTTAAACACACATGGGGGGTGCTGGGGTGGCCCAGAGTGAGTGGTGGTGTAGTGCACAGAGGGCACCAACCACACCCCCATGGGTTGCTAACCCATGAGGTACTGGGTTTTGTTGTTTCTGGGGTGTTCTGAGTGTAGATTCTCTGGTAGCATATGAGATTTGCAATGACAAACCATGAATCCACTCTCATTTGCTAACATTAAAGACACGTAAACTTCAAAAATCACCTAAAAATCAACCCTTTGCCCAATTTCTTTCAAATAATTCTGGTAGCTTCCTTGCCCCCCTTGGGCACTACCACCCACCACACTCTGCTCTAGGCTACCCCTTTGCCCCCGACGTAAAGCTATACATTTGCTGCAATCCTCATTATTCCCTATGAGAAATAAAAAATACTTTAAAAATTCACCAATAATCGGAGGAGTGTCTGATTGCCTTGGGGTTTTGTGGGTGGTAGGCACCCCTGGGTGCCTACCACCCACCCCACGTTTGTGTTCCTAGGTGCTCCACAATAGGGGATAATGGGCTGGTTCAAGTCTCATTATACCCTATGAGGGGAAAAAAATAAAAATAATTTTCAAAAATTCATAAAAAAATTGTACAAGTGTCCAATTGCTTTGGGTTTTGGGTAGTAGGTACCCATGGGTGCCAGCTACTACCCCACCTACTTTTGGAGGTTATAACCCATTCTAACTGGTTCACAATGGTTTTAAATTGTTTGAATTCAAACTGAATGGGGGGGTGGGGTGTTTCCGAGCAAAACCAAAACTGAACATCCCCTTCCTGGTTTGAGCCGGGTTCAAATTCAAACCGAACCTGGCAAACCGGTTTTGTGCACATCCCTAGTGAAGAGTCCAGACCTTTTGTCTCAAGGGCCCATTCTTCATTTGGGCTGGCTGAATCTTAAGGCATGGAGATTAAGCAGGAAGCCTTAAAGAAAAAAGGCTCTTCTGGGAAAGTGTTAATTACCATGCTGGCTTCAAGAAAGGACTCTACCAAGAGACTGTATCAGGACACCTGGAAAACTTTTTCCTATTGGTGTAGGTTGGAGGAGGTAACTCCTTCTATGGCCTATCTCTTCTATCCTTGCCTTAAGTGTTTAAAACCTAATACACTGAAAAGGGAGGTGGCAGACCTTTACTCTTTCAACTATCTTTCGTCCTTATTGTCTCATCCTCATCTTAAGTAATTTCTAAGGGAAACAGCTCCTCTTAGCCTTCTCATTGTCCATATCTTTCCCATGTGGGACTTGAACTTAGTCCTTCAGGCTCTCACAAAGCCTCCATTTGAGCTCCTCAGGTTTTACCTCAAGTTCCCCACATGGAAGGTTCTCTTTCTGGTTGCAATCACTTTGACCAGAAGAATTTCCGAGTTATTTATTTATTTATTTATTTAATTCAATTTTTATACCGCCCTTCCAAAATGGCTCAGGGTGGTTTTCTGCCGGGAGTGCATTCCACAGCCCAGGAGCAGCTACGGAGAAGGCCCGCCTCTGAGTCACCACCAGACGAACTGGTGGTAACTGGAGACGGACCTCCTCAGATGACCTTAATGTACGGTGGGGATCATGCAGAAGAAGACTCTCTCTAAGATAACTCCAAGAGTTAGGCATGCTCTCGGTTAGAAAAGAACTGTATTTAATTTTTCCAGATTATATTTTTGAAAATTTGAATCCTTTTTTGTCTCCTTCAACACCTACTCCTAGAATAAAAAGATTTCATCCTCCAAACTTTCCAGGTGGATTAGAACATGCACGTTACTAACTTATTCGTCTTCTGGTATTTCTCCACCATCAGGGTTTGGGGCACATTCCACACGTAGTACGGCCACCTCAGCTGCCTTTTCCACTCAGGTTCCATTGATTGATATTTGCCAGGCAGCAATGTGGGCTTCACCTTCTTCCTTGGTTTGCTACTATAGGTTGAATTCGCTAGCATCTGCTGACACAGCTCTTGGGAGAAGGGTACTGCAGCAAGTGGTCAAGACATAATTGGCAGACTTGCCCTCCCATTGGGACTGAAGCTGATGTAGGTCCTGCTGTTGGATGCACTCCTTCCCTGCTGGAGAATGGAATATTGTGACTTACCTGAAGAGTCCATTCTCAGCAGGGAAACGGAGTGCATCCGCCCAACCTATGATCTGCAATAATATTAGCATTCTTCCAGCCGTGATGTTTGGAGTTGGTTTTAGCGCATTCCTCTTTATCAGGCATTTGTCTTATTTTCTTTTCCTGTTCAGGTTAGACATATGCATCCATTGACTATGGTTCTGGTCTTTTATTCTGCGTATGCACTGTCGGCTTAATCAGTTTGGACCTGGAATTCCAGGGGAGGCTCCTACTCGAGGGAGGGAGGTGTTTAACTTTTCTGATTGGCCCTGTCTAGAAGTAAGTAATGAGGAACAACACACTGTCAGATGTGCTCCATTTCCCTGCTGAGCATGGACTCTTCAGGTAAGTCACAATGTTCCATTTCCTCTAAGTTCAAAACTCTATTCAGCCATGGCCTCCTTGATAAGATGTAGGAAGGAAAAACAACCTTATCCACACAATTAATAAACTGTACTGTAATAAACTTCATGTTTGCCATTAAGGTCATTCTCACAACAGTTCCAGGCACAGCTAGGGAGGGCGGGGGGAAAGCAGGTCATAACCTACCTTCCCCCACATGATCCATGGTGCTCTGAGATTGCTCGTGCCACGTGCCCACGTGACCAGGTTGCAAGCAATCACCAAGCAGCGAGGGGATGGGGGGAAATCAGGTGGCGGCCTCCTGCATCCCAAGATGCACCACACAAAGAGTGCAGTACATTGAGGGGTTTCCCTGCCACCAGGCACTCTAGCCGCCTGGCTCCGTGGCTGCTCGGGCTGCAAGGCTGCTCAGTTTGTGCAAAACTGGTTCACCTTGAACTGGGGCCAGTTCATCTGTTTGGTCCATGATCGAACTGAACCAGGTCCCGTTTGGGCAAACCAATCTGGCTCAATAAAGAGGCCAGGTGAGGATGGAGAGCAAGTAAGTTGCTTACCTGGCCAGTGTGGTTGCCAGTGCTGCCGCTCACCACTGCCGCTTGCTAGGAGTGTGCACTAAACCGGCTGGCCTGGTTTGGTTTGAGACCAGATCAGACTCAAACCAGACCAGGCATGTCCAGTTTTGCACACCCCCGAATACCTCCCCTGAGTTGTCCTTGGTTATTCTTTTCCTATGTATTTAACTAATGTATATATCCCTCCTTTCTTTCTTTCAATCTGTATCAGACTCACAAGGCTGTTCAAGGGATTCACATAGCAAAAAAAGTAATGACTCCATTGGTATTCAGACAGGCTGAGATTTAATTTTTGAATTTTCTCAGGTTCTGAATTTCTTTTATCATTGTGCTGTCAGTTTCTTTTTAAAAGAAGAAGCAGAAGCAGTGGAGTATTAAAAAAAAGCTTGGTAACAGATTGTCAGTTTTTTGAACTGTAGGAGTCTATTCTGGTGTGGGGGAGGAAACCCACATTTTAAATTTGATTTTATTTGGATCCACCCTAGCCATTTAAATCACTTTTACTCCCTTCTAACACACAGGTGTATGGTTAACTGTTCTGTAGTTACAGGTGCAATTCCAGAAGAAATGGATTTACTGAAGATCCTTGCTATTGCACTTGATATTTTATGTGCAGCAAGAATTACTAGAATGATGCCATTTCACAGCAGTAAAACCCATTAATTTCATTGAAATGGGCTGTTAATGGAAATTGGGACCAGTCAGTGCTGAATTTTGCAGAGAAGCAGCTTTGCATTTGGTCCATAGCAAACCCATAATGTCAAATCACAGAAAGAGAGACCTGGAAGGGATCACGGGGCTTATCCATTCTAACAACTGCCCCCAAGGTGGAAACCCTGTGCGAAAACTTGTTCAACCCCAGTTGAACATAGCTGCCAACATGTCCCTATTTTTCCATTCATCTGAATATGAAAGTAGGACATGTTGGCAGGTATGGTTGAACAGTATGTTTATCTTTTTTATTTGTTATTTCTCTGTGTGATCCGCCCTGAGCCATTTTTGGAAGGGTGGTATAGAAATCGAACAAACAAACAAACAAACAAATAAACAAACAAATGTTTGGAACAATTACTGTCCAGCAGAATTAAGTCCCATTAAAAACAATGGGACTTACGTTAGTTGCCACAGCTAAATTTAGCTGGATTAGGACCATATTTTCAAATATTATATTTAAACCGAGATAAGTTATCAAGGAGCTGTTATCAAAGAGTGTTTTGGGGTTTGTTTTTTTTATCATACAGATGGAAGATCTGATGCAAATAACTTTTTTACACTCAAAAATTGGACAAAGAAATGCTGTTTTTCCTGTTTTCACAGAGATCTACTGGTAGTTGATCCCTCGGTCGGTTGTGTTCCGTAGAGCACAATGTAAATGACTGGAAGTGAAATAGAAGTGTAGTGGTTAGAGTGTTGGACTAAGATTGGGGAGAACTCAAATCCCAATTCAGCTATGAAACTCCCTGGGCCAGTCACTTCTTTCTCAGCCTAACCTACCTCACAGGGTTGTTGTGAAGAGAAACATAACCATGTATACAATATGAAGGAAGAGCGGGATATAAATGGATAAATAAATAAATAAATAAATAAATAAATAAATAAATAAATAAATAAAATAAGGCTACCTAACAAAAAAGATTGTCAAGGATTCAAGGATATTTGGTTCAGATAACTGAGACAAAGTTGCAGTAGTTATAGGCGTAGGAGAAGAATGGCAGTTCAATGTCCGCTAGCAGAACAAAGCCAGTTTGGAGAGAATTCAGCCAAGCAAGAGGTCTGGAGACAGTTTGAAGAACAAGGAATTATTTAGAAGTTAAAAAAGAATAGGAAAGCTGAGCTTAAGGCTGAAAGGAGAGAGAGAAACTAAAACAGTTATCTCTGGAGAGACAAAATGGAGACTAACACTGGAAGAACAAAGAGGGGAGGAGTCCAGCACTTTTATCCATGACCCTAACTCCGCCCCCACTATGAGACATTGCAGCTGAGAGCTGATGCTGCCAGGTCCTAGCTCCAACAATAGGTTAGCCTGAAAAAGCAAGTTCTCGGATTGCGCTTCCTCTTTTGCTAACATTTCTTTGTCTCACTTCATCTTTCTTTGGTATTAAATCACCTTCTCAACCTCTCAGCTTCTCCATTAATGTTTAATTCTATCCTTTTATTTTAATTTTATTTTTTTCATGTATTGAACACAGTTAAATAAATAAAATATTTTTATTTTCCCCACACAGTTCTGTCTCCTGTCATCCTTTCCTTATGACATTACCATCCTTCGTATTCTCCCCTTTTTTTCATTTTTATGCAGATGCAGTCCCACACCCCACTGCTCCTCTTTTCTCCACACAGTGGCCCACATGTTCTGCAGCCAGTGCGACAGCGATGATTCTGCACCACCCATGCTTCTGTTGCTGCTGCTCCTACGGTTGCTAGGATTGCTGGCAGAGCAGTCTTGTGCATTTGGGCAAGAGCATAGATACTTCAGGTAGTCTACTCACACTCCAGGAGCGCTACTTAGGTTGTTCTCAATCTAAGTAGTGTTCCTGGAGTGCAGACATAGTACTTTAAGTATTTGTGCTCTTGCACAAAAGCACAAGACAACCAGAAGTTAGGAAAATAAGAAGCTGCCATATACTGAGTCAGACCATTGGTGTATCTAGCTCAGTATTGTCTTCACAAACTGGCAGCAGCTTCTCCAAGGTTTCAGCCCTATCTTGGAGATGCCAGGGAGGGAACTTGAAACCTTCTGCTCTTCCCAGAGTGGCCCCATCCCCTGAGGAGAATATCTTACAGTGCTCACATGTGGTCTCCCATTCAAATGCAACCAGAGGGGACCCTGCTTAGCTAAGGCGACAAGTCATGCTTGCTACCACAAGACCAGCTCTCCTCTCCTAAGTTCCTTAGGAGCCTGCAACAGCATGGGCAGCGCCAGCTTGGAATTGTTGGGGCTTTATGATTATTTGCCTTCCCCTTTGGGGAAAAGTACAAAGTATTGTAGCAGAGTGCCAAGGAAAGCTACCACTCCAGTTACAGATTGAGGAGTTTAGTTGTTGCAGCTTTATGAGAAACATGCATGGAGATCACTGTAGAGTCTAAATTACTTAACTAGTTTATTGGTTATATTTTATTAGGACAGGAAAGACTGAAACTATCTACTA